>NC_052057.2:81429852-82113602 GCF_903992535.2 Arvicola amphibius
TCAGGTTGAAACCAGCACTTCCTGTGGGTTCAAAAAGCATGCAGATAAGAGGCAAAGCCAATTTGATTAAGGAAATTTCTAAGCCCCAGAACCCAAGGAGAACAGAATCCTAAGACACCACCGGCCCCTTTATATCACCCAAATCTTACATAGAATGAGAAAAGGAAAACATTTTCTTCAGGAGCCCTGCCTGAATCCTGGTGAATGGATTCCTTTTTTGACTCTATTGTTTCCCCTTTTCTGGATATGCTTGACTTTTTTCCACAGACTATCTACAGTGGGCAGATGAGGAATTCCCTCCAGTTCTCATATCTAGTGTTGAAGGACCCACACCCAGTGAGAAGGAA
This sequence comes from Arvicola amphibius, assembly GCF_903992535.2. Classification (NCBI taxonomy): domain Eukaryota; kingdom Metazoa; phylum Chordata; class Mammalia; order Rodentia; family Cricetidae; genus Arvicola; species Arvicola amphibius. The sequence goes on from NC_052057.2 coordinate 81,430,200, forward strand.
GCTTCCATGCATTGACCTCTTACCTAGGCAGCAACTTTTCAGATTGCAGGGTTTAGTTTAACTTTCAGCTGTGAGTAATTTCCATTGTGATTGGCTGGCTTATAGTCAATTTAGGATAATTAATGCCAAATTACATTGTAATTCACATAGAATTACAAATTAAAAGCTATATTAAGAGCAAATGAATTAATCAAAATTAATGATATTATGCTCACTTGTTTTAGAGCGTTAATAAGATGGGTCTTCCTAAAACGTTTAAACTTTAGCATACCATCCATCTCTCCTTTAATTATCTGACTTCCTGGTGTGGCCAGAGAAGGTGGTGGCATGTGGGCATTTCACAACAAGAGCACACACACTAGGGAGACATGTGGATTCAGCCTACAGTGGGGAGGGGCTCTTTTAAACTGTCCTTAAACATGCTGCCAGTGTCTCTTACCAACACTCACTTACAAAGCCTTTTATAAACAAATGAAACAATTCCAATTCCGATACCTTCCTTTATAAAACACAAGGTCCTTTTAAGTCTACCTAGACTGGACTCTTGTTTCTGGTGATGCATGTCCTCCCAGGATGCTGGGATTCATTTGCAGTCCTTGTGACACTCCCATAACAAAGTGGAGTGGTTGGACCTAGATGGAGAATCTCCACAGAGAACACACAACCCTGCATTATCGGCACAAAAAAAACCCTTAGAATTAACTCCCTCTATGGGTTCTTACTCTGACTATGGTCTTTTCCAGGTTGGTTGAGTCCAAATGTTCCCCTTCCTATGTGGTAGAGATGGAGTAGAGAGCTCGTGCATTCTAGGTAAGTACCCGTCACTGTGCTATATCTGAATCCAAATCTCAGGCTTTATTTTAAATTTTATCAAAAGTCACAGGGGCATGGGTGAAGGAAGTAGCACAGAAAGATATTAGTATTAAACAACAAATGCCATGGCCTTTTCAGACATCTATACTTCCAAGCTCCTAGACCCCTCCACAGAAATGTTTTGATGCACTCCCTTAGAATGCCAGGGCCAGGAAACCACAATGGCCTGGCATAGCAAACCACCATGAACTTCAATGCCATTGCAATGGCCCGATATTGTAGAATATGGGCTCATGAGTTCATGTGTATTGGAAAGAGAGTAATATATGTCAATACTGATAAATCAATATTTTCTCTTTCTCTTAAGCTTGTATCTAAGCTGTCATCCAACTGTCAATTTCTGTCACATAAATTTCTAAAGTTTCAATATACTGAGAATACAATGAAAACATAATGATTCATCATTTCCATTTCTTCCACACAGTTTCTAGTCTTAGGAAGTAACCCTAGCCTACAGACTTCTCCAACACAGTATTCACTGCCGCAGCAGAAATAATGGAACTCAGAGCTCTTACTCCAAATTTTCCCCAAAGCATCTTCAAACGACTCCCCCTCATCAGCAGTCCCTCCTGCACTGTGTTTTGCCACCTCATATTCTATTTTTTTATTTTTATTTATTTTTTATTTTTTTAAAATATTTATTTATTTATTATGTATACAATATTCTGTCTGTATGTCTGCCTGCAGGCCAGGAGAGGGCACCAGACCCCATTACAGATGGTTGTGAGCCACCATGTGGTTGCTGGGAATTGAACTCAGGACCTTTGGAAGAACAACCAATGCTCTTAACCCCTGAGCCATCTCTCCAGCCCCTGCCACCTCATATTCTGAAGAATGTAAGGTACTTCCTTGAGTATCTGGAATTATCTGTCCATGCTTCTTAATTGACCCATCTTGAGACCCAATTTCCTGGCAGGAACCTCAGCAAGACTTTCCTTTACGACTTTGACAAAGTCATTTTTGCTGCGTACCGCCAAGTTGTACAAGAAGTTCAAAGGAAAGATGGCCAGTTACTAGAAATACCTATAGGTGATTTCAGTCACTATAGAAGAAGATAGGACATGAAAGATGTAGGAGCTACTCTGAGGTTCCGTTTCGGTGGTGGTGGGGGACTTGGTGTGTTTCAAGAGAACGCAGTGAGATGCCCACTGAAACAGACTGTAAAAGTGGGTTAGTGGATCACTGAACCTCATGCTTGAACTTCGGTTTTCTCACTAGTTCAAATGTGGATAAAACTAGCCTCATCTACCATGACAAGTCTAAGGAGAGATTCAGATGAAATTATGTGTAAAAATTCATTAAAATATGAAGCTCTCTAGGCTTGTAAGAATTATTATTGTTGTTATTATTGATGGACTTCCGTGCCAGCCCTCGGGGTTTCTACCTCATATGCAGCTTATGGTTGGGTTTTATTTTTAAATCCCTGATAACCCAGGTAGCAGCAATATTACTGCAGGCCACCAATGCATAAGTAATATTCTCCAGTCGTCTTTTTCCTTCTCATAGCAGCAACAAAAATATCAGTCTGGAAACAACATGAATCACAATGAAAATTAGAAGCAGAAACATAAATATGTCATATCTCATAAATCATCTTCTTGTTCTGTTGTGCTCAATTCTTTAAAAAAGGGGGAAAGAAAGAAAAAGAAACCATTAACTCATGGGACCAACAGCACATGAATACAAGTTGCCTTTCTTGTAATTTCTGATAATCACCTACCCCTTACAGCTACTTGACAACTCACAGCTCTGGTGCTGGGAATTAGCTGCAGGAACGTTCCTCTGAAATGATGGTGTCATGTGCCTCACAAGGGCACAAAGCCCAGACAAACAACAGCAAAGCCACCAGTCAAGCTACTGGAGATGAATGCTCACGGAGAATTAGCAGCATGTAGATCAGGAGGACAGACTAAATACACAGCAGCATCTTCAAGCACCAGGCCTGGAAATATCAGCATTACTCAGTGTCCAGCTGGGGGCCCATAAAAGAAGCAGCATCCTCAGGGCTGCACCATTTGGGATGCAAAGGAGCTGCTGTTTATTCTCTTTACTAACATTTAATAGAATGTAGACGACTGTATGTAGCTGGGTGAAACCGTAAGCAGTTTCAGGAAGAAAATTGAGAAGTGGTGCAAATTTGATTAGCTTAGGGATTGGTGAATAAAAATGCATATGGAAATCAATGCGTGAATATACCCTGCAAATGTCTAGCTGGGAAAAATATAGCAATACGGTCATGCTACAACTCATGCACAAGGATAGACAAGGATGCAATGAAAGATTATACTTTGGGGGTAAAATTCTCAGACCTCAGAATCTGAATCCGTTCTGAAAGATGTATGAATAGAAAATAATCAAGTCACTAGGGTAACAGCAAAGGAACACTGGGCGGTGTGGAATGTCCAAATAATAGAACTTCCTTTTCCATCAAAGCCAGATCATTTCAAGACACCTCAAGTGACAAACAGAGCATCCACACCAGACCCAACAGCACCTAGGAATGCAAGGCCTACTGGTCCTTTCTGTTACCAAGCACCTAGCACCCATGCTAGAGCAGGCAATTAAGAGTGCTCAATAGGATCTAGCTTGACACAGCAGGTCTTCAGTACCTAGTTGTCATGAATGGAAGAATGAAAGAAACACATGTCATTGAACACAGAAGAATTAGCAAGATGGCAGGCACAGGGCAGAAAGAGCTGCCATGCTCCTCCTCGTGCTGTGGACACTGCTACACAGAGAACCAGAATGGTCAAGAATTTTCTCTTCATATGTTTTTACTTCTCTAGCACTGGAAACTCAACCCAGAGCCTCGTGCACAACAGCAAGAACTCTGCCATTGCACTAACCCAAGTTTTCTTAATTTTGTTTAAAGCCAAAGGAGTCACTTGATGAATATTGGCATTTATCACTCCTTAGTAACTTTGGGCTATTGGACAGAGTTCAAAAATTAGAGGACATGGATTTGCAGTTTGTTTTTTTTTTTTTATCAAATTCCCACTCACATCATTGGAACAACAACAACAACAACAAAAAGCAGTAAATGCAGAAGTGTTCTCAAAACCGTGATCCACTGTGTAAATTAGAAACACGGTGATGTATTGTTTCACCTGCTGCAGTGTTTGGGGTCCTCACTTATCCCCGACTAGAAGTATATTTGGGTCAATTTATCATCTAAGAGATAGAAGATGAAACCCGTGGAAGTCATTCACGTCCTCCACTCTCTAACTAGGAAAGGGTAGTAGCAGGCTTACCTTCCGAGATTACTTTCAAGGAAAATGATTAAACTGAAATGCAATGCGTTGGTTCTATGGTGCAGATGAAAGCTGAAGAAAAACTTGTCAAAAAAACAAAACCCAAAAAGCAGCACTGCATGTAAGGCTGTTGACCACCCTAGACAGTGTGCAACTGACATGACCAGACAACAAGTTTCCAATAAAATGCAAGGAAGCATGGATTTCTAAGAGGCCAAGCTCCTTTCCTATAACATGCTTCCTAAAATAAATACAGCTTTATGTAGAACCAGGTATATAAGTACATCTTATCAGCTATTCAATTTTAATATGGAGGCCCTACATTATTGTCATTGATGCAAGAGAACAACATGGTATGTACAGTGTGAACATGGCAGGCACAGTCTCTGCCTCTGGGAGCATATAATCCCACACAAAGGCAAACAGGATATGGCCAGCCCCAAAGAGGTAGCATGGACCTTTTAGGTGTAGGTGGGAAGTGCTTTCCAATCCAACGTCAATACAGGAATAAAAGGACTATCATTAGAGAATATATAGGAAGCCTTAGTATGTTATTAAAAAAAATAAAAATTCTCCAACTGTAAAGATTACAACAAAATAAGTATTTTGAGAAATAATCACTCAAAATTTACCATAAATTCTGTTTTTAGGGGTCAAATTCCTAACACTATGTCTAACACATAAAAGGTGTCAAAAATATTCATTTTATTTCCCCAAGCTATCTTGATCCATCTGAAAGACATCCTTTTTGTTTCTACTATTTTAGAGACAAAGTCCTAAATTCTCAGAGCTGTATTCACCGTTTAAAACAGTTAAAAGTCCCTCCCGTTGAGGCTCAGGCTTAGGGAGATCAACAGAGTTGGCCAACCTGTGTCCTGTCCTCCCCATTCAGCAACCTCAGAGGTTTTGGCTGTTCAGTCTATGCTGAGAAGAGAGACTGCACTCCTGGTTAAGCTTGTCTAGGAACTGGCACCATAAGGAACTTTTCCTATCAACTGTCCTACGGAATAGATTCACCTTGCTCTCAGTCTAGGTATATCGGATCTGTGGCTGAACAAGCAGGGAATCTATCTAGACAAAAGAGATAAGTAGCCCTCCTGGAGGAAGGGCAGAATTATTTCATTCTAAGCCGTTTTTCTTTTTCTTTTTTTATTGAAAGTAGATTTTTTCATACAATATATCCTGATTATGGTAAGCCTCCCACCAACTCCCCATCCACCCAAGTCTGCATCCAGTTTTGCTCTGTCTCATTAGAAAACAAACAGGCTTCCATGCTTATTTGTTTAAAACCATTTCTTTGACAATTATGGACTGAGTATATTAAAAGTAGATAACATGGTGAACTGGCATATACAAATATTGTTTAATTATTATGATAGTCTAATTAGCATAATCATCACCACCCATACAGGACACCCAAACCTCAGAATTTGTGAAAGATTTCGAACCTTCTAACCAGCACTTCCTTTGGCAGGCCCCCTGCTTAGAACTCTATAGGTCGAGTCTGGCAGGTTGAATAGCATCCTACTGAAACAAAGTCTGGAGTTAGCGCTAAAAACTCTCACGGACCTGAAAGCAAAGTCAAACTGGAAGAGATTTGCCAGGTAATGCGGTAGGAGACCTCGAACTCCTATGTCCTCTGTGCTCACCTGGTCATTTTTCTGCTGGTTGTGTTTGCTCTTTCTTTGAAGCTAATAATTTGGTGGCTTTCATTTGGAATTTGAGAAACCATTCTCCTCTGGACACAAAACCAAATTGCTAAGTTATACTGAGGAGAATTTCAAACAATGTACATTTAAAGTCCTTTGGGTCATAAAACATATGATACACAACTGTGCTTCAAACCTCTGTTTACTCTGACAACACAGTGAAGTTAACTAAGAGACCAAGTAACGACTGGCTAATGAAAGGAAAACTGTGTAGGACAGACTAAGACATCCTATGCAAAAGAAGAGACTTAATTTAAAAAGATGAAATGTTCTGAGTATGGTGGTAAATACCTTTAATCTGCATACTCTGGAACAGAGGCAAGAGGATCTGTGAGGTCAGGGCTAGCCTCATCTATAGAGTGAGTTCCGGGCCAGCAGAGGATACATAATCCCTATCTCCTCACCATAGCCCCAAGACAAATAAACATAGCAACAAAGAATAATGATGCAGAGATTTAGGAAGCCCATAGATCCACAAAATGGTCACTGCAGGTTGTAGCATAGCGTATCAAGGTGAGGCACAGAAAAAGGAAAGGGTAAATAAATTAGTTTATGCAGTGGGGATATTTAATGGCTCTTATGACAGGTCTTCAGAGCCAAACTGGTAAATAATGAAAATGAGACCTTCCTCTGGATAAGGGATGGTCCCAGATTACATTACCAGTGCGTAGTGAGACAGCCACCTGGGTAAACTTATGTGTGTGGACCACGTCGCACCTAAGTGGTGCTGCACATATTAATCAGATGGCACTACCCCTCATCTGAGTTTCCATTACCTGCCCTACTTGGTGCCAATTTCCTTTCTCTTCCTCGGCACCCCTTCTTCGCTGTTCTTTAAGACATGGGATGGGGGATTTGTCAAAGTCAATGAGCACTTTATTACAGTGAGAACGTTCTGTAATGAACAATTCAGCGGTTTAATGAGATTCTGGAGATCTGTCTCCAGCCTGTCCGTCAAGTTTCACTTCTGTAAAGCACCCTGACACTAATCCTCTGGCAGACCCAATCTGTACCCTGGGCTGAATATTAGATTCTTCCATGGTATATTGCATTACTAGTATAACCTCAGCAAAAAAAAATTGATGAACTTAACTCTACTTGAGGCACTATAGTTGGTCTGATTTGATTTTTCTCTATTGAGTATGAGGGAATTACTTATTTGCTAAGATAAAACAAAAACAATTTCTTATTGCCTACTGAATGCCTAAATTGATAATATTTATGGAAGTCTTTTAATTCCTTTTCAGTGATCAGGTCTAAAGAAACTATCTTATTGCCTGCAGAAACCAGTTTCTAAAATTCTACTTTATAATACTGTAGTCTTTCCAGAGGCAACTGTGGTAGCTTCTAAGCAGACAGAATGGAATTTTCCTGCTATCCAGATATCTGCACATTACCGTGTCAATCTCTGGCAGTGCCTCAACCATGGCACAATAGCAGACAGATGCCAACAGAATGGGTGGTCTCAAATCTCAATCTTGCTAGGATAAAAAGCACAGAATTTAAATCTCGTCTGTATATTCTCCCCTTAATGAAGTAAAGGAATTTGGTTACTTCATACTCTTAGCTGGCCATAGTAAATCTTGATGCTTTGTAGGATAGGGCAGGGATGTGGATTATTGAAATCCCTGCCAGAACCATATCCTCACCAGCACTAGACACCACTACCTGAATAAACATTCCCCAAAATGCCCAGGAAGCAGCAAGCACTTGTAACTGCTTTTTAAACCAAGACTGTGGACTAGTGAGGAGATGTGGTTGGTATCAAAAGACTTGGATTCGAAAGGGGCTCTGCCCTGTAAACTGGAGCCAAGTACAGATAGATCCTTGTTAAAGGATGGAGAGGGAGCCTGCTGCTCTCCAGGCCTCTTGTGCTGATAAGTCAATACAGTTTCAAATATCTGTGACCTGCCTGGCCCTTATCTCTTACTACTTTCAATAAAAGGAATGACAGCCGCTGACTAAAATTCAAAGAAGGAAGCAAGGTATCAGGAAAGTAGAATCAGTGTTTAATGACACATTTGACCAGTGGTAAAACAACAAACAAACAAACGTAACATAACATTACTACCTGAATATGGCTGGCAAGATGGGAGTTTACTACCTCATCTGCCAATAGAACACTGGGCTTTTCCTGGTATTTGTACAAGATAGCCATTTCCCACCCCATCCCGCAGGCACAGCATTCCAAGTAACATCAAGATGTGCGGATAGTGCTGCAGAATGAGACAGACAGTGAAGGGAGAGGGGAGAAAATGGGATGCACATCCCAAAGACTTCAGGCGCAGTACCCAAGGACAGTCACTAGGGATGAGCAGGAGAGGATTTAAATTGAATAATCAACTTTCAAACAAAAAACATCCTCCCTGTCCCCTAGACAAAGCAGTGACAGGATGTGAAAAGATTCTAGAGTCAGGGGAAAGGAAGGGTTTGCGAAAGCAGTAAGGAATGCATAATGAACTAAAGAGGGAGATTTTTTTTCCCTCTCTAGTGTAGGAAGAACGTTGAGGTCTTTCATTTGAGGTTTAAGCGTCCATCTATTTTCTGAAAGTGAAAAGAGAGAGAACTGGTATAGGAGCCACAGAGCGGGGAATAGCAGGGTATATGTAATCTAATCTGGGAAATGGGAAAAGGGGGACTCTAATTGGGTAGGGAAGAGGGAGATATGTGCAAAGGAAGGAGAGGGTAAAATAACCATACGAATGTCAGGAAGAGTCATAAGGAATCATTCTATTAGCTATCTGTCTTAAAAAACTATAATACACATACATCTATGTATATACATATACAGTTTAAAAGAAATTTTCTCATCTTGGGAGACGATGCTTCCTCCAAGAGCCAAACATCATCTAACAAAAGCCCTCACCCCAGGCATCGGAAGCTCTCTTTGGAGAGGTTGATCAGAATCGTCCTAGAGACTCCCCAAACTCACAGGCTGTTTCTATTTTCCTGGTTTTCACCCAGATGTGGATGGTGAAGGCCCATATTGCTAAAGACACCATGCACCTCACACACAGAGACCAGAGGCCCCTCAGTGGGAGCTGACCTGAATGCCTCCTTGTGGACTAACTTTCAAGGCACCAGAAGGCATTATGCAAACTTCCAAAGGAGGGAAAGGACCAACAGTCCTGGCCAGCTACTTATGGACACATACCTTGGTAGTAACCAAGAACTCTCTAATTGGATTTAAGATCCACTCAACAGCAGGAAAATCATGCCTGGTATTGGAAACCAAGCCAGCTACTACCCAAGGCTCTTGTAGAGTCATGGATCTTGAAGGTGAACCTACCACTAACTGCTTTACTAAACCAACATAATCCCCCAACTACATTTTAAATATCTCTCCTTATGCCCACAGATAAGTGTATTCCTCATAGTTCATCAAGGAAACTTCTCTTTACAACAGATGGAGACCACTACAGCAAACCACAACCAACCAAAATGCAGAGTTGGGTAGCCCAGTATCAATGGATACATCTACCAAATACCCCTACATCTGAGGCGCAGGGTACATTTTGGAAGGGGAGGCAGTATGATTGTAAGAGTCCTAGGATCAGGAAGCTTGTGGTGAAATTATGTCTCCTAGTAACATCAAAGCTACATGCATAAAGTCTCACCAACATGACAACTCAAACAAAGATGACTATACACATACACAAGTGAAGGCAGGGGAAAAAACCCATAAGGCCTCAGTCCTACAAAAAGAACTCAGGCAATCAAGGAATGCGAGAGCAGGAGAAATAGTCTTCCCCAGGGAAAAGCACGCCCACTGGTTATCCAGTACCAACTGGTTAGCCCTGAAAACAAATATACAAGTAACATTATACAGAGCAAGCAGATTGTATGGAGGCATATATTTATATGTCTCTGTGTGTGTTTATGTGTATATATGTGTATATGTGTACATATATACATATACTTATATGCACGTAACAAAAATTAATGGAAAAAAAGGTCACGGATTAGAAAGAGAGCAAGGGGGTATATGGGAGTGTTTGGAGAAAGAAAAAGGAAAAAGAGAAATAATTAAATTATATTATAATCTTAAAAATAAAAGAAACAACTTTTGAAAACAGTCCAAATTCCTTAGAAATGCACACTATTGCTCTTAGGAATTTTTGGAATGGGCTCCAAGTATTTAAAAAAAAAATCCCAAAGATTCCAGAGTACAACCATCTTTGAATATTTGTGTTTACCTATAAATTTATGTTAACATTCATATCATTGACTTGTTAGACAAGTCCTTCACTGAGACTTAAAACATTAAAAATTGCCAACTTCAAAACTTATTAATAAGTTATCCACAAATTAGTTAAAAACTCAAATGAAAAAGTTTATTTGAACTACTAAAAGCTATTTCTACATTTTCCCATTTAAATAGTTTTTAAAAGAAATATTTATGAGTGGTTTCTCCCAAAACCCTGAATTCCTTTTGTTTCAATGGCTTAAATATATATATAATTGTTTTACTATCCATTCTTCTCATATTAAGCTTAAGAAACATTTTTGTGGTGTCAAGAGAAAATCCCTTCCCTTTGCTGATTTACCCAGGTTTGAGAAAACCACAGTGCTGTTCTTATTCCCAGACGAGCTGAAGACTGGCGGGTGTTCACCAATGGCTGCAGATTGGTGGGTGCCCACCAATGGCTGCAGACTGGTGGGTGCCCACCAGTGGCTGCAGACTGGCGGGTGCCCACCAATGGCTGCAGACTGGCACATGTCCACCAATGACTTACCCACCAAGGGAGTTGTTGCACCTGATTTTTTCCCTTTCTGATGATGTCATGCCTTTCAGAGGCCAGGCAGTGTGCCCTTACCTGCCAGATCTGCTCTTCACTCAAGGAGGTCAAGCGGTCACTCTTGAGCACTTCCTGAAGCAGACAGTAGGGCAGCGTGAGAACGTCCTCCGGCCGACTCTTCAGGAGCTCCGAGAGATGCTTCACTAGGAAATCAATCACAGCCTTCTCCAGCAAAGTGAGGTGAAAGAGGTCAGCAAGTCTGTACAGATCCAAGTAATTAAAGCTATTTAGTTCCTGGGTGCCAAAAAACATAAAAAAAAAAAAAAAGCTCTTAGAAATTCACATAGAACAGGCAAGAAATTATGTCACTCACTACCATTTTCATACTGGGTGGGGTGGGGCCATTAATATTACATATATGTTTTTCAAGGCAGCGTTTTTCTGTATAACAGTTCTAGTTGCCCTGGAACTAGCTCTTGTAGATCAGGCTGGCCTCAAACTCACAGAGATCCACCTGCCTCTGCCTCCCGAGTGTTGGGATTAAAGGTGTGTGTCACTACTGCCCAGCAGGGGCCATTAGTATTAAGATAATTCCCCTACCCCAAGGGTGCTAAGTTTTCCTTCCCCCAACCCATATTCTTTTAAAAAATAACCTATTTTTATTTTATGTGGATGGGTGTTTTGCCTGCATATATGCCTATATGAGGGATTGCTTGGAACTGAAGTTACAGACAATTGTGAGTTGTCATGTGGGTGCTTGGAATTGAACCCTCGTCTTCTGGAAAAGCAGACAGTGCTCTTCACTGCTAAGCTGTCTCTCCAGACCTTAAAGACATCTTTACTGTGTGATTTCCTGAAAGGATGTCCTCATTTTGCCAGCTGAAATGCTATTTTACAACTTTTTAAAAACATGTGGAAGTCCTTACCAATAAAGACTGCTGACTCCTAGGAGCCATTACGAAGGACAAGAAAAAAAGAATATTGTGCTTTTTGCCTGCTTGCCCTCACTCTTCCTTTGCCCTTCATTGGCATTAAAGTCTGCTTCTCCAGGATTCTGTTGTATACTGAAGATCAGCTGAGACACCCAGGCTCATGGACTGAACAACTGTTGGAATCTGGGACTTTCTATCGCTAAACAGTCATTGTTGGACTTGCTGAGCAACAGTCTGTGAGTCATTCTAATAAATCCCCTTGTGTAAACACACACACACACACACACACACACACACACACACAATATCTCTAGAGAGCCCTGACTAATACAGGGACAATCATGCATTTCACCTTGTCTGTAGTTTAGCTCTTTGTCTACTGAAGGTAATGTAAGAACAGATAAGTGGGGACTGAGGACTAAGCAAAAACCTAAAGACATGCTGACTTCATATTGTTTGTGAAACTTCAGTCTCAGTGTGTCTATACAAAACTACTACTCACCCTGACTTAATGGAGTTGAAAGACAAAATTTGTATGTCAATCTTAACAAAGGAGTTAATCTCACCGAAAGACTCATGTCTTGGATATATATCAAATCCACCTAAACGTGGATCTTGTTTTGCTAGCCTTGACGATTCAGAACACCAGTATCATTCCCTCCTACTTATTCCCAAAGTTTCTGCAGCCATGCTCTCAAATGTATAGCCAGGACTCCAGTGTAGAAGGAGCTGTGGGCAGGCCTGCTTTTCGTCCTGCCCGGCACCTGCATAGCTAGCTTAGCCCCAGAATAATTACACGGAAACTGTATTCTTTTAAACACTGCCTGGCCCATTAGGTCTAGCCTCTTATTGGCTAATTCTCTCTTCTTGATTAACCCATTTCTAATAATCTGTGTACCACCATAAAGTGGTGGCTTACCGCGAAGATTCTAGCCACCATCCATCTTGGGTAGGAGAAGCATGGTGACTGACTCACTTCCCTTCTTCCCAGCATTCTGTTTTGTCTACTCCACCCACCTATGTTCTGACCTATCAGGTCAAGCAGTTTCTTTATTAATTAACCAATGAAATCAACACATAGGAAGCAGACCCACCTACATCACTCCAGGAAACTTTAGCCACAAAGCTGCAGCTCCCAGGAATCCCTGTCACTGCACCTCTGTGAGAGCCAGTGTGGTACACACCTCTGTTGATAGAAAGTTTGCCTAATTAAGTAGAATAAGAATAATGGTATGTCAGAGTCCCCTCATTCAGACTTCATAGTCACTAACATGTGGTTAGTGTTCTGTAACAGCAGAAGGACTAGAGGGTGCTATAAGGCATCCATATATTCTACAGACCTATTTAATTAAACATGATGTATTTCCTTTTCCTAGTTTCCTAAGACTATTAAGAATTATAATAACATTTTATTCTATTATATATATAAAATTTCAAAATATTTGACAGTTTAAATGAGTATTTTTTAAATCTGATACTTATTTAAATTCTCAAATATTAAGGGATAATATATACCACAAGTTCATGTGTTGCCTATATCTGCTTGGGTGTAGGAAAACCTCCTGGAGCATGAGTTGCCTCTTAGGGGCCACATCCATAAAGTAAACTGATTCTCCCTTCCCTAGCAGTCAGTAGTCTCCAGTTGTGCCTCAGTTAACAGTGGGACTGCATGAGCCCCTTTCTTATCCATGCTAGGATCTCAGCTGGTTTGATCTTGTTCAGGTCTTAGGCATGCAGTCACAGTTGTTGTGGGTTTATATGTAACAGTCCCATCATGCCCAGCAAACACTGTGTCACTGCGCAGATTCTAATAACATCTCCCCACCACTTCCATGATGACCACATAGCTCTAAAGGAAGAACATGATACAGATGCCCCATTTAGGGCTGAGCACTTCACAGTACCTTATTCTCTTCATACTGACCAGTGTGGGTCTCCATGGTAATCATAATTTACTGCAAAAAGAAGCTTCTCTGATGAAACTACACAAATCTGGTGGGACAATAAAGGGGAGGCCCCTACAATAAGCTTCTTTTTTGTTTATTTTTTGTTTTTTCAAAACAGGGTTTCTCTGTGTAACAGTCCTATCCTGGAACTAGCTCTTGTAGACTAGCTTGACCTCGAACTCACAGAGATCTGCCTGTCTCTGCCTCCCAAGGGCTGGAATTAAAGGCGTGTACCACCACTGCCCTACCAACAATAGGATTCTTAATAGGTCTATTTGCCACCAAGTCTTAAAGGACTCGATGCTTATCTTCAAAATACTGTTTATCAAAACAGATGGCCACTGAAGTCCACTGCAATGCAAACATCATGCCTTTTACTCAAAATAGCCTGGCTTTTTGTCCACATTTTATCAAAGGAATATAGCAGTTACAGTGCTAGCTTTTCAGATACACTTAAAATTGTTCTTCAGAGTTTCCTTCTTAGGATTGGTAAGTACAAGGCTTTTGGGAGAGGACAGGAGAATCTAGTGTGTACTTCAGGACATGCCTATGGGATGGAGGACATCTCTGAGTAAGTTCATCTAATCTAGAGCCCGGAGAATATTTCTGTGTCCCACAGCATTACTCTGCCATTCTTCCAAACCCTGCTTTTCAACTATTGCAGGGTTATCAGGGTTCTGATTCAATGGTCAGTACCAGGGCACAAAGAGGAGAGTAGGCAGGAGCAGAAACACCTACAGAGAAAAAAAGTGGTGGGCATGGAGCAAGTGAAGAAAACATGAATTGGATACAGAATGGCAATTGAATATACTTCATCATGGGTCTTTCTATCTTTATACACCCATTCTGGGTTTCTTCCCATTATAAGCCCACAACTTAAAAGCAGTCCACTTCAAAAGTACAGATAATTTTAAAATTTATTTTAATGTGGGATTTTAAATAACTGTTGTTCTTTTTATTTAATTTTTCAATATAATTTGATAAAGTTTTCCCTTACTACTCCTAGATCCTTCCCATCTCCCTACTTAACCAATTCATGTTCACCTCTCTCTCTCTCTTCCCTTCCCCTCCCTAAGTAACAAAACAATGTTGTTTTTGCTATTTCTTTTTACTCTCTTCTACTTCAGCATATGTATAGATTGCATGTATGTATATAAAATTTTGTCTGTGTATAGGCACATGTACTTTTGATATATAGGCACGGACGTGTATGGAGGCTCACAGTTGATGTTGGGAATCATCCTCATCACATGTCCATCTTACTCATTGGGGCAGTTCTCTCCCGGTGACACCCTTAACTCCCCAATATGCCTACTCTCCCAAGTCAGCTTGCTCTGGGACCCCAGCCTTGCTTTCTAAGGCTGCAATTACAGGTAAGCTGCCCCATCCATTTGACATTTATCTGGGCTCTAGAAATGCAAACTCCAGTCAGTACTCACACTTGTCTGGAAAGCACTTTAACTGCTAGGTCATCTCACCAGTCCCTATGAATAAATTTGCATGTAGATATGTGTGTATTATATGTGCATATTCATGTTTGTATACACATGCACACGTGTGTGCATACATATGTATGCTTGTGAAGGCCAGACGCTCATATTATGTGTCTCATTTGATCTCTCTCCCCCTTATTTTTTGAGATATGGTTTTTGCTATACCTGGAACTCATCAGTGTGGTAAGACTGGCCAGCCATTGAGGTCTAGGGATCCAGCTGTCTTCCCTACAATACTGGAGACAGATATAGACAGTAATGCTCGTTTTTCATCTGGGTGCTGGGGATAAAAACCCATGCCCTCATTCACACATAGTAAACATATTACAACTAAACCACTGTCTCAGTTCCACTGAGTTTCCTTTAAAGGTAATTCTTTAATCTTCTTCAGGACAATATTAATAAAAATCCAAGAATGATGTGCTATGAATAACTGAACAGCAGTACTCGTACTGAAGGCCACTTTTACCTGTCTGTGTATGAGAGAAACAGCAGTTCTGAGATAAAGATGCTCTGAGCTCCATCTTTTCATTGCTCCTTAAAAACAGTGTCCCCAAATCTCCAGTGCTTTCTAGCTATGTCAGAAGCGTCTGTTCACCTTTCCATTCATAGCTTGTGTCTCTGTAGTTCAAGTGTGAGCAGTGGGAAGGTGAGGGGAATAGAGAATCCACCTCCCTGAGACCATGATGCCATAGCACACACCCCTCCTATTGGGGCAGACAGGATCTGTGAAAACCGTACATAAATTTATCATGCAGAGGTAATCACTTTCAGTGCATACACACACACACACACACACACACACACACACACACACACACCCCACACCATTTATATTCTAGGCTTTATTTTAAAAAATAGTTGCTCCTGTGCCGAAAAGAAAAGAAAAAGGAAAGGAAAGAAAAGAAAAACTTGTATTTAAGGCAGAACACTGCAGACACAGAGACAACTCAGCACAGTAGGGATGGACAGGTCCCTGAAGTCATGCAGATGTGATTCTATTGATAAAAAACGTACACCGTCACCAGACTGCCACTACTCACCATTTACAAATGGAAAACTCCAACCAACTCACAGGGCTGTCATGGAGACACTATTTGAAAATCACTTCCCACAACAACTGGGCTCATGCAGAGTGTAGAGCAGATTGGGGCCGGTCAGAGCAAAACCAGGAAAGTATAAAAACCCCTGTGGCTTTGTATCCGAAAACAAAGTTCATCCCGTGTGTGGGAGTGGGTGGATGGAGGAAATTCTAACTGTGTGAAGTCCTGGGTGATTCTCTGTTGTTGACATGAGGCAGTCATGGCAAAGATCTTAGCCTCAGACTCATGGGAAATGGCAACACCATTCCAGAGGGATAGAAAAACCTTCCTCTTGACTATGTGAAGATGTTGATAGTGTGTACAGAAAATGTCCGCCACAGTTCTCTCTCCCCGGATGTTTACAGCCTGAAGTCTGCCCCTTTATGGAGACTGCTCCTACTGAGATTAGCTAAGCCTGTCTCTGTGAGCCCACTGCATGCCCTAACTCCCTGTTTATCTCTGTGAATAAGCATGCCTCCCTGTGCGGTGCAGCTGCATGTAATAACCTCACCTCTCTGTTCAGCTGTATGAAGCAAGCATGCTGAGCTTCTAGTGTGTGATGGCTTCTCAGTCAGATAATCCTGTCTACCAGATCCCAGCTTTACTGTGGGTCTGGAGGTGGCACATCACTGAGAAAAGAAGGGCAAAAGGAAGAATTCGGCCTCTCTAGATATCCATTACTTGAAAGAAAGTGTACCAATACATTAGGGTGGAAAGAAGATGATGATAGTAAAAAGAAAAATACAGAATGGAGCACTAAATTCATAACTTAATGGTTCTCTAGCCTATATTCCTATCCAATCCATTTTCCTAAGCTTGGAATTCATTTTCTCACCAGCTGTAAGGGTCTTCTCTGAGCTACCATCCCATAGCCTATTGTACCAACATGTCCAAACTGAACCTATTTCTTGTGAGCTTGCTTCTTCTGTATATTCTTTTTTAAAAGCAATTTCAGATTTATTTATTTTATGTGTATGAAAGTGTGTGCACCACATGCATGCAGTGTCTCTCGAAGTCAGAAATGGATGTGGGATCCCCTAAAACTGGACTTATAACTGAACCCAGGAACTCTACAAGAGTAACGTGTGCCACTAACTGCTGAACCAGCTCTCACCTCTTCCTTTCTTCTTTCGGACAATGGTCACATCTAGATTTCCGGATCGGGAGCCCCCACACTGGCCCATATTCTTTTCTTATATGAAGTCAATTGCCTAATCCTGTCTGTTCTTCCTTATTAGCATGTCTCTTATGTCATTTATCATCTCTTGTCTGGACTTCTGGAACTGTCAAAAATTACCATTCCTGCCTCTGGTATCAATTCTCTCTTTATGTAAGGATTTAACCATACCATGAACTGTTTAAAACTCAGATATAAATTTATTTAATAAAAAGAGAGTGACACCAACGTGGGAAGAAGATGTACTAGGGGTTGCCTAGAAAGAGTGGGAGGGTAGAGTTGGGGGTGGGTAGGTTTAAGAAACATTGTATTCATGTATCAAATTGTCAAGGAATAAATGAATGACATTTTAAAAAACAAAATACTTAGACATACTTAATAAAAAGTTCTAAAGACAATGCAAGTAAAACTATAAGACACCAAAACAAACTTAAATACATATCTCTTATGCTTAGATAAGATTTAACATTTGCAATGTCAGTTCTTCCTAATTTACCAACTAAATAGAAACCAAATTAAAAACACCACCAAAGAAGGAGGGGACTTGACCTTAGCCCTACAAAGCCCCAATTTCAGCAGAAAGCAGCCAGAACTAGTCTATGTTCATAAATCCCTTGAACTCCATCACTCTCTAACAACTGTTCCATAAAGTCATTTCCTTTTTATATAAGCAAAACTTTTTAAGAGAATTTTTTAAACCTAAGTAACAGACTCCCATCTGCTTATAGGAAAAATAAAATAAAATTCAGAACACAGCACTCTCTCCCATGACCTGGATTCTGTTGAATTTCTCATCCTGCAAAGCAGCATCACGAACTAGACTGGCTTGGCTCCAACTGTGACAACCTCCTACACATTCACAACAAGAGGGATAAACAAAACAGGTGCTACCAAAGATATAAGCACCAGTTCTTGAAGAGTGCAGTCTTCTGGAAGGTCTGTCTGTCTGTCTGTCTATCCCCTTACAAATAAATGAAATATATAACTAAGGTAAACACTACAAAGAATAAAGCATGAGGCTCAGTGGCTGTGAGTAAGGGTTTGACCTGGAATGAAAAGTTACTAAGGGTTTACTGAGAACGTGGAGCTAACTACTGAAGGAAGATCAGACACTGACTTAGCAAGATAGGAGATTTGCACTGACTACAGGTTTCATTTCTTCCCATCTACTGAGTATTAACAATTTATCAATTCTTTTGATTTTTGTAAGATTTAAGATTTTGAATGTTTTACTTTATTAATTTATAATATGTGTGTGTGTGAGTGTGTGTGTGTGTGTGTGTGTGTGTGTGTGTGTGTGTGTGTGCAGGTTCACACAAGTGGCAGGTTGTATGGAGATAAGACAATTTGTGAGAGTTGTTTCTCTCCTTAAATCATGTGGGTCCCAGGGAGCGAGCTCAAGGAATCAATCTTGCAGCAAGTGCCTTTAACAGCTGAGTCATCATCACACCAGCTCAAACTGTCTTTTAAATAAGAATTATCTTCTTATTTGTTGGCCTCACCATAACTAATTTAATCATGAAACTTACATTTTAGAATAAGATGGAGCTGAAGCCGCAGGAACAATGTCCCAGAATTGGGAAGCAGCAGATGCTAATTTCTTATGAATAACAAATACGGTTTCTCTTCTTTTCACCTGGGCATCATGCCCGACATGTCCCTCTCTGTCTCTATGGATGACACCCTATCACACTTTTCTAATAGTCTGCTTGCTTCACCTATCTCCATCTGTACTAATCTCCTACATTTTCCTGTATTTATGTGTGCATGTACAGGCTCCCAGTAAGTTAGTCCTTTGGGAAGACAACTGGCCAGCCTTGTCTACTGTTCTACTCCAAATGTCAGGTATATGTTGGATGGATGGATGGATGGATGGATGGATGGATGGATGGATGGATGGGTGGCCGGATTAATGAATGAAAAATCTCACTTTACTTTGCCAATTTCACTAGATCACATCCTCTTTGGGCTTCCACCCTCCCCTCTGCAGACATCTAGCAGGTACCTGAAGTATATGTTACAACTCCATATCCTTCCACAGATCCAATGGCCTTGGTGGTCAAGGATTATGGATCATTCTTTATGTATCCTGGGGTCCACCATGGAGCAGGTAGGTGGTCAACACATGAGTTTAACAAAGAAATTCCCAAAGATAATTAAGTGGACAAAATATTCTGTGTCTTTCCAACCTCTCCAGCTAATTCTGAACTTCACTCAAAGAGGGTCACATTTTCATAATTCATTAGTGTCCCTAATATTACCCCATTTTACTTTCTGTCCCTTTTATATTTTTCTTTCATTTTTTGAGACAAGTTTTCACCCTGTAGCCCACGCTGGCCTGGAAATCATTATGTAGCCTACGCTACATAATGTATCCTTGAGTTTATTTCCCTACCTCTGCCTCCCAAGTGCTTGGGAAAACAGCTGTCAGGTACCACATCCAGCCCCATTCTAACCTTCTCATGCCCAAAGATGAACCAGTGGTCACTCTATTTTCCATGAAGACAACCTGGTAATAATAATAATTCAAGTTGACCATACCAGAAAATACAATGTAAATACAGGTACACAAAATGGACAAGCAGAATGCAAGTATTCTTCTCTGAGAAAGAAATATTTTAATAAACCTTAAATTTCATTCAATCCAAGAAAGAATTATTTCCTTCAAAACTAACTACTTGGACTAAAAATATTTAGACACTTTCCAAGTGATAGCCACCTTGATTATGAGACTGTTTCCATTCTCCTACATTTTGTGGCTTTAGAAACTCAGAACATGCAGGGAGAAGGGGACATCTGAATGGAAATCACAACAAAAAAGCAAAGAAGTCTCTTGGTAAAAGAAAAGCTTTCTTGATCTTGGCCATTCTTACAGGTATAAGATGGAATCTCAGAGGCGTTTTGATTTGCATTTCTCTACTGACTAAGGATGTTGAGCATTTCCTTAAGTATCTTCTAGTCATTTTAGATTCCTCTGTTGAGAGTTCTCTGTTTAGGTCTGTACTCCATTTTTATTGGGTTATTTGTTCTTTTGATGACCAATTTCTTGAGTTCTTTGTATATTTGGGGGATCAGACCTTTGTCTGATGTAAGGTTGGTAAAGATCTTTTCCCATTCTGTAGGATGTTGTTTTTGTCTTGTTGATTATGTCTTTGGCTTTACAGAAGCTTTTTGGTTTCAGGAGGTCCCATTTATTGTTTCTCTCGGTGTTTGTGCCACTGGGGTTATATTTAAGAAGTGGTCTCCTGTGCCAGCGTGCTTAAGTGTACTTCCCACTTTCTCTTCTATGAGGCTCAGTGGTTGTTTTTATGTTGAGATTTTTGATCCATTTGGACTTGAGTTTTGTGCATGGTGATAGATATGGATCTATTTTCATTCGTCTACATATTGATATCCAGTTATGTCAGCACCATTTGTTAAATATGCTTTCTTTTTTCCATTTGATATTTTTTGCCTCTTGGTCAAAAATCAGGTGTTTGTAGGTGTGTGGATCTGGGTCTTCGATTCGGTTCCATTGATCCTCCTGTCTGTTCTTATGCCAATACCAAGATGTTTTCAGTACTGCAGTTCTGTAGTAGAGTTTGAAGTCAGGGATCGTGATGCCTCCAGACGTTCTTTTATTGTACAGCATTGTTTTGGCTATCCTGGGTTTTTTTGCTTTTCCATATGAAGTTAAGTACCATTCTTTTGAGGTCTGTGAAGAATTTTTCTGGGATTTTGATGGGCATTGCATTGAATTGTAGATTGGTTTTGGTAAGATTGTCATGTTTACTGTGTTAATTCTACCTACTCAAGAGCATGGGAGATCTTTCCACTTTCTGGTGTTCAATTTCTTTCTTCAAAGATTTAAAGTTTTTGTCATACAAGTCTTCTACTTGTTTGGTTAGAGTTACTTCGACATATTTTATGCTGTTTGTCATTATTGTGAAGCATGATGTTTCTCTGATTTCTTCCTCAGTCCATTTATCATCTGTGTACAGGAGGGCTACTGATTTTTTGAGCTAATCATGTATCCTACTTCATTATGAAAGTGTTTGAGTTATAGAAGTTCCTTGGTAGAATTTCAGGGTTACTTATGAAAACTATCAACTTATCTGAAGAGGTTTTGGGGTAAAGGAACACTCCTGCATTGCTGGTGGGAGTGCAAGTTGATACAGCCCCTTTGGATATCTATATGGCAATTTCTCAGAAAATTAGGAAACAACCTTCCTCAAGACCCAGTAATACCACTTCTGGGTATATATTCAAAGGATGCTCGATCATACCACAAAGACATGTGCTCAGCTATGTTCATAGCAGCATTGTTTGTCATATCCAGAACCTGGAAACAACCTAAATATTCCTCAACCAAAGAATGGATAAGGTACATTTACACAATGGAGTACTACACAGCAGAAAAAATGATGAAATCTCAAAATTTGCAGGCAAATGGATGGAGAAAACATTATGTTGAGTGAGGTAACCCAGACCCAGAAAGACAATTATCATATGTACTCACTCATAAGTGTTTTTTAAACATAAAGCAAAGATAATCTGCCTACAAATCACAATCCCAGAGAACCTAGACCACAATGAGGACTCTAAGAGAGGCATACATGGATCTAATCTACGTGGAAAGTAAAAAAGACAAGATCTCCTGAGTAAATTGGGAGCATGGGGACCTTGGAAGAAGGTTGAAAGGGAGGGGAGAGGCGGGGAGGGCAGCAGAGAAAAATGTGTAGCTCAATAAAATCAATAAAAAATAATAATTAAAAAGTAAAGCTTTCTTTTCCTTCTAAAAAGGTTTGATTTCTGTCACACTATTTTCCACTTGAAATTTAGTTCTCATTCAGAATTATAGTGCAGACATTGTTGTTCTTCAGGGGATAATTTAAAATAATATTTATTTTTCTTTAGTTCAGGGATATTTGGCTTCTCTTTTCCCTTCTACTTGTTTCTTATGATATGAATACAAGTTAAATTACAGAAAAGCCACAAAATGTGTCCCCAACACTGCCCTAGCTATAGAAGAAATACTACTTTTCCAATTTCAATAATTCATAAAAAACTTACATATTTTCCACCTTTGTACTTTTTGTATGATTTACTCCTGTAAGATCCATAAAAGAGTTTTTTTTTTTTTTGAGATTAACTTGGGTAAGTCATAGGGGAATAAAAACCACAAAAAAGCTAAATACGATCTTTCTTTGAAATACAGTCAATATAATTACCTCTTTAAGGCAAAATGGTCAGACGGTTAAGATATGGATAGGAGGAAGCGAGTGAGCCTGAGGGGTCACTGACCCTGCTGCCCTCCTCCCATCTTCCCCAAACAGTAAAGGCAATGAAAGGATGACCATCTTGGCCTCTGTGATGTCCTTTCATGGCTCTCATGTAATGGTATAACTTGCCAAAAATTCCAATGCATTTCTTAGTATTTCAGCTAAGTTGATAAGGACATTTATATAAAAACTTTGCTCTATAATTCAAAGCAGCTGTGAACCTATCCCTCAGATAATGTTTTCTAGATTCATTGCCTCTCCACTGATCTTGGATTGCAAAAATATGAAATCTTATATCTAGAGTGTACATATGCACTGCCAGTGGGCCACAGTCCAGCTCCTGTGAGCTATGGTGAAAGGATGTGCCCCCTGGACCAACTGCAACACAACCTGCTCATCAATGATCCATGTTTCAAAAACAAAGTCTATTTGAGTTTCAGGTATTCTGATGGCCCTCTGCTCTGTCAGTAGGTCCTTGCCCATCCAGCTCTGTAGTGTAATCATACCCCTGACACGGGAATTATATAAAACATGGGAAAATTGTTATCATATGATCATATCTACCATGTTCTATCCCAATACCTGCCCCAAAATATGATACCTCAAATCCAGGAGTCCTAGATACAAAAAAACAGTAGAGATGCCTGCACTTGGTAGTAGGACACCTGATCGACACAGCACCTGAATAATGGCTATTTCTCTTCTTCCCTCATTTAATTCTAAGAACGTCAGTGACTTGTTAAAGAAAAATAAGCATCAACAGCACTTACTATCAGTGTGAAAACCATGACTTGGATTAAGGATAATGTTAAATGTTTTTCAAGGTTAAAGCAAATAGAAGTATCATTTTTGATTTCCAGAATTTTTACTTCTAAGATGGGCAAATTGAATAATATTTCAGATAAATATTTTTCTCTGCCAAAGGAAAGACCACCCTGGGTATGAAACCATGAAAGTATAAAATGACTCAAAACCATTCCAAATGTCCCATATTATATGTAAAATCAGCATGGATTGCTTGGTAGTTATGCTAGCTCAAAGCGAAATTAAGATATCCTGTCAGCTGCGTTTTGAGACCAAGTGCCAAGTATTATTCAGTAAGGAGGTAGGACACTTCGTTACCAACTGAAGTGTCCTACCTCCTTACTGAATAATAATTTAATGCTTATGATTGGGTTATCTTTTTATAAATCTATTTTGTGTTGAAAATACAATAGTTAAAATTATACTATATGCTTAATTGCCAAAGCTCATAGCTCTATTATTGTTCTGAAGACTATGGGTTGTCCACCCTAGAGACTGTGTGGTTAACTGGGAACCGTGACTCAACAGCACTTTACAGATTGCTAGAGCTATTACAACACACAAGACCAGCCTCAGGAAAAGGCTAACGTGAAATGCATGCCTTTTTCTCCAAGTGTGCCCCTGCTACGCTGTTGTAAAACAAAGTCAGAGCCTCATAAGTCAGGAATCATCTGCAGCAGAAAGTAACTCTTGCATTTTAGGACCAGCAAATCCTACAAAATCCTAACCATCATTGTCCTTCTCATTGGTTGTAACTGGAAAAACAGTTGTTGTATTACGAATGAAAAAATAGTAAGTTGTGAGACATGTCATAACTGTCATGGAAGAAGAAACAGCTTTGTTATAGATACGACTTAATGGTTGAGAAAGAGATTTTCAAATGCTTGATATGAGCTCAGGAAATTATCCCATGGTGTTATCTAGGTAATAGAGTTTTCACATAATAAGTAGGGAGTAGAATGCCCACCTGTAATAAGCAAAGGCTGGCTGCTGCAGTGCATCATGGGTCTTCCGATCTGGCCCATGTGAAATTATTTTCTCTTTCCCCAAAATGTTCAAAAAGAACCTGATTTTTCTTGATTTTAGTGAGGATTAGAAAAATCCAGTGTCCATAGTGTTAGCCAGAACTACAACATATAGTTTCAAGCAGGGACGAATTCTCTCATACCTTTGCCCCAAATGATTATTGTTTGCAAAGCATTTGAAGACTGAAACACCAGGCTACAAGGCTTGTCAAGTGGGGTTCGGTTTAAATACTCTTCTCATGGTGACCACCCAGATCCGACTGGCTCCTTCCTTGGGATGGCAAAGCACTCCAGCTTGGATGGCTGCTTTCTTTCTGACTTTTCAAGCACTGACTGTCCAAATCACCTTTCCCTCAGGTTCAGACTGTGTCTTTATTTCTTCATGTCTTCTTTATCTTTTGTGAAAGTCCCTTCTTGTTAATTTTTAACTGATGGGAGACAAGTAACACAATGTATCTGTAAAAATCTAGCTTTTACTGATCTTATTCCTTGGTTCATAGTAAAATAGACACTCCTGTCCTACAAATGTTCAAGTAGTTGAAGAATTTAAAGGTAATTTGTCAAACGCTAACTAAAAACTAAATGTATTAAACATCTCAATATTAAACAATTAGGTAACAGAACACAGACTAACTATTAATTAAACATGGCATCCTAGACACAGAGGAAAACATTTGTAAAAATATTGGCAACTGTCTACTATTTGCAAGCTGCCATTAAAAATGGATACACTGCCATCTTGTTCTGGGTGACTCAAAGATATTGTAAATTCAAGTGTTTGTGGACCCTCATTTGAGTTTCTAACTTTTTATTTCCTGTCTTCTTCACTGGGTCATAAAGGCAGTGATGGCATCTTTATCTTAGAATTGGATAAAAAAAAAAAAACCACACACGATTTGAAGTTGAACCTCCTAGATATTCCCAGCCAGTGGACAACAAACATCTCAAGTCAAATTTCCATACCTACAGACTAGGAAAAGTGATAACATATTCTGGATATGCCATGAACATTTGAAAATACATGTACAGCGACATCTTCAGAGTGGAGGCTAAACATTCAATAGTTATAGTGACTGTTATTCCCTTTATAATTGCTGTCTACCAAACAGCTTCATACAGATCTCCAACATGGGGTCTGACTGCTTTTTGGGACCTAACTTCAAAAGGCTTGTCGTTTTCTCTTCCTGTTCTCCATGCCGCTCTTCCCTGTAGCTGTACAGCTTACCTTTCCTCGTGTTGTTCATTCAAATTTTAATAAAATGGTCCCTGAGCTTAAAAAAAAGAGAGAGATAAACAAGAAGAGCAGACTGATACAATATAGCAGATCACAACCATGTCTTGGTTACTATCATATACTTCGCTTCGCAGGCAGAAAAGGCACATTGAGAAATTCAAGGATGGGGGGAGCTGCCTTTCTTTATGACCTTATTTGAAAGATAAAGTCCTTGGGGAAATACAATTTATTCAGATTATCAAGACCCTGCTGTGCAAATCTACAGTCTGGGAGCACACTATGGAGATCAAAAAATATTTACTTTATTCTGTGGGGTATAAAAGCTTTTAATGAATGCATAATTAAGACAAAAAAGTGTATACAGCTTTAGAAATTCCACGGCTGAGCCAAGCCATTAATATCCAAGGCACCATCCCCAGTTGTGATTCCACCTGTTTCCTATTTGGATTACAACCTAGTTATAAACCAAGATATTATGTGACTACCCAACCCAGTGCAGCAAGAAAGGGCTGTACTCCAGAGTCCAGGAAGCAGCATAAAGGTTTAACATGGACACGTGGTGAGGGGCTAGAACAGGTTAAAGCAAATGAACAGATACAAACAACCCACCTTTTAACAGCCTTGGACTGAATCAGACAGGGAAATAAATTATCATGTTTACCATGTATGTAAAGGGACTGAGTTTTCTCAATGCTACATTTGGGGTTTATAGGATAAAGTCAAATTGTTAAGGAAGAAAATAAATATTCCACTGACCGTGTAGATCAGACTTATTTATGATGTGATGAAATGATGCAAGCCCAAGTATTTTATGTGCATGAACATATATGTGAATAAATATATATATACACATGTGTAAACATACATATACACGAACATGTAAATATTTCTGGATAGCTTTAAGTAACTATATATTCATATGCTAATACAAATATACATTTTATATGCCTCGATTAAATAAAACAAAGTATTACCAGCAATTCAAAAATCACAAGAAACAAAACATGCTCTAATTCTGTCAGTTTTAGAAGACATATTTAAATATATTTGTGCTATATAACTGAGGAATTCTACAATTAGGTTACTGGTACATTTTCATAATCAATTGTATGCATAATATCTAAGGGTCATGAATAATTTTATATTGTTCTTTGGGAAAGTTTCTTAGTAAGCTAGAATTCTAGGAGGGAGGGGCACAGAAATATAGCCATGATCAGGTATTAACAATTCTGGCCTCAGTCACCATGAGCTGAAAAATGTTGCTTCAGAATTCACCATTGCTTACTCAGCATGTGAGCACAGGGGCAGCATGTCACCATGTCAGCTCTTGTTTCTCAAGCATCTACTGGTGCAGGATCTGTGTTGCAGGACCCATTTCATTCACCAACTTATTGAATCTTTCAACAACACCAAGGGACAAAAGGATGCTGTATCTATTTCAGAGAGTAGGAGTGAAGGGTAGAAAAACTTAGTCACTTAAGGTCAAGTGACTTTAGGGTATGAGTTTATATCACAGGGAGATAAGTCAACACAAGAGGAGCTAGATAAATAAACTCAATACTTTGGGATTAGCCTCCTGGAAGAATGCTCACAATTAAAGAGGGCATCAACTCAAACTGCGCACACTACTCAGCCAGCTGTGGAAAAGGAAATGTGTATGCCAAGTACTTAGGGTGTTAGGAACTCAGAAGATGACAGCAGGAAAAAGAGCCCACATGAAAGGGGCTTTTCACAAAGTTTTAAGGAAAGGTACAAAGTTTCCTAAGACTGCAGCACAATGCTTGAGCAAAAAGTTGTTAAAAAAATTAAACAAGGTTGAAGATATGTGCAGTTTTGTAACGGATACAAACTCTGTGTCAAATTAAGAGGAATGAACATTATACCAAAGGCTAAGGAGAATCATAAAGTAGTGAAGGATTTTAAGCAAGAGTACAATATAATCAGTTTGTTATTTGAAAATAAAACCAAGGGATTGAAACTTACTTTTAAAAATCAATCAAACAAAACATTGGAGGAAGAATTGGAGTAACTGTGAAGTTTATTAATTTTCAAGAAGTTCCTTTCATCCAGGAAGTAACAAGGACCTGGATTAAGATGGTGTTACAGGAAGAGAAAGGAGAGAGAACAAGAAACCAAACAATGTATGTATGAAAGTGACATTACATGCTGGCCACAGGGCAGGGAAGATTCTACGGTGACTCCTGGTCTCTGGCATGAGTTCCACTCTAATACCTGCAGAATGTCCAGAAGAATGAACCTAGGATATAGAGGACTGGCGATGACAAAGTATGTTATCCTTGGGATACAACAGCAAAGAGTCCATAAAGGAGACGAGAATGAGAAAGGCCAGAAACTAGTTTGCAACTAGAAGATAGAAAGCTATGCAAGACTTGGGGCAAGACGTTATTTTGAAGATTAAAAACAGATGCCCAACACTGTTGTGATGATAATCATAGGTCGGGAGCAGGGTGGAAGCAGTTCAGGAGAGTCCATGGGAAGGAATGCAGACCTCAGTGACGTCAGTGCCAACCAGAAGACAAAGCAGTACATTTGAGAACTATCTAAGGCCAAATCAATAAAGTTGAGCAAGAATCACAAAATCATGGAGTAATCTAAGAATTGTAGCTCAGGTAAGTAAAGGCATGTGAAGGAAAGATACCCATCAGGGAGTGGCTCCTACTGATAATCTAAATTTCTAGAGACCGGGGTTTCTGGTGGGGTTAACTAATGGTACTGCCTTAACAGCATGGTGAAGAGCAAGCAAGTGGGATTGGATGAAGGCAATGGGGAAGCACATGTAGGGTATCTAGTGGAACTGCGTGTAGGGTATCCAGTGGAACTGCATGTCAGGAATCCAGGGGAATTGCATGTCGGGTATCCAGTGAAACTGTGTGTAGATCCAGTGGAACTGCGCATAGGATATCCAGGGGAACTGCATGTAGGGTATCCAGTGGAACTGCATGTAGGGTATCCAGTAGAACTGCATGGTCGGGAATCCCGGGGAATTGCATGTCGGGTATCCAGTGAAACTGTGTGTAGATCCAGTGGAACTGCGCATAGGATATCCAGGGGAACTGCGTGTAGGGTATCCAGGGGAACTGCGTGTAGGGTATCCAGGGGAACTGCGAGTAGGGTATCCAGGGGAACTGCGTGTAGGGTATCTGGTGGAACTGATAACGGAACACATGTCTGGAGCTCAGGTGCAGTGACCTCCACAGTAGGAAGACAAGTGAAGTGAGTAGAAGAAACAGGCTACACACAGTGTTCCTATTCTCCCACAATGTTGGACGGAGAGCTTGTAAAGGAACTGAAAAAGGTGGAGGAGAACTAGGAGGGAGGAGAGGGTTTTGTAGGAGGGAACATAAAAGGCTCACGATTAGATATTATGAAAGACTCACTGCACAAAAGGTAAGGAAACATACACACCAGCATCTGTCTGTGACAGGAAAAAGAGGGCGGTTGTAGTGACAGGAGACTAAGAAACAGTTCTCCCATCTTCCTGGTGGGGAGACTGAAACCATGGGCAACAGAGAAGGTAGAAGGCTGTAATGAGGAGCAGAAGGTGTGTGAGCTTCAGAGAAGAGGGCACACATCTCACAGAGTAGAGGTATTGACTGTTGGAAGCCGCAAGTGAGAATGCAGATTTCGTTTGAACCACCCTTAATTTCAAGTAGTGATAATGGAAGAGAGTGAGAAACATATTTGATTGCTTCATTCATTGATTCTGAACTACAGCATCCATAGAAGTGGGAGGAATTTTTACTTTTTTGAGAAAAAAACACATGCACAAAATCAGATTTTTAGGGGGTGGGGTGTTTCTGGTTTTGTTTGTTCCATAGCTGGAAACTACAGGTATTAGAAAACTCCTTCAAGATCTTTTCCTCTCTTTAAAAACTCACAAAAATATACAATCAACCCTAGATTGACAAAATAACAAATTAAAATACTGAAATCACGTTCCCAGAAGACAGCAGGCCTTCGGACTGTCAATTGCTGGCATCCTTCAGTATGGGCATTGAGAATAAAAACCATCACAATAGCCTATGAAAAAAATTAATTGGAACCCAGAAATGGCTACTGAAAATCTGATGGTGCATTTCTGGAGCCAAATATGAGTAATATTTGGCAAACATGCTATTTTGGATTACTTGTGCTAGGTGGCAAATATTCTTGATTAGAACAAATAATTAGCAGTTGGCTATGACTTGGGGTTGATACATTTCTTGACTTCCTGATTATTTTCACTAAAAAAGAATCCAAAAGATTAAACTATTTGTAATATATTTTCCAAAAATTATACTTTAATACGCTCCAAACACAAAGGTATCAGCTCAAGGGAAGCAATCATGGCATGCAGTTAGTGCACTGGATTATGGCCATATTAAATATATATGTGGGTATAATCATTTGTCATCTTTAATAGAAAAAAATCTCAGTGTTAGAGAAAAATGAATATAGGTTATAACTTTTCAACCTTGAGGAAAAATTATTTTATACAGAATACCCACTATATATTTAGCTAATACAGCTAATTTTAATAATTAAATTTAAGATAATATATTATTTAGAAGACATAGCCTCCAATAAGTCATTGCTGCATTATTTAGTTTTAAAAAAATAATCCATTATAATACTGTAAAATATATAAGCTCCTCATTGTCGAGTTTAGTCACTGTAGGAAGTATTTCCAACTGAACAAAATATATTCAGTAGGTGAAACTAACAGAAAACTGCTTATACAATTTTCTCACCATTATTTAACATATTAATATTAAAAAGCAGATAAAAATTACTGAATAAAGGTTAACTTTTGTCCCCTCAACACATACTAAGTTCATGCAATATGGAGCAAGGGAAAGGAAGTCTGAAATTGGTGGAACGTGAGGTTCAGGGTCTTGTACCCAAAACCTCCCAGGGTAAAAACAGGGAAAGGCATTTTCTCAGCATACTGTGCCCTGTGGAGGCTGACTCAAATCTGTCAGAAGAGACCATCAGTCTTGGAGACGGTGTCTCAGAGGTCAATGCTTCCAGATGTGGGGACTAGAAAAAATATTTTCTTAAAAAGAGAAACCATAAGACTGCTATTTATGAAAACAGACATGAAATTATCCAGATATCTCCCCAAAACCCTCCTGAGAAAATAAAATTCTTTAAATCTTTGTTCATTCATCAAAGAAAGAAAATGCCCAATTCTCTCTGCAGCCCCTTAAGTGTACAACTCCATGAAGATGAAGGATAATGAATAAGCACCTTCAGGGGATGAGATGGAGGATGGGGTGGATGCTGCCATCTCTTCAGGATAGTTCTCAGCTACCCAAAAACGAGGGGCAAGAATCTAGATTCGATTTACTAGATGATTCAGGGATGAGTGCTGTACAGAGGAGACCTTCAGTCTGAGGAAGTGACCCATGGAATATTTGTAAAAGAAGAAAACAAAACAAAACAAGAAACAACCCCCTCGCATGTTTCCTTAGAGAGAGACGAGATGCTCTACCTACGGCCCTCAGGTCCTCTCCTCACAGAGCCCAGCAGCATGTCTCCTCTTGCAGGTCACGTCTTTCACATAAAAGTGCTAAACTAATGCCGCTTAATGACAAATTAATGTCCATGAATAAAAAATACACCTCTAATAGCATAGAGTAATTTGCCATTACAATATCATCATTGGACATGCCCCTGGTTTAATACGATGTATTTAATTCATAACCTAATGAGTGATATATAAAAAGAAGGAGATGAACCCTGCAATTACATTTATGTGAGTCTGTCACCTTATTTGTAAAACCTTAGAGTCATTTACATTCAAATTAGAACAAATGAGTGATTTCACAAAGTGCGGTGATAAATGACCATAGAAGCCCGAGACAAAACTGCATTTCCTGTGAGCACATTAACAGTTTCCTATTATTTGTTAAAAATTACAATGCATATTGCCCAGTGTGGTGTGAATAATGACTTTTTTACTGATTGGGTCAGAAGACTAATATGTAGCAAAATAAATAATTTTTCTTTCCATTTTTCCCCTGATTTTTGCTTTAAACGCGTTATGGAATTTTGGTGGATTCACACTGCCACCTACTGCCAGATACTGGCAGTCTGTTTCAATCACTGCTTAGGTGGTTTTATTGGAAGAGCCTACAGGATGTTCTTTTTATTACTGCATTTTAGTTGCATGTCATTACACACACACACACACACACACACACACACACACACAGTGAAACAATTATATATATATTTGGTGAAACAAAGGGCACTTCTGTTAATTGGGCAATAGAGTGTATCACTTTGGTGAGAGCACAAATCTTACAGAATTCTTTTCCTTCAGAAAGCTAATGACAAAAGACAGCAAACTGTGTAGCTCCTAAAGGGTCAACTTCAGGCGACATTACACGAATTCAACACTTAACAGCCCTGATATATGGCATTCTCGGCAGAAGAAAGCGCGCACGTGTGTGTGTGTGTGTGTGTGTGTGTGTGTGTGTGTGTGTGTGTGTGTGGTTGGGGGTATCTGTGCACCTGTGTTTCTTCACCCCTACCATGAGGGCATAGATTAAAGAGAACTTAATGCCTTTGCCTGCTACGGAGGTAGCTCCTATTACAGGACTTCTCTTATGGCAATTCCACACATATAACATCTGCCTTAGGATTCTGCAAAAGGCAGCTTGGCTGGGAAAGAGGGGGCCCAGCTATGGTGACCAGAATACAGAATTGTGAGGGTAAACTAATATACTGTATTGAGATACACCAGCAGATAGCTAGTGGACATTTCTAAGTTAAATCAACATACTAATTCCAAATTTGAACCCCTCCAACTGCAAAAAGAAAACCATGCCACCAGACTGATGGGCTACTTGGCAGAGTGGAAATATAAATCCTTATAAAACTGACAGGCTTTCTGGAAATGTGACTCCCTTCCCTGGGAAGGATAATGATACTCAAGGGAATATGGCTTGTCATGAAGAGAGGCTAGAAACAGGAAACCCATTGGAGTAGCTCTTTGAGCAAGAATGGTGACTGTCTAATGAGAGGCAGTAATTTCAGTGATGGAGAAAAGAATCTGGTGTGAGATATTTGTGCAGCTACTCAAGTTAGTTATCTAGAATAGCACCCAAATTGGGAGAAAGAAGCAGTTATCAATAGGACCCTCAGAGCAGGCTGTAATATATGGAGTTTGAACTACTGATATGACATTTAGATGGAAAACCTCCAGCAGGTACTCCGTGGGAATCCACGGGCCACTCCTCACAGAGAAGCAGGTGGGATAACTGCAGACCTTCCCCACTCTCTCCATCCCTCCAAGTCCAATCCCCCAGGCACATCCCTGGTTCTGCAGCAAAACACCTACGGCAGCCTCCCTGTAACCTACTCTCCCATGGATCCCACAGACCTTCCCCTTCTAACGTCCCTCTCCCCATTCGTTGCTTTGTCCCAGCTCCAGCTCTAGGTGGGCACTCCTGCCTGGAAAGCAGGTAGGTAACTGCAGATAGTCATCCCTCCTTTTGCTCCTCCCAGCCCAATCCCCCATTCTCATCTACAGCAGCGTAGCAGCCGAACGCTGACTGCAACTTCGCTTCCCACCTGTGCACATCTCCAGTGGTCCCACAGCTCTTCCCCTCCTCACCTCCCTCTCCCACTCCTTACAGTTTTGCAGCCCTCAACTCCTACAGGCAATCCCTGTGAACCCACAGGCTATTCCACCACAAAAAGTGAACTACAGATATTCATGTCTCCCTCTGCTCCTGCAGATCCAATCCCCCAATCTCACCCCAGCAGCATAGGCGCAGAACGCCTGTTGCCTGTTCTGGCCTCTCCTTTCCTGCACCCATCTCCAGTTGATCACACAGATCATTCCCTTCAAACTTTCTTGCCACCTCCTCATCCCCCCGCAGGCTGCACCACTAACAGGCCCTCCATGGGAACCCACAGGCTACTCTGACCAGGAAAACATGCAGATTAACAACAGATTTTTACCTCTCCCTCCATTCTTCCAAATCCAATCGCCCTGTGTTATCTTCAGCTCTTTAGTTAGTAGACCTGCTATGGATTCTCCTCATTCTTTGCCCCCGTTTCTGGGGGATTAACTAAGCATATCCTGGTGGAACACCCTCCTTTCCTTCCTCTTTCAAGCCCCTCCACTGGCCTCAGCCCATTCCTAAGATTCAAGTCTCGGGTCCCAATATCTAGAAACACATTTTACCTGGAACCTCCTGTGCCCACACCTGTCAGGACCCCATAAGGTTTTCCATCTGGCAACATACAGCCACCACACTCTCCTTTGAACCATATAGAAAACAAAACACAAAGAACAAAACACCCACCAAAAAAAGACAATTCCAGATATTACCAGCTAGATTACAATTACCTACCCCAGAAACCTACAGGTCAGTGTAAAAACACAGGTTGGGGCAGTGGTGGGGGCAAGCCTTTAATTCTAGCATTCAGGAGGCAGAGGCAGGTCTATCTCTGCATTCAAGGCCAGCCTGGTCTACAGAGCAAGTTCCAGTACAGCCAGGGATACATAGAGAAACCCTGTCTTGAAAAATCAACCCTACCCCCAAAACACTCAACAATTAATAACAGCTACATCAATATGTTTCTACTAAGGCCCAGCCATCCTTACCACAGCAGGCCCTGA
Source organism: Arvicola amphibius (assembly GCF_903992535.2). Taxonomy (NCBI): domain Eukaryota; kingdom Metazoa; phylum Chordata; class Mammalia; order Rodentia; family Cricetidae; genus Arvicola; species Arvicola amphibius. The sequence goes on from NC_052057.2 coordinate 81,464,364, forward strand.
ATAGTCTAACATAGCTGAGGCATGAGGAAAAGAGCTTAAAACAGCCTTTATGGGCATGATAGAGGTTCTTAGAAAAGAAACAAATAAAACCCTTACATAAATGTATGAAAATAAAAACAGTGGAAGGCATGAAAAAAATCATCTAAGACCTGACAGTAGAAACAGGCTCAATAAAGAAAACCCAAACTGAAGGAAATCTGGAAATGAAAAATTCAGGAAATGAAACAGGAACCTCAGCGGCAAGCTTCACCACCAGCATACAAGAAATAGAAGAAAAAAATTCAGGCAATGAAGACACAATAGAAGAAATGGATATTGTGGTCAAAGAAAATGTTACATCTGAAAATCTCCTGGTACAAAACATCCAGAAAATCTGGGACATTATGAAAAGACTAAATATAAGAATAAGAGGAATAGAGGAAGGAGAAAAAGACAGGTCAAAGACATAGAAAATATTTCAACAAAATCATAGAAGAAAAATTTCCTAACATAAAGCAGGACATGCTATCCAAGTATAAGAAGCTTACAGAACACCAAATAGACTAGAACCAAAAGAAAAATCCCCTCAGCACATAATCATCAAAACACTATATGCACAGAACAAAGAAAGAATATTAAGATCTGCAAGGAAAAGACAAGATAACATATAAAGGCAGACCCAGTAGAATAACACCTGACTTCTCAGTGGAGACAGATTCACTACAGCCTCTAAGAGACCAAAGAGGCCCACCCAGACTACTGCACCAACCAAAACTTCCAGTCACCATAGATGGAGAAAGTAAAACATTCTGTGACAAAATCAAATTTAAGCAATGTCCACCTGTAAATCCAGTCATATAGAAGGCACCAGAAGGTAAACTCCAACCTAAAGAAGTTAACTACATACAAGAAAACACAGGGAATAAGTAATCCCAGACCAGCAAAGTCAAGAGAGGAAACACACACACACACACACACACACACACACACACACACACACACACACCACCACCACCACCACCACCTCCACCACCATCACCACCACCACCACCTCCAACAACAACAAAACAGTTATCAACAAACACTAACCACTGATAATTCTCAACATCAACGGTCTCAATTCCCTAATAAAAAGACACAGATAAACAGAATTGATGTGTAAACAGGATCCATCCTTCTCCTACATCTAAGGAACACATCTAAACTTCAATAAAGACATTACCTCATGGTAAAAGTATGGAAGAAGATATTCTAAGTTAATAGGCCTAAGAAGCAAGCTGGTATATCCATCTTAAGGTCTAATAAAATATACTTCAAACCGAAGCTAATCAGAAGATATAGGGAAAGACATTACATATGCATTAATGGAAAAATCCACCAAGAGGACATTTCAGTTCTTAATATATATGCCTCAAATGGACAAAAATATCTCAAAAGGACAGAGATATTTTACAAACCCATGTTTGTAAAGAAAACACTATTAAAGCTTGAATAATATATTGATTCTCATATGATAGTGAAAGACTTCAATACTCTACTCTCACTAATGGCCATGTCATTCAGACAAAAACAGAGAAATACTGTAACTAACAGATGTTATGATTCTAATGGATCTAACAGATACCTACAGAACATTTCATCTAAACACAAGAGAATATATCTTCTCAGCACCCATGGAACATTCTCCAAAACTGGCCACATACTGGGACACAAAGCAAGTATCAACAAATACAAGAAATTGAAATAATAGGCTGAATTCTACCAGAGCACCATGGATTAAAGCTGGACACCAAAATGGCAGAAAAAACCCAGAAAGCTTACAAACTCACAGAAACTTGAACAAATCTATTCTGAATAAAAAAATGGGTCAAAAAAGAAAGAACTTAAAAGCTTTCTAGAATTCAATGAAAATGAATAAAAACATACGCAAAGTATGGAGCATAATAAAGATTGTTCTAAAAGGCAAGATCTAGACTAGCTGCTTACATTTAAAAAATGGATATATCTCACACTAACAACTTAACAGCACATCTGAAAATTAGAACAAAAACAAAAGAACATATGTAAAAAAAGTAGATGGTAAGAAATCACCAAATTCATGGGTGAAATCTATGAAATTGAAACAAACAAACAAATGAAACAAAGAATCGGTTCTTTAAGGAAATTAATATTATTTATCAAATATTTATTATTTTATTATCTAAAATCTTATCCAAATTAACTAAGAAGCAGAGATGGAAAATCCAGATTAACAAAATTAGAAATGAAAGGGGAATATAACAAAAAAACACTAAAGAAAATCCAGAGAATTATAAGGACATATTTTAAAACCTATACTCCACAAAATTGAAAAATAGAGACCCCTGTTCAATCATGTTCATTGCTGCTACATTCATAATAGACAGAAATTAGAAACAACTTAGATGCCCCTCAACAGAAGAATGGGTAAAGAAAATGTGGTACGTTTACACATTAGAGTATTATTTGGCTGTTAAAAAAATGACATCATGAAATTTGCAGGCAAATGAATGGAATTAGTAAAAGAAAAATCATCCTGAAGTGAGGTAGCCCAGACCCAGAAAGACAAATATAGTACATATTCCCTCATATGTGGATTATATTATATGTGGAACTCTTCAGTCAAGGATATTCAAACTACAATCCATAGAACCACAAAGGGTAAGTATAGAGTAAGACACTAGAGGAACATACAGGTCTCATTAGGAAAGGTAAATATTATAGATAGATATGGAGGGAAGGGGGCTGTAATGGGAGGATCAAGTGAGGAGGGGGAGGAAAAAGGGGGTTGTGGGAAAGAATACGTGGAAAGACATCTAAAATTAAGGGGCTGGCAGAGACCAGCATTTCCAGTTGTCTGTCCCCGAGGAGATGGGAAATCCTCCAGCACCAGGATGAACAGACCACTGGAAGGGCTGGTGTGCATGGACTTCGGTTCAGAAGAGAACATAGATCTTCCAGGGAGCTGCAATGCGGTGGCGTCTGATTTGTATGTCACATTTGTGTAAAATGGTCTGTTCTTTAAAATGGTGTTGATAACTGGAATATTGTATCTATGCTTGAAGATGCTTTGTGTGAACCTAAGACTTACTCAGCCGATGTTGGATTGGGGAAAATCCAAAGCACAACTTCAGAATAAAATACGTTTTTAGGTAAAAAAAAAAAAAATAAAAAAAATAAAATAAAATAAAATTAAGGGGCATTTGAGGGGTAGTATGGAAACCTAATACAGTAGAAACCTCCTAAAATATATACAAAAATGAAGACATCTAAGTAAAATCACCAAATAATGGATGAGCCCCAACTGGCAATCTCTTGTCATCCAAGGAAGCTTCCAGTACTTACATCTAATTGAGTTGTTGGTCAAGGAGGTCCTATGGAAATCCCCAAACAACCCAGGCTGTTCCCAAAATTATTAGTCACTCTACAAACTGGTAGCAAGGCCTCATTGCTAAAGACAACACCTATACAACTCACTGAATAGGGAGATGTCGAGTTGGTGCCTACATAAAGCCTTCACCTTTATGTTCCAGCATCTTTGGTAGATACTCTGCATGCTAACAAAAGAGAAACATAACGCTGTTAGCCACAAACCCTTAATCCACAACTGTGTATAGAGATATGCTAGGGCAAAAAGAGATAGATAGAGAGAGAGAGAGAGAGAGAGAGAGAGAGAGAGAGAGAGAGAGAGAGAGAGAGAGAGAGAGAGAGGGGGAGGGAGGGGGAGGGGGGGGGGAGGGGGGGGGAGGGGGGGAGAGAGAGAGAGAGAGGGAGGGAGGAAGAGAGAGAGATATGCTAGGGCAATGGTGACTCAAACCTTGTGGGAGTAATCAAGTAACTGATCTGACTTAAGGCTCACTCCATGAGATACAACCCATATTCAACACTTCTTGGGTGATGAGGCACCTAAGACTAGATAGCCCAGGGAACTAGGGCAAAATCGAATAATACTGGTCTCAATAAAAGCAAAAAATGTAATGATAAAATGATTGCTAATAATATTCGACTGTAGTCATAGATCAGTACCTTGTTCAGCCATCATCAGAGAAGCTTCTTCCAAAGCAGATGGGACAAAAATAGAGACCCACATCCATTATTATGCAAAGAGCAAGAGACAGGCCTAAATGGATTGTCTCCATCAAATTCCTCTCCTCAGAGCTGAGGGAACCCCATGGAAGAGGATGTGGGAAGAGTGTAAGGACCAGAGGGCTTGGAGGACACCAAACAAATGAGGCCCTCTAAATTAACACAAACAAAGCTCATATGAACTCACAGAAACTGAAGTAGAATAAACAAGGCCTGCATGGGTCTGCACCAGGTCCTGTGCACTTATATTATGGCTTCCAGATGAGTATATTTAGGGGATTCCTGAGTATGCAAACAAATGGGACTCTTATTCTTTTTTTTAATATTTATTTATTATGTATACAATATTCTGTCTGTGTGTATGCCCTGCAGGCCAGAAGAGGGCACCATACCCCATTACAGATGGTTGTCATCCACCATGTGGTTGCTGGGAATTGAACTCAGGACCTTTGGAAGAGCAGGCAATGCTCTTAACCTCTGAGCCATCTTTCCAGCCCAGGACTCTTATTCTTGTGCCTTCTCTTGGGCTCTTTTCTGCCTTGTGGTTGTCTGTCCAACTTCGATATGCGTTTTGTTTTATCTTATTATATTTTATTTTGTTATATTTAAAAAATCAATTAATGAATAAAAACCCAGTCACTAGGGTAAAGGTTAACAACTGAGCTGTCATTTATATCTCTGCTTAGAGAGGAAAGATCCATTTTCTCCAATGGTGTGACACTGAGTATATCAATGACTTCAGGGTGAAGCTCATATTTAGGAGTAGTTGACTAACATATAATGAACTCTACAATTTTTTTTGTATTCTTTTATTTGGTTGCAGTTTAGTGGGTTTTTAAAAAAAATTTGTTTCTTTTGGGGGTGGTGTTTTCTTTATTTGGGGGAGGTTTTGTTGTATTGTTTCTATGTTTTTGTGTTTCCTTTCTTTTCTTTTTCTTTCTTTTTTTGAGAACAAACCTAAAGTTTTGTGTAGCTAAGGATGGAGACAGGATCTGAAAGGACTTGTGGTAAGGGAACAATATGGTCAAAATCTATTTAAATTTGAAAGTTGTTTTAAATAATAAATATATATAAAAAGGATTTAGCTGGTAAAGTTCAAGAGTTAATACAAAATTGCTGAGAAGGCTGAGTGTGATGATCCATGCCTGTAATCCCAGCACACTGAAGGCAGAGGCAGGAGTTAGAGGCAGGCCTGGGATACTCTGTTTTGAAAACCAAAACAAACAACAACAGAAGTCCAGAATTTAGCTGGGAAAAAGTAGTGTTTGAGAACGAGCCCAGTAAACCAGTGGGCATACTAAACCTCTCATTCAGGAAGTGATCTCCAGAGGTATTCTTAACAGCATTTATAATAGAAGAAAAAATTCATGCAAGCACATGAAGGCTGAAAAGCAAAGTCATACACACACTTGATAGCACCCATCTTCAACAGAAGTCAATTCATCTTTAATGAACTGGTTCACATTTCTAGGGAAACTTTTAGAAGAATACAGTGGGTAAGGTAGAATGAAGAATTACTCATATTTTATTTCAGACTGGACCTTGTTGTGAATCTTAAAAAGGCAGGAAAATGGAGCCCACACTTTGACCCCAAACTGTCCCTTTTCTTCTCTGGGGGTAGGGGAGGAGTGGGCCTTAGGGTGGGGGTGGAACAACAGCATTCAAGTGTCAGAAGTTACCAAGGTGTCTGCTAATGGCTGAGGAGGTTGGGGACTTCTGCATAGGGTTCTCCTTGGACACTTTTAAAATAAGAACTAGAAAAAAAAAACAAAAAAGTGTTTCTATAGGAGTCATTTGTCTTTTACCAAAGAAATAGGAGAAATTTAAGTACTACAAGATAATAGCAGACTTCGTAGTGGCAATACTTTTTAAAAGCCTAGTTGGACAAAGGCTCCAACAAGGATGGCAAACACATTAGCATTGTTAACAGAACACAACTTCTTTGTACATTATAAGCACTGGGGAATTTTCATGAAAAAAATCTTTTTATATATTCAATGATGCTTCTATATGACTTTAAAACTCAGTTGAGCAATACTGCCAAAAGAGTGAAGATATATAAGGCTACACTAAGAAGATATAATACAAAAGCATGTTGACCCAATCTGCAGACTTTATCCTAGAGAAGTGACATTTATATTGGAAACACCAGTGAGGTACTGGTGTTTCTACAGACACGGGGCTTGGGTTCCCATGAAGTCAGTTTCCTTCTACAAGCTCAATGTCTTCCAACAACCACTGATAACAAGGTCAAGGTCACATAATAGAAGTAAAGGACTTTATCTGTGAAAACTGAGTTTCAACCACTGCTGAAAAGCCTGGGTAATAACTTTCCACAATGTATAGCTTTATTCAGATTGCCCCTGACCTGACTGAAACCAATGCAAGAGCTCAGCTGCAAAGTGCACAGTGACTTAGGTCTCAACAAACTGATCTGATGGGGCAGGGGAAACGCCCATGGACTTCTAGTGCTCATCTGGAATGCTCATCTCTAAAAACCAGGTAGACACATACTATTTACAATAGGCATGATAATATATGTCTAATATATAATCCTCAACAGCTATACTACTATAAATTTCTGTCTACGTGTCACTGAGTATTAACTGCCAATGGAAAGTGAATCTAGTGGTGCTTATTAAAGCTTGGGTAGTAGTATTTGAGGCAGAAATGTCAAATAAAGATAATTTCAATTTCAAAGCCAACCACACACTTGTGCAGTCTTGTAAATTTTCTAGACGATTCCTGTTGACTGCTAGCAGAATGGAAATAGCCCTCCCATACCACACAAAACTATGGAGAAGAAAAGAAAAGAAAACCAGATCAAATAGTTGAACTTTTACTGCGAAGGTGAATGTGCAGAGATAATGATGAAAAGTTCATAAACTGTACTCTTCCCTGCGTAAATGGCTGGTAGTCCTCACACTGTCACCCTGGCAAGTGCTGGTTCCTGCTTCCCAGCTTCGTCAGAGAAAAAAAAAGAAGATAGATACCAATGAGGAGGAACTTCGACAATTCTGTAATGGATAGCAGAGGAGAGTGATAGAGGACCCATTTACAGCACATTTAGACAAACTCAGATTTAGAGAAAATGATTATAAAGGATAACGAAGTAATTGGGTAGGAATATAAGATTTTTTTCTTCTTGCTAATATGCACAAAGATACTAGAATAAGTGTGTAGATTCATTATTTTAATTACTTTTCATTAGATTGTAATAAATGCAAGGGGGAAGTGAGACCAAGGAATAAATGGGAGAATCCTGAAATAGAAAGGAATACTGAGGGCCGAAAGATGATTAAGGAGGTAAACGTGTTTGTTGCTAATGACCTAACCTTGTGCCCTAGGACATACATGGTGGAAGGGAAGAAGTGACATTCATAGGTTGTCCTCTGTCTCTACACACTCTTGCTGTGGCTGTGTGTGCATGTGAGCACAGACACATAGAGACACACATAGACAAACAGACACACATAGACAGACACAGACATACACACGCACACATAGACACACATACAGTAAGGCTGTATGTGACAAAGGCAGAATATTAGCCTTGCCAAAGGCATCAGATCAATATAATAAATCATAAATTAATAATAAATTAATTATTTTTAATTAAATGTAAGCTTAACTGTAAAATAAAAGTCTCAGAGCCACGATGTTTCCATAGCCATTCAACATCTTACCTAACAGGTATTTTTTTTTTGAAAAAGAAAACAAATTTTCTTTTTTCATTATACATACAAATTTAAGTTTCCACTCCTTCCCTTCCTCCCATTCACTCCACATACCTTCCAATCCCACCCCTATCCAGTCCTCAGAGAGGGTAAGGCACATGGCTTTAGGGAGGGTCCAAGGTCCTCCCTACTATATCTAGGCTGAGAAAGGTATCTATTTAAAGAGAATAGGTTCCCAAAAAGCCAGTACACAAAGTAGGGATAAATCTTGGCGCCACTGCCAGTGGCCCCTCAGTCTGCCCCAGCCATGCAACTGTCAACCACATTCAGAGGGACTAGTTTGGACCTATGCTTATTTATTTCTTCCTGGTCTGACTGGTGTTGGTGAGCTCCTGTTAGCTCAGTCAATCACTCAGGCCTACTCAAGACTCAAGGCTGGTGAAGAGACTCTGTCTCAACAACAACAACAACAACAACCCCCCAAAACAACAACAACAAAATAAAAAAACCCAAAAGACAAAAAACAAAAAAGAAACAGATTTTTTTTTTTTTTTTACAAGAGAAAAAATGTTTTTGGAATTAGAAAGCCCTACCTCCCCCAGCAGCCACATTGCCTCAAGCAAACTTGGTACATTTTGAATCTCTGACATCTTATTTTTTTAATGTGTAAATTTATTGTGAAGAATGAATGTAAAACACTTGTAAACACACAACAGCATGGCGTGTATGAATTTCTTTCCATTTCTCTCACAGAGCCATTCCCACCATCCAGCAAGTCAGGGACAGGATGCGCAGGTCGCTGCCTTGGGTGTTCACAGGATTATTAATTATATGGGACTCTATGACACATTAACTTCTGTTACTGAGTCTTCAGTGGGTGTTCAGCTTTTCCTTCATCTGTGGTCATTTCCACAAGAAGCATTCCTTTAAACCAGGACCAATATTATCTCCCCAGAATGCTATGGGGAAGCCTGTGCATGGGTGCTGAGTCCCTGTGGGGAGGACTGTGCATGGGTGCTGAGACCCTGTGGGGAGGCCTATGCATGGGTGCTGAGACCCTGTGGGGAGGATTGTGCATGGGTTCTGAGTCCCTGTGGGGAGGTCTATGCATGGGTGCTGAGTCCCTGTGGGGAGGACTGTGCATGGGTGCTGAGATCCTGTGAGGAGGCCTATGCATGGGTGTTGAGTCCCTGTGGGGAGGACTATGCATGGGTGCTGAGTCCCTGTGGGGAGGACTATATGCATGGGTGTTGAGTCCCTGTGGGGAGGCCTATGCATGGGTGCTGAGTCCCTGTGGTGAGGGCTATGCATGGGTGTTGAGTCCCTGTGGGGAGGGCTATGCATGGGTGCTGAGTCCCTGTGGGGAGGCCTATGCATGGGTGCTGAGTCCCTGTGGGGAGGACTATGCATGGGTGTTGAGTCCCTGTGGGGAGGGCTATGCATGGGTGCTGAGTCCCTGTGGGGAGGCCTATGCATGGGTGCTGAGTTCCTGTGGGGAGGGCTATGTATGAGTGCTGATCAGTCTACTACCTGAGAAGTAGGTGGAGAGGAAAGATTACATGTCCCTGTCAGTGACAGGATACAGGAACCACGGCTGTCTTCCAAGGATCCTCTCAACTGTGTCCTCGAAAACCTATTAGCACAGGGTACACACACACACACACACACACACACACACACACACGAGTGTAATTTTTCTGTCATCGGCCTCTGTTGGTAGGGGACAGTTTACAACTGCAAGGTGAGGGAATGGGAAGGGCCATTAGTAGAGGTAAGCAGACTTACCTGGATGAGATAGTGGGAACACAAGTTGAGAAGCTCCAACAGCTGTAGGTGACTCCCAGCTGCCAACACATCCTGGATCACACCTGGCTCCAACAAAATCTGTAAGGTAATTAATTATGAATAAACAGAAGAATTATTTGATTTTTACATGGGTCAACAGCTTTTCCTACATGCAAAACTCAGCTTAATTTCTTCATTTTTGTAAGAAAATATGAACATTTTCAAAGAACACAGTAGTCTTGTAACATTCATTTTGTAACATGAAAATGCAAAATGAAACAGTTCTAATTTTTCAAAGTATATTCCAGACTCTTCAGTTCATCATGGTTTAGTGAGTGGTGTTTTAGGGCAGGGTACTTGCATCTCCTCTGGCTGCAGTGGGGTGGGTACCATGGGAGTGGATGGGTACCATGGGAGTGGGTGGGTACCGTGAGAGTGGGTGGGTACCGTGAGAGTGGGTGGGTATCCTGAGAGTGGGGTGGGTACTATATATGTATTTTTCTACTTACAAGACCTGCATAATCACAAACTTTCATATTCTTCATTTTTGTTTCTCTAGTCTTCTTTATTTAAAATACAAGTATCATTTTCATGAGTTAGTGAGCCTCACAAGGAAAGAGAACAACTCAGATATCTGGAGAGACCAATTATCTACTTCTTCCTGATTAAGCCCAACTATTGGACTGCTGCTACCAGCCACTGAAAAAAGTCAGATAAAGACACACCATGGTGAAGACATTAACTCCAGTGACAGAGAGCTACAGGAGGCCTTTAGTGCTGTCCCAGGCACATCTGAGCCCAGATGTTCACAATCTAGCCCCTGGACATCTATGTCTCCAAGTCCATTGGCCGTTAGCATGTCCACATGGGAACAGCGAGTACACACCTTCTCCAAGTGAGGCCATCCATCTCTTGTCTCTGGGTCAATATTCTTTCTTGATTTTCCTTTGCTTCATAAACCATTCTCATCCCCAGTCTCTGTGCTTTGGAAATGACCACAGCTTGGTCCAAAAAGCTTTCTCTCTCGTCTCTGCTCACCCTGAAATCCTGTGACTTTCAGGGCATTTATATGCTGTTGGAACTCCAAAATGTTTCTGTCTCCATACCCCAGACTCTGATCTACAACTGGGAAATGCATGAAGCCCTGAGTGAACGTGTATTGTTGACATGGGTAGGGCCATGTCAAAAACACCAATGTCTCAGACCCTCCCCAGGTAAGGCTTGGAGAGATGGCAAAGCCTTCCTGTGGTCCAAGGAGAACTGTTAGTGAACAATTGACCAGTATGTCAAAACTATTAGTTACATCTTCCTCCTCTGGGATGACTGAACCCGCTCCTCTACAGGGATGTCTACTAGAGATAGGCTAACCCTGCCTCCTTGTTCCACTGTATAAAAGAAACCTGTCTCCTCGATTCATCCTATCAACCAAATCTGTCCTCTCTACCTGGGTCATCCTTTCTCAAGAGATCAACTTGGTTCTTCCCAGCCACCTTTTAGTCTTCTGCCCAAACTGAGATTCTGGCCTACTGCCAAAGCTGGTACTTTCCATCAGAGTGAGCACAACCTGCTGTACCACATCTTTTCTTCACACGTGTCTGTGTGTCTGCCTTTTCTTCATTCCCTTGCTGCCCCAGTTAGGTCAATCCCTCAAGCTGAGTAGAACCTGGTATCCAACTACCACCTCAGCATGGATTTTTGGGCTGTCTAGAGGGCAGCTTGAACCCCTAGTATGCCACAGACCAGACTCTTGATCTTTATCTACTGCTCACCACCCTACCCCTTTTATAATTCTGCCATCTCAGCAATATGACAGTTATTTAGGAAAACCCTGTAGTCATTATTATTCTTTGATAACTTTATATACATATATAATGTGTCCAGGTCATACTCACCACCCAGTCTTCTCTACTGCCACTTCCCCCACCAAACTTTCCCATTCTCCAGACAAGTCCCTTTCCCCCTATCAAGTCATTTTCTTTTATTCCTTTTGTTGTTTGCTTTATGAACCTTTGAGGTGAACCTGAGCTGCCTGCACAGGCATGCGTGTTGAGCTATCAACCGAAGCACGTGAAACTCATTAGATGCTAGACCATTGAAGCCTATGCCTTCCCTCCTCAGAAGCTATTAATTGCAGTAGCTCCTGGGGAGGATCCGGGACCCATGAGCTCCTCTCCCATTTCTGAACTGAATATTGGCAAATATTGTCATTCATCCAGTTTTTTGCTTTTGTGTGTGTGTGTGTGTGTGTGTGTGTGTGTGTGCGCGTGCGTGTGTGTGTGCCCTGTGCAGGTAACCTCAGCTGCTGTGAGTTCATGGGGGTGGCATCCAGCTCTTACATTCTTTCTGCCCCTTTTCCATGATGTTTGTTGAACACGGAAGGGATGGCGTGGATGTTCTATGAGAGCTGAGCATTCATCTTCACATATATTCTTATCACCTTGACCATCATGATTCTCTGCACTGTGTTCCCTTTGAGGAGAAGCTGATCTGACCTTGGTGGAGGACCATCCTGTGGTCCTCTTATTTTTCTCCTACTTCACAGGCCACCTATGAGCCCTCCTGTTGGCTCATACATCAGAACAGCTCCAGAGGCTAAACATTCACAGCTCACCACTTCCATTATTATCAGTCTAGCCCAATGTACTCCATTTTCTCAGACTTAACTCCTGTCTCCTGACTTCTGACCCTGCCTTCTCCTTTGCCTCTTTAAAATATTATCAACCAAATCTCTCGGCCTGCATTGCTCCTTCCATTCTTCCTTTAGACTTCTGCTCATTACATTTGTAGTGTAAATTTAATTGGCAAAGTGTTAGGTATTCTTTGAGCTCACTGAGAAGCTGGCTTTGGAAGTGGGGTTATCCCAACTCCATTTCAGATCCAAGCAAGTTTGTTTCAAAGTGTCTTCCAAGGTCCTGTATCTAGGGATGGTGGCTTCACTTTCTAACTCTGTGACAGGGAAGGAATATAACATAAAATTTCAACAGTAAGACCATTTGTCCCTGAAAACAGGTGTTAGGTGAAGTATTTTCAATACATATGACTACTGCTTATCTCGTGATATAAGCATGCCTAAGGTGGGAAAAAGATGCTGGAAGTCTGGCCAACCATGGGAAGCCGCTACATAAGGTGAAAGTTCAATGTGGGTACTCCAGCTGCCTGCCTCAATCCTCCTGCTGTCTTCTGCGGGATGTTCTGAACATCCAATTAGATGATGTTATCTCTGCCCATTGTTATTTGTTCTTTTACTTTGAAGTCTTACCTAAGGGAACGCTCTACTCTGCCAAGGACTCTCTTGATGGGGAACTCCAGAAGGGAATAAATTTGTCCAGTTCTGCATCCGCACCACATAAGAACAATGCCTAGGCACATGGCTATCGCTCTGTACTGAGGTGGTTATTTAATTAAAAATTTGGATAACTAACTCCTACACAATGCTTGTTTCAAAATTTATGTTAGTGATTAATCTGACACAGGAACAGAAGAAAAAGAGCTATAGTTTATATTTCTGTGCCCCACTGAAGTAAAGATGCGGAAAAGTAAGGCACAGGAATCAAAAATGCAAACACTCTTCTTGCTCTGGAAATTTTTTAACAGCTGTTTTTTTTTTCTTCTGGTCAGAACAGACATTTAAATTTCTGCAAATCCTCAAGGAAGGAACTTTGACTGACATGCGGAAATGAGTACCACCTCCCATCAGAGGAGCAAGAGTGGCAAACAGACTGCCTGAAGAGGCCCAGCCTAAGGCGGAGAACAGGGACCTGATGGATTAGAAAGGATAGTTTTAGAGTGCCATCCCTGTCAGTGGCAGTCACTTCACACAACCGGCATTCATGATAACCTCCAAGGTGTGGTAATGCCAAACACAAAGACAGATATCACAGGGAGACAAGATGGATATTCCGTAGCCTGTGGAACACGTCCAGTGGGTTGGCTGTGAGAAACCCTCCCATCAGAAACCCATCCTGGGATTGTTTTGCCTTTGTTTTATGTTTTTATTCAGCAGGCTTGTTTCCTCATCTCAGTATACGATTTTCTAAAAGAAACTTTAGAATAAGAAAATCCCTAAGTCCTTTGAAACTTTAGAATAAGAAAATCCCTAAGTCCTTTGAAAGGTTTGCAGACAGAAACTGCCAGGACAACTGTTTATCGTTTTTAGAAACAATCAGCATGTGTGAACGTCATTGACCAGAGTCTTTGCAGTTGATGCCCTGCTGCCATCTGGGGACTAACCAGTCTGCATTTTTCCAAAGAATTTGTGCTTGGGCGGGAGTAAGCCGGGGCTTTACTCCTTGTGCTTTACAGTATATAGTGATTGAAAAATTGGCCAATAAGACTCTTTAAAACTAAAGGCTCTCAAACACATTTATAGCAGACAACTTTCTCATTTGTTTCCCCTGTGCTGTGACCAAACATTGACCAAAACCAACTTCAGATCCTTCCGAAAAGTACAGCCATCCCTCTTGACGCTGGCATTCTAATCAACTGGATGGGGCTTGCGTCCAAGCTCCAGCAAAGGAGAGAAGTCCCCTGAGAGCTGAAAGCACCTGTTAGAGAAGGAGCTAATCTCTCTGACTGGAAACATCTGTAGCATCTGCCAGTCTAGAAAAATTCAGCTCAGATGAAGAAATACAGATGTGCAGAAGACAAAGAGACAAAGAAAATTCAAGATGCATAAGACCAAGTGTGTGCCTCACCTATTCAGGTTGGGACAAAGCTGAAGCTCCTCTGGATTTGTGGAAAGTTTTTGAAGCCATCACAAGGGCGTGTACAGATAGGACCAAGTGTCTTCTTCTTGGGAACAAGACTATGGGACATTCTCTCCCCCATGAGCCACTCACACCTGACCTCCAGGTAGACTACAGGGAAGCCGCACTTGCATGTGAGGAGCTAGACAGTGCCATCTCGGTAAACAGCAATCCTATAATTCATGTCAAGTTCCAGGGTCTCCCCTGAAGTTGTGGTAAGGTAAAGAAGGTCACTTGAACAGAGATGCTTTGATCCCTCATCCCAAATGCTGACACAGCTCCCTCCCTCCATCCTTCCCTCCCTCCATCCCTCCCCCATCCCTCTCCTCTCTCTCTCTCTCTCTCTCTCTCTCTCTCTCTCTCTCTCTCATTTTTTGCTAAATAGATAAGACTTAACCAATGGCTGTGGAAAATGGGCTGTGGAAAATGGGTTGTGGAAACCCTGAGTAAGTGTTTGAAATTGAATTGATAAAGTCCTGAAAGAATGTGACTTGTTAATGTGACACGGCCATACCAAGGCCACCAGTGCCTCAGCCCCATGGAAGTAGCAGAGCCCTTACCCACAGTGAGATTCAGAGGGACGGCAGAGCCTTGCCGTCGTCTGAGTGGGAATTTTTGCAATGTGTGCAAAAACGAGCAACTGCAGCTTCCTCCTTTGTAGTTGATGACTACAGCTGGGTTGAGCACCTGCAGAGACTTCTCACAAGACTAGCCAGCCCCTCTTCGTGTGCTGTGCAGGATAAAAATGCTGAAGTTCCTGGCTTCTGCGGCATAGCAGGTCTGGTCCATCTGATCGCAGCTTTTCTGAGGGTGTGTCTGTGTGTCTGATGGCAGCTTTTCTGAGGGTGTGTCTGTGTTTCTGATGGCAGCTTTTCTGAGGGTGTGTCTGTGTGTCTACTCTGCATTCCTTCATCACCCCCCAGTCAGGTTTCCAGGACAAAGTCCCACATGTAGTTCAGCAGAAGGTGACGATTCCCAAAACATTGTGACATAAGGATTCAGCCATAAAGCATTCCAAATGCCTTCCTGGCCAGAGGGATCCTGGGATGCTCTGTCCAACTATCTCATGTGGTCAGTGACGTGAGTGGGGTTGGGTTCAGGGCTGATTTGCACCATCTCTGAGGGATGCCTCCCAGACTGAGAGAAGGCTCATGTGCCTGGTCTTGTGGCATCTTTAGACAGGACATGGGGCTAAAACGTTGTGAAAGAGGAAGGGTATAGAGCTTGTGGCAAAATTCTGCATAGGGCATGGTGTTCACCACCTAGGAGGCGCTGGGAAAGCGGGCCTGGGTGGGCCTTACAAGTAGAAGCAGGGCCAACATGCAAGCTCCAGGTAGTTCTTGTCTGTCTTTCAGCTCATTCCCTTATGCACCAGACATTCATCTCCCTTCCCTCTTTATTTATTCCTTGTTTCCCAGATTGGCTTCTGGTAACAAATGTCTATAATTCTTTTTTCTTAACGTCTTTAATTCTTATGAAAAGTTTCAGTATGCCCTTCTTTTAGTCTGTGAATAACTGAGTAGTTATCTTTAAAAAAAGTACCTTTAGCTCCTTGAGGTATGCCCTCCCTCATTGCTTTTTTAGGATATTGTCAGTTTATTTTCTTCAGATTTTGTGGACAGAGCAGAGTAGAGGCGTGATAGCATTAAGCCCAGACAACTAAAGTGTGCCAGTCTGTCCATAAAAACAATCACCTTTTGTGCACAAATACTAATGCAATTAAAGTTAGATGTGGTCCAATATTATTTACCAGAATAATGCGAATATTTCCTTTTTACACATTTGAAATCCGTATTTCATCTGGTCTAGAGTAATGGCAAATGATCAAAATCCGAGCTTATAAATCATCAGGCCAAATGAACAAAAAGAGATTAAATAAATTTACTAGTCAGATATTCTAGACATATGAAGCTTTTTGCACAAAGCACTTCAGTATAAAAGGAGTCATATATGGGACATAAAACAAGATGTACTTTAAACTTTAGTATCATTCCCCTAAAGATTGTTTATCCACAAGGTGGCGCCCCTGTTTAAAGCAAAATGATTTTTCTGGTCCTTGTTAACCTCTATCAGATACACTATTTTTAAGAAGAAAATACAGTTCAAACAAGGATAAGAAAGCTTAGGAATTTATTTTCCAAGCATCCCTCAGTGTCTATGCGTGTGAACAATATTATCTATTTGGTTATTTGGGATTAATAAAAAGTGTACATGCACCACACTATGTTGGGAGAAACGGAAGGGTAAACAGGGCAAATACTGGAACCCAGTGCTTGAGTAAAGTGAAAAGAGCCCAGAGGGATTGTGAAGGTGTGGGCATCCAGTGGGCACAGGAGTCTGCAGAAACAAGGGCCAGGAGTGCCTCATTTAATTGAAAAACCCCACATAAGGACATGAAAAGACTCAGTCTTTTCATAGCATAGAGAAAACTTCCTTTTCTTATGGCCCCTTTGTCACTAGAATGATTCTGGCATTTCCAGGCCTTGAGATTAGTAGTATTGCCAGCTCGTCATTTCCAACATGATTTTCTTCATTATGTTTAAATTAATAAGATGTATTATTTAACAGAATGTACAGATAAATTATCACACATCACCTTTACAAATGTGGCTAATTATTTGAGAAAGCAGAATCCATTTTTGATAGTTTCTAACTGCAAGGGAGGGAAGCAGTTGTAGCAAATTAAAGTCTAATGAAACATGAAGGTTGTTATATGTTAAAAGAAAAGCTAAATTAATTATTAAGACCTACTTATAAGCAGTGTTCTTTCGAGTGTGATGAAGATGGTAGATTCCATCCCTCACAGCTCTATCACGGGCCTGATGTTCTCCATAGCAGAGCCATCTCCATAGTACAGGGACGGGGTCTCCCTAATAGAGCCAGCTCCATAACGCGGGGGCAGTCCCAGAGAGAAAACACTGATGTTCAATTGCTGACATGTTGAAGATGGAGAATCTCTGGAACAACGAATAGGGTCAATGGCATTTTTTTAAAAAAAAGGATTTCTCTCTTTTCCTTTCTTTTAAAATGGGTATGGGTAATTTGACTGCATATGTGTCTGTTCGGCATAAGCACACAGTGCTGCAGAGGCCAGAAGAGGGCGCCAGATCCCCTGGAACTGGAGTTACAGATGGTTGTAAACCACTACGTGAGTGCTGGAAACCAAACCTGGGTCCTCTGGCAAGCAGCCAGTGTTCTTGACTGCTGAATCTCCTCCTCAGCCCCTTTGACAGGAATTTTCAAGGGTAGGGGTGTTTTAACAATGTCAAGTCTGGGTATCAGAGGGGGAGAGAAGATGGAACTGAACGCACATTACTGAGTCACGGAGTGAGCAAATAAAGGCAGCACGCACACAGGACTATAGGAGGGCGCTCTGGACTGAAGGCGTCTTGCTTCATTCAAGATGTCAGAGAAAGAAGCTCCGACGTGAAAGGGAATCATTCATAAACAATTCTATACTCTGTAAAGGATGGAAATACAAATACGGCTTTGGAGTCTGCCAGGAAAAGTCATTGGCATTTTTTTCCATATCATCATCTCATAAAGAAATACATCGTTGACTGCTACTTATTTCCATACGGTTTGTATAGGGAATAAAACAGGATGCCCAGATAACATGCTTAGAAAAAATGACTAGCATACTTTTTAGAGGAAAATTGTTTCTATGATTAATTTTATGAAAATCAAATTTAATTTTGCCTATTGTGTTTACGTATTGCTACTATCCTCCACACATCATGTGACCCTTTCATTTGTGTCATCTGTCCCACTTCTTGCCCTTCAAGTAGCTATAACCACCACGTAAAAACGAGGAAGCTAAAAGCAAGGCGATCCAGCCACCCACCAGCAAGCCCTTTCTAACCCCAGCATTCTAGGCATCCTTCTAGAGTCTGTGGCAATGACTATAGCTATACAAACACACATCCTTGTCACCATGGTGCTTAGAGTCAAGGTGTCAGGCCACCACTGCCTCTACTGACAAGAGTAAAGCCCAGAGCATGCTGGTTTGGAGGAAGGTCAAGAGTTCAGTTTTGAGGTATGTAGCAAAACTGAACAAGGCTGGAGTTCCCATACACCTCTGGTCCTCACACACGTGTATAACATCTCCATATCAGCATCTCCCATAGAATAAACACTGGGGAAAGCCATGGGCTGTGGGAGAAAATGATGTGTAAAGGTAGACTTATCAGTTCATTCTGTGGAAGGTGTTCATATGGAAACGTTACACATGTGTGGGGATAGGAGGCATAGGAGAACTCTAGTTTTATTGAATTTTGCTGCAGGTAAGATCTGCTATAAAATAGCCTATAAATTAAAAATTAAAAACCAAAAATTTAAACAATGCTTACCCCACGTCCTATATCAAGGCATATGGTTAGGGAGATGTGGTCTGAGGATTGTAATTGGCCACCTGGAGGCATGTGGTTTTGTCTACCTGTTGTCTGTACATCCGTACACACTTGCTCCAACTGATAAGCCTACGGTGACGTACCATTTTCTCCCAAAGCCCATGGCTGTCCTTGGTGTTCATCCTGAGAGGGTCATATTGTGTGAGTTTTGACGAATGAAGAATGCCACGATGCCGTGTATTGTAAGACCACACAGAATAGTTTGGCTGTCCTAAGTGTCCTCTGTTCTAGGCTTCCTCACTGCTGGCTTCCCCTCCTAACCCTGGAAGCTGCTGCTCTTCTTACTCTCTGTATAGTTTTCCTGCTCTTAGGATCTCAGTCCGTGGCCTGTTGACACTGGCTCCCTTCATCTGGCAACACGCACCTGCATTCCCTGCACGTCTTTCCATAGTGCATAGCTCATTTCTTTCAGCGCTGACTCATCATAGTTCATCTATTTACTAGAGAAATGCGTTTTCATCGCTCCCATGTTTTGCAATTGTGAGTAAAACTTCTAGATGTCTGCTTTCAGGTTTCTGTTTAGACAAACATTTCCATTTTAAGGGTGGACACCAAGGTGAGAATATATGATAACAGCGTGTCCATTCTCTAAGAAACTGCCAACTTGTCTCCTTCAGTGACGGTACCATCTCGACATCTCACCAACCGCGAATGAATTTCTCTCACTCTATGTCCTCACCAGAGTTTAGTGTTCCCAGGTTCCGAATGCTGGTTAAGTGTTAACAGATGGACAACGGTTAGTTCCTGTTTTAATTTGCATTTGCCTAACAAAATACATGAACACCTCCCATATGCTTATTTGAAATCTATCTTCCGTGGTTACTCTTCTTGCACACCTGTGTCCACTTTTATAAAACAGAAAATGTTTGATGATTCCTGCTCTAGAGTACATCAGGGGCTGGAAGTCAGTAGCACAATATGGCAGCAAGTAACCACGGTCTGCTGATATCCATAAGCGAGCTAGTTAACCTATGCAGGTGAGTTCTGATGCACGAGGGATTCCAAGATGCAGGTGGAGGAGGAGAAAGGAAAGACACCTACAAAAGAATAAGTAGGGGTCTGGGGTGCCTCAGAAGATGAGCCAAGGAGTATATTCTGAAAGATGAGAGAGAAAAGGCTTCCATGGAGAGACAGGCTGACTATGGTGTCTGCAGCTGAGTGGTCATAAGTTGTAGCATTTAGTTTGGACTTATCAGTATCTGTGTTTATTAAGAACAGTTTCTCAAGCAGGGTGTATTGGCACACACCTTTAATCCCAGCACTTGGGAGACCAAGGCAGGCGTGTCTCTGAGTTCGAGGCCAGCCTGGTATACCAGAGAACCCTTGCCACCGGAAAACAAAACAAGACAACAACAATAAAACAAAACCCCACTTTTTCTAGAACGTGGAAGATGGAAGCCTTCAGACATGAGCAGAGATGTTTAACAGAGGAGTAAATCCGAGGAGAAATGGGTTTGTGTAAAAATGAGTTTGTGCAAATGAGAGAGGTTTCTGTTCCCTTTTTAAAGCCGGAGTAACAAAGTGTGTTTGTGTGCTGTAAGAATAGTGCAGGAGAGAAAGAAACTGAGGACTGAAGAGATAGATGGGAAGATCACAGGAAGGAGGATCGAGTTTCAGGCCGAGAGCCTAGGCTGGGAGATCCACCCCAGACCGTTCAGGGATGCGCATCTTCCACGGTGAAAGAACACAGAGAACACAACAGACACAGCAATGTCTGAGGACACGATGACAGCAGATGCAGCCCTACCTGCCTAAATCGCCACAGTAGGTGAGTTTCCCCACCACGTATGCTGGACAGAAGATAGCCAGAGCAGTTTGAAAAGACATGAGTGAGAAACTTGTCAATCAGAGGAGCAAGGCAGACATATTTCACAACAGATTGGCATTGCCTGGCAAGGGTGTGGATCCTCCTGAGATTTGGATCGTGGATGTGAATAGTTCAGCAACAGTCAACAAGAGTAGACCCTCACCACTGGAGTCAGGCAAGGATCCTCAGAAGGTGTCACAAGTGGAACTCAAGGCTGGTCCTCTCTCAGGTCTGTGGCTGGTTCTTTATGTTGCGCCAAACTTCTGACACATAGAAGGCAGTTCCCCAAGAACTGTTCCCATCCAATCGCCACCGAGTAGCTAGCTACATTTTCTCCCCTCAAAAAGTGGCGGGCAGTATCTGACATTGTAAGCTGTGCTCTGAAAATGACTACAACTCAGTTACTCAGTCTTTCATCTGCAATTGTACAGTTCTGGGGGGGGATGGGTTCCCCGTGGTATTTCATCACAGTCTGCAAGGCACACAGTTCAAAGTGCTACTATCCGGTTCTCTAAGAAGGCAACAATACATCAGTCTGTGTTTGCCAACCACAGTTTGATACACTTTTTTTAAAAAAATTATGAATTGTTTATTTTTCGAATTTTCCACTTAAAACTTTGTTTTTGATTATTTATTTTTGTTTTTACATACCAACCAGGGTTTCCTCTCCCTTTTTTCCTCCAAGTTCCTCTCCACTCCCCTCACCCCCTACCCCCACCACATCCATTCCTCCTCCTCTGTTTCTCTTCAGATATGGGCAGGCCTCCTATGGATATCAGCCAGCCATGGTGTACTAAGTTGCAGTGAAACCAGGCACCTCATCTTCCATAGGCTGGATGAGGCATTAAAAACAAGCACTCGATGTAATTTTCCCTTCAGCGTACCCCTAATACCCAGTAAGTTCTTGGCAAATAGCAGGTGCTCAATAAGTATTGGCTGAATTAATGAATTTCATGTTGATGGCAAAATATAAAAAGATAGTTCTACATCAAACAAGGGAAACAAAATATTCACAAATTAGTGTAGCACATTCAAATCAACGCCTTCATCTGAAACTCCTTAATGGTTATTCTACTCAAATGGAATATCTACTTGCAGAATAAGTCTTCCCACAGGCTCTACGGGAGGGCTGCGGATGCAGTTCAGTGGGAAAGCATGTAACTAGCATGTGCAAATCCCTGGGTTCTGTCTCCAGCACTGGGGAGAATAACTAGCCACCTATGCACTACACTAGTCATCAGGAAAACCATATATTTTTGCTATCCTGTTATTATTTTTTTGAAAATAAAATAGGATTGAAAAACTCACATCTACTGACTACCTTACACAAATACTAAATGCTTCCAGCAGAGGGCTCAAGGACTCCATTTTTAGGGAAAAAAAAATTGTCAAACTTGTTATCTAACAACAGCCTTCCTTGGTAAAAATTCTCTGAGGAGGCAGCTCTTCCTTCTGGCCAGAGAATCACACATCTCTGAGTTCACTTGAAAATATCCTAAATAAAAACACCAACAGAATTAGAGCAAAGCATCATTATTTATAGGGCCAGCATTTACAGATAAGCATATCTGTCTAAGTCCAGGAAAGATAGGGAAGTCAACTGTAGCCATATGTATGTGCTTTGTTTGTTTCTATTTGTTTACTTATGTTTTAAGGCAGGAAGTCACTATGTAGCTTAGGCTAGCCTCAAACTCACTGTGTAACCACAGCTGACCTTGAAGTTTGATCCTCCAGCCTCATCCTCCTGACTGCTAGTGTTATAGACAGGCACAACCATATCCAACCTAAGTAACCATTTAAATACCAGGAACATAAATAAGGCAGAGAAAACAGGAAACTAAAAGGAATAACCAGAAAAGAATGTGAGTAATTAAAAATTATAAATAATATAATAAGCAGAACATTATACATGCACACACAATCACTGTGCTCCTACAAATACAAGTGGGCCTCAGAACTAAACAAGAGAACTCAAGATATGGCTCGGTGGGTAAAGTACTATCTGCAGCAGCCTGAGGGCCTGAGTTGAGAACCTAAGCACCTGAATGAGTTTGTACACACACACACACACACACACACACACACACACACACAGAATACAAACATGCAACATCAAAAGGTGAAAACACTAAAAATGATTCTATTTCCTCCAGACACAGAGACCTAAAGGAAAATTTCCTGCAACTCTTAAGGCCACTGAATGTCTTTCTTGGTGATACCTTAAAAAACATCAGAAGCAAAAAGTAAAACACAAGAAACTGCTTAAAACACAGCACTGCTTCCTGATTTTCTGGCTTAATCTCAGTACAAAGTCTGAAATATGAGCAGCATTGCTTAGAGGAGTCTGTCCCTCTCTAGGGGACAACTGGGAAACTCACATGGACATCTCTAGTCATCCAGAAAGGAGGCCAGATGTCAGCCAAAGCAAAGAGCAGGCATCAAAAATTCCCCTATAGCCATGTACTGAAGCACCCTGCAGTAATGCAAAGATTTTTATTTATAAAGATGAAAGTCCAAAAGGTAACTCTAACATCTAACCATATTTTTCTTGTTTTTCTGTGTGGTAATTCATTCACTTTTCCAGTGTTGGGAGAGTAAAAGATGAGCGGAAGCCCGGGCATGTCTTCATCTTGGAGTTTCACTGAGAGTTACGCACTATTTAGGAGACAGGCCAATGCCAACGATGTACTCCAGGGTATGCGTGCTTCCAGTAAAATATTCATGTATCAGTCAACTCTCCCAGGCATGGTCAAGTCACCTGTACATTTAGACAAGTTTCCCCATCTCCGGGAAGAATTACACCCCACTATACATGTACTGGCTTGATTTCTACACTAAAATTCTTTCCTTGTATTAATCCTTCACATATGGGCGATTAGAGTAATTTACGTAGGTCAGGTACATTATGTAAGAATTTCATTTCAAGATAGAAAAGGCTTTTTCATATTAAAACCTGATAGATGAGACAGAATTGAAAGTCCAGATAACGGCTTTTTAAAATCGACTGATCCATGAATGTTTTACTGGTAACACACATAGCATATCCCTGGCACTGTAAAGTAGAGAACAGATATTAGCAAAACTCCAAGAAAAAGACATTGTGGGGCCTTTGTTCATCTTTTACTGTCTTAACACTAGAAATTAGCAAAAATTAACATAATATAAAAAGACCCTATGGCCCTTGGAAACCTTCCTGCTTATATTTTTCTCCTCAATGAACATTTCAAAAGAGCTATACAGCACAAGGCTCGACGGCACTTTCCTTTTTTGTTTTTTGATTTTTTTTAACCCGGACAAGGGAAAGATAGTTTATTTTAGTAAGCTGACATTTGTTATAAAAATGAATGCACTACGAAGACCTGCCATGAAATAAATGACTAACTTTCCACTCAGACAATTTCAGCTATGACCCTGGGTTCAGCCACCACTCAGAAATTTCAATGATCAAAATGAAACAGGTATAACGGTTTCTGTTTAGAAATCCTTGAAACAGGGGCGCTGTCTACTCACTGAAGGGCAGCTGTGCACTTAAAGCACACGTGACAATGGGGTTTCCTGCTGAAACATTAAAGAGGAATACGTGTTCACAAGTGCAAACCCACTCTGAGTAAGCAGGTGCACTGGTCTACCTTCATCAGTTGCTGGATGCCAGACTGTTTCTAGGCTGGATGATGTCATCAAGGCAAAACAATGGTTGCTTCTTGTCCTACTGTTCCCTGTGCTGGCAGTGGGTTTTGGAACTACAGAGAGTTGCAAGTGGAGCGAAGAGAAGAAAGGCAACAAACCAAGATCATATAATGATGACAGGTTAGAAACACTGTGGGCTGCACCCATGCTGGTCATCAGATATGGTGTCAGATACCGGGAACCTCTGAGTATCAGTAATGGGTGTGTTCTATTTCAGAGCTCAAGCGCCATGGACCACAATGGGTTCCTGAATACAGAACTGAGGTGGATAAGGACTACAGAGGCTGGGGACATATTCAGTCCCATTCTGTTTTCATTGAATGACTCAGTTTAACCATTTCTCAATATTTGTACATAAAACATGATCATTGTTGAAAGCATTTCTGATGTCTAACAGCTGGAAGATTTGGAGCCCCCCACATTCCACTGCCTTGATTCCTCAAAACAGGACAAACACCTAAGTAATCTCCGACATCCTTCTAAATCAAGCCCTGGTCTACACAGAGCGCTCCCACCTCAGTCTACATTCTATCTCCACAAAAGCCAACGACAGCAATCCTGCTTTCTCTCTCAGGTCACCTTTGAGCCTACTTGAGAGTCAACCCCATCACATGAATGGCAAACTTTATCACAACCTCGCCTTCTGTGTGTTAGTTATTATTATTATTATTATTATTATTATTATTATTATTATTATTATAAACATATAAATCAAATGTAGCTTTATAAGGTCCCATTTTATTTATTTATTTATTTATTTATTTATTTATTTATTTATTAATAAGTCTTAATACCTGAGCTACCATGGTCCTGGCTCAAAAAATCCTTTTCTGTGCCAATGAGTTGAAGCATATTTTCTACTTTCTCCTTTATCAGATTAAGGGTATTGGGTCCTATGTTGAGGTCCTTGATTCATTTGGAGTAATTTTATATGGTGTGAGAAATACAAACAAATTTTCATTCTCTTACTTGCAGCTATCCAGTTTGATCAGCACCACTTGTTGAAGACGCCATATTTTGTATTTTGTTTCATTGTGGAAAAAAATACAGTGTTTGTAGATGGGTAAATGTCTAGGTCTTCAGTTCTATCCCATTGATCAACATGTCTATTTTTATGCATAAGGAAACCTGCTACTATGGAAGCTTCCTAAACTACATAAACACACACACACACATATATTTAAAAGGAGTTAGGAAGGAGTTACCATATAATAGAGGGAGCTAGTACTTAATTAGACTTTATATGCTATCAAATAAAACACCCAATACTAGGAATAGGCTGTATTTTTTTGAGATATTGGCCAATGGAGTTCCATTGATTCCCTCAAACATTACAGGCTATTCAGTCTATTGTCAGTATAACTGGTGATACTCCACAACCTAATGATAAGACAATATTGCTGAAGACACTATATATATACATATATATATGTATATATATATGTGTGTGTGTGTGCGTGTATATACATACATATGTATGTCATTGAACACGGAGAAATTGAGCTAGTAATCAACTGAAAACTGGTATGGGAAGTCCTTCTGTATATATATATATATATATATATATATATATATATATATATATGTTGCTTTTATTGATGAATAAATAAAGAAGCTGCTTTCAGCCAATGGCTTAGAGCCAGGCTGGAAAAGATATATAGAAGAGAGTAGGCAGAGTCAGGGAGAAGCCATGTAGATGCTGCAGAAGACAGACTCTGCTGGAGCCTGTTGGAACTTTGCCGGTAGGCCACCACCTCATGGTGATACACAGATTAATGGAGATGGGTTAGTTTAGGATATAAGAGCTAGCTAAAAATATGCTTAAGCTATGGGCCAAACAGTATTGCAATTAATACTGATTTCTGTGTGATAATTTCAGGAGCCTGGGCAGCCAGGAAACAAACAAGCAGCCTCCTACAACAGGAAATCTCACCCCCTACTGGCTAGCATTCATATCCTGGAAGGGGCTACACCTGCTACTAGAAGAGAAACGTAATTATTAATCTCACCAGCTACAGACCCTTTAAACAACAATAACTAGCTGCCTGTAAGATATGCCCACTGGTATAATTAATGGCACAGATGGTATGGAAGTAATCAGACAGATTCTGAAGTGATGTAAAGCCTGTTCCATGAGATGGAACCCACATCTGACCCTATTAATAAGTCCAAGAACCTAAGGCTAGATAGGCCATCAGCCCAGGGAAAATCTACTACTATTATTCTGCTAAATGAACAGAGCAATGAAATAACTTCTGGTGACATATATTTATACTCAGTCTTCATTAGAGAAACTTTATCTTGCAGTATACAGTATTAATACAGAAGGCTACAGCTATCAGATAACATACAGAAAATAAGAAAATGCTCAGCCCTAAAAATCACAACCTTTCCCATCATGTCTCAGGAATTGACGCAAAAGAGGTGCCGGAAAGACTGTAAGGGCCAGTAGTGGATGACTTCAAAAACCAGCATTTCCAGAAACAACAGGGCAAAAGCATAAAATAACATATGAACCCACAAATACTGTGACAGCATACACAATAACTATATAATATCAATCCAGAAAAAAATTCTGTCATGGAGTGGAGAAATGAACAAGAAGCCACACCACTATCAAGCACTACAAAAGAAGATATGCTAAATTGATAGCTACTGGGAGGAGAATCTGGTCTCTCCAATGAAGTGCCGCTGCATATGTCAATTATACTCCAGGGCAGTTTCCATGGTCTCGAGGAGTCGGCCAACTCTGATTGAACTTCATGAGCTTTTTCTTTCCTTCCCTTTCTTTTTCTTTTCTTCTTCTTCCTCTCTCTCTCTCTCTCTCTCTCTCTCTCTCTCTCTCTCTTTCAAGTGAGAACATGAAGTTGGGTGAGCAGGGATAAAGTTGGGGGTCTGGGGAGAGTTTGGAAAGGGAGGGAATATAATAAAAATACATTGTGAGAAATTCTCAAAAAACAAAAAAATATTTAAAAACAGAAAAATAAATCAATTTAAAAAAGATTAAAAACTGGAAAATTAGAGAATAAATTTTTTTTTTTAAAAAAAAATCAGTTCTGCTGCTGAGCTAGAAACTGATCTCCAAAGGGTAATAAGCACAGTTGCTCTTCCTCATCTGAAGACATTCCAGACATGAATTGCTGAAGGAATGGCTTTCCAGTTGTTGAAGTATAAAGCACAGTGTGAGGACATTCTGACCAGGGCACACACAGGTATTTAGTAAGCAAGACAATGGGCATCAACTAGAAACTTCTTCTGCTGCTGACCCAATCACAGAAAGAGCTTCTTTGTGCCACTCCATTTCATCTACGCCAACTCCTTTCCATGAGGAACAAGTAGGCATTGAGAACACACACATACACACACTCGTCTGTGCATGAAACAATATCAGGCCTTTAACAAATTCTCATTATTTCTGAACAGCAAATCATCCAAGGTTGATTGCTTTATAAGACATATTTGTAAACAACAAAATCCTATTGACATACAGCATCTAAAACCATAGCAAAGGCTTTTGTAAGGGATGTGCATAGTCTATGAAGTACAACTGAATGTAAAAGGATTCACTTAAGCTCAGAAAGCTTACTATTCCACTTCTTTCAAATAATAAAATCTCCCCAGAAGCAAACAGCACTGATTTTAAAAGAGTCAAGAAAAAAAAAAAAAAGGAATTGATGATAGAGCTCAAACTCCTGCATCAAGTTTATGTGTAGGAAAATCCATTATGTGTAGAAACAGTCATAAATAGTTTTATCATCTGGAGAGAATTAAAGTGAGGGGAAAATAACCATTTTCTGCAAATTAAAAATAATTTCCTTTAGAAGGTGGATTTCATGCAAATCAAAATGACTCTGAGATTCCATCTTACAACTTAGAGTGGCTAAGATCAAAAACACTGATGGAGAGGATGTGGACTAAGGCGAATGCTTCTCTGTTGCGGGCAGGAGTGCAAACTTGTACAGTCACTTTGGAAATCAATATGGCATTTCTCAGAAAATTGAGAATGAATATCCCTCAAGGCCCAGTTATTCCAATATTGGCCAAATATCCAAAGGATGCTCAATCATACCACAAGGACCCTTGTTCAACTATGTTCATAGCAACATTATTCACAATAGTCAGAAACTGAAAAAAAAAAAAAAACTAGATGCCCTTCAACCAAAGAATGGATAAATAAAATGTGGTATATTTACACAACTGAGTATTAATCAGCTGTAAAAAATAATGACATCAGGAAATTTACAGTCAAATGGATGAAACCAGAAGGAAAACATTCTGAGTGAGATAACCCAGATCCAGAAAGACAAACATGGTATGTACTCACTCATAAGTAGATATTAGGTGTAAAGTAAATCATAACAGGCTTTAATCCACAGCCCCAGGGAGGCTAGGTAGCAAGGAGGGCCCAAAGAGGAACCTGTGGATTTCCCTGGGAATGGGAAATAGAAGTGACCTGGATAAACTCGGGGACAGGGTGGAGGGTCAGAATATGAGGGATCAGGTTAGGCTGGTTGGAAGTGGGACAGAGGGAAAGAACAATAAAATAAATGTCATGATAGGGAGGGCCATTTGGGGGTTAGAGAAAAACATGGGCCTGGGAAACTCCCAGGAATTCTTAAGGATGACTCCAGCTAAGATTCTTAGCAATAGTGCAGAGGGTACCTGAACTGGCCATTTCCTGTAATTAGATTGATGACTACCCTAATTGTCATCAGAGAACCTTCATCCAGTAACTGATGGAAGCAGATACTGAGATCCACAGTCGAGAACTGGACTTAGCTCTGGGAGTCCTATTGAAGTGAGGGAGGAGGATTGTATGAACCAGGAGGTTCAAGATCATGATGAGGAACCCTCAGAGACGGAGAACCTGAGCTCGTGGGAGGTCACAGGCTCTGGACCAACAGCCAGGGAGCCTACATGGGAGCAGTCTAGGCTCTCTGCATGCATTGTGATTGTTGTGCAGCATCTTCTGTTCATTGGACTCCAAGCAGTGGGATCAGAACCTGTCCCTGGTACTTCAACTGGCTTTTGGGAACCCATGCTAGGTTGTCTCACCCAGCCTTGATGCAAGGGAGGAGCTTGGTACTGCCTCAACTTGCTGTGACAACATGCTTTGTTGACACCCATGGGAGGCCTGCCCCTTTCTGAACAGAGATGGAGAAGTGGATGGGGGTTTAGGGGAAAGGCAATGGAAGGAAAGGAGGGAGAGGCAACTGTGGTTGGATGTAAAATAAGTAAAAAAATAATTAATAAAAACATTTATGATGCAAACAAGAAAAAAAAAGACAGTGGACTTTAGGCTGTACTCTGCAGATTCAGAGACACAGCTGAAATAACTCAAGGGCCTTCCACCCTGCAGGCTTCTATAGGCATTACTAAATGAATGCAATGTCTTGAAATTAAAATGCCAAGCTACTATTGAATAATCTTAATGCCATTCCCAACAGATGCACTTCAGCAAATTTTCTTCTAGAATTGTTTTATATGCTGCAACCAGGGTAAGGCTCATAAGTAAATCTGATGGAGACTTTTTCCATACCAAGTGACACATTTACCCCTGAAGGAATCACCCATGGAAAAGCAGTTCCAATTAAGATTGCTGCCACTCTGCTGCCGGGTTTGATGCTCAGGTCTCTAGAGAAAAGTATTCTGTTGTGGAGAATAAATATAGCTTCAATCAAAATAAAGTTCAGGCTTCCTGTGCAGTCTGCCATCTATGGTGTTATCAAGCTCTACTACATGACAAGAACTGTCATTAATATAAACCTGCATATATTTGAGTATGGCTTACCCCCCCCCCCCCACACACACACACTCATGTGGACTTACAAGAACCAAATGAAAATCAGAAAAAAATCCTTCAATACATAAGAACATGGAAAATAAGGAAGAATTTCCTTTGATAGTCAACTCTTATCTGTGGGAACAGTTTTACATAATTGCCTTTATATATAAGAACATTTTTCATTTGCAAGAATATCACCTTTTTTATTTCTGAAAAGCTTACAAATAGTAAGCGTTACTAAATATTTTTCATGCATATAACACTAAAGTATACAGAGAAAGGTAATTAGGATGTGTGTCCCTAAAAACACATTCTTGCCTGAATTAAAAAAGCCAAGGGATAGAATCTTGGCTACAGGAGAGAAGAGAAAGTCAATACCAACATTATTTTTCTTCTTTAGATGCAGATACAACTGGTTCATAGCTGACAAAGTTAGCCATACTCAGATACAGAGTGGTCTAAAGAAGACTGCAGGTGTCATTACTGTTTGGCAGGGCATCTCTCCTACTCTGGGCTTCTAGGGCTTCTCTATCAGGCTACACGTGATACGGCAGGAAACAGAGAGTTCCCTGGAAATGAAAATAAAACTAACCACCCTATACAAAGTGTAACCATGACAGTGTCCTTGCAACACATCCAGACCTTTCTGTCATCACAGCCAAGGCTCTGAACAGGAATCCTGCTGCCCCGAGTTCTACTCGCTTACATCCTGGCACTAAACTCCTCAGTTCCTAGAGGTTATCCTGAGGCGCAGAGCAGCTGTCCGACTTTCTAGACTTCTTTTCTTCATAAAGAAGCTTCAGTGTTACCTACTCCTCGCCATCTAGCTGAAGCTTTTTGGTTGTCTTCCTGTCGCCTGCCTGTCCTAAAGCAATAGCCGCCTGTTTCTGAGCGGCTGAGCATTTTTTTTCTAATTGGGAATGAGAGGCAGGATCCCTGTCTCTACCTCATTTTTCTCACGTCTCTTCTATTCCGGACTTGTCTGCAACATGAGAAAGTAAGATAGAGCAAGCCAGGAAACAGGGACCATGTGCTTGCACACCGGGGTATGTGAGAGCCAGTGCTTTCATGGGCTCATTCTTCTTTCTTCTATGGCCCATCTTCCCAGTAACAGTCTCCAGAACAAGGTCAAACGCTCCCCAAAGAGGTGTTGCTTGTTAGCTCTGTCCCATCACTGACTGTGCTGATTTGGGGTTCCCCTCTGTACGCTGTGATGACCATTAATGAATAAAGAAACTTCTTTGGACCCATAGCAGGGCAGAACTTAGTGCTGGGAGAAAGAAGGGTGGAGTCAAGGAGAAGCCATGCAGTCCCGTTGGAGACAAGTGCCAGAACTTTAGCCAGTAAGCCACAGCCTCGTGGCAATACACAGATTAATGAAGATGTGTTAAATTAAGATGTAAGAGTTAGCCAATAAGAAGCTAGAGCTAATGGGCCAAGCAGCGATTTAAATAATATGGTTTCTGAGTGATTATTTCGGGTTTGAGCAGCTGAGCAGCTAGGAACCAAGAAGGGGCCTTCTCACAACACTGTGCTGCAATCCCAGCAACTCTTTGTGGCTGTGCAGGGATACAACAAGGGCAGTAACACATCTTGAGCCTTGTTCAAGCAATTTGTGAGCAGTGTGCAGACAGCAGAAGAATGCTCTCTATGGAGCGCAAAGACAAGTATAGGCCTGTGAGGCATAGAAATAGTGCACCCGTGTTCGGAGGAGCTATTAGCATTGGGGGAAATTTTGACTTTTCTTCAACACTTCCTGGATAAAATCTGTGGGACGATCATAAGAAGGCTGTACTTTAGAATTGTGTGTAGGAGGAACACACACACACTGTTGCACTTAGCCCTATTCATTCATCACTCCCACTCTGTACTCCAAACTTCTCTCCAAGACAGCAGTGATTTTCAGACACTTAAAACACTTGCATTTTATACTATGCTTACTACAACCAGCTAAACATATAATCATCTGTCAGCCTGTGTGCGTGTACATGTGTGTGTGTGCTTGTATATGTATGTATTTCTCCTCAGCACGGCTCTGAAGTGTGTGTGTATCATATTATATATGATATATGCACACACAGAGGTTAATAACCATCACTGAGAGTCCATAATGATGAGTAACCATGAAGAAACCAAAAAGCCAGTCTTTCATTCATGCTACTCCAGTCCAGATTACTCCTTGCTCAGCACCAATTTCAGCTTTACAGGTGAAATGGTATCTTTGCACATTTCCCAAATATGCTACAATGCGTTGTTTTGCCATCATCTGTATCCCAGTTTCAAGGCAAAATGGATTTATTACAAAGTCATTTTTGAGAGAGGGTCTCACTAAGTAAGCCCGAGTGTCCTGGAATTGGCAATGTGGGCACAGATGACTTCCGATTCACAGATATCTACCCATCTCTTCCTTCTGGGTGCTAGGATTAAAGGCGTGGGACGCCACATCTGACTACAAAGTCATTTTGATATTTAGGAACCTAAAGTTCTACTGGGTAGTGGTGGTACACACCTTTAATCCCAAACTCACAGAGAGGCAGGTGCATCTCTGTGAGTTTGAGGCCAGTCTAGTATACAAAGCAAGTTCTAGGACAGCCAGGACTACATAGAGAAACCCTGTCTCAAAAAAAAAAAGAAAGATAAAAAGAAAAAAAAAGCCATGGTTTATCTCATTTTCCAGTTTGTAGCCGAGTAATGACATGGGACAAAAATGAAAACTCCAACCTCACTGGCATGGGAGCCCTTATCCCCACCACACACACACACACACACACACACACACACACACAGAGCAGGCTGAAGAAATGGAGTTGTTTGCAAACATCTCCCAAGTACTTCTGACAAGATGCAGCAAACATGACATGTCTCTTTCTTGAAGGCATTCAGAAAAAGACAACAGACTTGGAATTAGGAAGAGGTTCCAAGCATCAATAACTAAGTCAAAATACTCAGGGAAAAGATTTTATTCAGTCTGTTGCACCTCCTTGATCTCACTCTGTTTTGTTTTATTTGGGACAGGTTCTCTCTATTTAGTCCTGGCTATCCTGGAATTTGCTATGTAGACCAAACTGGCCTAGAACTCAGAGTTCCTTCTGTCTTAGCCTAGAATTAAGGGCTTATGCCACCACGCCCAAGGGATTTTGTTGCCGTTCAAGAGAGATCACCATATTCCTTAAAGTTGTTTTGCAAATCTGGTCAAAGAGTATCCTTACAGTGCCTAACACTGTGTTCTCGCTGTTTTACTGTGTCCTATGAGAGAGATGCTCCTTCCTGCCCTGTCAGGACCCAATGTGAACCACCTGTATCAGCTCCTGCCTCCAAGTTCCTGCCCTATTTTGAGTTCTTGGCATGCCTGCCTTCTATGATGAACTGTGATGTAGACAGAAAGTCAAATAAACATTTTCCTCCTCTATTTGCTTTTAATCGTGGTGTTTTATCACCAATAGTAACCCTAAGACGAATGTTTTGATTTTTTTCTCTGTGGATGTGGATCTTGTTCACTCTATCACTGGACTACAGCTCTTGCCCTATTTTGCTCTCGTTTCCAGACAATAAAGCCATAGTTGAGACACTGAGCTTAAGTGATTGCAAGAATTCAACTAACTCCAAAATTCTCCTTATGGCAGTTATTTGGGAGAAAACAATCTTAGCAAGCACATAGTTCAGATTAAATACTATGTTGACTAGATAACATTAAAAATCAAATGGCTCTATTCACTTTTCCATTACTTCAATTATAAAATTAGGTAGATGTAAATTTTTTAACCATTAAAATGAACAATATATAAAGCAACTAAATCTCATCCATTGGTAATAAATTCCTTTGGTTCGACACAGTCAGTAAGCAAAGTTGCTCATGTCACATTTGTGCCATACCTGTCCTGTGTAGGCAAACTCCAGAGCCTGCTTTAAGCCCAGGCTGGTCACGCCTCGTAAGGTTACTTCATCGGCTTCACTCTCCACCATACAAAGACTGAACATTGCCTGAAATGTGGAGAGAAAGAAAGAAAAGGCTGAATTATGAGATCTACAAAGCAAGAAAGACAGTGTCCTAGGGAACAGGGATGTAAAGGCTTTCAGTTAAAATGTAATTCTGGTGTCCAGATCACTTCCAAAAAGCTTCATTTGCACAAGCCTCGACTCCTATCTGATAGCTAAACAGTTACAGTAAAACACACCACACACACACCCCCACACAAACACCATCCAAAGATAAGGGACTACTACTTTATATATGAATGAGATCCATACCCCAAAAGGGAAATGAGCATATACATGCCCACCATAAAATTATTCATGCTATCCAAGGAATAGAAATAACTTCAAAATTCATGAATTGCATGTTCATATACACCTATGCTAAAGGAAACTACTCAGCCTCTGCAAAGAAAGAATTTCATTTTACACATCCTAGAGAATATAGTATTAAAAGAAATAAGCCAAAGACAGACAACAAAAAGTTCTCAATCATATGTGGAAACTAATAGTCAAGCCTGGGTGCAGAAGGCAGAATGGTGTTGCCAAGGGCTAGGATGAGGAGAAAATGGGGAGATAGGACTCAAAAATTACAAAGCTTCATTTACTCAAGATGCAAAGATCCTAAGGAGCTAATACACAGCAATGTGACTCCAGTTAACAATGATGTATTGTGTCACTAAAATTTACCAGTTTAACTGGACTCCCTCAAAGGGTGAGGGGAAGGCAGGAGAAGAAAAGAAGGGGGCAGAAAGAAGGTGGAGAAGAGATATGGAAAGAGAATATAACAGCTATATAATAGCTACAATAGCTTGACTGTGACAACCCCTCAATGTGTAAATCTATGAATACTTTATTTTGTACCCTTGCAATACAAGCATATTTTATTTTTCAATAGTATTTCAATAAAATTAAAAAGGGACCGAATTATGTGTCATCACATTACTCTCAAGGTGGTGGGGCACTGTGCAGGGGGACAACCTGAGTATGGACACTTCAGCATGAGTTTGAGCAAGCATGTACCATCTTGGTCAGCTTTCTCATCTGCAGAATGGGACTAAACACAGTATCCATTTCATGGATGTGGAATGGAAGGATTGCTTAGTGGTTAAGAGAACATACTGCCTCGAATCCTTACCTCCCCCTC
Organism: Arvicola amphibius; assembly: GCF_903992535.2. NCBI lineage: Eukaryota > Metazoa > Chordata > Mammalia > Rodentia > Cricetidae > Arvicola > Arvicola amphibius. The sequence continues at coordinate 81,499,461 of NC_052057.2, forward strand.
AGCTCCTCCAAATACAATTCCCAAGTCTCATCCTTACCTCTGCAGCAGACAATCTGCTGGTGGCTCCTTTCCCTTCTCCCCTGTCTCCAGGGGACACACAGATCTTCCCTCCTAACTTCCTAACTCCACATTCATTACTTTATCCCTGCTCCCAATTCCAGCAGAAATTTCCTTGGACCCCTCAGGCCACTCTGACCAGAGAAGCAGCGAGGCTAGTTGTAGATATTCGCCGCTCAGCTCCTTCAAACCCAGTCTCCCAGTCTTATTTATCCCAAGCTGTGGGATAAACCACCTCCAGCAGCCTCCCTTCGGCCCTACTTCTGAGTGGATCGCACAGATCTTCTCATGCAAACTTCTTTCCCCAGTGCATGGCTTTGTCGCAGCCCTCAACTCTAACAGGCTTTCTCTGGGGACACATGGACCACATTAGGCAGCAAAGCAGGTGGGCTAACTGCAGATCTTCCCTCCTCTCTCCATTCCTCCAAGTGCCATCCACAAGTCTCATCTCAACTTCTGTAGCTAACAAGCTACTGTGCCTCCCCTCACTCTCTGTCCCCATTCCCAAAGGACTCAGAAGATCATGGTGGAACATCCTGCTTTCCTCCTTCCTGTGAACCCACTCAACCTCCTCAACCTAGCAATTTCCCACTCCAAAGCGATAGCTTCAATACCTAGAAATAAAAACACATTTTACCTGGAACACCCTCTTGCCCCTGCATGGACATACCTATCAGGATCCCGGAAGAATTTTCCTGCCATACAATACACAGCCATCATAAAAACCAAAGAGGAAGCAGAAACCAAGAAACAAAACCCTCTCACCCAACGAAGACAAGACTAGATATCAGCACCTAGAATTACAATCTTCCCAAACTGAGAAGCCTAGATACTATTGTAAAAACACAATTGATAATACTTAGGACAATATGTCTTTACTAGCACCCAGCAACCTGATCACAGCAGGCCCCGAGTATTGCAGCATAGGTTAAGCATGAGACAAAGACCATAATTAGCCTTAATGAATATGATAGAGGTCCTTAAAGAGGAAACAAATAAATCTCTTAAGGAAATCTATGCAAACACAAACAAACAGTCAAAGGAAACAAGTAGAACCATTTAAGAGATGAAAGTGGAAATTCACGCAATAAAGAAAACCCAAACTGAGGGAAATCTGGAAATGAAAAATTTAGGAACTTGAATAGGAACCTCAGAGTCAAAGAATACAATAAATGGAAAAAAGAATCTCAAGCATTGAAATGATAGAAGAAATGGACACTACAGTCAAAGAAAATGGTAAACTAAAAAACTCTTAGCACAAAATATCTAGGAAATCTGGGGCATTATGAAAAGATCAAATCTAAAGAATAATAGGAATAGAGGAGAATAAACACAAAAATATTTTCAAAAAAATCATAAAAGAAAATTTTGGTAACCTAAAGAAGGTACAAGCAGCATACAAAACACCTACCAAGGTACAAGAAGCATACAAAACACCAAATAGATTAACCCAGAAAAGAATTTCCCCTCATCACATTAAAATTCAAACCCTAAACATACAGAACAGGAAAGAATATTAAAATATGCAAGGGAAAAAGACCAAATAACATATAAAGACAGACCTATTAGAGTAACACGTGACTTCTTAGGAGACTCTAAAAGCCAGCAGGGCCTGGGCAGATGTGCTGCAGGCTCTAAGAGAACACAGATGCTGGTAAGACTACTACATTCAGCAAAAATTTAAATCACCAGCCGGGCGGTGGTGGCGCACGCCTTTAATCCCAGCACACGGGAGGCAGAGGCAGACGGATCTCTGTGAGTTCGAGGCCAGCCTGGTCTACAAGAGCTAGTTCCAGGACAGGCTCCAAAGCCACAGAGAAACTCTGTCTCGAAAAACCAAAAAAAAAAAAAAAAAAATTTAAATCACCATAGATGGAGAAAATAAGACATTCCATGATAAAACAAAATTTAAGCAATTGCTAGCTAAAAATCCAGCCCTACAAAAGGCACGGGAAGGAAAAACTTTAATCTAAATAGTTTACTCACGCCAAAGAAAACACAAGGAATAAATAATCTCAGAGAGAAAAATTAAAAGAAGGGAAACATACATGCACACATACCAATACCACCATCAACAACAAAACAGGAATCAACAAATAATGCTCACTGATAACTCTCAAAATCAATGGTCTCAATTCCCTAATAAAAAAAGCACAGACTAATAGAATGGATGTGAAAGTAGTATCCATCCTTCTTCTGCATCTAAGAAACACACCTGAACTTCAAGGATATGTATCACCTCATGGTAAAAGACTGGAAAAACATATTCCAAGCAAATGGGCCTAAGAAGCAAGTTGATGTATCTGTCTTAATATCTCACAAAATAGGCTTAAACCCAAAACTAACCAGAAGAGATAGGGAAGGATACTACATACTCATCAAGGAAAAAAGTCCACCAAGAGGACATTTCAATTCTTAACATCTATTCCCCAAATACAAGGGCACCCAAATTTATAAAAGAACCATGACTATAGCTTAAATCACATATTGACTATCACACAATAGTAGTGGGAGACTTCAATGCCTGTCTTTCATTAATAGACAGTAATCCAGACAAATGCTAAATAGAAAAATACTTAAGATAGCTGATGGTAGGGGCAAATGAACCTAACAGATATTTATAGAACATTTAAATCAAATATAAGAGACTATAACTTCTCAGAACTTTGTGGAACTTCTCCCAAAACTGACCACATACTGGGACACAAACAAGTCTCAACATATAGAAAAAAATGAAATAACACCATGCTGACCACCATGAGTTAATGTTGGATATTAACAACAACAGAATTATTAGAAAGCTTACAAATTTTTGGAAACTAAACAACTCTAGTAGGTCAAGAAAGAACTTAAAAACTTTGTAGAACTGGGAATAGTGGATTCATAACATAGCTAAATTTACAGAACACAATGAAGATGGTTCTAGAGGAAAGGAAAGTTAATAGTACTAAGTGCCAACATTAAAAAAGTAGAAATCTCATACTGGCAACGTAACAGCACACCTAAAAGTTCTAGAGCAGTGGGGTTCTCAACCTTCCTAATGCTGTGACCCTTTAACACAGCTCCTCATGTGTGGTAATGTGGTGACCCCACAAACCATTAAATTATTTTTGCTGCTACTTCATAGCTATAATTTTGCTTTTACAATAATGAATTGTAATCTATGTTTTACAATGGTCTTAGGAAATCCCTGTGAAAGGGTTCTTCAGCCTCCAAAGAGGTTGTGACCCACAGGCTGAGAACCACCGTTCTAAATAAATGTAATCAAAGCTCATATGAATTCACATAGATTGAATCAGTGTGCACAGGGTCTGCCTGAGTCTGCACCAGGTCCCTTCCTTATACTATATGGCTTCTGGTTTAGTGTTTCATGGCATTCCCAGTGTGCAAACAAGTGGGTCTCTTTATATTCTCTTTTGATCAATTCCAACTTGTTAGTTTTGTGTTATCATTTTATTATTAACCCTAAGAAGACTGTTTGTTTTCTAATGAGAGAGAGAAAGGGAGTGGATCCAGACTGGACATGAGCTGTGAAGGAACTAGAAGGAGGAGAGGGAGGGGAACCATAATCATCATATATTATATAAGAAAAATATCTATTTTCAATCAAAGGGGAAAAGTTCAACAAAATGAAAAAGAACAGTGCTATTGCAGAGTACCTGAATTCAGTACTAGAGCCAAGCACAACCAGCTCCTGGGACAGTGCCAGGTTTGACTGGGGTGTTACACCCATCAAACGATAACACAGGTGTCCTAAGGGGAGCTCAGGGAGGACAGAAACTGTTATTGTCTGTCTTGTCCCTTTAAGAGACAAGCCCCGCCCACTCCCACCCCCTTCTGCTGAGGCAAACAGATCATCCTTCTGCTTCCAGCCTGTGCTTTCTCTGCCCCATCTCTCTTTGGAAGAGGTGGCTAAGGACTCTTCTTCTCTCTTCTCCCCCTTTCTTTGTTTCTCTTTCTCTTTCCCCTTCTCCCCCTTCCCTTTTACTGAGTAAACTATATCCAGACTCACTCTGCATGGTGTGTCTATCTGTCTCTGTCTCTCACCCACAGTGGTTCCTCATTGGACCTGGCTGCCCTTTGTAGCATGCGCCTGCACCTTGGGGACGTGCATCATTTTATCTAAACTATTATACTGGTTCCATAACTCAGATAAATTTTACTTGTTGAGAGCCAGTACAGTCAAGCGTGTACCCAGCTCTCCAGGCAGATTCTATACTGTAGTTATGACTCATCTATACCCAGTAAACAGCTCTCAGCTGCTCAGAGATCTGGGGAATATGACATTGAAATGCTCAATTATTGAAAAACTTTTCATAACAAAAAGAGACAGGTTCCTAGCTGCAGCACTGTTTCCTCCCAAGAAGACAGAAGAGAGATGGGCATAAAACAACATCCATACACAATTTGCTTCAGTTGCCAAGCACTGATCACTGGGCAAAACCGCCTTTCATCTAAATGGAAGATCTCCAGACAGTGGACAGAATCACCGGAATTGACTGCCTAGTTGCTCAAGTCAGGCAGATTTCTTAGTCCTCAAGAACTTTTGAAGCCTGGCAGCTCCTGTACTAAACAGCAAAAGAAAAATATGACACTTAGTAACCATGGAGGACCCTGAGGAGTAAGTAGCTCTAGGTGCCAACCAAGTAAGTTCTCTTTCATTTTTTAATCAATAACTCCTCAAATAAAATTTTATCCTTTTCAAAGATCTCTGATGCAGTTTGCCAGCTGAAAGGTCTTGTCAGTTTAAAAGGACAACCTCACCAAACAAATTTCAGTAAAATACAAATACAAGTTATTAAGGTGTGTACCTGCAAGTTATAAAGGTGTGAGGACAAATACAATTTATCAAATCTGTCACCCTGCCTTCCATAGTCTTAAAAATACTTTTCATTGTGCAAAAACATGTCACAGTCATTCTGATATGCTACTATATTTATATTTACATATAAACGTGCTACTGTTTATACAAAATATATGTCTAAGACTTATGTTTTCTCAAACCCCAAGAATTTTTGTGAGTTCCAGGGAGCCAAATTGAAGAATTGACCTTAAACAGATCAGATACATCTGTCTCAATTCCCTAGTCCTATTTTTTTTTCTTCCTAAACTTAACTTTGTCCTCTGTTCTGTGAACACCTCACCAGGTCCAAGAGATATTAGACAGTTCCATACCACAAACTCTGGACAGGAGTAAAGTGACCAGCTACCCCAGGATGTGACCAGCATTCAGTTTTCTCAGGTCACCTTCAAGACGACACCCACAAATAAGCAGGAAGCAGACATGAGAATCTACTGTCCCAATTCCTTTAACCTGTTGTGCCTAACTTCCCACATTTTTATTATAAGAAAGAGATGGGAATGTTATGATTTGCTGGCCTGATCACCTGGGTACCCTGCCCCTTTAAAAGACAATTCCCGCTCTCTCCCAACCTCTCCCCTTCTGCAGAGGGAAATGGATATCCTGCCTCCTCCAGCCTGTGCTCTCTTTTTCCATCTCTCTCCTGAAGAGGTAACTTCTGCTTTCTCTATTTCCTTTTCTCTCTCTATTCTTCCCCCTCTTCCCTTCCCTCCTTTCCTTTCCCTTCTATAACCCACTAAACAAACTATACCCATTTTCTCTGCATGCCATTTATCTATCTCTCACCGGCTGCGACTCCTTGTGTGACAGGCTGCCCGCCTGACCCGCTGAGGTCTCTCACCTGCTGCCTCCCACCAGCCTGGGACCCACAGAGACCTTGAGTGTTGAAGACCAACTTCTCCTCGTGGCCCACTGCGCCCGTTGGGGGACCACAGCATTTCATCTAAACCATTACAGAAACCTCTTGTGGAATAGAAGGGCAAGAGCTCATTTGACCTTCATTTTCAGTATGACTATAGACCGTGAAAACAGGGCCTCACAATCCTTCTGACCTTTTGGGTTTTAAAAGTTACCACAGGGATAACTCAGAATTTCATAAAAAAAAACATCATGTCAATAGCAAATGTTTAAAAAAAGACTGTTTTATCAAATGGCAATAAGTCAAGGGAATTATAAAGAAATGCTCTACTTGTTCTTTGTACAACCAAACACCACTACCTGCAGGAAGTAACCCAAAGGCTACTCAAAGAAATGAAATCTGTGGCGGCCAAGGTTCATTACGATGTCGCTTTTTAAAAAATTATGTTTTACATACCAATCCCAATTTCTTGATTTTTTTTGATGTCAGTTCTTCCTATCATTGTGAAGCATAATTCACTAAGCGTTGGAATGTTTCCTTACTAATAGGGAACATGAACTGCCATGACACTGCCCTGCCTGGCTGTCCTTGAAACATAACTGGCAAAACAGAACAGACTGGCCTGCAACTCATTCATACTGGGGTTAAAAATAAGGCTGGCCTTAAACTCAGAGATCCATTTGCCTCTGGGACTATACACCAGTCTCTCTGGATTGACTGAAACATACAAAAGAAGAAATTCCAACACCCCAACATAGGAAGATATTTCTGCTGGAGACCTGCTGCAGGGGGGATTCAGGTCCCAAAGACGATGTGTAGAGTCAGCAGTCAGGGGAGAGAAAGAGAAGGGAGATACAATCTGAGGGTGAATCAGGATGGGAGGAGGAGACAGACACTGTCGGGAGCTGAATCGGGATTGCTGCCAGCAGCATTTTATCGAGAAAAGATTATACCTTTTATACTCTATAGTGGCATATGGGATTAAATGGGGAGAAGGGACATGTGAGCTGGGGTGTCATTTGAGATCAGAGGTTGAGGACCTTGACAATAGGCACCAGTTATATGTTAATGGAAGCATCATAAGTTCCTCCCAAGGGAATGAAGACCCTTATCCAAATGCCTGACCTTGAAAAATGACTTCTGAGGAGCAGACACTATAATATAAATTCTTAGTCTTATTATAGAGGCCTGTTCCCCTCATCATGCTCTCAAAAAGGAAGGTCCTGACATCTTACTCTTTCCCCACTATACCAGTATCATTCTGATTTCTCTGTACTTATTAACTGAACTCTTGCCTTTAAAGGCCTCAGGCTCTTTATAATTAGGAGGTATAATTAATGGTATAATTAGGAGGGCATAATGAATTCCTGAGTCCCTGTGGGGGGGGGGCGTGTTTCCAAAGAATTATTTTGTTTAGAAAGGCTACCATTATATACATTTTTATCCTCTACCAAAGCCCACACAAAATTCCCCAAAGGGAAAGTCATTAATACTGAGAATCATCAGAAAAGAAAGTAAGACGGTGCTGGAGAAGTGTGGTCTGCAGTGTCAAAATGGTGGAACTTTGTCAAACAGCAACCGTCACTATGTGGTACACACTGTCAACCTCCAGTCATTATACTGGGCGTCCTGTGGGGATCTAGCGGAATATGTCACTAACCACAGCCACTTTGAATCCGCATGAGCTTTCTAGCATTTCAGGCATCATGCTAGTCTGTCCCCTGGGTCCCCAGTTATAGCCACTAAGAGCATCCCCTGCATGCGTACGTTGTCAGCATTCAGGCAGATACCTGGTCAGTCCAGGGTCCTATGGCCACTAAATCATTGTGCACATGTCCTTGTGAGAATGTGCTAAGCCCCCTCGAAAAGCAAGCTCCAACAGTTCCCCCATCCCTTCCCTGCCTGCCACTCCTTCAAAGAAGCAGCTGAGGCTTTGTGCCTCTACCTTCGAATAGCCACCCCACCTTTCTCCTTTTTTTCCCAATAAACCTCCAACGTGAGTTTGCTGTATGGTGTGATTTGTCCTTGCTGTTTTTAAATTAAAACACATGCCATGTCCTTTCCTCTTCCACTGTATACTCAATAAAATTAACAAGCAAACAAATGAAAGAATGACTAAGTAAATAAAAAGCTTGAAAAAAAGACAATAAACAATGCTTTCACCTCTCATCAGACACACCTTTAAAATTTCTGCACCGGCTGCAAGCCTTCATTTCCCACATGTTCTATGGAATGACCCCATGGAATTACCACTTTGCTACTCTATCACCACATTTAGAAATGTAATATTTTTCCGCTCCAACATCACAAAACATCATCTTTTAAGTTCAGGGCCAGCTCATGCAGTCAAGACTTGGGAGGCAGAGGCAAAAGCATCACTGAGAACTCACGGCAAGTCTTGGTCTACACAGTGAGTTCTCTCAAGACAAGAGAAAAGTCTGTGAATATTACAAAGGTCATATTTATCAAAATAAAAAAAAAGATGACTACTAAATTGAGGTCAGTGTTTTAAGTTTAATAAATTTAGAAAGCACCTCGATTAGGAAAAACATCATTGGATACCACTAACACGAGGAAGAACACGCTGGTGGACCACTGCAAACCTCAGCTGCCCAGACTAGCTGAGCTTGTGACGTGCTGTCTACAGACCAGCTAGAGGCTGTCATGAGAACAAAGGTCCTATATTTCATGGCTGATGTTCTTGAGAAGTTAGACTGCAGTCTATGTGCAAACAGATACTGTATCTTCCTTGCTGTGGCACCTCTATAGTAAAGACTAGTATTGCTGCCCCAAATAAACATAGGTATAAGAACGCACAAATTAAGACGTTCCTCAAAAACTACACACAAATGATCTACTGTTAGAGTGCTGAAAGCAAGGAGAATTGGTCCTGACTAAATATTTCTACATGTTAGTTATGGACATATAAAAATTGTACTTGTTAGAGAGAACATCTACCATAAGCTAAACACTTCAAGCAAGTTCAAAGTTAGACATTTAGAGACAAAACACACACAAAAAAACATATGGCCACAACATTCTGCCAATGCCTGGGAGACTGTTCTGCGGAGAAGTAGGAAAACACAGCTCAGACTCATGTTTGGTTCACACTGTCTTGTGTCTGGGAGAGCCTTGGCCAGACTGAGATTTATAGTCTTCACAGTTTACTCTTGGCTGGTAATGTGTTGCCACAGCCACAAATCTTTCTAATTGAAAACCCATTTTTGTGAAAATGCAGTCAGCTTGCAGTGCCTACCACAGAGGAAGCTGTGAATTTATGACACATTATTCTTTCTTTATTCATATGGAAATGACACAAACTGAGTTCTAAAATCATGGTCCATGAATTAAGTTGGCCTGGATCATGCTGGTTGCCACTCAGTCACAGATGAACTGCAACCACACCAAAGTCAATATATAAGGCCCCAGGACTGACAGAAATCAACATCTTTACTGTTGAGGAAGATGGCAGGTCACAGATATGCTGATGCACTGCACTCAAAGAAACTGAAATATGATGGGTTTTACCTGGTAAACTCTATAGCTTTACTGCTAACACTGAATGGGGCAAGACATATTTATTAGCAATCCAAATACTATCATGGGCAAAATATGTAAATTGTGCAGACACATTCATACCTTGCCTGTTATGACTGAAAGCAAACAGCATGTTTCAGGAAGCCTTTAAAACGAGGACCTCTTGATAGCTACAGCAGATGTACTCTGGACCTCGGCATCTTCCAAATGCCCTGTGCTGCGTAATTAGTGTTATGATGTGACATGAGAGGAACCTTGGCTTGTCCAAGAAGTCTCACAGTGGGTGAGAGACAGACGGCAGGTGAGAGACAGACATGCCATGCAGACCTCGCTGATGTGGAGAGTAATATAGCGGGGAGGAAGCAAAGGGAGAGAAGATGAGCACAGAGCAGCCTCGTGGGAAGACAGACAGACAGACACACACACAGAGAGATAGAGAAAGAGAGAGAAAGAGAGAGAGAGAGAGAGAGAGAGAGAGAGAGAGAGAGAGAGAGAGAGAGAGGCAAAGACCTGCCTGCATCTTCAGAGGAGCTGCAAGAAAGAAAGTAGGAATGGGAGGAGTTTGTCTCCTAAATGGGGTGGGGACATAGCACATGTACACAGACTACTTAGTGACTCACAGACTATGTTGTGATGTAGTAGCTGTAGGGCCCTGGGCAGGCCAGGATACTGCCTGAGTGAGTGCATCCTGCCTGGTGACAGGGCCAGGAGACAGGCCAGCATAACGCCTGACTCCTAACATTCCCACCGTTCGCTTATTATAAAAAGGAGAGGACATGAAAGCGAGACATGGTGGGGTGCCGAGATCTCAAGACTGCTTTTTGCTGATTCGTGGGCATCCACTTCTTGGGGGGCCGGCCAAGAAAACTGGGGAGGGGCTACTTCCTAGTGTACCAGGTTGCCTCACTGCTGTCCACGATCTGTGAAACTGTCTGGTGCCTCTTGGGCCTGGCGGGGTGCTGGCAGAGCAGAAGACAAGGCCAAGTTTAAGCAAAAAGTTTTTTCATTAGTTCCTGGTAATTGAGGGAGGAGCTTACAAAACCAAGGAAAGGTGGGATACACTTATCTGGAGTGAATCTCACTTGTTAGGGGGATCCAGGGATCTGGCAGGATCTTCTGAAGCCTGGAAGACCTAGACCTAAGAGCAGAAGACTGATGTTGCCCTCAACGACTATAGAGAACCCTCAAGGTGGCTGTCAAGAAAGTAAGCCTTTGTCATTTTTAATCGCTAAGTCAGGTAAAATGTATTCTTCGCAGGACTCTGATGCTATCTGATGACTAGAATAGCCTTGTCAGCTTAACAGCCGTAACCAATGCTTCAATTGCCTTCTCAGGTCTCTGTGTAAAAATTTCAGTCACAGGCCTCATTCTCCTAGAGCTAATACCAAGTCCAGAAACAACCTACCTCATTACCATACTCAGAAAAGAGATAAACTCACAAAGCAGATTTCAATACGACTTCTAATGATTCCTTTATTTGAAGGAACTTACTTTGCAATGACTGCCCTCAGTAATCAACTACCTGTGTCTCCTGAGTGTTAAGGTGATGTCATGATGATGGGAAGGAGCAGGTGCTTTAAGGGTCACTTATGTAAAGACAAAATGGTTATGATATGAGGATCTAAAAACATTTGAGGCTCTAAGAAGGTGTTCTAAGGTATGCAAACACAAGTTATTAAGGTGTGTAAATAACAGATATAAAGGTCTGAGGATAAAATGCTTAAGTGATGACAAAGGCAAGTGATTTGAGATGTTTAAAAGAATAAAACATATCCCAGATTTCTCTCTCTCATTATGCTACTGCTATATTAAGACTCCAAAAGTTCATAGTCTTAACATTAATCAATTAAATTCTAATAAGCTTTTAATCTAGCTCTGGTAGAGTACTACCACTATCATTATAGCCACAAGCTCAAGATTTCGAGTTCCTTTTGGTTGTTTTCTACCTATAGACTTCAGAGATGCTTTTTATTGTGCAAAACCATTTCACAGTTTTCTGGCTAGAAGAAAGAGTGTTAATGTTTTCAACCTGAATCATTTCTGGTGTGAGTATACTGCCATTTCTAATGTGTCTAAGATATACGTTTTCACAGACTCAAAGAATTCTTGTAAGCTCTAGGGAGTCAACTTGGATCCAACTAAGCAAGCAAGGTAAGTGCCATCCCACCTTTTCCTGGTCTTGTAACCCTGCTCTCTTAATTACCAGGAACTAAGGAAAGTTTTTCCCTAAACTTAACCTTGTCCTCTGCTGTGCCCGCACCTTACCAAGTCCAAGAGGCACCACATAGCTCCACAGAGCCGGGACATCAGTGAGGCAACTAGCTACTCCAAGGCCTGGCCAGCTCCCTAGTTTTCTTGTCCCTCCCACCCTCTGCAAGATTTGGATGTCCATAAGTCAACAGGAAGTGGTCTTGAGAACTTGTTGCCTCTGTCCCTGTTCTACCTGCTCTCCATTTTAATTTCCTCACCTTTTTATATTAAGGAAAAAATGGAATGTTAGGATTTAGGCATTATGTTGGCCTGCCCCATTACCTGGCAGGATGCATTCAGGCAGTATCCTGGCCCACCCAGGGTCCTATGGCTGCTATATCACAACATGGTCTGTGTGTCACTATGTGTCTTTGTACATGCCTTATGCCCCACCAACCTTTAAGAGACAAGCTCCTCCCATTCCTGTTCTCTTTTCTGCTGTTCCTCTGAAGAGGCAAGTAGGTCTTTGCCTCTCTCTCTCTCTCTCTCTCTCTCTCTCTCTCTCTCTCTCTCTCTCTCATTTCTTTGTAAGTCTTTTTTTCTTTAGCCCCTCTGCATCTAGGTTTTGGACAACAGGATTTCTAGGATGACTCAGAATTCAGAGCTAGCTGGTTTTTTTTCCCTAATGGGAGAAAGGAATTGAAAAGTGGGGGAAAAGACCAGCCTCTGGGGACAGAAGTAGTGGGAGACAAACAGAGAGAGAGAGAGAGAGAGAGAGAGAGAGAGAGAGAGAGAGAGAGAGAGAGAGAGAGAGAGAGAGAGAGAGAGAGAGAGGTATGAACTCTAGCTATATTTTGAAAGAGTGATCATCCTATGATCTTGAATGGGACACAGGCCAATGCCTTCAGGCAAACACTCCAGCCTACCACTTTCCCCCACTCCTGTGGGTTGAATTTCTCTGGTCCATTTCCTTTTCTTCATATTTCTCTGAATGAATTTCAAGTGGTTGCCGCAGAGCTGCTTTCACACAAACCACTCAAAATATAGCTTTGAAGCTCAAAACACAAATCTTGAAGCAGTTATAACTTGCTTTGAGTAATGGCAAGGAGTTTCTTGTCTGTCCAATCTGATAGCAGAAATGGCTTCCTGGAGCCTAGCTGAAGACTGTGACCACACCCAGCACACATGTGTGTAGTTAGCATGGAGCCATGAGATCTACAATGCAAATAACTAAGAACCAGGAGCAAAGAAAAGCACTAAAACATAACTTTGCCCTAGAAATAACAAAGCCACCCAGAAAAACTCATTGTGCTTTTTACAGAAAACTTTTTAGAAGGAATTTGAAAGGTAATTTTCAAAAGAATGGACTAAAGTCAATTAAAATATTATTCTACTCTCTTAGAGTCCAATACAAAGCAACACATGACACCTACAATTCCAGCACTTGGGAAGCTGAAGTAGGACAGACTGGGCTAAGAGGAGAGCCAAGTATTATACGTAGTGCTTGCCTAGCATGAGCAACGCTTTGGGTCCTATCCCTGTCAACAAAAAAGCAAACATATGCCACGGAAATGAAAGATTATTTAAAAATTTAATCTATAGTGTTTGGAGTCCTCTTATTTTCTTTTTCTTTACATTCAATCACTGTGATAACTACTCTTGTTTCTCATGACTATAGGCGGAGGCTGCTCATTTGCTTCCTGGCCACCCAGACCTGAAAGAATCACACAGAAACTATGTTAATTACAACACTGCTTGGCCTATTAGCTTAGGATTCTTCTTAGCTAACTCTTACATCTTAAATTAATCATTTCTATTATTTTGTATTTTACCATGAGGCTCATGGGTTACCGGTAAGTTTCCTGGGCATCTATCTTCTTCAATGGTTACATGACATCTCTCTGACCCTGCCTTCTTTTCTACTCTATCTCTTCTTGGAATTCCTGCCTTGCTCTATTCTTCATTGCAATAGGCCCAAAGCAGTTTCTTTATTACCCAGTGGTAATAAAACATATTCACAGGATATAGAGGGGAATCCTACATCACATGACTATATATCTGTAAGTAACTAAAACCCAAGTTGCTGTGTAATCTGTGAGGAATTTTTCTTAAATAACACATTTGAAGTGGGAAGACCCAGTTTTAATCCAGATCTTTTGAGATAGGAAGATACACCTTAAATACAATCATTTGAGGAGAAAAGATCCATCTTTAATCTGGGTCACACCTTCTGCCAGCAGTTCACATAAAGGACACGAAGAAAGAATCTTGCTCCCTTGTTCTTGTATTCACTGTCAAGTCCATCCCTTCACTGGCATTAGAAGTCACTTCTTTAGGATTCTAGCATATACTGAAGACCACTTAAGACATAAGTCTTGTAGACTAAACAACTACTGAATTCTTGGAACTTTTATTGGTAGACAGCCATCGTTGGACTAGCTGGACCATAGTCTGTAAAACCATTCCAATAAATTTTTGTGTGAGTGTCTGTCTCTGTGTATGTGTGTGTGTGTGTGTGTGTGTGTGTGTGTGTGTGTGTTGTGGTTCTAGATTAACAGAAGTATAAGGATAAATTTTTTAAAGTATCTGGAACAGGCTTTCCAATTTGTTAACACCCACAGCTACTGAAGCCTTTCCTAGAAGTTTAGAGAATACTGAAAACCCATGGTGTGAAATATTTTACAAACCCAAGAAGAAAAATGTATTTGATTTTTTTTTGATTAACTAATTGTAAGGGACAATGTATCTGATGACTGTATATATAAAACTTTGACAATTTGTAGAAAAATGGGTGTGGGGCATTGGTCTGTATTCTGTCAATTATATTTTAAAGAAACACCGATAGGCCAGTAGCCAGGCAGGAAGTATAGGTGGGACAACAAGACAGGAAGTAGAGGCAGGTCAATGAGAACAGGAGAATTCTGGGAAGAAGAAAGCTTATTTGGCAATCCTGACCCAGCCACAGAAGAAGCAAGATGTGACTGCCTCGCTGAATAAAGTACTGAGCTACATGACTAACACAGACAAGAATAATGGGCTAACATAAGAGTTATAAGAGTTATTAAGAAGCCTGAGCTACACCTTCCTGGACCTGGATGGAGGGGGGAGGAACTTGGACTTCCCACAGGGCAGGGAACCCTTACTGCTCTCTGGACAGAAGAGGGAGGGAAAGTGGAGGGGAGAGGGGGGTAAATGGGAGGCAAGGAGGAGGTGGAAATTTTTAATAAAAAAAGAAGCCTGAGCTAATGGGCCAATCAATTTATAACTAATGTAGACCTCTGTGTGATTTTCTTGGGACTAAATGGCTGGAGGAAAGGGTGGGACAGAAAACCTCAGACAACAAAAAATGATGATGCTGGTTGGTTAGTCATAGCATCTTTGGATAAATTGACAATGGACAAGAATGAGCTCTGTGATAAAATTAACAACTTCTAGTTTCTTAGCATATGGTGAAGGGAAACAGTTAATTTAGTAATAAAACTGACCAGCTCCTGACACACATTAATAGTCTAAAAGTTTCTAAGTGTGCTCTGGAAGAGAATGCTCTCTCCAGCAGCCACAGAGGTCAAGTTGTGAAAAAATTAAACCAAAAAGAATCATTATAAGGTTTGGTGAACTACAGCAAAAATTACGTTTGGGATTTTGGAGCAAGGCTCCGTTATCTTCAAACAACTATTATTTCTTTGCCAGACAGCTATTGGCCTGCCATTTGCTGAGCCTTAGTGGAAACTTAACGTTTGACAATGGGCCACCAAGCTACTGTGTGACCTGACTGTGATCTGATCCACTAAGTCATACAGCACTATGTATTATCAAATGGAAGTGGTATATATGTGATTGGGTCCAAGCAGGTCCTGATGGCACAAGCAGGTTACGTAAAGAACTTTCCTAAATGCCTATGATTTCGACTCTCACTACAATGCCATGTGCTGCTAAGAATGCACATATAAGCTTCATGAGGTATGTCCTATGATTGGTTCAAAAGACCAGGGCCTGGTTTACTGATCGTTCTGAATACTATGCAGACACCACCAGCTGTGGTATTATAACCCCTTCCTGGGACAACCCTGGGATTTCCCTGGTGAAGGGAAATTTTCACATTGGGCAGAAGTTCCAGAAGTTCTAGACACATATATTTTGTTTGGAAGGAAAAATGCCCAGATGAACAATTGTTCACTGATTGTTCATGGGCTTTGGCTATGAATTGGCTAGATGGCCAGGGATGTGGAAAGAGCATGATTAGAAATTGGTAAGAAAGGAAGAAGTGTGTGGGTAGATCTCTGCAAATGGGCAAAGCATGAGAAGATTCTTGTGTTTCATGTAAATGCTCATCAAAGTGTGACTTCAGCTGGGGAGGAGTTCACTAATCAAGTAGATAGGATGACTTATGCTGTGGACAGTCAGGCTCTTTCCCCAGTCATTCCTGTGATTAAGTCAATGGGAAACTACAATAGCCTAATCCAGGAAGGATGACAAAGGGCACAGACATGTAAGGAATGAAAATACTCCTCTACTAATGGAGCCAAGATCTCCTGAGAGCGGAGGAAATACAGAATGAGTAGTGGAGAAAGGTGGTTATGAATACCAGTTAAGACTATGTGACCAGTTACAGAAACAAGGGTTAGAGCTGACATGAGTGTTTCTGTTGTATTTTGTTAAGAATGTTTTTGTATAGATATTTGTGTTTTTCAATTTCTTTATCATGTGATATAACATCCATTAAGAGAATATCAATGGTTAGCATATATAAGTTTGAGATACTAAAAGAATGTCCCTTAAGGAACATAGCCACCTATTCTAAATTTATAATGTATTTGTGGTTGTATGGGAGGTAATTATTTTGACCTGGTTAAATATACAATGTGTGTATGAATGCAAATGTAATAGTTATATCATGTTGGATGTAATTATGACCTGGTAATTGTTTTCCATTTGGAAATTAGGCATGGCATAAGGAGATAGGGCTGTGTGTCAGTCTGACAAGGGGTAGATTTGTGATAGCTCTTCTTGGTTTTCACTTCATGTATCTGGAATTACTAGAACCCAAGTGGCAGGGTACACTTGTGAGGGATTTTTTTAATTAATTAAATCATATGAAGTAGGAAGACCTACTTCTAACTTTTTGAGGTAGGAAGACATACCTTAAATCCCTATCTTTTGAGGTGGGAAGAGCTACCTTTAATCGGGCCACACCCACCTTCCTGTGGCAGCCCATAAAAAGGACATGGAGAAAGGAAGCTTGTTCTCTTTGCCTGCCTGCTCTCAGTCTCACTGGCAAGTTCATTCTTTCATTGGCATTAGGGCCTACTTCTTCAGAATTCTGGTGTTTGTTGAAGACCAGCTGAGACACCCAGCCTTGTGGACTGAACAACTACTGGATTAGTGGACCTTTGGTAGACAACCATTGTTGGACTAGCTAGACCACAGCCTATAAGGTGATGTATATTGTACATTATATATGTATGTACATGTGTGGATGTGTGTGTGTGTGTGCGTGTGCGTGTTCATTCTATGAGTTCTGTCTCTGTAGAGAACCATGAGTAATACAACTCTAAAATAAAATAAAGTATTTTACATTTATATATACAGATGTCAAGTCCAGGTAAGTGCACCATTATGATTTAACAGTGTTGAGTCAGTTAACACACCAATGAGTCACTCATCTATCGTTGGGCATACACGCAGAGGAGGGCATACGTCTCCAGTAACAGATTGCTTCATCTAGCTACATTAGTTGTTAAGCAACTATTTGACTAGAACCTAATCTAAATCAGCACAGGCCAGATCAATAAAATGAAGGTCAGTTCTTCCTAAAAGTGCAAGTTCCCTTTTATTTTCCTGCAAATACACTGCTGTGTCCAAGTTTTCACATCATATTGTTGGGGACCGCAGACCACCAGACTCTGAGTTTCCTGTAAACAATTTGTTTTCCTCTGTTCTGAGCAGCCTGCAACTCCTCTGAGCACAAGACCCTGATGGCAGGGGAGTGGTTTCTGGTGAGGCATGCAGCTGAAAGATCCTGAGAGCTGGGGTGTGGCCAGAGCCTGATAGAGGAGCTGCCCCTGAGCACAGTAAAGGGGGCATTCTTGTTTCAAGGATGACCTCTCTCTCTCTCTCTCTCTCTCTCTCTCTCTCTCTCTCTCTCTCTCTCTCTCTGTGTGTGTGTGTCTGTGTGTGTGTGTGTGTGTGTGTGTGTGTGTGTGTGTGTGTGTGTGTGTGTGTTTCACTCTCCAGTCTTTTGCCCAGCTTGCAAGGAACCGGCTTGTAGTGCAGGCACTGCACTACAGACAAAGTACCGTAGTACACATGGTAGCGTGGATGATACATCTTATAAAATGAGGGGAAAAGGAGTCTAAAAAATCATAAGAATGCTAAAATCTTAATTAATAAAGTCTAAAATGTAATTATGTTATTTTAAATTTTATAAAAATTTATTTGGGGACAGGGAGATTCCCATGGGTTACTTTTGGCCAACAATTCAAGTAGATGTAACCCAATCCCAGTATTGGAAGCTTTATTTAGTGACAAGAGATGACCAATTGTGACTCTGTCTCCCCCATTATTTGGTGATTTAGATTGTCCTCAAATATGTATACATTTTAAGTTTCTACTGTATTAGGTTTCCATACTAACTCAACAATGGCCCTTAAACGGTTTCTTCCGTATTTCTCTCTACAAGCTCCTTCTTCCCCTCCTCCCCACTCGTTCTTCCCATCTTAGCTCCCCCATCCATAACTATTTTTCTATTTTTCTTTACCAATGAGAAATATCTATCTGGTCTCTCTGTTTTCTTCTTCTACACCTACACTCTCTGTTATACCATGGATTATAGCTTGGTTATCACTGACTTAACAGTTAATATCCATATATCTGTAAATGCAAATGCATATCATATTTGTCTTTCTAGGTCTGGGATACCTCACTTAGGATAATTTTTTCCACTTCTATCCATTTGCCCGCAAATTTCATGATTTCTTCTTCTTCTTTTTTTTTTATGGTTTAGTAAAACTCCACTGTGTACATGTATCACATCTTCTTTATCCACCCTTCTGTTGAGGGACATCTAGGTTGTTTCCAGTTTCCATCTATTATGGATAGAGCATCGGTGAACATGGTTGCATGCGTCTCTGTGGTAGAATGAAGCACCCTTTCGGGACATTTCCAAGAGTGATATTGCTGGATCTTGAGATCAGCCAATTCTCATATTTCTAAAGAGCCACCACCCTGATTATCCGTAGTGGCTGCACAAGTTTGCATTCCCATGAGCAATAGATGAATGTTCCTCTTACTTCACATCTCCATAATCTTGAGTTGTCATTTCTTTTGTTGATCTTAGCCACTCTAATGGGTGCAAGATGAAATC
Source organism: Arvicola amphibius (assembly GCF_903992535.2). Classification (NCBI taxonomy): domain Eukaryota; kingdom Metazoa; phylum Chordata; class Mammalia; order Rodentia; family Cricetidae; genus Arvicola; species Arvicola amphibius. The sequence continues at coordinate 81,518,328 of NC_052057.2, forward strand.
GCAAAGTAGTTTTAATTTGCATTTCCCTGATGGCTAAGGATGTTGAACACTTCTTTAAGTGTTTCTCAGTCATTTGAGTTTCCTCATTTGAGAATTCTCTGTTTACATCTGTGCTCCATTTTTTAAGTGGGTTATTTGTTTTCCTGACATCTAATTTGAGTTCTGTCTATATTTTGGATATTAATATTCTGTCAGATGATCCAACCCCCTTCATGATAAAATCCTGGAGATATTAGTGATACAAGGTCTATACCTCAGCATAATAAAGGCAGTTTACAGCAAACCCATAGCCAACATCAATTTAAGTAGAGAGAAACTCAAAGCAATTCCACTAAATTCAGGAGTAGGACAAAGCTGTCTACTCTTTCCACACCTATTCAATATAGTACTTGAAATCTTAGATAGAGCAATAAAACAGCTGAAGGGGATCAAAAGGATACTAATTGGAAAGGAAGAAGTCAAAGTATCTTCATTTGCTGATCTGATAGTGTAGATAACTGATCCTAGAAATTCCACGAGGAAACTCATACAGCTGATAAACACTTTCAGCAAAGTAGCTGAATACAAAATGAACTCACGGAAATCAGTTGCCTTCTTCTGCACAAATGAAAAATTGACTGAAAATGAAACCAGGGAAACAACACTTTCCCCAATAGCCTTAGATAATATGAAACATCTTGGGGCATCTCTAACTAAGTGAATGAAAGACTTGTATGATAAAGACTTCAAGTCATTGAAAAATAAATAGAAGAAGATATTAGATCACGGGATGAACACACATCCTCGTGGATCAGTAGGACTAACAGTAAAAATGGTCATCCTTCCCAAAGCGATCAACAGATTTGGTGCAATACCCATCAAATTTCAATACAATTCTTCACAGATCTTGAAAGGACAAATTTTAACTTCATTTGGACACACACACACACACACACACACACATACACAAAATGGAATAGTTAAAACAATGCTGAATAATAAAATAACTGCTGGAGGTATCACTATCCCTAATTTCAAGCTGCACTACACAGCTATAGTTTTTTTTTTAAAATCATGGTATTGGCACAAAATGCACATCAATCAATGGAACTAAAGACCCAGATATAAACCTACACACTTATGGATTCCTGATTTTTGATAAAGATGCCAGAAATACAACTGGAAAAAAGAACAAATCATCATCTTCAGCAAATGGTGCAGGTCAAGCAGGGGGGCTGCATGCAGAAAAAAGAAAATGAATTTATTTTCATCACCCTGCACAAAACTCAACTCCAAACAGATCAGAGACCTCACAGCATAAAATCTGACATACTGAACCTGATTGTCTTATTTAGGGTTTCTATTCCTGTGATGAAACACCATGACAGAAGAAACTTGGGAAGAAAAGGGCTTATCTTGCTTACACTTTGACATCACAGTTCATCATCAAAGGAAGTCAAGACAGGAACTCCAGCAGGGCAGAGACCTGGGGGCAGGGGCTGATGCAGAAGCTCTGGAGGAGTGCTGCTTACTAGCTTCTCCTCATCCTTAGGCTTCTTTCTTACAGAACCCAGGACCACCAGCCCAGCGATGTACCACCCACAATGGGCACCCAGCCCCCAATAATAGTAATTAAGAAAATGTCCCCACAGGCTTGCCTACAGCTGTATTTTATACGGGCATTTTCTCCATTGAGGCTGCCTCCTCTCCTTGTGTCAAGTTGACATAAAAACAGCCAGTGTACTGATAGAAGAAAAAGTTGGGAATTACCTTGAAGTCATTGCCTCAGGAAAAAACTTTCTGATCAGATCATCATTAGCAAGGCAATAAGATAAATAATTAATACATGGAATATCATGAAACTTAGAAGTTTCTGCATGGCAAAGGACAAATTGGCAACCTACAGAGTTGGAAATGATTTTGACTCAATTTTATAAGAATTGATAATTAACTGATTTCTCAAAATGTATATGTAAGTATATTTTATATTTGCATATATATCATCCATATTGATTTCTTTTATCATTGCGTTAATAAACTTTTTCAATAATTAGGAAGATGGTTGGTAATATGGCCCAGCAGGTAAAGGCTGCTGCTGCCAAGCATGACAATCTGAGTTTAATTCTCAAAACCTACATGGTGGAAGGAGAGACCTATGGGCCACAATTTGTTCCCATGTACTGTCTCATATAGCCCCTACCACCCCCCCCCCACACACACACTGAATAAATGAATACAAAACTGGAAATCAAATTTTAGGAATCACTGAGAAACAATAACTTCTCCAGGTTACTATCTTACCTCATCTAAATAGGAGGGAACTGGAAACAAGAGAAATTTAGTGAATAGTTTAAGGCAAGAAAGCTGGTAAGCAGTAGAATCAAGACAAACACATAGTTTACCAATATTCTTCATCTTTGCTTCTCTCCCTCAACAATAAACTAATTATCATTATCTGGGAAAGTCACGGGCCTTTGTGTTCAAAGAGAAACAGAGACATCTGACTTGTTAGGTATATAGACATCCTCTCCTTTGCTTCTTCCATCCAGATACCTGACTGGTAAATACTCACTGCCTGCTTTGTCACTGAATTATTGCCGCCTACTACTGAATCTCATGGGAGGCTGACTTCCCCAGACTGTGGCAGAATCAGAGAACATGCCATAGGTGAATTATGAACATAACATAATAAGAATGATTTGATATAAAAATCTCTCATCACTTTAAATTCAAATATTTCTAAATGAGAAGAATACTGATAATTCAATTTTTTTTGGGAATCCAGGCATGGAAACCTCGAATTCAATCAACATCAGATGGGCTAATTAAAAGCAATTGATTCAGCAAGCAGCTGGATCATCCCAGAGTGTGGACAGTTCATTCTAAGTCAGTTTTTACAAAGACGCTAAGCAGAATTGCAGCACAGTAACTATTCATCAGGTTCACATGGTCCCCCCGCTTTTCCTTCATTTAGAAGACATCTGTGTTCAGTCAATGCTCAGTTTAAAAGTTTGAAAGTTTCATCAGCTTTATTATCCTTTGGACGTATTGTTCAGATCGAGCTGACATTATGTGTACACATGAGATCAACAAACATGAGTGAAATTTTTATTGTAACTAAAACTTACCATGAAATTCATAATTTTGAAAGCACTAAAAAGACATGAAAGCAAAATGAATAAAACAATGAAATATCTTTCCACACAATTTATGTATTGTGCAAATACATATAAAGGACTTAGCAAAATGGATGGCATAGCACAAATGGTGTCGAATGTTAGCTAGTGTGATTATTTCAGGAATATTGTTCTAGTTTCATATTATTTATGTTGCATGTAAATGAATCAGTTCAAGTAGAGGGAAAACACATACAGTCCCGAGTGCACCAGTCACTGTTCAGCATGCTGAATGCATGGAGCCCTAAGTATAGCAATGAAAATAACAGTCACCAGGCTCAACCGGAGACAGTTTCTCTCGCAGTGATTCACATAATTCAAAAGAGAAGGACAACTATGTCTTTCGGTTTTCCATCTTGAAGGGAAGTGATACTTTGGCACTGTCACTATGAACTGATACCTATATGTGGAAGGCAAAAAGAATCCTATTTTTAATGAATGTTCTTGCTTTAAGGAAATTATGAAGCTTTTCTTTAAAAATAAATCAATACCACACATGGGAATCATAGTTCCTTCCAAATGCACACCTGAAATCATCTTCCCACAGCATTTTCACTGCATGGCGTGCCCACAGAGACACACTTCATGGTGTGCCCAACAGAGACACATTTCATGTTATGCCCACAGAGACACAGCTGAAATCATCTTCCCACTACATTCTCACTACATGGTGTGCCCACAAAGACACACCTGAAATCATCTCCCCACTGTATTCTCACTGCATGATGTGTTCACAGCATCAGATGTGAAGCTGCTAATTGTCATCCAAGCAACTATTCCTTATCTGATGTCCACCAAATGTGAAACTTGGTAACAGGCTAGCTAAATAATGTCACATGACTGACTGCTTAATTTGGTTTGGCTGAATGTCAAGGCCACAAATAATGGTGTTCCCCCCATGGCTAAACTGCAAATCTAAGTGTTAAGGTCTCTTCTTGTAGATACACTTATTAACTATTAAATACAAGTTGCAGAATGACAACTTTGGATTATAAACAACAGAATATCATGACTTAGGTGAGAAAATGAGCACATTTTGGGTTCTTTATTTATTTTGCTGTCAGCTTTTACAGATCCTTAGAATTATATGTATGTGTTGATTTACTTGACACAGCTGCCTTAAGAGAAGTCAAGAGCAGCCAGGTGGTGATGGTGCATGCCTCTAATCCCAGTATTTAGGAGGCAGAGGCAGGTGGATCTCTAAGTTCAAGGCCAGCCTGGTCTGCAGAGTAAGTTTCAAGACATCCAGGGCTATGCAGAGAAACCCTGTCTTGAAAAACCAAAAGAAAAAAGGTCAAATAGCAGCATTTTAATTCTTTCTTCTAAACCAGGGTCTTCTGGTTACAGAGAAACCAGAATTGGAAAGAGGCCCACATCCCCACAGTAGGTCTTCAAACTAAGGGTCCAGGACACTAGAATTTCAACGGAACAGGGACTTGTTTGGTGTGCCCTAACCACCTCCTGCATCCATATAACAAACTGATCAACCGGGTCCAATGAATCAGAAAATATCTGCTGGGTTATGAGGTTTTAGAACTTTTTAGCAGCACACAGCCATTAAGAAATCTAAGAAAATCAGTTTGGGCACCCTCTCCACTATGGCTAGGAGTCTTTGCTGGGGTCATCCTTGTGGATTCTGGGAACTTTCCCTAGCACCAGGTTTCTCCCTGACCCCATAGTGGCTCTCTCTATCAAGATCTCTTCCATTGCTCTCCCATTCCATCCTTCTCCCCCCTCAACCATCCCATTCTCTTATGTACTAACCCCTATTTCTCCCCTTTACCACCCCTCCTTGCCCCCAGTTTGCCCAGGAGATGTTTTCTAATTTCGCTTCCCAGGGAGATGCCTGTGTCCCTCTCAGGGTCCTCCTTGTTACCTAGCTTCTCTGGAGCTGTGGATTGTAGTCATGAGAGCCCTTACCAGTTGGGAGGAGTGAATGGGGAGTGGGCTGGAGGGGAGGCGAGGAGGAGTGTAAGAAGGGTTGGGAGGGAGAAGTGTGGCTGAAATGTAAAATAAAGAAAAAAATCTGAGAGCTCTACATAGGACATGGGTACAGTCATCATTGTCCTGGCATTTAGTCTTCTGCCCCAGCCAAACCATGTTTTCAGATGGCAAAAGAAAACAGACACTGTCCTAGCATCTCTGAGCCTGTCTGCTCCCCACCTTCACACCAACACCAGTTGTCATAGAGACACACCTCCAACAAATTCATACCTATTCCAACAAAGCCACACCTCCTAATAATGCCACCTCCTATGAGATTACAAGGGCCACTTACATTCAAACTACCACAGCTACCTCTCTTACTTTTTCTAGTTATATGAATAATATATAAATATGGTCTTCAAGATCTCAAGTACACTGCATAGAATATCCATAAAGACATGTCCTGGGTTCTTCTTTGAATGTAACTATTGTAAGATGGCCAGCTAAGTTGCTACCAAAAGTCCATACACATCAGCATTTCATACCAGGACCCACGCTAGTCTTTGCTCTGATATTCTCTTCAGCAAAACAGGACACAGATAACCTGGGACTGAAAATTCGAGCCTAGGAGTCCAGAATACCAGGGTCTGTATCTACACTAGATCCTTCCTTTTTTATTTGACCTTCGCTGGATATGGAGACTTATTATTAATTCAGTGAGCTACACCAGATTCAGCTGGCTTGATTCTCATAGTGCACTATTTTCTTCTTTTGCCTTAGTAGATTATAAGCATTCAGCTTTGGGAACACAGGAAAACGAATATAAATTCTGAATGAAGGCATCTGTTGGACTTATTTCAAAAGACTGAATACATTTTTGTTGACTATGTTTAAGTTACTTACTTATATGCTCATAGACTCAAAAGGCCTCAACTACTGGCTGTCTCTTTGTAAGAATTGATGAGGGTGTATGTGTGTGTTGAGGGAGGGGACTCAGAGACTTATTAATAACAAAAAATCAAGCATTGGTGCAAATTTTTATCCTTTTCTATGTACTGTTAATCTATCCATAGATTTTAAAAATAACATGGAAGATTCTTTCTAATCCATTTACAAGGAAACCATCCTGTGTTGGCCAACTGCTTCTGAGCATGTGACCTGCTCTGGAGTGTGGTTGATAAATGCAGTGTCACTCCATTGAATAAAACTGATTTTTCCCTCTTCCAGTGTCAATTAATTATAAGTAGCTTTTCTGTTAGGATTTATTTTATTTAATTTTTAAAGAAAGAAAATAATATGGAGTTTAGAGGGAATAGAAAGTGATAAAATTATGTTGTATGAAAAAATTTTAAATGAATAAGAACAAAACAAGCATTAAAAAGAAACCCGATGTGAGCTCCTGCTGTTGATTGTTTTATTTTTTTTCTCTTTTGTGGGCCTGCCACCCAGCTCCCAGATAAAACACATGGAGGCTTATTTTTTTCTTATAATTGCCAGACTTAGCTTGGCTTATTTCTAGCCAGCTTTTCTTAAATCACCCCACGTTTTGCCTCTGGACTTTTATCTTTCACTATTTCTGTATACCTTTATTTATTTCTTACTCTATGTCTTGCTGTGTAGCTGGTGGCTGGCCCCTTTTCTTGCTCTTGATCCTTCTTTTCTCTTCCCAGATTTCTTCTCCTCTGTTATTCCCTCTGCCTGCCAGCCCTGCCTATCTTTTCTCTGCCCAGCTATTGGCCGTTCAGCCCTTTATTAGACCAATCAGGTGCTTAAGACAGGCAAAGTAACACAGCTTCACAGAGTTCAACAAATGCAACATAAAAAAACACAACATACATTTGCATCATTAAACAAATGTTCTACAATGTAAACAAATGGAACACATCTTAAAATAATATTCCACTACAAACTCCCTTCCTAAGACTATGTAACAACTTAATACTAAAGACACTAAAATACTCAGCTAACACTAGGTCCTCAGGTCGCCTGAGAGCAAAGTGCTGGAACAGACAGATACTGGGATCTATATCGCCTGCAACAAGCAACGTCACAAACTCTCTACTTTTAAGGACTAGGAGAGTCATTCCCATGGGCAGATTCGAAGTTTATTTTTAGGAGCACTTACATCAACTCACTTATTCCTGGGTTAGGGCAAGCAAGTACTCTCTTCTCACAAAATGCCATGCCATGGGATTTCTGCTATTTATGTCTACAAAGGCTCCTGGCAAGCACCTGTTAGGAGCACATCCATCTCCATATTCATGCAGTGTTCAGGTCTGCATGTGAAATGTAACTCTGAGGTTTCTGTGGAAAGTTTGGTCCTCGGTACAGCAGTACTTAGATATGGGACTTTGGAATATGGTGGGTCGTGATGGCTCCAGATTCATAAATGCATTAATCCATTGATATATTCATATTTAAATATATTATAGCCCAGTGACGGAGACTGGGAGGTAGTGTCTTGTGGGGTGGGGGGATGTGGTTCACCAGCAGGAGGGGGTCACCAGGCCCTTCCTCTCTTTCTATGTTTCCTGGCTGCCAGGAGATAGCAGGCTCTTTTACTATAGATTCCAAGTTCATCACACTCTGCTCAGACAAGGCCTCAAGCACTGGAGCCAGCTGAGCATGGACTGACTTGAAGCTGTATGGCAATCTATTTTCCAGTCCTGGACGCTGGCAAGCTTCAGGGATTTTGTCACCAGGATAGAAAGATGGCTAACGTGCACACAAAGTTGAAATGTTAAAAGGGGACGTGATGGAAAAAGAAAAAAAAAAAGACAAAACAGGTAGTTCATCCATCCTCAGAACCTCCCCCCACAGACATAATCCTCCACCACCCCTTCATCCTTGCCCTTGTTGATGTATCTGCATCCTCTGCTCAAGCGCAGGCCACACCTGCCAGAACACTAGGTAAACTCAGGTGGAGACTCGATGCTCAACCAAAGGTTATGCCAGCCACTAGAAGTTCAGGTAGACTGCTGGCCCTTGGACCTCCTCTGTTCTCTTGGTGACCTCTTCCACTGACACTGACTTCAGTTCCATCTCTCCTCCTTATTGCTGTGCCCCACCCCTGAACTCAGGTAGAGACTCCATGGTGGATCAGAGGCTAGGCCACCAGATGTAGGCTACCCTTCTGTAGACCTCTCCACTTTCAGTGTTCCCCTCCCCTGATATTCTCCCCAGTTCTCCTCTCCTCCTTATCACTATGCCCCAGCTCACAACTCAGATCCCCTGCTCCACATGAGGCCAGACCACCCTCAAAAGCCCAGTCCCCAGCTTGGAAGGAAGACTTTCAAAGAGGAGCTAATGCCAACCCTCCACAAAAAAATTCCACAACACAAAAACAGAAGGAACATTGCCAAATACGTTTTATGAGGCCACAGTCACCTGAATACCCAAATCTCATAAAGATTTAACAATGAAAGAGAATTACAGACCAATTTCCCTTACGAACTAGATGGAAAAATACTCAATAAAATACTTAAAATCCTAATCCAAGAACACATCAAAAATATTGTTCACCATGAGCAAGTGGGATTCATTTCAGAGATGCAGGGATGGTTCGCCATACAAAAAATTATCAAAGTAATCCACCATATAAATACACTGAAAGAAAATTCCTAATGATCATCTCATTAGATACTGAAAAAGTCTTTGACAAAATTCAACACCCTTCATGATAAAAGTCTTGGAGAGATCAGGATACAAGGGACATACTTAAACATAGGACTGGAGGGGAAGGGAGGAGGGGGAGTTGGGAGTGGGAGGGAAATGGGAGGAGGGGAGGAAGTGGAAATTTTGAATGGTATTATTTATAAAGCAATAAAAATTAAAAAATAAAGGCAGTTTATAGCAAGCCTATATCCAACATTAAATTAAATGGAGAGAAACTCAAAGCACTTCACTAAAATCAGAGTATCTATCACCCTGTATAAAACTTAAGATCAAATGTATCAAAGACCTCAAACGTAAAACTAGATACACTGAACCTGATCATAGGGAAAGTGGGGGAATAGCCTTGAATGTACTGGCACCAGAGACAACTTCCTGAATAAGATACCTATAGGGCAGGTATTAAGATCAACAATTAATAAATGGTGCCTCATAAAACTGAAAAGATTCTCTAAGGCAAAGGATACTGTAAAAAAAAACCCAAAAAACCAAAAATAAATAAAAAAAAAACAAAACAAAAAACCCACAAAAAATAAATGAAAGCCCTAACTCCACATCTAACAGAGGACTAGTATTCAAAATGTCTAAAGAACTCAACAACCTAGACATCAACAAGCCAAATAACCCAATTACAAAATGTATACATATCTACACAGAGAATTTTCAATAGAGGAATCTCAAATGGTTGAGAAATACGTCAAAAAATGTTTAATGTTATTAGCCAAAGGGACATGCAGGAAATCTAAACTACTTTGATATTCCATCTTACACATGTCAGAATGGCTCAGATCAAAAATACAAGTGACAGCTTGTGCTGAAGAGGATGTGGAGCAAATGGAACACTCCTCCACTGCTGGTGGGAGCGCACATTAGTAAAGCCACTATGGAAGTCAATATGTTGGTTCCTTAGAAAATTGGAAATCTATCTACCTCAAGACCCAGTTATACCACTCTTGGGCATATACCCAAAATATGCTCCATCCTTCCATAAGGATACTTGCTCAACCATGTTCATAACAGCCAGCACCTGGAAACAACCTAGATATCACCAACAGAATAATGGATAAAGAAAACACGCTACTGCTATGGGATAATGCTCATATATAAAGATTTGTTACTCATGTTGGTTTAATAAAACACTATTCATCTTAGTTAGGGTTTCTGTTGCTGTAAAAAGACACCACAACCATGGTAACTCTTATAAAGGAAAATATTTAATTGAAGTGGCTCACTTAGAGTTTCAGAGGTTCCGTCCATTGTCATCATGGTGGGGAAAATGTTTGCAAACAGGCAGAAATGGCACTGGAGTAGTAGCTGAGAGTCCTACATCTTGCAGGCAACAGGATGTGGACTGACTGTCACATTGAGTGAAGCTTAAGCAACAGAGACCGCAAAGCCCACCCACCATGCCACACTTCCTCCAATAAAGCCATGCCCCCTAATAGTGCCAATCCCTATGGATTCCCATTACATTTGAACTACCACGCTAGTGCAGTGGAAACTCTTTGTAACCTAAGATGGTGACCCTAACTATGATTCCTAGCAATGAGGGATATAGAGCCTGAGCCAGCCGTCTCCTGTAACCAGGCAGAGCTTCCAGTGGTAGGACTGGGACACAAATTCAGCCACAAAACTTTCAACTTGTCCTGCCTGCAAGATATGCTGGGCTAATGGTGCCACAGCACCTGTGGGAGTGGTCAGCCAATGACTGGCCTCACTTGAGGCTCATGTCATAAAAGGGAGTCCATACATAACACTACCTAAATAGTCAGAAACCAGAGGCTGAATATCACAGAGACCTCGATAGAACCAAACATGACTAGCAAAAAAGGTTTTTTTTTGACAAAATGATTCCTAACAATATTCTACAATACTTACAGATCAGTGCCTAACCTAACTGTCAGTAGAGAAACTTCCTCTGTCAGCTGATGGTAGCAGATAAAGAGACCCTCAGCCAAACATTAGATAAAGCTTGATGATCCTCACATAAAAGGGGGAAAAGACTGTAGGATCCAGAGGGGTTAAGGATACCAGGAGAACTTGGCCCGCAGAATCAACTAGGCAGGGCTCATAGGGGCTCAGAGGCTGAAGCAGCAATCACAGAGCCCACACGGGTCTGCAGTAGGTCTTCGCATATATGTTATGGTTGTGTAGTGGTGTTCTTTTGGGAGTAGTGCTGTCTCTGAATTTTTTGTATTTTCTTGGGACCCTTTTCCTCCTAGGTTGTCTTGTCCAGACTTGATATGAGGGTTTGTGCCTAGTTTTATTGTAACTTGTTATGCCATGTTCAGTGGATATCCATGGGAAGCCTGCTCTTTCCTGAAGGAGATGGTAGAGACATGGATCTTGGGGACAGAGAAGGTTGAGGGAAAGTGAGAGCAGTGGAGGAAGGGGAATCTGTGGTTTGGATGGATAATATGAGAGGAGAATAAATTAAAAAAAAAACATAAAAAAGGAACACTGACATTATAGCACTAAGGTAGGAACGTTAAAAAATCATAACAATGTCTTCTACAACAAATATGCCATTCTCTCATTTTTAAGTATTAATAATATTCTATACTATTGTATAATTTAATAAGAAAATGCTAAACAAAATCTAGCACACTGGAATAGGACAAAACAAACTGAAGGAAAAGAGACAGAGACAAACAGAAAACACAAGAAATAGATTTAGGCACAGAGACCCTCTCCTTTGCACACTCAGGAATTCAGTGAAAATACTAATCTGGAAGCCACAATACACACCAATGAATTTTGTTTAGGCCCTGGGCAAGCTGCCTCAGTCTCTGTGAGTTTATATGTGTGTCAGTCCTCTTGATTTAGAGGAGCTTGTTTTCTTGGTGTCCCCCATCCCCTATGGCTCTTACATTCTTTCTACGTCTGCCACCTCAGGGTTCCAAGTCCTAGTGGAAGAATTTGATGGAGACATCCAATTTAGGACTCAATATTCCAAGGTCTTTTGCTCTATATATTGTCTGCCTATGGGTGAGTCTCTGTATGTGTTCCATGTGCTACAGGATGAAGCTTCTGTGAGCAACAGGGTAGTAGAATGTTTCAGAAGTCATTGATTGCTACATACTTTTGTTTTTGTTTTAGACCAAGTATTCAGTTTTACCCTAGATCACTGTGATGTCTAGTATCAGGCTCTTGTTCCACCCAATTCAATTATTGGCTATGGGTACCATCTTGTGGAGTGGGCCTTAATTAAGTCAAATAATATACTGGTTAGTAACTCCCACAAGCTTTGTGATAGTTTGCAGGCAGGACAGCATTTTATCAAGGTGCTTATGACTGGTTTAATGTTTAAGTTTATACAATTTTTTGGTTCATGTAGAGTACTTTTGTAGCATGCAGAGTACCTTCTTGTACCAAAGACCCTAGTACATAAGGATAAAGGCTCTATGTAGGCACCAGCTCAAGACTTCTCCATGTTCAATGAGTCTTATAGGTGTTGTCTTCAGCAATAGGTCCCTTCTATCATTTTGTGGATCAACCTATAGTCTTGGCAACAGCCTGGGTTTTGGGGGGTCCCCATGGGACCCCTTTGGCCATCTAAACAGCAAGAACAGGTCCTGATCTCACTGCTAGGGAGCTTTACAGGAAGACCAAGCTACCCAACTGTCACATACATGCAAAGGGCCTTGGTCAATCCTATGATATACTTTATTTTTAACGAGTGAATAATTCTCTCAATATTTAAAAAACTAGAACCTTCACTGGAAGTTCACATTCCATAAAAACAAGAAACCAATTATTAGAAAGCTATTACTAACATCCAAAGCTTACACTGACAGTTCAAACTGATAGTGTACATTTATCCTCTGTTTGCTCCTACCATCCTCAATCTCTTGATAACTACTCCAGTTTCCCTTCTCCAACAGTTCTCCTTTTCAAAAATGTCATATGTTTGATGTTAGCATCCAGGCATACCTTGGCCCTGCTCCTTGGGAACCTGACACATTGCATCACCCCTCTGCGCATGGCAAGCAGTATCCTGACTATATGCATGGTCAAAGCTCCCTTTAAGAAACAAGTCATACCCCACATCAGACAGAGGTCTGATCTCCAAAATATACAAAGAAATCAAGAAATTGGTCATCAAAAGAACAAATAATCCAATTAAAAATCGAGTACAGACCTAAACAGAGAATTCTCAACAGAGGAATCTAGAGTGGCTGAAAGACACTTAAGGAAATGTTCAACATCCTTAGTCATCAGAGAAATGCAAATCAAAACAACTCTGAGATTCCATCTTACACCTGTAAGAACGGCCAAGATCAAAAACACTGATGACAACTTATGCTGGAAAGGTTGTAGGGAAAAGGGAACACTTCTGCATTGCTGGTGGGAATGCAAGCTGGTACAACCCCTTTGGATGTCAGTGTGGTGATTTTCAGAAAAAAAAAAAAACAGGAAACAACCTTCCTCAAGACCCAGTAATACCACTTTTGGTATTACTCAGTTGCTCAATTGTGCCACAAGGACATGTGCTCAACTATGTTCATAGCAGCACTGCTTGTCATAACCAGAACCTGGAAACAACTTAAATGCTCCTCAACCGAAGCATGGATGAGGAAAATGTGGTACATTTACACAATGGAGTACTACACAGCAGAAAAAAGATGAAATCTTGAATTTTGCAGGCAAATGGATGGAGCTAGAAAACATTATTTTGAGTGAGGTAATCCAGCCACAGAAAGACAATTATCACATGTACTCACTCATAGGTGATTTTTTTTTTGTTTTTTTTTTCGAGACAGGGTTTCCCTGTAGTTTCTAGAGCCTGTCCTGGAACTAGCTCTTGTGTGATTTTTAAACATAAAGCAAAGAAAACCAGCCTGCAAATCACAATCCCAGAGAACCTCGACAACAATGAGGACCCTAAGAGAGACATACATAGATCTAATCTACATGGGAAATAGAAAAAGACAAGATCTTCTGAGTAAATTGGAAGCATGGGGACCTTGGGTGAGGGTTGAAGGGGAGGGCAGAGAAAAATATAGAGCTCAATAAAAAAAAGTTTTAGTTAAAAAAAAAGACAAGTCATGCCTACTCCCATTCTCTTCCTCCTGTTTTTCTGAATAGGCAAACAGGTATCTGCTTCTCTCCTCTCTCTCTCTCTCTCTCTCTCTCTCTCTCTCTCTCTCTCTCTCTCTCTCTCTCTCTTTCTTCTCCTTCTTTCTCTTCCCCCCCTCTCTACATCTCTGTCTCTTTCTTTCTCTCCCATTCTCTTTTCCCTCCCCCATTCCCTTTATCTCAATAAACTCCACACTCAAGCTCTGTCTACAAGGCATATTGGCCCACGGCCCTTACCTGTCAAGGTGCTTCTCCCAGTGTTTTATAACATTTGGTGCGTGTTTCGACCAAGCTCTCTCCGTGTTCCCTCCTATCCTTGAGGGGACTGCCTGAGATATGGGAGATCCTGGACCTGGACCAACAGCCCAATTTCCAAGTCCCCATCTGCTGGGATTCAGCACAACACTGACTACAACTGGTGAGCTATCATCCCTCCCTCCAGCCACCGCCTTCTGGGCTGCAGTTGGTCCTTTTCAGTAATAAAGTACCCATGAGAGAGGCTTTCGGGCCTAGTGCCCTAGCACTGCCCCACTGAGTGGTGCCATTGCTTCTCTGACCTATGAGTCCTTTCAGGTTCCAGTCCTTTCAGCTTTGTGCCTTCACGCTATGGCCCTTCTTTGGCTTGTGTCTTTAGGTTATGTTCCTCCTTTGCCTTCCTGCCTTTGGGCTCTCTGTCCTTTGGGTTTCATGTCCTCGGCCTTCATTATTTTGTTGTTAACAAATTAATGGCTTGTGTCAGCATTGCTGATCTTCATTGCTAATCTCTCTCTGTAAGAGGCCACTGGATCTTCCTGCCTCCCCCCCAGGAAACCACGTTGACAAAACCATATCCCAAACTTTTATGGAACCTTTCTAACTTCTCTCCCAGTGGCCTGGTAAATAGAAGAAGTTACAACAGGTAGGCAGGCGCCATTTTGGTTAAGGGCAGGTCAGATGTCTTATCTGCCATCTTTAATAAGGGGAGCCACATGACCAACTGCCCTGCACCACTCAGTCCCAGATGGCAACTGGGACAGGAAGGAGCACAGACTCCTGGGTTCCATTCCTTGCAGAAGGGCGGCGGCAGCAGCAGCAGCAGCAGCAGCAGCAGCAGCAGCAGCAGCAGCAGCCTCCCCCCCAGCCGGAGCAGTTACATCACCCAGCAGCAGCAGCAGCAGCAGCAGCAGCAGCAGCAGCAGCAGCAGCAGCAGCAGCAGCAGCAGCAGCAGCAGCAGCAGCCTCCCCCCCCAGCCGGAGCAGTTACATCACCTGGCGCCAGCTGTCCTTATGCTTCTTCCCCTCGTGTCTTTTACCTATGTCTCGGTCTCTAATTTCTTCCTTTACTGACTATGTGATGTGTATCGTGTTTGCGTGATAGTACGTCTTGGCAGGGACTGCTGAGGCGTTCATTTCACGCAGGGACCCGACCCACCAGTAACAGATCTGTTCTCCTTCACCTGCAACAAATCTGCTTTCTTGTTCACTGGCGGCTTTGATCTTCCACTTTTCGCTTTGCTCCAAAGGCCTGTGCATGTCTGTCTGTTCTCTCTTTCTTTAAAGGCGGTGTCTGATTGTTGCAAAGTGAAAGTGAGACCTGGAAAAGCTAGCTTCCTCTTGCTCAGCATTCATGTGACTTTTGGGTTAATTTTATGTGTCAATGTAAGCTAGCTTTAACTCTACATGTATATAAGCATGTGAGTATACAACTTAAATTCAATTGTGTGTATGCAAATATGTACTTACTGTTAAAGAAAAAAATTTTAGACAGTCCTAATAAGTTCTATTCATTATACCTCCTTCTAGACACAATTTCCCTGGCTACCAGGCTCAAATAAGAAATAAACTCCTCAAATAGATTTCTCCTAAGTGTTAAGGTGATGTCATAGTACTGGGGAAAGAACAAATGATTTAAGGTTTATTTATGTGAAGACATGAAAGCTTAAGATGTGAGGATTTAAGAATGTCCCAGGGTATAAGAAAGTGACCGAAGTTATGCAAATAAAGTTTTCAGATTTCTCTCTCATTATGCTACTGTTCATAGCCTTGACATTAATCAATAAAATTCTGATAAGCTATTAATATATCTCTGGCAAAGTACTATCACTATCATAAATGCAAAATCATCATTTTACATTCCCTTTGGTTATTTTATGTGTCTAAAACTTGTGTTTTCACAAACTCAAAAAAAATGCTTATAAATTCCAGGAAGTCAACTTAGATTCACTTCAAAGAGATCAGATGCACTCCAGATAGGTACAATAGCCAAAGCCTCCCCACCATTCCCTGGTTCTAACACCCTCCCCTTCAATCATCAGGACCTAAGAAAAAATATCTTTCGCTGAAGTTAACCTTGTCCTCTACTCTGCCAACATCTTGCCATGTCTAAGAGGCACCAAATTGTTCCATAGAGCCTGAACAGCAGAGAAACAAGCAGCTACCCCAGGACATGGCAGTACCCCAACTTTTTCAGGTTCTCCTGAATGATGAAGATGGCTGACACCCTCCAGGTCATCAGGAAGCAGTCCTAAGAACTTGATGCTCCATTCTCTTAACCTGCCACAGCTAACTCTTCACCTTTTTAATAAAAAAAGAAGGGAGGGATGTTATCATCCAGGCACACGTTGGCCTTGCCCCTTGGGAACCTGACACATTATATCACCCCTCTGTTTATGGCAAGCAGTATACTGACTCTATGCAGGTGCAAAGGTCCCTTTAAGAGACAAACCCCACCTATTCCTCTTTTCTTCCTCCTGTTTTTCTGAAGAGGCAAGCAGGTCTCTGCTTCTTTCTCCGCCCCCTACATCTCTCTGTCTCTGTCTCTTTTTCTCTCTCTCTCTCTCCCCCCCATTCTCTCTTCCTTCTCCAATTCCCTTTATCTCAATAAACTCCACACTCAAGCTCTGTCTGCAAGGCAATTTGTCTTCTGCCCACAGCCGTCACCCGCCAAGGTCCCTCTCCTGCCATTTTACAACATTTGAAATTATACAGAACACAGTCTTCAGCCTGGTTGCTCTCACTTAATATGAGCTCAAATGTCATATATGACTTCATAGCTTCATGACTCATTTTTTTTAAATCAGTAAGTAACCTTTCACAGTATGGACGGGACAGTTCCTCTATTTGTCTAATGAAGGATATCAGGGAAGTTCTGTGTTTGGGTAATTATGTAAAATGCTAGAAAATATCTTCACATGAAAAGGAAATGAAAAGAAAAACAGCAATGCGGGTTTCCAATGATAATCCTGTCAGGAATTATTAGAAGTGAAAAATTTATTCAAAGTCTCATTTGATGTCTACAAAATGGCAAAAATTTCTTCAAGAGAAATTCCACCATATGCTCACAGTGAACTTATGAACTATTTCTAAAAATGGAATGCCATATCAAAATACACATTCCCTCAGGACTTGCTCAGGGCTTCATCTGCTCCCTACAAACCATTCTATGGGAAATCACCACCAGTTCACCAAACAAGGCACAGTTTATAGAAGTAGAGTACTAATAGATGCCTTTGTGATCCGTATGTGAAGTCAGCTGTCAGAGAAGGGAAAGAACAAGTGCGCAAACATTATAATAGTGTTGCGGCAGCACAGAATTCAGGATTCGGGAGTGCTGCGTGGCCTCCAGCAAAGTGACAAATCATGGAGCAGGCTACTGAAGAAAAGAAATGATGGAGGATTTGGGATTTAATTTCAGTGACATTTTGTCACTGAAAGAGGGACAAGACTAATGTTTTGCTACTTAAATACTTACATATTTACAGAGTAACCAAAACAGGACTAGGTTAGTTTACTATTGTCTTTCTTACGTTTTTTTTTTTCTAAAAGGGAGATCCAAGAAGTAAATTACAGTCCGTGAAAAACTTAACTTTTCAACCCTGTCCTAATGAGGATGTGGGATACTTCTGCAGCACAAACAGGGAGCCAACTGCCATATCACTGGCTCCAGTTACCGCCCAGAATATTGCCACAAGAAAGCTGTGTGGCACCTGAACGAAAGACAAAAGCAAATGATTAACTGATCTTTAATATTCATGTAACACCTGATAGTTTCTAAGTCCACTTGTTATTAATTTTATTTTTAAACTAAAAGGTAGCTTATGAAATGTGCATTGAAAATTATCAGAATTGATAGAGCTGGATGAAAAGTTCAGGAATAAAGACAGAAGGCATCCAGCTTGCGGACTAGATGAAAAACAACTGCCTATGCTATATTCTGTTTATCCTCAGTATAATAGACATTATCTGTCTGCACATTATTTGTGATGACCGAACAGTAAGCAGTAGAGATGCTGCAATGACCTCCCCCTCCTTTCTGTGAGCAGTACTATTAGCATCAAGTCCTCAATAAACACTCTCTTGGGAGGTAAGATGAAAGAATATATTAAATAGACTGCATGTCTAAATGCATATATATGCACAATTGTATATGTAAATATTGGCATATTTAGATTCAGGATAAAAACATAAATCTAAGTGGAAGGAAGTTCTTAGGAGGGTATTGGTGAGTGCCTACAGGCTCAACAGAACAAAAAACTTATTTGATCACATTGCAACAAGGAAAATAAAGATGGAGGACCTATGATGTCTTTGGCATTGTGGTGGGCTCTGGGGATGAAGACATTACAGTACAGAATATAACCTTGGCTCCACCCCTAGCAGAAGACTTAAAAAAAAACATATTTATACAAAAGATCCTCCTTTGTTGCCCCTTCAATGACATAGCATCCTTTAAGATGGCCACTCTTTCCCCAACTCTGTCCAGAGCTCAGGCCTATGAACATGAACATACTGTATTCCTACTATCCAGATATTCAAGCATCAGGCCTTTAGCCTTACTTCAAAGTTCCCTCCCTTCTCCATCCATAAGTAAAGGCCTGTTGATTCCACCTCCTCCTAACCCTGCTTTAGAGAGAATTTTTACCTCTAGCCATAGGCTCCTCCCTGAGTTCAAACTGCCATCATCTTAGCCACTCTTAAAGCCTCTAGTACGGATCAATGACATTTGAACTCCCCTTTCTTTATTTCTCAATGAACAGGATATCAGTACCCATTGAAACAGAGAATATATCGATGAAACACATTGATCCACACAAATCTTTGTGAATACGTGTGTGGAGCATAGCAAATGCTTACCCAAAACAGTCAAATTTATTATTGCTGTAACTGACTGGGAATACCTAAAGGAATGTAGGACAAAAACAAATGCAAATACAAACCCCTTAAACCTGGTATTGATTATATTATATTATAATTAACTATCCCCCTGTCTGTGTCTTCCACCAGACTATGAATTCCCTCACTGTCTAGAAAACAACAAGCTTACAAAAAATGTTTATTGAATTGAAAAATTCTAATCATGCATTTCATTCTCATTTAGTAATCATTTGTGCCATTTACTCCAATAATGAGTGGGGAATATGATTATAAAAACATATGGGACAAACATCTTTTTTCCAATATCATAGGCTTTTGCCCTTCTCTCAAACCTGAAAACTACACAATATACTCAGGTTCAAATGGGAAAAAAAAAGATGTTCAAATATTTAATTTTCAAAAATATCCTATTTGAATCATTTTTACCAACACATTCATAGAGTTATGTTAGGAAGCCAAGCCATCAGTCTTCCTGATCAGAAAATGCAGATGTTTGTGAACATGAATATTTAAGATAAAGATAGCAAATTTAAAAAGTATCCAGAAGCCACAGATGTTCCATAACCCACAGAGTGACCCATTACTCAGGACTGCCCACACTGGATCTCATGACCTGAACTGTGAGCTCTCTGGGTCAGAGGGACTTCCAAGAGGAGGGGATTAGCAGTTGACTTATGCTCACCCTTTCTACACATCATGCATACATGTGTGCATGTACACACACACACACACACACACACACACACTCAACACAGGATCACAAAACCTCTTACTGACTTCTCTTGTTACCACTGATTCAATATTCAATATTTCTCAACTTAGTCATATTCAACAATACCTCTATGGAATTCACTACATAGCTGGTCACGGTCCTTCTCCAAGATGCTACTGATCAAATGTATATAATCTTCAATTCTTTGAAGGAAATGAGCTAAATTTTAAATTTTTTGAGAAATGGAAGACACTATGAACTTAGGAATGTGGTGGGGGAGAGTAAAAGAGCTTCATAGACACATCAGCCATGTTAGTTGTTAGAAACCTGAAGGAGGAAACTGTGTGGCAAGGGGTTATAGGTTCAGTGCTGAGAAGTGCAAACCCCTGAGGTGAAACAGAATGTGCTTGGAGACTGCTGCTGTGCCAGTACCAAGGGAATAGATGGGAGGAGGGAGGGGCTGCAGACGGCACTGAGAGCGTGTGGAGGCTGACCCTAGCACCCGAGTGGGGAATGCCCATTCAGCGAAGAGTTTTGCACAAAGGTTTGGAAAGGAATAGCCAGAGATGGAGAAAAGTCAGATAGTTACTTGAAGTTTTCTAGGCAACAAGGAAGAGAGTTTCAGATTCAGAAAATGCAAAGATGGAAAATAATGAGACCACGCTATTCTGATCCATCAGAAGGTGAGTGAGCCTGCAAGCAGCTGAGCCTCGTGCCCCGCCAAAGACTTGACCTTTCTTCCCACTAACACCACTGGCCAGTCCAAGTGAAATAGCTAATGTGTATTGAAACTGTGCTGAGTTTAAAATCCTACAAGCTGTGTTTTCTCAGCGTCACTGAACCACTGCACCAAGCCATCCTGAGGCCGTGGCCTGAGGTCATCAGCTGACTGATGAAAAACACACACCTACAGAAGCAAGAGGATCTGCCCATGTTTATTCACAGCACAGCAGGACAAGGAGGAACCCAGCAACTAGTAGTGGAAGTAGAACCTTCTATTTGCTGAGCACTGTGGAAAAGAAGCATGGTCTCTGCTGCAGGGTCAGAATTCAGACAGGTTCCTTAGCTCAGCCATTTCATATTTCCTTTGCTGCTTTATTCTCTACGAGAAGAATTCCTGCTATAATTTAGTTATATATTTGACAAATAACATGCTGTGTCTACACCACTGGAATGAAACCTAATTTTTAAGTCTTTTTAAAGTCATTATTTCTTGACTCAATAATGTTTTTATACTTCCTTCTAAAATGTTAATGGTCACAGGAAGTCAAAGTATTTTGTGCTCAACTGGTCATTCGTTATTCATGTTTCAAGCAAGAAAATCTGTTGTTAATTCTCAAGCCAATCCCAAGAAACAGGTTACACCAATATGAATGCCTGCTGACTGACTCCTGTTCTCTTATATTTTATAAATGAGAGCAAGAAGTATTTTAGCTTCCAAATCATGTACTAGATACAAGAGTGCAAGAGTCTACTTTATCCCAAACTATTTACTTAACTTCATAGAATTCTATCAGAAGGGAAAATGCATGAATAATATATCTTTAGGAAATATACATTTAGTATTTAAGATCTTAAGAATTGAATTATACATTAATTTCTATGAAAATTATGTAGGCAGAGGCTGCTTGTTTGTTCCTGGCTGCCCAGACCTGAAATAATCACATATAAACTGCATTAATTACAACACTGCTTGGCCTATTAACTCAGGTTTGCTATTGGCTAGCTCTTATATCATGAATTAAACCTTTTCTATTAATCTGTACATCCCCACAAGGTTGTGGCTACCAGCAAGGTTCCAGCTCTATCTCCTCCAATGGCTACATGGTGTCTCTCTGACTCTGTCTACTCTTTCCTCTATCTGCTTGGAATTCCTGACTTGCCCTACTCTGCAATTAGGCCCAAAGCAGCTTCTCTATTAACCAATGGTATTCACAGCATACAGAGGAGAATCCCTGTATGGAAGCATGAACCAGGAAGCCTTATGCTGAGTCAGTATGCCTTCTCTTAAAGGAGCAAACAGAGCCCATCTGGAAAAAAATAAAATAAAATAAAAAATTTAAAAAAAATTCGGCTACAAAGAAGCTGCACTTGGTTCCTGTTTTTGTGGATCTAAAAGCCCTCCTTTTTTTTTAAAGGTTTTCTTTAGGTTTTATTGAATCCATGGCCCAGTCGGTGGGCATAAAAATTAGGGAACATTTCTTCATTCCTTTAGCAAACTATTTACTGAGAACTTACAAAGTAGGAGACAACATTATATTATTGCAAGGGAAACAGAAGTTAATAAGCACAGTAAGCCACTGCGCCTAGTTATTCCAACGTACTAATAAGATACAAGAACAAAGAATTCTAATTTAGTGTAGGTAGCTGTGGGAGGTAGTTCTTTATTTGTCTGTATATACTCTGAATGAAGCAATCTTCTAGTTTGCTCTCTATTGCTGTGAAAAATACAATGAAACAAAACAACAACAACAAAATCTAGCCAAATAAAACTGAGGAGAAGAAAGTTTAATTTATAGTTCATCACTGAGAGAAGCCAGGGCAGGAACTCAAGGCTGGAACTGAAGCACAGGTATGAAGGAATATTCTATAGTGGTTTGTTTCCCATGACTTGCTCAGCCTGGTTTCATATTCCACCCAGGACCATCGTCCTGGGTTGGCACAACACCCAATAGACTGGACCCTTCCACACCCACCATTAATCAAGAAAATGCCTTAGAGATGTGCCTACAGGGAATTTGATGGAGGCATTTCCACACTTGAGGTTTCTCTTCCCAGATGAGCCTAGCATTTGTCAAATTGAAAAAAAAAAATGATCAGGAAAAACAGTGACCATCCTTTATCTAATTCTCTTTTCAGGTTTTTAAAAATTATTTGTTTATTATATATACAGCATTCTGTCTGTATGTATGCTTGTATGCCTGAAGAGGGCATCAGATCTCATTACAGATGGTTGTGAGCCACCACTTGGTTGCTGGGAATTGAACTCAGGACCATTGGAAGAGCAGCCAGTGCTCTTAACCTCTTGGGCCATCTCTCCAGCCCCCCTTTCAGGGTTTTTGTACAGCACAGACTTGCAGGTATCATAGTATGAAGCAAGAGGAAGATTTGCCTACAGACACAGAGAAGAATTTCTCCTTGGGGTGGGGAGTAGGCAGGGGACTCCTTATCTCAGCCTCCCTTGTACTAGGGTTACAGGTGGCTGTTCTCTTACCCACCTGGGTGTTCCACAGGGGTTGGGTGACAAGGAAAGCACTTTACCTACTGAACTATCTCCCCAGCCTGCCCTCAACGACTAGATCAACTAACTAGTGTTAGTTGGCAACTGAATACTCTCCTTATATGGGAGCAGGACTATTATTAGAAATATCTAAACCAATTATCACTTGGCCTGAAGACTTCTGTTGACTTCTCTATTAAAGATTCTTGAAAGGAATTTTTATAATATTTCTTTTATTTTTTGAGATTAAAATTACAAGATTTTTCATTTCCTTTTTCTCCCTTCAAATTTTCCCATATACCTTCCTTGATCTCTTTCAAATTTGTGGCCTCTTTTAAAGTAATTGCTGTTATATGCATACATGTGTATGTATAAACATATATTCATAAGACAACCTGCTCATTCTATAAAATATTACTTGTATCTGTGTTTTCAGAGTTGGTCACTTGGTACTAGATAACTGATTGATATACCTGCTCATCCCTAAGGAAGACTACTTCTGGAAAATGATTTTTTTATATCATAGTTAAATTTATAGTCCTACTCCTGCTTATTACAATTCAGACTGCTATGAGTCATAAATTCTCTTATACTGATTCTGGGAGTAACCATGGAATTATCTTGGTCAATAGGCAGATGAGTATATACTAATTTCATATTTCAAAAATATTACTTAGTCATTTTGACAGTTTAATAAAAATGACCCCCATAAGCGCATATATTTGAATGCTTAGTCAACGGGAAGTAACACTATTTGAGAAGATCGGGAGGAATGGCCTTGCTGGAGGAAGGGTGTCACTGGGGATGGAATCTGAGGTCTCAAAAGCCCAGGTCAGGCCCAGTATCCCCACTCCCCCCATCTATGGATCAAGATGCAGCTCTCAGTTACTGTTCTAGCGCAACAGGTCTACTTGTCGCCATGCTTCTATAACAGACCAAACCTCTAAAGCTGGAAGCACGTCCCCAATTAAATTCTTTCTTTTGTAGGAGTTACCATCGCCATGACATCTCTTCACAACAGTAGAATGATGACTAAGACAGTCATTAATCAACTGAAGTAACACATGAAAACGGAAAAAAAAATGAAACAAGGGTCTGGTAAGGTAGTTCAGCTGCCCTTGCAGAGGAACCAAGTTTGGTTCCCAGTACCCACATGGCAGTTTAACTCCGGGTCCAGGGTGTCTAGGCCCCGCTTCTAGCTTTCATGGGTGCCAGGCATACAGGTAGTAAACGTTACAGAAAACACACTAATTCACATAAAATAAAACTAATTCTTTTCTTTTAGTTAACTTAAATAATGTATAGTCAGAAGTTAATAATTAATAATTGCTATTATTAATTATTAACTCCAGCTAGTAATTTTTCAGGTTTTGTTCTTGGTTTCCATACAAGAAGTTAAAGGGATTTTTGGTTAAGAATCAAACATGGATAAAATCAGAAGACTCAAGAAGATGAAAATGACACCCTTCAAGGCCATTATAATTTGGGGGGGGGGAGTTAAACTGGGGACAGTAGGAATGCAGGTACCCTAAGGAGGTGGTCAGTGTGGGAAAACACTATATATATATATATATATATATATATATATATATATATATATTAAGAGAAAAGTTCTGTGAAAAAGCCTACAGAATGAGAGAATATCTTTGCTAGCTATACATCTGACAGAAAGGTAATATCTAGAATATATATAGAATTGAAAACTATGAAAAACACAATAGATAAACAGGCTAATGAATAGTTCACTTTCAAAAGAGGAATTATAAAGTGGCCAATAAACATAAAAACATTCATGCAAATTAAAATCACTTTGAGATTCCATCTCATCCTAGTCATAAAAACCACCCTTCCCCCCCAAAAAAAATTGGTATGAAAATTTTTGGGGCTCAGTGTTTAAGAGTGCTGACTGTTCCTGCAGAGGACCTGGGTTCAATTCCTCCAATGTAGCTCACAGCTGTGTTTAATTCCAGTTCCAGAGGACCAAATACCCATGGCAAAATACCAATGTACATAAAATAAAAGTAAATAAATTTATAAAAAAGAAATCATTTAAGGTGGGGTTTAATGGTGAATGCCTTTAATCCCCAGTACTCAAGGACAGAGGCAGGAGGATCTCTGTGAGTTCAAGGCCAGCTTAATTTACGTAGAGAGTTCCAGGACAGCCAAGACCAAAAAAAGGGTCCATGTCTAAATCAAAAAACAAGCAAAAACAATAGCTGGGATGATGTGAGAGAAAGGGGGACCCTTACATGGAGCTTGTGGGACGACAAACTCGGCTAGCCACTATGGCAAATAGCATGGTGTTCCTCAACGATTTAGAAATAGGATATAATCAGCTACACAACTTTTGGATACATACCCGAAGACTTTAAGTAAGCATACCACACAGATGCCTGCACATACCTCCTTATTGCAGCACTAGTCACGATAACCACATCACAGAACCAACCACGGTGTCTCTCAGTGGACAAATAAACAACAAAAAAATACTGTGTGTGTGGACAATGGAGTTTTATTTAGTCATACGAAAGAATGAAATTATCTTATTTGCTAGAAAATGAATAATCACATTGGAGGTTATCATATTAAGCAAAACAAGGCAGAGACAGTAAAACAAATACTCTGTTTTTCCTTATTCATAGGTCCTAGAATTCTTTATAGATGCATACATATACATAATAGGAAAGCAGAAGGGAAGCCACTGGGAGGAATAAATGAGGAGAACTAAGGAGGAAGATGAGCATGGTGAAAATGTGATATAGTTGAAAGAGACTTCCTTTATGAATACATGAACAATGAATACGTGCCAATTTAAAAAGAAGAGAAGGAAGGGAAGGAGGAGAAAACACAAAATGGCCCAACAGGTAAAGGACCTTGCTGTACAAGTCTGGTAACCCGAACTTGATCTGCAGAGCCCACCTAAAGGTGAATGGGAAGAGAGAATCAACTCTACAAAGTTATCTTCTAAGCTGCAAGTGCACATCTTGGCATGTACTCCCACGCATACCATGTACACGCATGTACACATAGCAACACATACAGAAGTAATATTTTTTTCTGTCTGTTTGTCTGTGTGTGTGTCTGTGTGGTATGTACACATGTTTACATGTATATGGGCACACGTGTGTGGAGGCCTGACACTGATGTCAGGAATCGTCCTCAACCACTCTTCCACTTTATTCCCTTGGGTAACATCTGTCAATCACACCCGAGCTGCTAGAAAAGACTAGTCTCACTAAGCAGCTTGCTCGGGGATCTTTTGTCCCTGCCTTCCGAGGCTGGAAATACAGGCAGGCCACCATTCAGCGGTTACATGAGTTTCAGGGACATGAATTCCATCCAGAACTCATACTTGTACGGCTAAAGCTTAACAACTGAGATATCTCCTCAGAGCCCCAAATCATAAGCTTTTAAAATTAAAAATTGAAGTCAGACATGGATTTCATTTCCAGATATGCAAGTTTAAGACCATGTTTATTATTTACTTATGTCCTGAATTCTAATTACCTTATCTCTGAGATTCAGTTGCCTTGTACGTGAAAATGACAGCCCTCAATAGCATGGGCATGCATTTGTCCAAGCTGTTTGTGCAAAGATGAAATGAAATATAAATACAAAAGACCTCATCCACTCAAGCTGTATCACCACACGTCACTCACGGCTGGAGACCAAATTCCAAGTTCCAGCCAAAAAGAACCATATCTTCATATGCCACACATGTCGCTGCCACGCCATTCGGTGCTCGCAAAATGCCACATGCATTAGTCAGATGCAAAGCGGAGGTCCGCTTCTCATTGCGGGCACCCAGCCCAGTCTGGTGAGTGTCCCAGCAGGCCCAGGACACAAGTCTGTCCAGGAAGGAACACAGGTTCTCAACGCTTACAACTCTGCAGAGCACCGTGGAAATGGCTCCCGGCCCAGGAAAGGTCAGGAAATACTGCTAGCGTTTTGTATTAGCATTGCCATCCTCGGACAAACACAGCCACCTTTACTTACCCGGAAGTAGTCACTGCAGGCCGCTAGGACTGCCTTGTGAGCATGGAATTTCTGTTCTTCGGCAATCAGGGTCACGTCACAGAGAATGCCATCACTTCTTTGCTGATTCAGTGCTGCGAGGACGGTGTCATTGTGAGATTCTGAGTGGCACAGCCTCTGGCCCGTCAGCATTTCTTGAATGCTACAAAGAGAGCAAGGAAGCCCCGTTTATTCCGTTCACCGGTTCTGCTTCCTAGGGGCTCTTTCGCCCTTTCGACCTTGGGGAGGGCGCAGGGACTCAGTGCAGCTGTGAATTTGACCTTTCTGTTCTCCGTTTTGCCCTCTATGCTTTTGTCTGTCTATTTTCCTTTTCTCTGACTTTTTTCCCCTTGTCCTCAGGCCTCTTTCTATTGTTAGCTCTCCTGTTTCTGAGGTTAGACTTTGTGAGTGTCGACCTGAGTCTGTGGATTTATGAGCCAGCTTCTAATCCCCTATTTCGTTGGTGTGTTTACATTCAAAACTTGCCTTAAGGAAGTGTGCAGGTGAGCATATTCCCGTGTATGTGTGTGTGTGTGTGTGTGTGTGTCTGTGTGTGTATCTATGTGTGTGTGTGTCTGGGTGTGTGTCTGTGTGTCTCTGTGTGTGTATCTATGTGTGCGTGTGTGGGTGTGTGGGTGTGTCTGTGTGTCTGTGTGTCTCTGTGTGTGTATCTATGTGTGTGTGTGTGTATGTGTGTCTGGGTGTGTGTCTGGGTGTGTGTGTAGGCAGGGAGACTCTTTGTACTCTATGACTCCCTCTCTAACTCCATCCTTCTCCAGCTTCAGACTTAGCACGTGTCTCTCTAGGATACAACTCCCCCTCCCCCAGTAAATATAAGAAAACTGAGCAAATGTTGGATGTTGGTTGGGGACAAAAGAGCTGCACTTGGCCATCTCGAATACACAGCAGTCAAACCACAGCTGCTTGTGAAACCTGGGGGATTATACACCACACTAAGAATGTTGAAAGAAATTAATTTACAATAAATGGAGCATGATAATATAAGTTTATAATCCCAGTACTCAGGAAGCTCTGAGGCAGGAGGATCTGAAGATCAAGGCCATCTTTGGCTATATAGTAAGTTCGAGGCCAACCTGAGCTACATGAGACCTATTTCCATGAAAAAAAAAAAGTGTCCTTTGTAAATTAAAAGGAAAATTAAAAGTGAAAAGCTTAGACCATCAAAAATCTCTCCACATGACTCTAAAATCCCCAAACAGGTGCTGGGCTCTAACTCGAAAGCTGTGTCACTACTGAGTTAGAGGGTGACAAGGCTGTCAAGTCCTGTTTCCAAACAGTGGCTGGCCTCTTTTGAAACCTGAGTGAAAATACCCCAGGACAGCTGAACGTGTACTCTCCATACCTGACCATTCCGTGCCCAGCCCCAGCAAGAAAAAAAAAAAAAAAGTTACTCAGAGAAAACAAACATTGCTGCCAGCCTTGCCCATACTGTTGGGTTATTTGATGGGACACCCCCTCACTTGCACCAATTGACTGGTAAATTATAGTTACTATACACAAGTCGCTACCTAAAATTGACCAACTTCTTCCTGTGAGAAGCCAGTGCAGTTGGTAAGCTTCAGTGAACGTTTCCCACGGGAAGCATCAGAAATGTAAGAACTATGGAGAGAAACTGACTTGACAGAGAGTGAAGCTATAGGAAGCTCTTGTAGGAGGGTGGGAGGATTATTTTCAGTAGAAGGTGGCAGCTGAGTCTGAAACTCTCACAGCCGTTGAATATTCATGTGTGGCTCCCGAGATAGGCAGGCTTTTAAAACCAGTAGCTAAAAGTCGCATTCGGAAATATAAATAGGTTTTAAAGGAAATTTCTATGTAAAGCCTAGGATGGAGATTAATTAATGTTATTAAGTAAAAGAAGTGGGGAAGAGAAACAGAAATACTGAATCAGCAAGTAAAACAATAGGATGGACTGAAAATTTTTCATAAAACGATGACAGTTTCATAACTAGCAAACCTGTATTGTTTACAGTTTTTAGCCGATTATCCTGCATGATTAATAATTATTAATTGTAATTAACAAATCAATCTTCCTAGTAATTCTAAGAGAAGGTACTATTGGCACATCTGTTTTATAGATCAGAATACCCAAATTCCAAGATTATGAATTTTAAAAACCTGACATTAAAAACACAATGATTTTTCCTGCTTTTAAAAAAAGATAATGTAGATAAAAGGTCTCCAAAATTTATGCCTAAGATAAAAAAAAATTCAAAATCCCCTACTAATTTTACATCAGATATAATTAACCTCAAAATCAACCCTTTAGAGTAATATATGAAAACAAAATGGCATACAATAATCATAAAACTATGTAATCATGATTCAAGACCATTTTTGTACATATGAGGACTAAAGTTTTGAAACAGGAAATGGATTTCTAAAGTTATAACTTTAGAAACTGTATTTGAAACTTTCATAATTTCCTTTCTCCTCTTTTATGTCACCATAAATGTATTTTGAAATTTCATTTGTAGTAGAACAAGAATATATTAAAATAGTTGCCTTAAGACATTTCCCTGCTTGCAAATCTAGCACATGATCGACGTCACTATGGAGACTCCATCAGTATTTGCACTTCGGTATCCATTGCTAGTGAGTTGATCTCGGCAGGGAAAGAGCAGCTGTGAGCGGCAGTTTGGCAGAGACTGGAGGGTTGAGCTTTAAAACAATAGTGATAACTCTTTGGCTCCACAGACGCAATAACTCAGCTTCGAACAGTAGGGCTTTAGAAACACCATAAGCTGATATTTAAGACAACACTTGGCAGAGGACCCTAAATATTTTAGAACCAATATGTTATGAGTTCTTAAAAGCCAGAAATAAATACTCTGAGATTTGGCAAGAAATAAAGGCCCACGAATCAACAAGTACCAACAAGTCATCGCTGGATTCTCAGAACAGCTCCCCACTCGTCTCTTAACAGAAAGCTGCAGAAGACCCAGCCTCTGTAAATGTAACGTCATGGCTGCCCACAGCACAGAAGACACCAGGCTCACTGCACCTGGGTAATGATCATACACTGGGAGCACCGGGAATCACAGGCTGCAGTGCACCAGGCTGAGATTAAGGTGCGGAGCAGATGGAGACTTGTCATTAGCTCCCTCTGCCCTTACAGCAAATGTCAAGTCAGCAAACTCACCTCCCAGGTCAGAGCCATGTCCTTTCAATACTGGGAAACGAAGAAACAAGAAAAGGAAAAGAATTGTTTCAAAAACTTTCCAAAGTCCTGGGAAAAGACGTGATCAAGGCTCTGCATTTCCCAAGGGGAATACAGACATGAGAAAGTTCTTAGAATTGGGGAGATTCTTCCATGAAAGAAATGGCATTTCTCAAAATTTACAACTAGTACAGACAGTGCTCTGGGTCCCCCACTGCAACATGAGTCTCCTTTTTCTCTGAGACCCAAGAGCTGCATTACCAAAACAGGAGCCACTGCATCACCAAAATAGGCTGTGAACACTCTCTATAGGTTAGCACAAGGTGAGGTGTGCTGTTAATATAGAACAATATTAGATATCAAAAACAATAAGAAGAAAGATCCAAATGTCTCATTAATACTTCTATACTGAGCACATGTTTAGATTATGATTTGTGACAGTGATTTATATGAAATACAGCACTAAGGTTAACCAGAGCTGTCTCTTTGTTCCTTATTTTAAATGGATCTACTTCAAACAACACATGTTTCTCTACTATGAGCCCCTTTCCAAGCCCACAGTTCACAGGAGCATTATATGGGTGCCAGGTGACTCCAGTCAGGCTGCCAGGGTGGACACTATTCTTGTATCTCCCAGGGCTGACCCAGGTCTCTGGCATGACAGGAGGAGACACAGACTCTCTCAGCAGCAATTGATTTCTAGCAATGCCAGGGAGTGAGCATTAGACTGGTCACATGCCAGCATCTAATAATGGGGAGATTGATGCATGCAGTCTCAGGGAATAGGACCCATCGTGACTTTGAGCCTGCAATTTTCATTCTGGTCCTGATGACAAAAACTAAGAAATCACATGCAGAGCACGTTTCTAACCTGCTCATTCTGAATCCCTGCTTCCGTGCAAATGGCTCCTTTGAGTGCACAGAGTTAACGCTTTGATCACAGAAACCCCCAGGGTCTCATTTTCATACATTCATTTAACAGAATTCAGGCAGTTTTGTAAGACATAATAAAACAACGCTACAGTTTTATATTTTACTTTTCAAATTTAAAAATTCTGTGGATTTCTATTTTAATGGTTATCAAAATAGTCTTATAAATTAATCAGAAAAGAATGTTATTTATTTACATGGACAAATTGTTAAAAGATCCCATAATGGATTTTTTCTTATTTTAATGTAACACTTTACAAATTTTCTAAAGTGTATGTCAGAAATAAAAATAGCCACAATAATAAACAAAGATTAAACCTCATAGAACAATTGAGAAATACTAAGACTATGAAGAAAGGAGATTAACTATAAATGAATAGATTTCTATACCCCTTCCCTCACTCGTATACAAGACAAACATCTATTCAGCCTTATTATTCCAGATGCTGGAGATTAAATACTAAATAAATGAAATGTAGAAGCAGCCATCACCTAATATTCAGTCTCTCAGGACAGTGACACAGAGGCTCGCAACCTTCGAATGCGGCAACTCTTTAATATAGAGTTGTGGTGACTCCAACACAAAATTACTAATGTTGCTATGTCATAACTGTAATTTTGTTACTGTGATGAGCTGTAATGTAAATATCTGTGTTTTCAGATGGTCTTAAGTGAGCCTTGCGAAGAGATCATTTGTCCCCCAAAAGGGTCACGGCCCACAGGTTGAGAAATACCGCATCAAGTACCCTCACCTTCCCAAAGGGGAAATATCCAAGATGCAAACTAAAGATGGATGAGTTAGCACCCTGATACAAAGAAGATAAACTCTCTGCAGGAAAAGAGAACAGCAAATTTTGCCCTGTGTCAGCAGAGCATGTGGTCACGACGCACAACAGTCGAGGGCTATCTGAACCCTGGACTGAAACACCAAGATAATGTTTCAGAGAGGTGGACACATTTGAAAGCTACTGGTGTGGGGAGTTAGGAGGCTTGGTGATACGTTAGATAAAGATATAGATGGGAAAAGAGTTTTCATGAACATGCTCATTTTCTGGTTTATAATACTCAATATTCAGATAGCAGAGTACCCAGAAAAGAAGAAAAAGATGAGCTCTGAAGCGTTAATCTAATTAATCTTATCAATAAAAAGTATGGGACATGTTAACTTTGAGTGATCGTAAAGATTTCCAAGAGTAGATGTCAAATACACAGATTGATTCATAGCTTTGGAGCTCAGTCTTGACTAAGAAGAGAAATCTATGATTCATGTTCTCAGAGGGGCCAAGAGAGCACAGCTGTCTCAAGAACATACTTGACGTACAGCCAGTAAAACTTGCTCAGAAGGAAAAAGCAATCTAAAGCACGGAAGCCAGACATGGCTTGGTTTGCCTCTTGAGTGGCAGGAGACAGGAACACCAGAAACATGTAGAACTCCGTGATATTTGGGGCTCGTTCAATGTAAAGTTTTCTGCAAACTGTCACTGGACAACATAGATTATTCCGCTCATCAAATGAGGGCTTTCTTAAGCCAATGCCCCTCCCTACACACATACACAACACCAACCAAACCAACAGAAACACAGAATGGAAGAAATTAAGGGTTGAGCAAAAGTTACAGAATCTAAGCCGATGAAGAAGGGAACA
This sequence comes from Arvicola amphibius, assembly GCF_903992535.2. NCBI lineage: Eukaryota > Metazoa > Chordata > Mammalia > Rodentia > Cricetidae > Arvicola > Arvicola amphibius. The sequence goes on from NC_052057.2 coordinate 81,550,991, forward strand.
TAGCATTAAAATGAGTTTGCTAACTCATAAACCAGTGCTTTGCTCAGCCATCATCAGAGAAGCCTCCTACTGCTTAGACGGAAACAAAAACAGAGACTCACTCACAGCCATGTGAAGTGAGAGAGCTTGGAGCACCCACATCTAAATGGTGGGTCTCCAGCAAATCCTTCTCTTCATAGCTCAGGGAATCTTGCAGAAGACGAGGTGGAAAGACTGTGAGAGTCGGAGGGCATGGAGAACATCAAGGAAACAAACACAACAGGACCCGCGTAGATATTAATTCACTTAGAGACTGGGGCAGCATGCAGATGGCCTGCATGGATCCGTGCCAGATGAGTCCCCAGTGCTGAGAGGAGAAGTGGACACAGTCCTGAGCCTTAACTCAGAAGCTATCTTCAGTTGATAACAATTTGCAAATGAAAACTTCGTTTTCTCTAACAGAGTCTCGCTGGGAATACAAACCACTCTTATGGCCAGGCCCCATGCTCAACAGTAGATGGCCAACTCAGAAGGAACTCAGTGACATCTATGGAGGTTTTTGTCTCATAATGCTTTCTTTTTAACTTTATAGGTCCTTTGTGTATGTATTATGGCTTCTGGTTTTGTGTTTTTATGGGATTCCTGTGTGTATAAACATTTGTGTGTGTGCATCTATGTGTTTCTTATGCTGTTCTTTTTCTTCTGTTTTTGTTTGCTTGTCTTGTTTTGTCCTATTCTGATTTGTTTTTATTTTGTTTTATTAATATTCCTTAGATGCCTGTTTGTTTTCTAATGAGAGGTGGGAGGATCTTGAAGGAATTGGGGAAGGGGAAAATATAGTCAGAATACATTGCCTAAAAAAACTATTCTCAATAAAATAAACAGTAAAAGAATAAGGAGAAGAAGAGGGGAGAGGAGGACTGAGGAAAGGAAATAGACAGCTGGTAGAAGTGGAAAGTAGTTCAGCTAGTAGATGTGACACAGCAGTGGTCAAATAACAGCCCTGGTTAAATAGGTAAACCTTCAAGCTAGAAACGAAGTAAGAGTAAAGCTAATAGGTGATTTCAGAAATGAAGTGACCGCTGGGGATAACAAATTCCATGCTGTGGCTGTGTCAGTATGTGGCTTAGTGGAAGGAAGATCTCTGGACCAGAGCAAGCAAAGGTTCCAAGGGTCATGAAGCTAGGAAGATCCTCCATAAGTGAAGGAAGAGCAAGAAGAGGGGAGACAGGGCTCTGGGTGGGAGCAGGGAAGGAGATGGCTGTGTCATGGAAGACATGGCAGTAACGTGGTAACTGATTAATCTAAATGGCTGATTTAGGGTAAGAAACCCCTTTGAGAACACACACATTGACTCTGATATCAAAGAGCAAAATATTTGTCTGACGTGGTGCCATATAAACACCACAGTCCTCATGCATTGTATGGGTTGGGCATCAGATCTAACACAGGGCATTTGGGCCATGGTATTAACTGCTATCTGAGTGTGGTGGTTTGAAAGAAAATGGCCCCAAAGGGGAGTAGCACTACTAGGAGGTGTGGCCTTGTTGGAGGAAGTGTATCACTGTGGGGGCGGGCTTTGAGGTCTCTTTTGCTCAAGCTTCCCTCTGTGTGACAGACAGCTTCCTGTTGTCTGTAAAATGTAGCACTCTCAGCTCCAGCACCACGCATGCTTGCATGCTGCTGTGCTCCCCACCATGATGATAATGAATCAAACCTATGAAACTGTAAACAAATCACACCAATTAAATGTTTTCCTTATAAAGGTTGCCTTGGACATGGTGTCTCTTTGCAGCAATAAAAACCTTAACTAAAACACTAAGACAGTTTTGGTTTTTGCTCTGAGACTTTCTAAACATCAATTGTATTCCTATCCCTGCTAGTCCTTGAACAACAAACCTTAATATTCCATGTTTATTTACCTCTACTTTTTTCAATGTAATATATTTATTTATTTTATATCCCAACCACAGCCCCCTCCTTCTTCTCCTTCCACTCCTCCCTCCTTCCTTGGCACCACCCCTCAATCTACCTCTTTCAGTATTCATTCAGAAAGAGACAAGCCTCCCAAGGGCATCAGCAAAACTTGGCATATCAAGCTGCCATAAGATCAAGCACCTCCCCCTGTATTCGGACTGGGCTAGGAAATCAGCATGAGCAATAGGTTCCCAAGAGCCAGGCAAAGCACCAAGGACAGCCCCTGATCCCATTGCCAGGAGTTCACAAATAGACCCAGCTACACAACTGTCACACATATGCAGAGGGCCTAGGCTCACTGGTTGTTGGTTCAGACTCTTGTGAGTTCCCATGAGCCAGGTTAGTGGCTGTGGTTTTTTTTCCTGTGATGTCCCTGACTCCACTGGCTCCTACTATCCCTCTTCCCTCTCTTCAGGAGAACTGCCCAAGCTCAGCCCAACGTTTGGACTTGGGTCTCTGACTCGGCCTCCAACAGACACTGGAGGAAAATTCTTTGATGACAACTGGAGGAGGAGGGATGGTCTCCAATCCGATTATAGGGGATGGCCACTTCAGGCTATGCATTGACGGCTGCCGCGAGTCTTAGTTGGGGTCATCCTTATAGATTCCATAGCTGTTTTCCTTGCATTTCCTTAGATTTCAGCCTGACCTGGTGAAGCTCTGCTTCCCAGGCATCTCTTACAGTACCCTCTCCGTCCATCTACCCCCAACCTGATCCCTCAACATCCCATGCCCACCTGTACCCAGTCCACCCAATAGATCTCCTGCATTTACGCTTCCCAGGGAGATCCACGTAATGCCCTCTTGAGCCCTCCTCCTTACCCAGCTTTTCTGGGTCTTTGGATTACAGCATGTTTATCCTTTACTTTACAGCTAATATCCACTTATGAGTGAGTATATATCATGTCTCTCTCTTAATCTTTCTTCTGAAGAGCTTTTGATGGCTTCTTCAGAAACTAATGATGACGTGCCTCCAGGCAGAGTGAATGCCACAGGCTTTCTCCCTGTCCGCCTGTCAGATTTTTAGACTACAAAGCTCCCTCCTGCCTTAGTGCATTTCCCAGATCACTCCATCTTTTGGCTCTCAGGGATATACTTCTTTCCCACATTTACACTGGACTTTTCTAACAGAGCGTTTTTTACAATGGCATTTGCATTGTTGGTTGTGTAGCTATTTATTTAACATCTGGTTCTCCCATAGAATGCACAGTTTATGGTGGAATACAGAAAATTTTATATTATTCATAACTGGTACTTTACATCAAGTTGAGTGCTTGGCTCAACAAATATTTATTAACTAAATGAATATTCAAGCAAGATGTTATCAGGAATTTTTGAATCCTCTCTAAACTTATTGCATTAAAGGGAACAATATTCAAATGCATGCATAGTTTTCTCAAAAATTGTATTATGTTCTTTTTATATGTGATATGCCTTTTGCTCAGAGGGTTCGCATCCCAAATAAAAAAAAGACAAGAAACAGTATTAAAGAATCATGACACTTTTCTAGGTTTGAACAAGTGGGCTCAGTAGTTCATCCTTTTTCCAGCTGTCTAAATCACAAGAAATATGACTGTTTGGTTGACTCAGCTGAACTGTGTTCTGTTCCTGGTCTGTATGCTGTGTGACTAGTTTAACCTCACTACACCGAGCAAGGGCATTCTCCTTCAGGGTGTACCTGAGGCAGCGTTCCGACGGCATTCTCCAGCTGGCTCCTCGCAGTCAGGCTTAGAAGTTTTCTGGAGAATCAGCGAGCATTCCAACTGGATTAAAAAGGATAAGGGAAAACTAAAGTGAGCCCAACACAAAGATCATTTTATGAGTTCACGACGCCGATGCTTCAGAACACCAAGAAGAAGTCTAGAGAACTCGAATGCTGACTCTTCCCACCCTCTCACCGTGGTCCTTTAGCATGCTCTTGATGGCTTTCAACTTTCAGGCTTTTTACATTATCAGAGACTCAAGCATAGGAAGGGCGATGTGTCTGAGACTCGATCATAGCTGACTAAAGATCGAAAGGAAAAACACCACAAGGTCACTGGGAACAGTGAAGATTTTATGAAATATAACTACATGGTCTGAATTATAGATACCTGTCTGTGGAAACTGAGGTTTCCTCCCGAACATGACTAGTGAAATCAAATTTAAACCAAGCACCTGTGGAGTAAGTATATACTCAAGGAGCTGGCTTCTGGAAACTCATCAAAAGAGCAGGACACGGAAAGGTTGGACGTGAGGACAGAATGCAAACGGTTCTCACGGCAGCTTCAGGATTAGCATGTGAGAGCAGGTGTAGCTGTCAGGCTTGGAGCTCCGTGGCCATGCACTCTGCCCCTCCATCCTGGCTGCCCACCCTCACCTTTGTAGTTAATCAGTGGTGCAACTCCAAACAGGAAAAGAAATTATTTGACCAGTCTGGGACCTGGTCCATGACTGCATTTTACAACGCTCATTAGAGAGCCTCGCTCACATTTTGTAATACACCCAAGTGGCAAAATTAATTATAATCTGAATAAGTTAAATAGGCTTCCTTCTGTCTCGATTTTACTTTGAAAAGCAGCAGTAATCGGGTGAAAAAAAAATGCTTATGAAAGAGATGTATTAAACTGTGCCTATTTCTTCTGGCTTGTATAATAAAATATTTGGAACCCGACGAAAATACAGCATTTATTATGTCAGAAAGAAACCTGCAATTGGTAGGACTTTGAAATGCTTAATGCAATATATTGTGTGCTGAAGTATTTCATTGTTACTGTGTATGAGTTGTTTCAAACATTTGTTTCATACAATTGACCTTTCAGTTCTCTTGTTTCTAATTATTACTAATAGGATATTCCTTCACTTGTTTCTAGTCAACGTTCTGACAAAAACTAAAGTGAACATCATTCTCACTTGCTCCATCATGGGTGAGCCGCACAGACGGTCAGAATAATTCTAGGCACATTGCTTAATTAGCTGAGAGACTTGCTTAGCAACCTATTATTGCTAAAGCTCCCCCTTAGAATGCGGGTTATAAGCTCTGTGGCTTGATAGAGCACAAACATAGATAAACACTTGAGTTTTGAAATGGAAAAGAATATCTATTAGAGGTGATCAAAGAAACCCTATTCTTTTGAAACTTCTATATTTTTCAAAATACTTCTAGTGATACTGTAAATGAGAAATTAATTTTAAATCTTAGAATAATTCACCATTAAAGGATATATCTAATTTGATGCATTTTAAACAGTTATAAAAAAATCATAAAATGAATTCAGTTCCCTGCTAGAGATACTTATTGTTTGTAAGTCAACACAATAAACTAGTTCTTCTCCAAAATTATCTAAATATGATCACCTATATTCTACATAGTTTAATTAAGGGAATAAAATATTTAATGTGAGTCAAAATGAGTTAAAGATGTATCACCACAGAAAAAGCTTTCTTACTATTTCCAATTAATATTATTTTTCTATATATTATTTTCTACTTGCTAATATATAATATCCTGGTAAAGTAAGATCTTTGGGCAAACACATTTGTTTTATGGATGGTTTCACAGACAGGATGGTGAGCCGGAGGTGAATGTCCTTCCACAGCTTCTTTCTGCTTTTCCCTTGCTTGGAGCCTGGATTCCTTCTTAATCTATGGCTCTGAACTTCCCCATGAGCTCCAGAGACCTTGCTCAGTCTCTTGTCTTCTTCCTCTTCAGAACCCTCTGAATTCAGAGCTGGCCAGCTTGTTGGAACACGGAAGCATAATGATATAAAAGCAGGGAGTTCTTGTTCTTCCGGCATCAAGCTCACCACACACATATGCACACCTGCTACAACCTTCGGTGTGATGTTCAGTTGGAAGTACAATAAGAGGCTTCTCTTGTCTGAACTGAGAGCCGTCACTTTGGAGGGCTTAACTGTGGCCGCCTGCCACTGTGAGGCTCCAGGTATAACGAAAGTGTTCTGACCCATCCCTAGTCAGGCTTTTTTGAGTTCTTTGTTCAGGTAGGCACATCCTCCACATCTCCTCAAGAGCTTTGTGATCAAGCACTGGACATGTGTCGGGGGAGAATTCACTGATGTCACAATAATTCAATGGAAAAATATGCTTATGAAAGTTGTTAAGAAAGTGAGTATTAAAATTCTTGTGTCATTTAATCAACTTCTTAGCTCAACTTCAAAGATTTTTCAGAGGGATAAAGTGAATTTTCCTCCACAGTTCAGTTATTATACATGAACAAGGCAAGGAAAGACATCAGAATTTTCCCCTGCAAAAATATACCTCTTCAACACATGGATTATATTAAGCTAACAGTTGCTAAGAAGCTGCAGATGCAGGATAAGCTCTAAACTCAGGATCCGTGTTTTCCTTTTTCAAAGGAGATTTACGTTCAGAGACTGATTTGTGATGGGTCTCAGCATCCATGTGCTAAGTTCCTTTATGAAGGTACCAATGTGAGCTACGCAGTGATCATCTCACTGATGATGAGTGTGTTGATGGATTTGTACTTTTGTTCCAGTTTGCTAAGGTAGCTAACATGGTATACTAACTATTTTTTATTCCATCTTAATCCATAATAGTTTGAAAGGAGAAAAAAAAGTTTGAGAGGAAGATCACGAGTGATCTTTTAACCACGGCCACTGCCAAACTACTTATAATAATGTCCATGCTAGGAAAATAGTTCTGCTCTTCTATTGTTTAAGGAATAACGACAATAAAATATCTATACACGTTTTTTAAATATTTTTTAATCTGAGGTCACTTGAATCCATGGATGCTGAACCCACACACAGAGAAGGAACTAAAACAACACAAGTAGGGAGTGGTGAAATCGGGTCTCAAACCCAGCAGACTACACACTAAGTTCACATTTTCAATCATAGCTAACACTAAAAATGGTACAGAGTCCAGGACACAGTTACTCCAAGGTGCTGAAAAGCCTCAAGGCAGAAGAGTGAATAGTTATGGCTAGACAGTTTTTATGTCAACTTGGCACAGCCTAAAGTGATTTGAGAAGAACGAGCCTCAATTAAGGAAATGCTCATAACAGATTGGCTTGTGTGAAAGCCTGGGAAGCATTTTGTTTTTGTTTTTTGTTTTATCATGATCAAGATGTGGGAGGGCCAGTTCAAAGTGGGTGATGCCATCCTTGGGCAGGTGGTCCTGGGTGCTATAAGAAGGCAGGCTGAGTAAGCCATGAGAAGCCAGCCAGTAAGCAGCATTCCTCCAAGGCCTCTGTATCAGCTCCTGCCTCCAGGTTTCTGCTCTCACCTTCTGCCCTGATGTCCTTTGATGATGGAGTAAACCTTTTTCTCTCTAAACTGACTTGGGTCCTGGTGTTTTATCACAGCAGTAGGAACCCTGACTAAGACACAAGGCAGCATCCGCTCACTACAAACAAGGTTTCCTAACATTTTCATTTCCCAGAGTTAATAAAGGAACATTTCCACCACTACAAGGAAAACAACAAACTTAAATGTCCCCAGTTCTACCTGAACCCTAAAGGACTAGGACTGTAGCCACCAATCAGTATCTCCCAAGGAGCACCCTGTTGTAGAATGAATTATGCCCCCACACCAATTCATATGTGGAACCCTTAACCTCTAATACCTCAGTGATAAGACTTTTAAAGAGGTAACTAAAATCAAAGGTCATGAATGGGCCCTAGTCCAATTGTGTCCACACACACACACACACACACAAGCTTAAGGCACAATCAATTGTTTTGTAGCAATCTCCTGGGAGATGAAAACTCTGTCTTGGAGGAAAGCTCACTATTTATTATTCAGGATGTTATAAAGGGAGGGGAAACTTCTACCCTGTAGGGAAGTTCTTAACAAGTAAAAATAGAGTCCTAGAAGTTCCTGAAACTGAGTAGGTTTCAGCAAGCTCCTCCCTCCCCATACTGATAAAGCAGAGAGGACTTCAGAGACACATTCACACCAAACAAGAGGCCTGAAAGACGCTCAGACAGACTGAACCACCTAGAAAAGATCCTCCAACCAGCTGAGTTTCCTGCCACTTGTGCAGTGTGCTCAGGCTTCCAACTTTCATGAATCGTCAATGCTAGCATGGGCTTTTGTTGATATTGGTGACTTTGCTCCTGTAAGTAACCAACTTCAGTAAAAACTCATTGGTTTATGCATATGGATTTCAGTGGCAGCATTACTTTGTGGTCTGTCATCGGGTTCTTTGCTGCGGGGTGAATACATAGTTGTTCACGTCTCCCCAAGGACAGTGTCATACATTACCAAGTAAAAAGAAAGTCTATGTAAAGTCAGAGATACAGCAGTCATATGTAAGCCTAGGAGTGGGCCCTCAGAAGAAAGCAACCTTGCTGACATGTTATCAAATTTCTAACAGTCAAAAGATGTGAGAAAACAATTCTGCTGTTTAAGCCCCATGATATTTCCTATGTCAGTCCCTGTAAACTAATGGATTTTCCCCCACCCCCCAAGATCAGGGTACAGTTCTCATAACGTGGCTCCTCCACTCAGTCCGCCATCTTGCCATCATCTGCTCTGTGATTAAAATAAGCCTGACCTCTAACCATTTCTGCCAAGTCCCCTCAGTTGGCTTCAAATTACCATGGCTCAGAGGCAATATCAAACCCAATGACCGCATTGCCTTCAGGTCTATGACAATCTGTGCTCTGCTCAGATGTTCAGTCATGAGTGACGAAGAAACTTCAGACCCAGATATCTCCTCAGAGAGATGCCTCTTCACTATTGACTCACTGGGACACCTGGCTCCTACTTCTACTTTTCTAATAAGTGCACATTTTTCTTTGAGAAGTTAAAATATGCCACTGCTCACAGAACTTCCCCCCCCCCCGGAAGTTTCTTAAATCTCCATGCACAGCATAATTTACTTGCTCCATGAGAGTCTACTCCTTTGCAGGTTATATAATAATCATAGGGAACCAAACAAAGAGAATCTAGTGTCTATAGTATCAATTCCCTACCCTACCATGTGGCTAAGTCACGGGCTACCTCTTAACACTCCATCTTGGAGGCTGAGCTGTGTGCCTGCTTCACTTCTTAATAGTGTAAAATGGTGTTTGTTTTGGTTTTTCTTTTCTCTAATGAGGCTTTCTACCAAGCTTATTCCTATCATGAAAAACCCTTTCATCCCACAGATATAAGAACAAGTATATGAACCTGCTGTAAGATTCTGTCCTTTTTACATGACATGGCCAACGCTACCTCAATGTCAGAGAACTGTAATTCCCTGCACTCACAAGATGTGACTTAACAACATTCCCCTGTAGGAGTGTGTAGGGGTTATCCTCACCTGACATTACAGACACACCCACCCCTGCCACTCCTGTGGCTGGTGGTCTTGGGAGGTGCTACAGTCTACAGGAGGTGGAAGATTAAGTGGAACTTCAGTGAAGTAGTTTCCATGAGTTGCCATCTACATAAAGGTGGGCTTTTAGTGACTTAGCCACAGAAATCAACAATGCTCCTCGAAGAGACTCCAATAAACACACTGGTTAACCTGGCTAGACTTGGCTGTCATTGGTAACATAGAATAGCTGAATAGAAAATAGGCTCTTAAGTAAAAGACACACAACAATGCTTTTCAGTATAATCTTGCTGTGGGATGCATTGGCAGAGGGAAGAGGGTATTCTGCCATGTTCCATGTCCTAGGGGGTGTGGAGACCCAGTTCCAGCCAAGGACCCAGTAATGAAAAGAAAATAAAAAAACCAGCAAAACACTTTGTCCCTGAGCAGTGACTCAAATAATATAGGCTAATGTATTTCAGTGTTTAGTCACCAGGGAGTGGAACTGTTTGATAGGATTCTGATTGTGGCCTTGTTGCAGAAGGGTGTGTACTTGTGGGAAGAAGTGTGTCACTTGAGGTGGGCTTTGAGGCTTCAAAATCCCATGCCGGGCCCAGGACCCCCACCACTACAGATCAGGATGTAAGCTCTCAGTTACTTCTCCAGTGCCATGCGTGCCACCATGCTCTCTATCATGATGATAATAGATTAACCATCACTGAAGCTATGAGCAAGCTCTGAATTAAATGCTTTTTATTGAATTGCCTTGGTCATGATGTCTCTTCACAGCAACAGAACAGTGACTAAGAAAGAAATTGGTTCCAGGGGCAGGGGTATTTCTGTGGCAGGCCCGACCATGCTGTGTGTTGTAATATGGAAGACTTTGGAATTTGGTGCTAGAAAAATGGTTGGATGCTTTCAGTGTGGCATAATAGGCCATCCTAGGAGGAGAGCAGAAGAGGGTGCTGAGAGTTATATGCAACGTGGGGGTCCCACCACTCAAGACGTTTCAGAGGGGAAGAGTATTCATAAGTGACCTAGAAACTGTTCCCATAAAACTTTGGTAAAGAATGTGGCTTCTTTTTGCCCTAAATCTGCCTGGGGCTAAATAGAAGGGTTTTAGATTGATGGTATTGTTGGCAGAGGAGATTTCAAGACAGCCTTATATTGACTCTGTCTTGCAGTTATTGGTAATCTTACACAGATCTAGAAGCAAAGGGAGCAAGATAGACATAGAGAAATATAATATGAACTGTCTGAGAGGAAAGGAACACCAGGAAAAGCAATGGAGATAAGTCCTGTGTTCACGGAGATTAAAAAAAAAAAGTTTAAATGAAAGACAGATGTTAAATGGAATAAAGGGAGTGGAAACCTCAGGGCAAGACCCTGCCCAGTTGGGTTTCAAAGTTGTGTAAAGGAATTAAAAGAAAGCAAAGCAGTGAAGGAAATCACCAAGGAGAAAAAGCTGCTGATGCAAATATAATTGAAAGGGGGACCAAGTTCCAGTCCCATCAAGCAAAAGAAGTTGGCAGCTTTGGTCACATAGTTCTGGTTTTAGAATCAAGGATACACAAAAGGGGTTCTAGAGTCCCCATCTGCAGCTAAGGCAAGCAACTAAGACAAGGCATGTGTCAGAGCTGACCTCGTATGGAGGCCCAGAGAGGCCATTGCATGAAGCTGTGAATGTGAAGCGTGGATTGTCTTGGAGACCCCAAGATGCAGGAGATGCAACCGTATTGGGACACCAGCCAAGGAGAGCCGCTAGCAGGGTGTGGAACCCACCTAGGGAGAGAAGTGTGCTGAAGTCACTGAAAGCTGAAAGAAGGTGGAAATCTGAAGAGCCCTTTGACATCAGACATGGGGATGCAGAGTTTGGAGTTTGCCTTGCTAGTTTTCAGTCTTGCTTTGGTCCAGTATTTCCTCTCTTGCTGGAACGTGGTCCAGAAATGGAGTTGTGTGAGGAGAATTCAGAGTGCTTGTGAGAAAACTCCAAGACAAGAAGACAAGAGTCTGGTGGCCTCAGTTTCTTCAAAACATGGGATTATTCTTGGAATGTGTTTTCGTGCCCTTCCCAGGTGTATCTTATAGGAGTGAGTTTACTTCAGATTATTCATTATAACTGGCTATTATTATTTGTTTATATGTGTCTATGGAAAAACAGGCTTTGCCATGTGCAGCTTGATTGGCATGTGAGGCTTGCCTGCCGTTGTAGCCTGCCCTTGTGACTCTACACTGTCGGATGTTCTGAATACAGTTGGCTATTGCATGAGACTTCAGTCTGCCTTACTTTTAGGCTCTGCTCTCCCAGGTCCCGCTGCCTCTAGAACAATGAACACTCACTATGCTCCTTCTCCCTTTTGAAATAGCCATGTATGTTGTGTGCCACTGTGTGTTAGAAGTATGTGTTTTTGTTCTTCATTTCAGCTTAAGAGGGGGTTACAGGTAATAAATTGCCTTGAGTCAAAGAAGAGACTGAACTTTGGACTTTTAAACAGTGTTGAGACTGGGATAGACTATGGGGATTTTTAAGATTGGCCTGAATGAATTTTTGCATTATGATGCAGCTACAAGGCTATGGGGGCCACAAAGTGGAATGTGGTAGTTTGAGTGAGACTGGCCCCAAAAGGTTCATAGATTTGAATGTTTGGTCACCAGGGAGTGGCGTTGTTTGAAAAACTTAGAAGGATCTGGAGCAGGTGTGGCCTTGTTGGGGGGAAGTTTGTCACTGGGGGTGGGTGGGCTTTAAGGTTTCAAAGACACATGCATGGTCCCTTCCCAAGTGTCTCTCTCTCTCTCTCTCTCTCTCTCTCTCTCTCTCTCTCTCTCTCTCTCTCTCCTAGCTCCTCCCTCCCTCCTCCCAACCTGCCTGTCTCCCTGCCTGCCTTCAGATCAGGACGTAAAGCTGTCAGCTACTTTTCAAGTACCATGCATACCGCCATGATGATAAGGGACTAACCTCTCAAACTGTAAGCAAACCCTGGATGAAACGCTTTCTTTATAACAGTTACCTTTGTGGGGTGTCTCTTCACGGCGCTGGAACAGTAACTAAGTCACCAGGAAACTGGCACCTCAGCCATCCCTTCTGCCATTGTGCTTTGTCACCTAGAGTATCATCTGGGCACAGTTTGCAGACGCACCCTTCCATGCTGACCCGCCTTACCTCTGTCAGAGCATTGACAACTGCTCCCTTTATTGCTCAGAACTTTCTTGCCCTCTTCTTTGGGGGGGAAGGGAAGGGAAGGGGGTCTTTGGGTAGAAGGTAACCATCCTGCATGTTTCCAGTGTCACTTTGCTCTCCTCTTGTTCCTAAAGCACCTATACCACACTCAACAGTATAATTACCATCCTTTTTAATTCCTGGATGGGGGCAGGATCTTCTGTACTATCTCAGCCTCCTTTGGTTCAGAAGCCTGCTCCTGCCAGTCAGTTCCTAACTGGAGGGACCACTCATTCTAGACAGCCACAGTTTTGACTATTGCCCCAGATATACCCCATCACTTCTGGCTTGCCAGGTAAATTACTGGGTGATTCGGTTTACATGGGAAGGATCCACACCTGTACATCCACTATTCTTAACTATTCTTCAGGGACTGATATCATATATATATATATACATATACACTTCTCAAAGCAAAACGAATAAAGGCATAATGTATCTCCATTTTTGAATGGAGAACATGAGATCATCATGCGAGATGATCTGCAGCGTGAACCATAATGTTTCCATTTATATTATGAAATTCATTAAATGAATGCAGTGTTATACTACATATACAGAATTTTTTCAAGAATAAAACAGCAATCCACCCCAATGCATGTGCTTGGAGACTTTTGAATCAAAAGAAAATTTGCTTTGTGAGTAGCTCCTCCAGCTGTGTGAGCGCACCCCTCTTTAGCTCTGACTTTAATTTTTAGTTCCCTCACGCTCTATGAATAGAAACACGAAATGCTTGGATCAGTTACACCGTCTTGTCAAAATAACCTAACCTGCAATTATAACACCCTGAGGTGCTTTTCTCAAATCTTCCATGAATACTCTTTTATTACGGAATTTTGTATAGCTCTTGTGCCAATTGAAACTAAACTCAATTACTCCCCGTAATGCTTTACAGATGGCAAAATGTAGGTCTCGTGCACTTTACTGGTAGATACATAAATTATTGGCAAGATAGATAATATATTCCTGAGCTAAATGACACAGGATGAACTTCACAAATGTAATTATTTTATTTCATTAAAAACTCTGCCAAAATAGTCCTTAGTCAGACTGTACAGGTCCGTTCTGATCATTGAAAAGCTGCCAACTAAGAGAAAATACATAGTGTAGAGTTCCCTAACTTCTGATCAAAAATGTGTCCAAATACAATTTTAAAATAGAGGGATTTAATGGTAGATTTTCAAACACGGATTGCTCACTTACCAAAGATTTAATAAGTGTTTAATATGCCACCAGTATCCACTGAACAAGGTATAATTAGACACTCAAGCGAAGTGAAAAGAAGGCTTCCCTTTGAGCGCTCACAACTACAATATAAGGTTGGCCGTTCACATGTGCAGTTAGAGCTGGCGTTTTCGTCATTGCACTAGCTTTTCTCATCTCAATTTTTCTAAGATTAGATTGAAAATATTAATTGAAAGTATGAATTAATTTGCCCCTATCTCTCCACATTAAGAAGCTGAAGCACAGCTCGCCTCTCCATTACAACAGGAAACACTGTTGTTCACAGGAACGGTTGGGACAAGTGCTTTCCATTTAATTCTTATGACAACCCGTCACTGTACAAACCAACAGCCTTTTGGCAGAGAGGGGAACATGAGCTTGGCAAACTGAAACGCTGCAGGTGGAAGGCTGCAGGCTTCCATTGCCCTTGCAAAAGGAAATTCATCCCCTACAGCGCTGGGTAACCTCAGAAGCAATGGAGGATGCAGGGCAAGATGACGGCTTCTCAGCTAAGGGGAGTATGCTCTGGAATAGGAAGCCTGAGCTACAGCCCTGTGCAATGAAGCTACTGGACGACTTGGAGGCATGCTACAGTTTCTTCATAAAAACAGTGGTTCTCGGAAGTAAACTGCCTGTTATACATCTTGGTGTCAATGTTGCTTCTGCAATCTTCATGGGGACAGTTTCTCTAAATCCTATTTCCTAAAGAATAAGATGGATATACAAAGGGAAGTCAATAAAAGGTTAAGCTTAAGATGGCAGATTAAGCACCCATTCATTAAGATATTTATATCAATTGGGACCCACATTCTGATTCTGGGACTGTTATATTAAAACAAATGTTTCTTCACAATTCTCTTGAAGAAATTAAAGCACACATACAATAATAAAGATATTTTAAAATAACGGTGAACATTACAATTTCAACAACAACAGGAACAAGAAATAAAAGTCATACAAATTACTGAAACTGGGCACATAGTAAGTGACTCAGTAAAATCATAAAAAATAAGTTCCAAACTGGCAATGGGAGATACAAAGAAAAAGTTCAATTTCTATCATGGAAAAAAAATATGACTCAGGGCCTGATGATACTAACATGAGATACTTCCTGTGGACTGAACTGTTTCTGCCTATTCCAGATTCACAGCCAAGCCCTATGTGGTAATGTAAGATCCAGAGACTTCTCTGGGAGGCTACTGCATGGTATAAGATTCCATCCATTTTTCAAGACAGACCATAGAAACTAGAAGTCCTCTGACCTCACCATGTCTGAGTCTGGTTTCTCAGAAAATTGAGAATCAATTTTCCTCAAGACCCAGCAACACCACTCTTGGGCATATACCCAAAGGAACTCTATCCCACCACAAGGACATGTGTTCATCTATGTTCATAGAAGCATTATCCATAATAGCCAGAACCTGGAAACAACCTACATGCCCCTCAATGGAAGAATGGATAAAGAAAATGTGATATTCACACAATGGAGTACTACTCAGCAGCAAAAAAATAATGACACCTTGAAATTTGCAAGCAAATGGATAGAACTCGAAAGAAAACATCCTGAATGAGGTTAGATCCAGAAAGACAAACACAGTATGTATTCACTCATAAGTGGATATTAGATATAAATCAAAAGATAACCAGCCTATAATCCACAATCCCAGAGAAGCTAGGTAACAAAGAGAACCCTAAGAGAGACATACATGGATCCCCCTGGGAAGGGGAAATAGACAAAAACTCCTGAGAAAATTAGGAGCATGTGGCGGGGGTAGAAGCTGAAGGGGAAAGGAGAAGGGAAGGGGAGAGGAGAACATGTTGGGACAGGATGACAGAGATGGGGGAAGGACACAGAGAGAGAGCAAGGAAAGACATTTCTTGATTGAGAGAGGCATTATGGGACTAGCAAGAAATCTGGAACTATAAAAATTCCCAGGAATTCACAAAGATGACCACAACTAAGTCCCACAGCAATAGTGGAG
The DNA here is from genome assembly GCF_903992535.2 of Arvicola amphibius. Lineage (NCBI taxonomy): Eukaryota > Metazoa > Chordata > Mammalia > Rodentia > Cricetidae > Arvicola > Arvicola amphibius. The sequence continues at coordinate 81,566,633 of NC_052057.2, forward strand.
AGGGCACATGAACTGACCTTCCCCTGTAATCAGACTGATTATGATGAGTACTTTAATTCTCATCATAGAAATTTCATCCCACAATTGATGGAAACAGATACAGAGATCCACAGATAAGCACTGGGCCGGTCTCCCAGAGTCCAGTCAAAGAGAGGGAGGGACAATAATACGAGCAAAGGGGTCAAGACCATGATGGTGAATCCCACAAAAACACCTTACCTGAGCTAGTGAGAGCTCACTGACTCCAGACTGACTGTGGGAAGACCTGCATAAGACCAAACTAGGTCCTCTGAATGTGGGTGACAGCTCTATGGCTGGGGCAGTCTGTGGGGCCACTGGCAGTGGGACCAGGATTTATCCCTAGAGCTTGAAATGGCTTTTTGGAGCCCATTCTCTTTGGAGAGATACCTTGCTCAGCCTAGATACAGTGGGAAGGGCCTTGTTCCTGTCTCAAAGTGATGTGCTAGACTTTGTTGACTTCCCATGGGAAGCCTTACCCTCCTTGGTGGGAGGGGGTAGGTGGGGGGTTGGTTGGGTGGTGGGGGTTAAGGTGGGGGGAGAGATGGGGGTATGGAAGGTGGAGGGAGCAGAAGAAAGGGAGGGTGAGGGAGCTGGGATTGGTATGTAAAATGAGAAAACGTTTAAACAATTTTTAAACAAATTCTCAAAGAACTAAAAAAAGGGTTTTGTTTTTTAAAGGCAGGAGAGAACTTCCTTCTCTGTTGTCTACCATGTGAGGATACTATTAGAATCCAGGCATACCTTGGCCCTACTCCTTAGGACCCTGGCACAGGGCATCACTCCCCTGCATGTGGCAAGCACTTCCTAGTCTGTATACAGGTGCAAAAGACCCCTTTAAGAAGACAAGTCCTGTCTACTCATACTCTCTCATCTGGCCCTTCTTCTGAAGAGGCAGGCAGGTTTCTGCCTCTCTCCCTCCCCGCCCCTCCCCCTTTCTCTGTCTGTCTCTCTCCCTTCCCATTTTCTCTTCTCTCCCCATTCCCTTTATCTAAATAAAATCCGCACTCAAACTCTGTCTGTATGGTGACTTATGGTATATGTCACCCACCGTGGTTTGGACCCATCTGCAGCAAGGGCCCCTCCTGTGCCGCGTCCTCACCTGCTATGGGGCCTATCAGTGTCTCACACCGTAAATCATAACAACGTCATAACAACGGTGCCTGTGACAGTTGGCAGGCTTTCTGTCAGTCCCTCCTGCCTAGCTTTTTTTGAGGAGTGACAGAAGCCTCTAAGTTTTAATCCAGTCGGTTGTTTTTCCAACCCAGGATCGCTGGAACTCTCCACTCAGCCCTGGCAGAACCGGCAGTAGCCATAGGCCCCTTTCCTTTCCCACCTCTGGCCACGTTCCATGTCTCGACCGTGGTTTCTCACCTTCCCGATCCAGTCGAAAGTACAAGTACTGGGCAATCACGTGTCTCTCAGGCTTAGAGCCCTTCAGACCCCTGTACCCACACGACAGCTTTGGGTTACAGCTTGTGCCCACCTACTACTCGTTATGGCCCGTGGACCTCGCAGCTGGTGACCTGAGACCAGCTTGAGTCAAGGTCTATGCTGAACGCTTGAGACGCTGGAGTTCAGTCTCTAGACTTATCGCTACCTCACTCGTGGAAACTGCACCCCTCCTCATAAGTCAAACCACATAGCCGCTTATCAGCACCTTACATTCTGTCAGTGATCCGGGAAATGGACGTGGGGCCTCTGCTTTTTTCTAGCTCTTCTGTTTGTCCCTTCCCTGCTGCTGCCGCTGTGCCATCCAGCCTGGGATGGCGAGTCCCTTTTTCCTGCCCACGGGAATCCACCCTGACCAAACCAATCCGGCTGCAATTCTCCCTTTGATCTTTTTTGTCTGGCTGTAGGCGGGCCACGTATGCCGGGAAGGTTTCCTGTCTGCTTCATGTATGAAAGAGTGTGTGAATGGTGTGGCCACTTGGATGCGATTCTGACTGTTTTAAACCTATGTTTTACGCATCCTGTATGTCTGTCTTGTTAATTGGATCTGTTGAAAATTTGCACGAAAAACACGTGGTTTCTCAGTGCCTTGCAACACGTGGGCAGGTACCATCTTAGCTAAGGTTACGTCAGGTGACCTAACTGCCACCTTTGCTCAGTGCAACCGTGTGACTGCTTCCTACTAGCTCTACCTGCCTGCAGGGACCCCACTCACATGTCCAGTCCACCTGCAGCGGATCTGTTCACTTCCACCAGCTAGGAATCTGTGAGTTTGATTTTCTACTTCCTCTCTCTCTCTCTCTCTCTCTCTCTCTCTCTCTCTCTCTCTCTATATATATATATATATATATATATATATATATATATATATATATATATTGTGAATGTAAGCTAGCTTTAACTCTGTATATATGTATGTGTATGCAACCTAAATTCAACTGTGTATATGTGTGTATGTACTTACTGTTAAAAAATGTATTTTAAACAATCCTACTCTGTTCATTATATCTCCTTCTAGACTAAGGAAAAAAACACGCTTCAAATATTTTAAATTGGTATGTACTTTTAAAAGATGATAAAAATATGGGTAGATCTGTTACAATGTATTGCAAATGTGATTCAACCTTGTTTTAAAATTTATTCTATATAATGATAAAAGCTAACATTCTCAGACATCAATCTAACCTGTTACACTAATCCAGTTACAGTCAAACTGGAAAACTCAGGCTAAAACGTTCCTCTACAACCTTTCCACTTGGATGCAGCTCTCCAGGCAGATCCTATACTGTAGTTACAACTCATATACACCCAATACACAGTCCTCAAATGCTCAGGGATCTAGGGAATATGGCATTTAAATGTTTAATTAAAAAAGCTTTGTGTAACAGAGAGACAGATTGGCTTCTGGCAGCAACCCCCATTTCCTCCAAATAAGACAGATGGGCACAGAAGAACTTCCATCCGTAACTTACCTCATTAAGTGAAAGATCTAGCCACTGAGAAACACTGCCTTTCCTTTAAACTGCTGTAAAGATCTCTCCAGACCACGGATGAAGGGACATGGGAATTGACTGCCTCCAGTCGCCTAGGGCAACAGTAAGCTAATCTTTCCACAAACTCCTAATCCACAGGATCTTCTAAAGCTTGCCAGGCCCTGTGCTGCCAGCTAAAAGACAGATGTTGCCCTTAGTCCTGCCCTCAACGACCATGGAGGACCCCAAAGTGGCTGTCTCGGTAGCCAATCAAGTAAGTCTCTGTCATTTTTAAATCAATAACTCAGGTAAAATTTATCCTTCCCAAGATCCCTGGTGCAGTTTGACGACTGATAGGTTTGCCATCTTAATAGCAGGAACCAAGGCTAAGTCTAGACACAATTGACCTCGTTACCAGGCTCCAATAAGAAATAAACTCACAGGACAGATTTCTCCTGAATGTTAAGGTGATGTCATAATGATGCAAAAGAAACAGGTGCTTTAAGGGTCACTTACGTAGAAATGCAGAGCTGAAGATGTGAGGATCTAAGCCTGCTTTAGGGTCTAAGAAGATGTTTTGAGGTGTGCAAGTTACTAAGATGTGTACATTCACGCTATAAGGTTCTGGGGATCAAAAGCTTAAGTGATGTCGAAGGCAAGTTATTTGAGACATTTGAAAGGATAAAATATATTCCAGATTTCTCTTTCATTATGCTACTGTTATAGTAGGTCTCCCAGGGTCCGTAGTCTTAACATTAATCAATAAAATTCTGATAAGCCATTAATCTAGCTCTGACAGAGTACTACCACTACATAACTGCAAGATCAAGAGGTTAAATTCTCTTTGGTTTTCTAACTATAGACCTCAAAGATACTTTCCATTGTGCAGAAAACATTTGTCGCCATCATTTCTGGCAGGAGTATACTGCCATTCCCACAAAATAAATTTTGGTACGGATTATAAACAGTGGAAATGCTAACGTACATTTTCTACAAATGCAAGAATATTTCTAAGTTCCAGAGAGCAGAATTCGAGGATTCATGTCAGACAGGTCAGATGCAGCCTCCCCTCAATTAACAGGCCTTAAGAGCCTAAGCCTACCCACCTTTCCCTAGTACTAATGCCCTCCCCAATTACCAGGACCTAAGGAAAAACATTTTTTTCTAAAGTTAACCTTGGTCCTCTGCTCTGCCAGTACCTCACCAGGTCCAAGAGACACTGGAGAGTACCACAGAGCCTAGGAACCAGTGAAACAACCAGCTTTAAACAACCAGGACATGGCAGAACCCCAGATTTATCAGGTTCCCCCAAAGATGATCAATGCCCCCCAGGCCAGCAGAAAGTAGTCTCGAGAACTCAACACCCTCATTCCCTTAACCTGCCATACCTAACACATCACATTTTTAATGAAAAAAGAAAGGAAGGCTGCTAGTATCCAGGCACACTTTGGCTCTGCCCTTTGGGAACCTGGCATAGTGTGTCACCTCTCTGCACATGACAGGCAGTTCCTAGTCTGTACACAAGTGCGAAAGGTCCCTTTAAGAAGACAAGTCCTGTCTGCTCACTGTCTCTCTTCCCATTGTTCTTCTCAAGAGTCAGGCAGAATCTCTGAATTCCTCCCTCCCTCCCTCCTTCCCTCCCTCCCTCCCTCCCTCTCTCCCTCCCTCCCTCTCTCTTTTGAAACTTTAATCGATTCTTAGATACTTATTAGATTCATATGACAGGAAAGCTGTTTTGAACACAGGGATGAGGGGATGGGGTAAGGGTGGGGTGGGACACTGAGAAAGATAGAGAGACAGAAAGAAAAAGGAAGAGAGAAAGAGAGACAGACACACACACAGAGGCAAGAAAGTGACAGAAACATAGATGGAGAGAGACAGAGCGAAAAAGACAGAAAAAGAGAGAGACAGAGACACACAGAGAGAAGGGAGTGATAGAGATACAGAAAGAGACACAGAGAGAAAACACAATAGAACCGTCAAATCACAGAAACAGGAAAAAATTGAAAGTATAAAGAGAACTAAATATTTATTTCTAGGCTAGGAGAACTCTTGGTTCAATACTCAGTAGTTCAAAACAAAGAAATAACCAATGTAGAATTTTATACACAAATCAATTTAAGAACAATAAAGTCGTTTCACTCTTCCAAAGTACTTGCAATTATCTCTTAAAGCATTGTTTTCCAGGAAATTACTAGAGGATGTTTCCTATTCAAACAAGGGGATATTCAGAAGACAGAAGACATGATTTAGGAAACCTGAAATTGAACAGAAGAAATGACAGAGGAATCTCCAAGAGACTTGAAAAGAATGCCCCACAGCACACCTAGGAAGAAAACGACAGTCAAGCACTTCAGGGATACCAGGGGGACTCCCTCCAGAAGTAACTGGAAAAATTAATCAGAAAACTAAAAGTCATGCAGAAAAGTATTCATGAGAGACTATGGACAACCTTTAGAAGTGCAGCCTTAGATAGCTAAACAAGAGCTGAAAGAAATGTGGAAAACTGATAGAGACATCATAATAGTGTATCTAAGTCTAGAGAAGAGAGATGGGAGGTGTGCAAAGGTGTAACAGGTTTATTCACCTATATTTTTTATTCCATTGTAGAAAAATCTATTGACCTAACACAAGAAAATTAAAGAACATGTAATTGGTCCCATAGGCATGTTACTGGGAAACAGCAATGTGAACATCCAAAGGACAGCAAAATGAGTTATATATACCTGCTACTTCTTATACTTATACTTTTTACTTTTCTACATAAAGGAAATTATCTGAGCTTGAAATCATAAAAATATAATTCTGTCAAAAATGAAACTAAATTTAAAAGTATATTACAATTCTCAGACTATATAATTTAATTAGCTGAATAATAATTAATGCAATTCAGAAGACTCACAACTAAATAAGATAACCCAAAGAGCTCATTGTTTCTAAAACACATATTAAATATTATCTTGATGATAATGAGATTATAGCAATGACGATGAACCGGAAGGTATCATTTCCTATTGGTTGGATAGAGTTGCACACTTTTACATCAATCTCTGTTTCCTTCCTGTCCTGCACAGCTAGATATTGCCTTGTACAACAGTTAAAGTTTGGGAGGATGATGGTGGAGAAATTAGTCTCAATATCCCTCACACTTCTTTGGCACCTACTCAAAGAGACCATGAAGTTGACCAATCGTGCCTAACTGCTTTCATACTACAACAGAGTTAAACAGTGGTAGGAGACCCTCTGGCCTACAAAGCTTAAAATACAATTTAATCCTTTACTGCAAAAGTTGCAAAACCTTAGTCTAAGTCACACAGGCGCCCTTCCTGTCTTCCTTGATATAACTGTCCGTCGTGGGATGTTCCTAACATCATTGGTGCAGTAGATTGAGAGAAAATGTCCCCCCCCCATAGGGAGTGGCACTATTGGGAGGTGGGAGTAGGTGTGGCCTTTTTTGGAGGAAGTGTGTCACTGTGAGGGTGAGCAGGGCAAAACAGTTCACTTCCTGTTGTCTGAAGATCAAAATGTAGAACTCTCCAGCACCATGTATGCCTGAACACGGCTACGTCCCACCATGATAATAATGGACTAAACCTCTTAAACTGGGACACTCAATTAAATGTTTTCCTTTATGAGAGCTGTCACGGTCATGGGGTCTCTTCACAGCAACAGAAACCCTAACTAACACAAAGGGTTGCAGTAAAGAAGACACTGTTAATCTGTATTAAAGCTATCTAATCACTTACGCTGGCTTATGCTTTGCGTCACAAACATGCAAATTCTCTCAGACAAAATACTTGCTTTTTTGTGAAAACAGACACGACTGGTTGCATAGCAGATCGTACGTAGCCACACATCAACCACACATTCACCCATGAACTCACCAACGCATTCATTCATGCAGCATTTAAATGATGCTATATGCCATGAACACACATAAAGGAGCAGGATTTTAAAAGTTCTTGCAAAGCAAGTGCCTGACGTTTTATTTTATTAACATGACAACTAATAAAGGTGCCATTCAAACTTTAATCTTCCTCTTAATAAAAAGATGTAAGGTAGAAGAAAGGGCCGTGGGCATAAGGTTGAATTCCTTTAACTATGTGTTAAGTGACATAGTAGCTAAATTACAGGGGCCACATGCCACTTAGTCCTGTACTACGATGAGGCTGCTTCCTTGAAGGCTTGCCATAAATTTACTGTGCATAAATTGTTCTTATTTGTGCAATTCACAGACCTTTTCCCACAAAAGCAGAAATCCCAGATACCTTCCAATGTGTATTTCTCTCTCCAAGAAAAGGTACCCTAAAAGCTTTATAAAATATCTGCATAATCCCAACAGTCTCAAGAGAGAAACGCTGTTTCATTTTTACTACTTTAAAGTAATACCGCCTTAAAGCCTTGACCTGAGACCCAGCCCTCGCCACCTGCAGGAGCCCCACACCCAAGAAGGGCACTGGCACTACAGAAGGTTGTTGGGAGAGAGCCTCTGAGGAAACATTCCTATACTGTAGAGGCGCATGTGGCTGCTACTATGATTTTTATTTTTTCAATATAAACTCTAATTTCTAAAAAAAAGAACAAAATACAAAACTAAGCCCCTAAAAGACTGATTTTTGACAAAAAAAATATCTGCCAGGGATTCCTCAGTTTCCAGGCAATATCACTCTGCTTTCCTCCTTTTAAAAGAAGCAAGCAGCCATAGGAGGTACTTTAAATGTGATGAGCACCTGAAGCACTGAAATCAAAATTTCATTTGCCAAAAGGAATACAATATTGATTTGAGCAGCGCAGTGGTCTGAATAGCAGTGACTCCTTCGGCTCCTATATTTGAACAATTGCTGTCTAGTTCATAGAACTGTTTAGACAGAATTAGAGTGTTTGGCCTCGATACAGGAGGTATATCATTAGCGGTGAGCTTTGAGGTCTCTAAAGCCCCAGTCTCTATCTCTGCTCCCATCCCACCATGCTTCCTGCTGAAGATCAGATGTGAGTTCTCAGGTACTGCTCCAGCATCAGGACCACCTACCTACTGACATGTTTCCTGCCGTGGTGATGATAGATTCCCCCCCCCCCCTCTGAACTGTAAGCAAGCCCCAATAAAATATTGTCTTTCATAAATTGCCTTGGTATCTCTTCACAGCAACAGAAAAAAATCATTAAAACACCAGGGAGACACTGAGTTTCTTCCCCTCAGTTATAGCATACTACTAGTACTTTTGAGAAACATTCAAATTTAGGGGAAAATAAAAAGGGTAAAGCTGTACTTTCTGAATCACAACACCAATTACAACAGGATTTTTTATTCTTTTTTTCTTTCCCTACATCGAGGATTCAACCTAGTGTCTAAGGGAAGTTAGTCATGCACTCTGCAACTAAACTTAGCCTGAGTTCTGTTTTAACTTTTTACTTTCAGGCATGGTGTCATTAAGGTATGTACCCTGGCTTTGAACCCGAGACTCTTGCTGCTTCAGAAGCTTAGATTACAATGAAAATTATTAGTTTCAGGAGAAAACTTTTGAGATAACTATCTCACAAAATTAAGTAAAAGATGTCGTTGACAATTTATATAACCCTGCTATGATTCAGTCAAGTAGAAAACATTTTTTAAAGTAAAATTACCAAATAGTAATTGAGTCAACATTATGTGAAAAGATAGAGGAAGCAATATAAGTGGACCCCAAATCTCAGTCACCTAGTAATGATAGTAATGATACATACAGATAGACATCTGTAAAGGACAGTGGAGAGAATGACAGAGAAAGACTAATTACCTAGACCTGGTAATGGAGATGGGACTCTGGTAAAGGGACCTGCACGAGATTTTAGGAATATTCATCTATTTGAAAACATCTGTCAGCTCCTAATAGGTATCACTCCATCTAGGTCATGCAGTTTAAAACACAGCGGACACCATCTCTGTTCTCAAAGAACTTACACTCTAGGAGGGAGAAACAGCATAAAGACAAAGGGGAAAACAATGGATCGCAGAAGGCGCCTGCGAAGAACCAGAAAAGCATAGTTAAGATGCAAGCATCGCAGTGGATACTCAGGTTCAGTAGTCAGGGATGGTTCCAAAGAAACGAAGTTCTAAAGTATCAATTATGCAAACGTCAAAATACTAAAGAATAGTCCCCAAGTTAGAGACAAGAAAGTTTTCCACATTACGTCTTCTGCTGAGAAATGTTTTCAGTTGCGTGACTGTGGGGCATGACTCAGAAGAGGAGGAGGAACAGAGTGGAGTCTGTTTTTGTGGCTCAGTCAATAGGCTAGGGTGAGTTTGATGTGTGGGAGGATGAATCTCAGGAGTGTGCGGGTGTCTGAGGGGATAAAAGGCTGTCAAACCCATGTTTGCTATTTCACAATGGCTGAAGTAGCATTCTTACTGGATCAGCCCCAATTTTCTCAGTGCACAAGTTTATAACCAAGATATTCTTGCGTTTTGTTATAGTCTGTACATAAAACTGATGAATATCATTAGTAAACAAATCCATCACATTTTTACAGAAATAAAAATAACTCAAAGGGCATATGTGTAACTATGGCTTTGGTAAGTGTGTACTGCAGAAAACAGAATGACCCACATAAGCGCACATCTACACACAACAAATTCCCCATTAGTGCTGTACAAGGCAGTAAACATTTGCTCTGATGCTGACCCACCGGCCAAGAACTACATCCATAGGGCTTGATTCTCTCTACAAGTCTGTGCTGTCTGGAAGTGCCTGTACCACAGACTTGGCAGGCATGTCCGAATCTTGCGGAACTTGATAGGATTCCCGCAAAAACCTGGAGTTTGACATTTTTCCAGATCTTTGGAATTGTAAGTTATATAGCATTGTGGTGATCAATGAAATATCAGAACTGACTCGGCTTTGCATGATCCACAGCCAGCATGAAGGGCTCGCAAATCCAGATACTGGGATGAAGCAGCAGTATTTTAAAAATCAATAGATAAAACTAAATTCATGGAAGCTGGATCAAATCTCCAAAAGAAACTGTTTTCCAAGTTAAAATAAAAATACGTCGAGTTGTTATTGATGAGAGACACCAATAGTTTTAGTCTGCTGGAACTATTCAATAAAGGGCAGAAGCCACACCCGTCAATCATCTATAGTAATAAGAGGTTTCACATTATCATTCTTTCTAAGAATTTAAGACAAAGGACAATTATTCTTCCAATGAAAAAAGTCCAGTCAGGCCATTAAATGATTTCCTTTCTGCCACAATTGATTCTCCTCATGAAGACTAAGTCCAGATGACTATACAAAAGAACACAGCCCAGGAATATCTTCTCCCGTGTGTCAATGTGTATTACAGAGCCTGTCACTTAGCCAATCTGGGAGGTATTAGAAAATCAGGGACAAACCTAGCACAATCCTTAAAACTGTAAGTAATATAACTTCTCCAGATCATTTTGCCTTTATGAGCCAACATTTCTCCTTCGGAGTAAAACAGTATTTCCCCAATACTTCTATTGAAACTAAATTAAACAGTAAATCTACAGGCACATTCTAAAGTATAAGGCATCATCAGCCATTTTAGCACTGTGCTAAATAGAAGCCCAGTTACAAAGCATCGTTACCCAGATCATTTCCTAACCTGGCAACTCTAAGACAATTAACTTCTTCCCTCTAACTGGTATCTCTGAAGATCTTACAACATGAGTCTATTTGTAACGAAGTTTTAAAATGTTTACATTTTCCGGATGGTGATGGTACACACCTTTAATCCCACCTCTCAGGAGCAAGAAGCAGGGGGATTTCTGCGAGCTCAAGGCAAGCCTGGCCTACAGAGTGAGTTCCAGGACAGCCAAGGCCACACCGAGAAACGCTGCCTCAGAAAAAAAAAAAAAAAATGTTAAAAAGAAGTTCACCACTGTTTTGTCCAAATTACGCGAATAAAATAAAAGCAAAATCACTTCATGATTGTCCAGGCAAGTTTAGAAAATGTCTTTTTTTTTTCTGACACCTTGAATTCATGCATGCCTCACAGGTAACATTTTCAATTATTAAGTTAACATCACTGCTGTCGGCATAGCCAGTAATCACTGTCTGAATAATCACAGGGATCTGATTCCAGCTGCTCCCACCTTTGATATAACCGTGAGCGACTAGGAGCTGACAGGGATGGACTACAGCAATACAGCTGGGGGTCAAATTAATGCTGTGGTGTGCTACCTTGCTGTGAGCTGCTTTAGTCAGAGACGCATCCTGGAAAATAAGACCAGACGATGAGAAAGAATCAAAGTCCTCAGAGCTTGGTACAAAATAAAGTACTCTCTGAGCATACGAATGGCTTTTGAGTCTAGATTTGAAGAAGCGGGTTAAAGAAATCATATCTTAATAACATTCTTTGGCGAATTATAAGAAACCATCAGCATTCATATTCCTACAGATACGGCGTTTCCATTGATGGCTGGAGTAAGTATCTGTGCATATGGCCAAAGAAAAAGAGAGGAAGCACAAACAGTCAAAAGAAAGAATGTGGACTTATGAAACATGTTTGTGAACATTATGGTGACGCACCAGAGGGGCCATAAAGCCAAAGAGGAGCAAGCAAAGAGAAGCCATGCCTCGGGAGATCTGTGTTCTTGGTCCCAGTGCTACAACTCACTTCCTGGAGGAGCCAGTTTGTGACTTGGGTTTCTATGACTCCTGAGAGAAGAGAAAAGATGCAACTCCATCAGTCTGTGGTGGGCCTCCTTATGTTTATAGATCAAGTGAAATTATACTGGCTGCCAACAAGCACAGGGAAACAAATGTCAGCCTCTGTGTGCTCAAGAGAATCCCTTGGCAGAATAGCAAAAGCTTCTCATTTGAAGCAAAAAAAAAAATGAATATTACCTATGTAAATGACACCAAAAGACTCAACCTTTTAAGGGTCAACTCTAGAATACAGACAATGCATTTACCAGAAGCCAAGTCCATTCTAAGTAAATAACACAATGGCCCAAACACACAATCATCTGCTCCAAAATAAGCAACAAGTAGATAGATGTGTGGAGAGGTGGGAGGGTAATGTAAGCATATGCCTATGTGCAGGTATATAAATATGTATAGTTATGTGTATGTATGTATGGATGTGTGCACATTCACACATAGAGCAAACATGTATTGCTGGTACATTTGTTCACTCATTTCTTTGTTTTCCATTTTTGCCTAAAATTCCTTTTCTAAATCTAGTGCTGACATATGTATGTTATGTGTATGCATCTTATGTGTATGTATGGATGGATGTGTGCACATTCACACATATAGCAAACATGGATTGCTGGTACATTTTTTCTCTCATTTCTTTGTTTTCCACTTTTGCTTACAATCCCTTTTCTAAATCTCTAGTGCTGACAGCCAAGCACCAGGCCCAGCTCCCAGAATCCAGGCAAAGAGAGGGGGGAGGGTTTCAATGAGCAAGGGGGGTTAAAATCATGACGGGTAATCTACAGAAACAGCTGAACCAAGTTCATGGGAACTCACAAATTTTAGACCGACATCTGTGAAGTCTACATGGGACCAAACTACGCCCTCTGCATGTGGAAGACAGTAGTATAACTTGATCTATTTGAGAGGCCCCTGGCAGTGGGACCAGGATCTATCCCTGGTGCATAAGCTAGCTTTTGGGAGCCCATTCCCTATGGTGGGATACCTTGCTCAGCCTTGATGCAAAGGGGAGGGGCTTTGTCCTGCCTCAACTTAATTTGCCAGGCTTTGTTGACTCCCCATGGGAGGACTTACCCTTTGGGAGGAGTGGACTGGGGGTGAGCTGTGGAGGATGGGGGACTGGAGAAGAGGTGAGAGGGAAAACTGTGGTTGGAATGTAAAATGAATAAAAATAAAAAATAAAAAAATCTCTAGTGTTGATAGATTCCTTAATTTTAACTAAGGCAAGTGAACAAGAGAGAGGTCCAACAGATTTCCTACATGGGCACATGGATAGAAAGACTTTATCAATCTCTCTAGGCTTTCTCCCTGTCTCCCTTCTTGGATATCCAATAGGACCTCTAGGCAAAACGCAGACATACAGAAAGACAGACCACAGTTATGAATGACTGCTACTGATTGGCTGAGGTTGAATTAAAGACTGAGGTTTTGATGCTAACATCCTTTCCAGTTCTAACACTTTAGCACACAATATCTACTATCATCAATACACCTCAAAATTAAGGACACACACAAGGGATTGCCAGAGACCAACAAAAGGCCATTCTACAGAGGTGGGTGGTAAGAATCGATGAGGAATTCTAAAATAAGAAAGAAAAAACACGGGAAAGAAGGCCAAACATAAATGGTTTCATAGAGGAAATGAATACCAAAAATCTGTCCTTCAGTCTGACTGAGAAGGTATGAATTAAGTATGTTGGGGGGTGGGCTTATGCACAGCAACAGGCGTAGCTGGGAAGGACAGTGAGAATGGCACATGGCCAGGAAAACACTAGAACAGGGTGACAAGAACAAAGGCAGCTGGGCAACCTCAGGCTGCAGATGCAGCAGGGCTTACCATTGTCATGGATTCACTGCTGACAGGAAAGCTGGAAAATGCGCAGCTAAAATGTTTTAGGAAGATCTTTCAGATCATGATACCCAGACCCACACAGAGCAAAAAGCTCTAACCTGGGACCTATGAGCAAACACGTGGTACCGCTTTCTAAACCCTGACACGGCATGCATTTTGTACAGGAATGAGATCTGTACAACTTATTAGGTCTACCCCAGACGAGAAGCACCTCTTACTTAACTTCGTGAGGCACATCCATAAAGTCTCAAGAGCAAGTGAGCAAGAGGAGGCTATTCACAGACCATGTCTCACCGCAAAACCCAACAGGCAAGGGACAGCTTATCTCCCTGTTTCCTGCAATTCAGCTCAATTTCAGCTCCACTAGCCAAGAAGTCTGCCTTCTGAAGATTGCTGAAGCAGGGTAACCACAGGCTTCTGGGACTTAGGTGGTGTTACAGGAAGGGGAGCTGAGCCTCAGGTTGCCTCTGACCTCCTCAGCCATGCACACCTTATGGTGCCTGACACTGAACACAAGCCTCCTCCAGCTGATGAAGTCCTTCCTGGTGGCATCCTATGGCACTACCCACTGTCCTCGACATGATTTAATGTCTTGGCTCAGCATTCAAGCCTCTTTGTTTCCGCCTCCTTCCCTGGGTATTTATTTGCTCAGATCTTTCATTCATTCGTCTCTACCTAAGTCTCTACAGCTCTCTGAGATTCAATTCCACTGCACCTTTTGTCCCTAGGCAATTTCAATCCCAATCAAAAACTCTCTCACAGGCTCACTCACGGTCTATGCGCTATAAGCACACACTCTCTTGTTTGACGGTAGCTCAAAATTTGTAGTGCTTCAAACACACAGTTGTGGGCTTCGGTACTCTCCTATACAAATACACCGCCACCCACACAGGCATACAGGGAGGCTTGGTTGCTGGCGATGGAGCACCGTCAGATTTCCCTCCTTTCTCCTCACTGTTCAACTGATCACCAAACCTCTTAAGCAGTCCTTAAACAATCACCTCCTCTCCCGTATCCCCACCTCTCTAGCCTAAGCAACTAGCTGTCTCTATGATCTGACACTGAGCTGTAGAGCCCAGTGTTTTCCTGTAGGACTCCATGTTGTCCTAGAGACAGAAGCCACCACTGCTCTGGTGAACCTTCTGCGGTGACACTATACTGCAGTTCGGAAATGAAATCTTCACTCGGCGCCCTCTCCCTTTCTCCTCCTGAACTTTTCACATCGTTCAGGCCCGGGCTCCACTCTGCAAGAACAGGTCAACCCCCGCAACCCACTCTACCCCTGTCATAGTACCGCCAGCCTCTCCTCAGCACTGGGTGCCATTGTCATTTTACACTCATGTGTGAGCTAATCTGATGAGTGCCCTTCTCTTTCATCGCACATCAGCCGTGCAATGACAAGGACCTGTTTTCCTCACCACTGAATAGCCAGCACCTGGTACGGGGCCTGACACCGAGAACAGCCAACCAGCAACCGTGCATCAAATGAGCATTCTTGAGAGAAGACCATGCCTAACAGGAAAGGTGGCAGTCTAGAAATACCAAAAGTGGCACATTGGAGAAGCAGCAGCAGCAGCCAAAAATACTTTTCTAGTTTTTGTCCTGGCATGAGAACAGGGTCCCAGGGCCAACAAGGCAGGTTTGATGACTTAGCTCACAGGAGTCACAGTGTTACTCCCTGAGTATGGGAAGTTGTAGAGGGAGGTGGGAAAAGCTTGCCTCTGTTCCCATCCCAGCCAGCCCCTGAGCATCATGAACTGCTTCCCAGCCATTCCAATGAGGCACCCTGCTAGAAAGGGTGAAAGCTACACATAGGTAAAGCCGACTGGCTCTTTAAGACGCTGTGGATTCCAAACTGGATCCTGGTAACAGCTGCACAACTTGACATATTTGCTGAGACTTGTTTAACGGAGATATGTGCAGATGGGGGTGCTTGGACACATAAAATCATAAGGATGCTTTTTAAACGTGATAATGATGAAGGACAGTAAAGGGATGGGGAGACGGGGAGGCTGCAGTTTTAAATAGAAAGTAACATTGGAGCAAAGACCTGAAGGTGAGGCATCATGCCCAGGGGTAGGCAGGTGAGGAGCTGGTCCTGAAGCGGAGGGAACGTTGCTCTATGATGCACAGGTTCTAAAGAAGATGATGGGGACAGCAGGTAAGCAAGGGACAGATGATCTAAGTGGCACTAGTTCTTAAGATAGAGTCTGTTAGCATTTCTATCAGAGATCTCATGGCTACCATTGAGAAGAGATGATGGGAGGCAAAGAGGACTTCCCATCTCAGCAAGTGATGATGCTTACGAGGCAAGGGATGGTGCTGGTAGCCATGATCAGTGGTCAGGTTCTGTGTACACGCCAAGGCCAGTGCCAAGAGAATTGCTTAAATAAATCATAAGAGAAAAAATCCAAGGAATATTCTAAGTGTGGGGCATAGCCCCCTAAAAATGGGGAAGAGCTAGATGAAGTAAATAGATTTGGAATAAAAGGAAATCTAAAGCAAGTACAAGGAACTTTGCCACTAAGTTATAGATCAGTTAATTTGGGTGCCTTTCTTTTAAATACCACCTTCATGAGCTGAGCATGGAGGGACATGCCTTTAACCCCAGGACTCAGGAAACAGAGGCAGGCAGATCTCTGTGAGTTCCAGGCCAGCATGATCTACATAATGAGTTCCAGGCCATCTAGAGCTACATAGTAAGATCCTGTCTCAAAAACAAAAACGAAAAAAATAAGACCACTTACCCTATAGAGTAAGTTTCCTTCTGACACATTCATTAGGGAAATGAATGGCCAGTCAAAATGTGAAAGACCTATTTAAATCCTCGATTCTTAGCCTTATTGTTTCTTCACGGGCTTACTAAGTCTCTTCCTTTCTTACAACTCCTTATATTTATAATGACATTAGGCTTAATATGCCTGGAAAGGTCTCACTGCTGGTTCAAAAAACGATTAAATATGCAGTGACATCAAATGGCAGCTTCTCAACCCTCAGCAATTTTCTTAAAGAGAGTGGCAAAGCAGGGGAAGGGTTCTCTGAATGGGGGAACGATATGAGTGAGATCCATAGAGGAACACTGTGAGCAGCGTGAGGAAAAGTACCAGGTTCAAGGTTAATTTGTTTTGTGATCTGCTTCTCAGGAGAAAGACCCTCTGAAGACAGGAAGGCTAACGTGGTCTTCTTTTCTGCTAGTTTTAATTACCCCTACTGTCTTTTCAGGATGCAAATCGAATCCTTCCTCGTGCTTCTAAGTGTGTGCACGTGCTCCATTCTCTCTCATTTATCCAGCACATTTGTGGCCGCTGGGCTCTGTGTGGTCGTTCTTATTAATGCGCAAGTTAGTAACACACATTAGACTCGGCAGCTGTGCCCGTGGACATTACTTCCTATAATGTGGTCCAGATGGCCAAAAGGACGATTTGAGCAGAATGATGGCTGCCCATCCCCTAGTGAGAAGGCAGTCTTGAAAGCACTGATGGAGATAGTGATGTATCGCAGTCGCTCCCTGGGTCTCCTGTTCTCTCTCACCGTGTCTTCATTTCTCCTCTGTCGTTCTTACCACAAACGGAAGAGACCAGCCTAAGCGCCAGACGTGTCATTTCCCCTGACACTTTAGAAGGGAAAAGTAACTTAAGTTCAAAACAATTCCAGGTCTAAAATGGTGACCCCCCCCCCCCCGCCAAAATATTTCTCCTTCAATTAAAACAAACAAAAATAGCAAGCATTAAAACTTCCCTGTGAAACGAGTTAAATTGGTTTATTCTTCACTCAAAATGATGTAAATCCCCACGAAAGATGCAATAGTGATTCAGTTCCAATGGACAAACACACATGTGACATTCATTCCATACTCCCCTCACATAACCACACTCAACCATGACCTCTGGACAGGTCCAGGAGTCAAGTGCTCGTCCAGCACACACTTGATAATTTCTGTGGACATCTGAAATTCATTTCTTCTCATGGCTAGTCTAATGGCAGAGACTCCTTTTTCTGTATCTCCTCCAAATGTGGTTATTCAAAATGTAAATTCCAATTGGAAACCTGGTAGCTCTGCTCCCCAGATGCTGTTGTCTCTATACTATCCCACAACGCTTCACGGCCTACCTGTTAATCAGTGACTCAGAACATTTCATCCGCTGTAGAGATAACATTCTCCAGCTGGCTTATATAATGCTATATAATCATCATCCATGCAATAAAACCAAAATAGAAACAGAGTAAAAGCCATTTGATTTTATCCCACCCAGAAATGTACATCTTAAAAACCAATCTAATCACCATCCAAATAACATAATGATATTTACACGAATGCTCTCTGCAGCAATCTATCTGTCAAGTTGTTCAGAAATCTGAGTGGAGAAGTATAACCTGCTTCACAGTGAAGATGTTAACGAAAAATCGTGACTTCGGCGCTCATGGGCACCTGGTTAGTACCGGCTGCCTGAGTATCCAGAGAGCTAGTTTTGTTGTCATTAAGGCTGAATGACCAGAAAACAGAGGGCCAGATCTCGGTAGCAGGGGTGATCCTGGTGAGGTCGGAGTAAGACACAAGTGTGTACATGAGCCATGCACTTGTTCCAGTCATCCAAAATCTCAGGATTGATGACTAAGGTCATCATGAAGCCCCACTCCTACCTAAGGAGCTATTGGTAATTATAGCTACTGGGGGAGGGAAAGTCAGATTACTTTGGGGGTGCAGTCCCTCAGAAGCCACCTATACTGCAGTAGATGGTCCTATACCCAAGCACATACAAGCAGTACAAATTAGACTGGGTGGCTTTTAAAAAAATAAAACAAAGCATATGAAACTGGGAAGGAAAAGTGGTCATGGGATGGGGGCATTTGGGGAGGAGAAATGAAGGGTCTATTTCCTCAAACACATCATAAGCATGTGTAAAATTCTCAAACAAACAAACAACAACAGCAACAACAACAACAACAACAACAACAGCAGAAGCTGAGTGTGCACAAGTTTTGCCCAGCAGTGGCTCCCAAGTTAGGTCTCCTGGTAAAACCATTTGAAGCGTTTTCAATACACAAAGGATTCTATACCAATACAGATTCTAGCAGAGTGGATATAGGGATCCAGGGACCTTGCTTTAATATAGCCTTGGGTCATTATGAAGGTTAGCCTGGTCCCAAATGTCACACTGGACTTCTCTGTAGAATAGTGGTAAATACAAAATCCTCTAAAGCAATGACCAGGTAGAAGCAATAACAGAGCACTTTTAACATAAAAAAATCTATATATGCTTATTCCTATTAGCAATAGTGGGAAAACAGCATGATTTTTCATTATTCCAATAAAGAGGACACAGTGATGCTTGCTCCAAGCCCCCTACAGAGATGCAGCTTACCTTGCTCTGTAAAATAACACAACTGTGCCCACCCTACCCTCCCTCTGCTCCCCAAAACACAACCATCAGAAGGCTGTGGTCTCTGTTCAGGCACCCAACCAACCACAGATGAGGAAGCCTTGTGACCGTGCCCTCTGGAAACCTTGACAACCCAGCAACAAAGGAGCACACACTGAATGACCAGCACCGACAGGGTAACACGAAGCAGAACAAGAAACCGACAGCCTCAAGAAGAACGATGAGGTCAGACGAAGGAAACACATTCCATAAAGTTGTAGCGTAATACCAAGAGTCACCAATTCAGGAGGAAGCCAACTTACATGCTAGGTAACAAAGCTCAGACCGTGTTCTGTGTTTCTCAGATGGCGTATCATCGATGAAGAAACCCCATCTGTAGCTGACAGTAAATACCCTCAAGAAATGAGAAACCGCTGTGACTTAAAGCCAAAACCAATATGCCGAGCCCAAATAAAACCAGATTGTAGGTAATTAATGTTCTCATAGATGAGAAACTCAAAATTGCTTAGACTTTGAAATCTAAAACGAATGCAATCAGGCACGTCAGTTCAAGGCATTGCACTAGGAGAGAGTAAAGAGCATCCTAGGCTAGAGGGTGATTTGATTACGTTGATATCACTGCCTGTGCTGAGAACAGCATTTTCAAATCCCCTTTCCCGGAACCAAACCAGATCTATACCTCAATTTTAAGCCTAAATTCCCAAAGCAATAATCACAGCTCTCTGCTAGAGAGGCGCTAGAAACAAACCCACTATCTCCACCCTTACAGTAGGTTTTTTCCTTTCTAATATTATTTTGTAATTTTGGTAGTTTGTGTATCTGACACAGAAGACACGCACTCCTGTCTTCTTGACTCCTACATCCTTTTTCAATTTGTTTTTTTTTGAATGATCTTTTCTCATTTTATATACCTATCCCAGTTCCCACTCCCTCCCCTCCTTCTGTTCCCCCCACCATCCCACCCCCATCCACTCCTCAGTGAGGATAAGGCTTCTCATGGGGAGTCAACAAAGTCTGACTTATCATTAGGAGGCAAGACCAAGGCCCTTATCTCTATATTTAGGTTTAGTAATCTATCCCTCCGAAAAGAATGGGCTCCAAAAAGCCCTAAGGATAAATCCTGGTCTCACTGACTGCAGCCCACAGACTTCCCAAGCCACACAACTGTCGCCCACATTCACAATCTGAGAAGGGCCCTGTGATGTGCTTATAGGAGTGTCCTGTAGAATTCAGTTGTTGGGAATTTAGTTCTTATTGCACCTTGAGGTGGCAGCTTTGTGAGATAATTAGGATAAAATGAGGTTATGAGATGAGGAGCCTAATTAATGCATTAGCAGTCACACACACACACACACACACACACACACACACACGACACCAGAAGAAACCCTGAAACTAGAGTCCTTGCTCTGCCACACCATGTGATGACCTCCCTCTGCCACGACAGGATTTCTCAGGAAGGACATCACTGGATTTTGGATTAGGTTGGACTTCTTAATCTCTAGAACCATTAGTCCAAGAAAGTGTGATTCCTTTGTACATTACCTACACTGCTATATTCCATTATATATATAAAAAAACAGATTAGGGTAATTTATAACGTAGGTGACAGAAATCCCATTATACATGTGAAAATGAGGCCCAGAAGGGATGGCGCTTGATTGTGAATCTCAGAGCCAAAAAGTATCAGAGTATTCAGATCCAGGCTTTAAGACTGTGTTCTGGCTGCGTCGGTCTACCTTCCACATTCAACAGTAAGGCTAAATAAATAATACAGCTTCCAAGTAAGGATTTTAAATGAGGTATCAGAATTTGTCATAAAAAATTGCAGAATGCCTCCCCCACTGCTCTTATTGTCTGTGCCATTAGCATCAAATGTGTTCCCACTGAAGTAATCGGTTAGGATGGGACTACTTATTCCATCAATATTCTGCATGCCAAATTGGTCGTTCTGTCAGGGCGGGGATGAGGGGGAGTGGTCTTGCTTCTAAGTTACTGGGACTGGCTCATCTGAGATGGAAAACGGAATATATTATACCTCAAATAAATATGTAGGGGAACATTGAGAATCCATAAAACTGCCAAAGATTTGCTTTCTTCATTTAAAAACAGTCTTATCAGGCTGGGGATTATAACCATATGAAGGAGAAAGCTATTTTAGACAGATGTACATCCCCAGATTCTTCCTCCATATGTGGACCTAACATGCTTCCAAGTCAGGTTTGTAAAACTGTTACTTTATTATACAGTCTTTTAAAGACTTCACCAAAATTTATGGTGCCGTATGTCTAAATCAAGACAAATTAAATGCATGGGTGCACTGCAATGTGCCTATGAAACAGGGCAGGAACAACAATAATAATAATAACCAGAAGATTAGCACGTCCTCCTGCTTGGCCAATCTTAGGTAACGACTTTTGCAAGGCAGATCTAGGAATAAAGGACCCAGTTAGAAAAAGCAAAGACAGAAAAAAAGATGAACGAAACTAATTCCATCTGTTAATTTGAACAGTAAGGGGAAGTAAGATGTTCTGGGGCAAATCCTGAAAATAAACTCTGCAAACATGAAGAAATGTTGAAATCAGAGCAGATAAAGGGAGAGAGAGAAAGACAGCTCAATCTATCTCCAGTGTCACCAAAAAGCTCAGTTTACTAAGAGGCTCCTTGTGATATTTGTTGGTAATATTTTCCTTTACTGGACACATGCATCTATGAAGGGAAACTGATCCCAAGGGTTTATCCTGTCCTTTATGGAAATTAAAGTCCCTCCAACTTAAATTGAATTTCTGTCCCTTGTGCAAGACTCTGGCTTTAAATGACACTTTCTATTTGATCTCATCCTGTTGGGGTATGCCACCGTTCTGACAGGCAGCTCCCAGAGCCAGTCATCGACACGGTGCTTCAGTGCAAGTACAACTTCCATAGACTGTCATTTGTCTTCCTAGTCTCCATTTGATGATCCAACCAGGATCAAAAGAGGTGCTTATCTGTCACAACAGATTTCCTTCTAGATTTGAGCATAACTTGTCAAATGGCTCTTCTGATCCTAGCAGAAACAGGAACAAAGAGGTGAAGCTATAGATCACATTCCTCCTCACTTGATCCACAGAGACATGTGCCTTCATCCAAAATACACTGCACGTTAAAATCTTTATCTGAAGGAGCTGGGAAAAGGGCCAGTCAGTGCTTGCTTTCAACAAGCATAAGGACCTAAATCCAGATCCTGAACACTCATTAAAAAAAAGTCACAGTAACACACTCATATAATCCCACTGGGAAGGTGGAGATAGGAGGATCTCTGGGGCTTGCCAGGAAGCTAGCCTTTCTGAACTGGGGAGCTACAAGTTCAGGGGCAAACACTGTCTCAATAAACACAGCGGGTGGGGAATAATAGAGGTAGACCTCTGACCTAGCCATGTATACATCATACACTCTTGCACCCACACCTACACACACACACACACACACACACACACACACACACACACACACATCACTTTTACCTGCAAAAGTACCCGAATCTGTGGTTCTCTTAGAAGAAAACATTAGACTTCATTATCTCATTTACTAGAATATCTTATTCCATTTATGAAAAGAAACCAATTTCCTTATTTGTCCACTTCTATTTAATTCACACAAAATATCTGTGTATACGCTTTTCTCAAGTTTTACTTAGTTCATTGAGAATTCCATATCATGGGTTGATCAAATTCACCCTGCTTCCACCAACTCCTTCCAGATCCCCCCCCTTCCCTACTCACCCAACCTTATATCCTTTTTTATTTTAATTTTTAAAAAACCCATCAAATACAGTTTTGCCCCAATACACACTTGGGCAGGAAAGCAATATCATGAAGAGAAACTAGGCTCCAGCCACTCAGTGTAAAATACAGACTGAACATAATAGTTGACGGGCACTAAGTATGCTAGGTCTACAAACAGCGCAATGTTAATGTTTGGCTCGTCCCTCGCCTTCCGAGCTTTCACAGAAGCGGGTACTGCACACTCCAGATTGTCCTCCAATCCAAGGCTGCAATGCTTCTCCTGATCTCTTTCACCAACTCGTCTTCCAGCCCAGCTCCATCTTCTTGGTATACTGATCTCAGTCACGTGTTTCTCCATCTAGCTTTATCAACCCTTCATCCACAATGAGCTCATTGCTATCCGCGCTTCCTAGCAATGCCCTCTAATCCATCTTGCCAACTTGACTATCTGGCGGAGCCTCTCACCTTTTAACAGGTCAAAGGTCTGCATTTATGCAATCAAACCCAGTCATCAACTCTAGAACTCATCCCTCTCCTATAGAAGGACTTAAGTAAGCAGAATTTGTTGTTAAACAAAAAGTTTCTCCATGTCTGGGCTTCGTGGAATTCTGTGTGAGGGTCGGCTGAAGCTGTGGATGAAACCTAGAGATCTGAGCATGCTAGACCCTCTGTTATTGAGAAAAATTCCCAGCCTGTAATAGTACAGTTCTGTTGTATATTTAACACATTATCTGTCTCAACTTCATAACTATGCATCTTTCTATGGCCTTGACTAGGTCACTGGGAAGGCAAGGAGTGGGACGTGCAAAGACAAGCTAATGATTTAGATTTTCTTCATCGTTCTACTTTCATATGCTTCATCTATAAAACGGAAATAAGACACCACCCCATCAAGCCACTGTAAGTCCAGCAGAAGACCGATGGAGAGTGGCCTGTGCACAGATGATGGGGGTTCAGTAGCCTGTGCACAGAGACGGGGTTCAAAGCGAGGCCTCTGGGAGGAATATAAATGCGAGTTTTCAGTCCTCAAGGAGAAGAGATGAAATCTCCAGAGGACTCAGGATTTTGTTAGAGCATCCTTTGGCATCTTGCTGTATTCTGTGATGGGTTTTAACTAATCACCTAATGTCTTAATAGAAAGTATGTCTTGAAAACATCACAATGTTCTTTTTCCTAAGCAAGGTTTCTTTTTACCCTGTCCTGCAAGGAGAAGTACAGACAATTGCTTTCGAGACCTCCACAAATTCAAAGTCTGTGCATGTTTGTCCCTTATGCTATAGTATTTGCACACAGCCTATACATATACTTTGCATATTTTAAATACCTCTAGATGTCCCTAGCCCCTACTTCGATGCCAGTGCCATGCATGCAGTCGCTATACTACATCGACTAGTGAATGCTGACAAGGGAAGAAGTCTCACGGGTTCAGAGCATACATCTTTTTTCCTAAAATAATTCTAATCTGAAATTGTCTTGTGGCATCTGTGGATACAGACGGCCAATCACATTCAACTGACTTTTTTCATACCTCTTAGTCCTGTATCAAGAAAAGAACAGGCCAGGAATTTAAGACATTTCAAACTATAAATGCATTTGTTCCACCATATTCAAAATTTTCACCATGAGAGCCCTTTATGCTCCTCGTTGACTCTGAGGCGTTACAGGAGAGAGATGCAGGAAACCTCAGAAATAAACCTGGACCCATTGATTTAAGAACAGATGCAGAGAGCTGAGTGCGGAGGCACACACCTTTCATTTCAGCACTAAGGCGGGTGTGTGAGTTCAAAGCCAGCCTGCTCTACATAATGAGTTCCAGGATGCCCAGGGCTATGTAGAGAAACCCTCTCTCAAACAAACGAACAAGAAAGAATGGATGCAGATCATTTACCAAAGACCTTGAAATGCCTTGTCACCTGGTCACTTTCATAACAAATGTACTAATTCACATCACAGAACTGGGTAAGACCTCAGTAGTTAAGGACTGTGAACCAGCTGGACACGGATGGCCCAGATACATTTTTAATGCAGTCCTCGCAGATTCCTTTTTTAATTAAAGATACCTCCACATTAAAAAAAGTTCCAAAGACTTCTGCTTTCCTTGAAAAGTTGGCACATTATTCCCACCTGGCCTTATCCTCTCCTTAATCCTAACGGGCAGACTCCCCCGCCCCCCCCCAAAAAATGGAAAAAGTTTGGATCTAAACAAGGTCTTATGTACACGCTGGCTCTGACCTTCTACGAGGTTTGAATCCTGGATCCCCCAGCTATACACTGAGAGCAGTGGCCTGACTTTATAGTGGCTGTGGGGTTCTAGAAAGAAGTGCCTTCTAGACTATGCCACGCATGCACCATCGTTAACCTCCTGTGCTCGCTGACTCTCATAAACCCCTTTGCAAATTATCTGTCACTATTTGGCTTCCTCTTCCTCGTGTGACTATGTCACTTGACAGAGTTCATTATCTCAATTAAAGAATGTTGTATGTCTCCCCTACCTCATTTACATTCAATAGGTGGGGGAAAAAAACAGATATTAAAAGAAAGCAAAATGAATCATTGAACGCCACTGGAGATTTACTAAGCCATTCTATCTGTAATGAAAAAATAAAATTGGTGCAAAGTATAATTACTGCCTTGCTGATATTCAAGTTCACCCATTAAAATATCTGAGGCGGAAGAGGGAAAAAAAATGAAGCCTAGACAGTCCAGGTGTTAGGGGCTCCGAGGAGATCAGGTTTCTGGTGTCTTTTGTGTGCCTCATTTTTGCAAAGGGCACTTTGGTACTTCAGAAGAAAACAAGATTTTTACATGAACTCTGAAATCTGAGCTTCTGGGACAGTATGCCAGGGCAAAAAAAAAAAAAAATCGACATATAGATAGAGCTCCAACTCCTAATGCATCAGTTAAGTTGGAGGATGGCTTTTCATCACCCCCCAAATGGGCAGACGTGATGGGAAACTGCACTTAAATAACCATGCAGAGGACACAGAGAGGTTAGAAAAGCTGTACGTCGTGAATGCCTTCTATAGCGTTACCTTAAAAATTCGCAAGTGTTGTGCCTGTTCTGGCCAATCGACAACAGAAGAGCCACAATAAAATCATCTGCTCTTACTGTTAATTTAATACGAGTGAGATGCACAACCGAACTGGAAATGGAGGGAAACACGGGTTTAAATTGGAGTCTGCTTTCTTTGAAGATTACCAAAATGGGAGTGAATTATAACGCAAGACACAATCCGTTGGAAAACTCATCTGATGGGTCCTTTTAAAACGCATATCGTGTAGTACATTGTCACTTTTATTTTAAGTTGAATGAAACCATTGTCTGAATACAAATTGACGACTACCCAATTGCCCCAATGTCCTCAATGTATATATTATTACTTTTTAAAACAAACAAAATAAATAGAATTTAAGAAACCATTTCTTCTAATACATGCCCCAAGGCTAATGTTTAAGCAAGTCTCCTTGGTAACCAGGAAGCATAGTGCATACTGGCTTGGGGGAGGGGTTCCAACTCTAGGTTGGTAGAATAAGTAACCTGAGTAGTAACTGCTCCGGCTAGACGACGCCAGCAGAGGCTACAAACCTCCCCTGAAATCGCAACTCCAGATCTTGCCGGGTCTGGCGCAACCGCAGCTTCCCACCCTCTCCCTTGGGTCTGCAGGCACTAATCCCGAACCCGTTACAAGGAGGGAGACTGGCTTACCCGATGAGGGGGAGCAGTCTGCTGGGCTTGATACCCAAGGGGGTCGGCTGACACCTGTCTCTCTCGGAGGCACAATGGTTCTGCTTTCCCCTCGACTCTGGGCTCAGGGAAACTGCAGCAGCTCCGTCTGCCCGGCCGGGGCTGCAGCAGTGATGATAGCGCGCTCTGGCGTGTGTGGATGCCAGCCTGTGTGCGCGCCAGCCCGCGCGCTCGCTCCCGAACTCCCGCGGGGAAACTGTGTTCCCCCCCCCCCGCAGAAAGAGGAAGCCAGCCAGCCCCGCAGGTGGCGCGTGCAGCCGGACCCGCTCTACCCTCCCCGCCGCCGGCCGCCAGCCTCCCCTCGCAGCCGCTCCGCCCTCCTGCCGCTGCGCGCTCCCGCCCCGCCGCGGCCGCCCGCGACACGCGCGCTCCCCGGAAGTCCCCCTCTCCGCGCTCCCGCACCTGAGCCGCCTGCCACGGGTCACACGCACAGCCTGGAGCCCCAGAAGGCCTCTGCCGCTACACGCCCGACTGCTGAGCGTCCCTAGGTCCGGGTCCCAGCTCTCCCAGGGCTGGAAGAGACAGCGGCTGCAGGTGCCACATTCCGCTGAGCAGAGGGCACTCCCTTATCCCTGACCTGCTGGACTTTTTCAGATGCACTAGTCCAGAAGTGGCCTTCTGAGAAGTCATGGTAGCACACTTTTGAGAACAAGTGTTTAGCAACTTTTTAAGAAACCATAGCGGGCACAGACATGTCCTGAACGTGAGGGAAGAGGGACAGTATTTGAATACCACTAGTCAACCTTATAACTGTTGACACCACTGTTGAATGACTGGGCTTGGCATACTTGCTGGTCATTGTGTCTCTCCTGTGAGCACGCTGAGAAACTCCCTTTTTAGGAAAATGGTTAATTTTAATAGGTGTTGATGGAGTGGCGGGGCTGCATCCCGCCATCCGGCTAGCTTTACACCCGAAATAATTACACGGAAACTGTATTCATTTAAACACTACCTAGCCCATTAGTTTCAGCCTCTTATTATTTAATTCTCACATCTTGCTTTAACCCATATTGAGTAATCTGTGTAGCACCACGAGGGGTGTCTTACCAGGAGAGATCTTAGCCTGTGTCCATCTTGGAGAGGAGAGCTATGGCGACTTCCTATGGGGACTGCCTGAAGCGTCTGCCCGACTCAGTTTTCTTTCTCCCACAATTCTGTTCTGTCTACTCCACCTACCTAATTTTCTGTCCTATTAAAGGGGCCAAGGCAGTTTCTTTATTAACCAATGAAAGTAACACATAGACAGATGACTTTCCTCCATCAAATAGGTAATGCTGCACCTCTGGATTGTAAACCTTGGTCCAAAGTGAAGTCAAACCACAAGAGTGGTAGACTTGTGGTAGACTTGAAATTGGAATAGAGATTTAGTAGATGTGAGTGATTTAAACTACTACAAGATTTAAAATAGATCCAGGAATTCCACAAGACTACGGGTAAGGTTTATGCTCTTCCACACATTGGAGCGAAGCAGAGGCCTTGGTCAGTTTAGGGGTGTTCTTACCATTCTCATTATTCACAATGGTTCAGCAATCATTTTCCATGTTTACACCCACACAATCTTTAAGATGTGTTTGGCATCCAGAGACCTGTCTGTCGGGATGCTTTTCTCAAGGTGAATTTAGTATTAGGGCTTCGGAATGCTGACACAGCACTCCTGGACAGCGGGAGAGATGCAGAGAAAAGAGTAACAGCTGCCTGCAAGGGGGCAGTGCCAGCCTCTAGAATATTTCATAAGCAACTGATTTTTTTTCATTTTATGCTGGAGGATCAAATGAGAGAACCCCAATATATTGACAATAGTGTGAATAGATAAAGCACTCTCCCTTCAGCCTTAGTGTGTTTACTGATAACAGTCAATCTTGTTTGTGAAACCATTTCTGGAAAAGGCAGACTTCCTGGTATTCTGGCTCTTACAGTGTTTCCTCGGCTTCTGCCAGGACACCTAAGCTACAGATGCAGGAGCCACGCTGCATTTGTACCCACTGGGATGGAGGTCCCTTGGTCCACTGATCTCTCCTTTGTGCCCCATTGTGTTGTCCTGTGATGGACTCCGTTGACTGTAAAGAGAGGATTCTTTGTTTATGGGGTAGAGCCACACTTATTTGCAGGTATAAGAATAAAAATTTTCAATATAGTTAAGAAATTATGCTGGCCTGGCAAAGTGGTGGCAGTAGATTATCTTCTAAGACCTATGACCTAGCCCCAGGAACTTAGCTAGGTGAGTGGCTCCCTGCAGGGGTCATATAGGGAAGGAACGACGCAAAGACATAAGAATGAAAACCCAGTACAGAATGACTTCAACTTGGATCAGGCTCCGGGGAGTCTAATAACAGGCAGTTTATTCCCAATGTCCTTAAAAACAAGTTTCCTGCTGTAATACAATCCCCAGTGTACAAAGAAGCATAATTACATTGAAACTCAACTCCCGTGTCTAAGATTGGGTTTCCATTGCTGTGAAGAGACTCCATGACCATGGCTACTCTTATAAGGAAACCATTTAACTGGGGTGGCTCGATTACAACTCCAGAGGTTCAGTCCATTATCAGCATGGCGGGGAATGCGGCAGGGAGCATGACAGCTTGTGCAGGCAGACATCATATGCAGGAAGACAATGTGCTGGCTACATCTTGGCTTGCAGGAAACAGGAAGTTGAGTGTTTCCATTGGGTGGTACTCTAAGCATAGGAATCACACAGCCCACCCCCACAGTGACATACTTCTTCCAATAGGGCCACACCCACTCCCACAAAGCCACCCCTCTTAATAGTGCCTACTTCCTATGAGGTTATAGGGGCCTATTACATTGAAACTACCACATGTCATTCCTTCCATGAAGATGGGTTCTAGAGATAGGCCACCTGTACTAGCTTAAGGAACTGAGGGTGTGTCCTGGTCTTGGTCACACAGATATCATAGAGGTCATTTGGGCTGTTAGCCACCTCTGGTCCTGGTTGTGGGAGCTTAGAGGAGTCTCTGGCTATTAAGGTTATTTAGAACTAGTCTTGGTTGTAAGAGCTTGGTATGATCTGGCCTAACAGATAATCCCCAGATCACCAGGCTGTCAATCATTTCCAATTCTCAGCTTTCTGGAAGGAAGACCAGATTTTTCATCTTTCCCTTTGGACTGACAATCCTGTGTGCTTAACGTTCCTGGTTTCCCTGGAGATCTGTGGGCTCAAGAACCTTAGTGTTATGCTCCCAACAGCCAGGTTTCTGGTCCAGGCCTGATACTCCTCCCACTGACTGCCCCTTAATCCAAGTAGACAGCTGTTGGTTATCAGCAGCACGTGAGTGCCACTTATTGTATTGTTAGGCATATCTTGCCATGATGGTCACTGTTGCGGATCATAGGTGTCACAGCTGGGCAAGACTATTGTTTCCCTCCCATAGAAGCTAGCATAGTGCTTTCTGATACCATCAAAACAAGACCACAGAAAGATGGCTTTTAGATTAGATCCAGCTCAAATCACCCAAGAGCCTTGTGCAGTGTTTTCAGCAACCTCTAAGAGGAAATCAGCGAAAACAGCAATAGCCTATATCGTTCTGGAAGTCACCTGATCTACCCTGATCAATCACATGAAAGGAGGTTCCCCAGTCTGGTACTGGGAGCTTCTCTTAGCATATGGTTCTTCTGGGGGGTATTGTCAGCCCAAGAGTCATACTCCTACAAACCTAGACAAAGACCTACAGACCACTGAGGACTCCTGAGAGGACAATTAAAACTCTTCCAGTGATGAGCCCCCTAATTAATTACCTAATGCAAAGCAGCCATCCCTAAAACCATATACCTACAAAAAACCAAAAACAGCCTCAGCAGGTTCTATTTATGTATTTGTACATATATATTAGATGTCTGACAATAATAACTATGGAGGGCCCCAAGAAAGGGAAACAGTTAAGATCTTCTGGGTCAACTGGGAAGGGGAGTAGAAGGGAGGAGATGGCAAGTGGGAACATGAGAGTTTGAGATGGCCACGCTGGGGGAGGGACTGAGAGGAGGACAATGAAAAAGATATCTCGCTAGAGGGAGCCATTATAGGGTTAGGGAGAAATGAGGTGCTAGGGAAATTCTCAGGAATCCACAAGGATGACCCCAGCTAAGACTCCTAGCAATAATGGAAATGGTGCCTAAACTAGCCTTCCCGCATAATCAGATTAGTGTCTACCCTAATTGTCATCATAGAACCTACATCCAGTAACTGAAAGAAACAGGTGCAGTGATCCACAGCCAAGCACTGGGCTGAGCTCCTGGAGCTTGGTTGAAGAGAAGGAGGAGGGGTCAGATGAGCAAGGGGGTCAAGATTATGATTGGGAAAAGCACAGAGACAGCTGATCCAAGCTAGTGGAGCTCATGGACTCTGGACTGACAGCTGGGGATCTTTCATGGGACTGGATGACACTCTGAATGTGGGGGACAGTTATGTGGCTTGATCTGTTTGGGGGTGATGGTGAGTGGGACCAGGACATATCCTGGATGCATGAACTGGCTTTTTGGAACCCTTTTCCTATGGTGAGATACCTTACTCAGCTTTGATACAAGGGGGAGAGACTTGGTCAGGTCTCAACTTGGTATACTAGACATTGTTCTTGACTCCCCAAGGGAGGCCTTAACTCCTCAGAGGAGTGGATGAAGGGAAGTGGGGGGGGGGCAGAAGAAGGGGAGGGAGGTGGAACTGGGGTTAGTATGTAAAATTTAAAAAAATTAAATAAAAAAGGAAAAAACAATAATAACCAAAGAAGAAGAGGCTATCAATTTGAGAACTGTAGTGACATGGGAAAGATTGGAGGGAGGAAAGAGAAAGGGGGAGGTGATATAGTTATATCTTAATTTAAAATAAACAGTCAGGGGTACACAGAGAAACCCTGTCTCAACAAACCCAAATAAATAAATAAATATAATTATTAAAGTAATAATTTATGGGCAATGTGCACACAGTTCCCAAGCATTTTAATAAGCACTTGTATGCTGTGCCTCTTAAGATGCTTTAGAGGAAATTAAAATAATCCCTTAAGAGTCATGAAGTGCTCCTCACTATAGGAGCTACGCTGACCACTTTCGAGTAGCTGTAGTAACTGGATTGTCTGTTTGGAATAAATAGAGAGTATCATTAAATATAATTAAATAGTAGAAGCAAGAGCAGAGCACACACGCACAGGAAAGGGATCTTCATCCCACTGGCTAAGCTCACCACTTGTGTGAATATGGAAGTATTCCTTACAACCTGCCTGGGTAACTACTGCCTCCCACGCTCCATTGTCCTTTACACCTTGTATAACGTGTCACATGAAGAGGCTTGACAAATGCTGTTTACTGGCACATATATGATGAAGGTTAAATAAGAAAGTGTATATAATTGCCTAGTTAAATGTATGGCTCTGAAGGCAATTTTCCCAAGTGACTCTCCATGTTCTTACCTGATAGTATTTTTAAAGCTTTTTATTTCTACAGGACAGTCAATGTGTGTTGCGTAGCTACCAAAATTCAATACAAGCATATTTTTCAGTTTACTTGGTTTAAAGAGATTCTAGATATCATGTCTCCCAAAAGCCATTAAAAACGGTATTCATTCTTGTTAAGGAAATAGCTAAAGCCAGGCATGGAGACACACCATAATCTTAGCACTTGCAAAATCGAGGCAAAGGAATCGGAAGTTTGAGGTCATCTTGGATAAGTAAAACCATCTGAAAAAGAAGGCGGGGGAAGAGAAGAAAGAAAGGAAGGGGAAGAAAGGAGAGGAGAGGAGAGGAGAAGAGAGGAGAGGAGAGGAGAGGAGAGGAGAGGAGGAGAGGAGGAGGGACAGGAGAGGAAAGCAGGAGAGGAGAGGAGAGGAGAGGAGAATGTTTCCTAAAAGCTCTTCTTTGGAGTGTAGTCATCTGTCCCACAATCGGACTTGCTTTCCTTTTATTCCTTTACAATTAGAATCTATTGACATTGCACTCACTATAAAGAGAGATTGCTTCTGTTGCAATTTAGTGGTGTTATAAGAGATGAGCTGAAGGGAGAAAATGAAGCTTCAGTCCTTCAGGAGCAAGCAAGGGAAATTACTTCTCCAACATTGAGCAAAGGGGAATTTCATGGATGGTTATAAGGAGGTTGGAAATCGGTGACAGACATCTCAAGCTAAGAAACCTGGGAAGTCGGCAAGATTTAGAGAAAACCCAAAGAGCACAGGAAAGGGAGAGCAGAATGATCAGAGAAGGCTGGCACCACTGCTGAGGAGGTGGGCATCATATATGCTCTCCACACGCCACACCAGAGTCTAGCTCTCTCTTGCCCTCACTGAGACCCTTAGCCTGTCCCTCTGGTGGCTAGGATGAAACCTTTGATCAGAGCTTCAAGATTTACGAAAGAAAAGTATGGGCGCTTGCGCGGCTAGAAAATAGAGCAAGAGAACAAGTAGCAGATTCGAGGGGCAAGAACTCCAGAGCTGGACCCCGTCATTGCTACCGTGGTGTATTAAGGACCGCGGTCTTCCGCTAAGGAGCCCTCTTTCACTCTCCTCCGTGCCCTAGCGTTTTGTTGAGTTTAAATCACTAATGTTTCAGGTTTTCTCTTGTACTCCATACATTTTTTGTGGCATTTTTTTTTTGTTTTTAATCTATGTATCATCCACTTGCATTGAACAAGATATAGCACACCGTATATGTTATCATAAACTTTCTTACAATCTCTGTTTTAACAGCCTTATGAGCTTCAGGGAGACAGAACTGTCTGTAGACGGACCATGTTGACAGCATGTGTCACAATGGAGAGTTGTGTCAAAGCTCCTTATTCAACTGCAGCGTGCACACCTATGAGAGCCACTTTTCTCACTGTGAGAGAGGAGGTGTCCTTCTTAGAACCCGTGCCAAGTTCTTCTGGCATGAGCAGTAAAGGATTAATGAGCCATATTTCTGACAACTGTACGTCTGCAGAGAAAGGAGGGGTACTAATTGTGACTAAGCCGGAATTGATGTGTGGCTGACACTCTTTAGCTTTAAAGTAGAAAATACAAAATAACTCTTGTCAGCACCTCAACTTCTTTCCACACCTGCAGGTACATTTTATAGCTAATTCATCCTCTATATCAGGATCCGGAATCACTCAAGACTGGTTATTCAAAGACAAAGGTGTTTCAGCTGAAATGTCATATGTTTATATTTTCCCTGGCACAAAAGGCCATTCAGGCTTTCAGATCAATTTAGCACCATCAAGTAGATATGCAATGAAAAATTTAAAAGGGTTCACTATACTACTCACGAGGCACAAACAAAACAGGAGAGGGAGTCTCAGTCCTTATGAAAGCAAGTCCGACTTTAAATTATACACTTTCATGGACAAGATTAGTGAAGATAAGAAAGGCAGTATTATTCTTATAAAATATCCCCACTTGCTCATGTGTTTAAGACTGGGCCTCCAGCTGGTACTGCTATTTCGGGAAGTTCTGGAAACTTCAGCAGACTGGGCCTAGCTGTAGGCAAGGCTAGTACGGGCATGCCCAGGAAGAGTGCCTTGCCCCAGGCACTGTCCTTCTCCATGCTCTTGACAGCACTAAGTGGGCAGCTCTGATCCTCCGTGTTCCACCCCATGATGCTTTGCCTCACCAGAGCCCAGGAACAGCACAGGTAACTGAACATGGACCAAAACCACTGAACTCATGAAAGGAAAGAAAAAAATCCTTTCTCTCTTTTTGTTTTTAAAGATGTATGTGTCTGGAGGAGGGGTTGACAGTGTTTGAGAAGGCCAGAAAAGAGCCCTGGACTCCCTGAAGTTAGAATGAACAGGCTGCAGTGAACCTCTAGGTGTGGGTTCTGGAAAGTGAATACAGGTTTTTGAAAGAACAGTATTTACTCTTAACCACTGAGCCATCTCTTCCTCCCCAATCCTTTTTGTTTAAAGTTCTTTATGTTGAATATTTTGATAAATTTAATCAACAACACAGTAATAAGCAATACCAAGGAGAATATGGCTAAATATAACTATGAGAATGCAAGGAGATGCACACATTTTATAGGAGAGTTTGCCAATATTCACACTCTAAAAGTATTTTTAAAAGACATATAACTTTTGATCCAAAACTTTGCCTACGGTTACCTTAAACAAAAGTACAAAGACTTGCATATGATATTCATGATAGCTTAGTAATATTCAAAATGGACCTTATTCTTGAACCTAACGAAATAGAAGATGGAGATGGTTAAGAATTAGAGGTTAGGGCTGGGGAGATGCTCAGTGGTTAAGAGCATTGCCTGTTCTTCCAAAGGTCCTGAGTTCAGTTCCTGGCAACCACATGGTGGCTCACAACCATCTATAATGAGGTCTGGTGCCCTCTTCTGGCTTGCAGACATACACACAGACAGAATATTGTATACATAATAAATAAATAAATATTTAAAAAAAAAAGAATTAGAGGTTAATCACTGAGCAATGATGAGGAACAAAATGACTTACCTCAGACCAATTGTGTAAATAATAAATAGCTATGTAAAAAACAGAGAAATCTTTACACGCTATTTTCGCAAATATGTCAGTACATTTATATTCATTGGATATAATGCAATCTAGAGTTAAAATATAATCTTGTATAAACATAAAAGAAGGGAAAGAATGATGAGTTACATGGATAATTGCGTGTTTCCATATTTCATTGGTTCAGAAACAGGTGGATGTCAAACTTGTTCTGGTCAGTCTTACATACATAAAGGTACGAGAGCCTTCCCTCCCATAGCCTTACCATTTGCACTGGGCTATGCTCAGACCCAGGCAATTCACAGGCCCTTCACTAATGGTAGGTTTAGGATGATCCTGTCTCACTGCTCACCGGGATCCTCTCCTGTGGGTTGCTGGATTGTGGAGGAATACCAGTGGGAAGGGAAGCCAACATACTCTCCAGCACAGGGACACGTTGTGCTGGGCTGATGAAGACTTGGTGCTGAGGGTGGCATGGCACGGCTCTCACAGAAGTGGTTGGTATCTCTAAGGCCAATGCTGTTGCTGTCCAAGGATTCATGACTTGGCTGTGGAGACTTTAGTCTTTTATGAAGTCATTTGTGTCTTCCCATAATCCAACACAGAGAAGCCTCTCCAGTGTTCTCAGTAAACAAGCTTTATTCTCCCTCTCTTCATGTGCTCAATGCTAGGCTTTTTGAGCCTCCATATTCCCCAGGGAAAGGTGAGTACACTATCTGCCCATTCCCACAGCCCCACAAGGCAGGACAATCAGATCCGCAGCCCCATGATACAGGACAACCAGACTGTTAGGAAGCTGAGTCATAGCAGGAACTCAGCTTATTACGGTGAGCATCCTCTTATAAAGGGTAAGCAACATCCTGTGATCTGAGGATACCTCCAGCCAATGAGAGGCAGCCAAACCCTCCCCCTGGCTGGAGGGGCGTTTACCTAGTTTTTGCTGTCTCGTCCTCACTCAAACTCGAGTCAGGCTTCTCTCTGTCCTACAGGCCTCAAGGTACAGGCCCTGAGATAATTTTGGCCCAACATTTCAACAGCTTTTTTTTCTGGGAACACAAGCCTTTGTTGTTCTGCTGAGGCCTCACTTTCTTGTAAGTCAAGCAGCAGGTGTGATTTGTTTGCTTGCTCTGATGTCTAATCCTCTCTGATGCCATCCCTCTACTGACACAAGGCTTTCGAAATGCCCACTACTAATTAACATAATCATATTCTAGCCCACTAATTTCCCTGGTTTTATATATGGAATTTTTAACTAATTCACCTTAATATTATTACTTTTGATAAGTAAGAAGGTGCTTTATTGAATGAATTAATATTAGAGTTCTTAGAATTTAAGGACTAGTAAGGGAAATCCAAATACCTGAGCTTTTTAGGGACCAGAAACCCTAATAACTTTACTTCATTAAGATTTGACATTCCAGGAACATCATGAGTCCATATTATGTTAAGTTTGAGCATAGGAAATAGGGGTAAAAGGGTCATGTGGAATGGGGACGGATGGTTTCCCAAAGGGACAGTGAAATCCTCTGCAGTAAAGGGCAAAGAATGTTATACAGTCACACTAATAACTTTTCACTTTCTCTGGCTCTTAAGGAAAAACTAAAGTTGGGTAGTGGTGGTGCATACCTTTAATTCCAGCACTCTGAGAAACAGAGGTAGGTGGATCCCTGTGAGCTCAAGGCCAGCCTCCTCTACAGAGTGAGTTCCAGGACAGGCTCCAAAAGCTACATAGAGAAACCCTGTCTCAAAAAAAAGAAGAAAAAGAAAGAAAGAAACGAAGGAAGGAAGGAAGGAAGGAAGGAAGGAAGGAAGGAAGGAAGGAAGGAAGCATGGAAGACTTAATTGGAGATTTCTATTATTCCCTGTAATGATTAAATTTCTTTGTAGGATGTAGAATCATCAGAGAAATACACTTTGGGGAGTTACCTGTGAATAGCGAAGACTTATCCTAAATTTGAGCAACACCATCAATGGGCTGGGATTCCTGGCTGAACAAGAAGGAAAAATGAGCTGACTTTGCAATGTGACTAGTCACATCACTCCCTCCGCTATGCTGTCTCTACCTTGAGGAAATGGACCAGCAAACACAGCCCAAATAAAGCCTTACTTCTTTACATTGTTTTCATCAGCTATTTTGTCCCAGCAATAAGAAAAATAATGCATGTAGTCAGCACCAGGAGTGGAATGGTTGATGTGACACATTTGACTGTTCTAATGTATTTAGAACTGATTTGCAAGAAGAATGTGGGAGACTATAGGGAAGCCTTGAAATCTTGTAAGCAGAACTGAATGGGCCACTTTGGTGGCAGCTTGGAAGACCAAAATGCTGATAGAAATGTTGAGAGTGGAGGTCAAGACAGGACGTTTCAGAGGTGAACAGGCCTCTATCCACAACTAGTGTAGAGGCTGTATATGTTACATTCTGACAAAAAATAAATCTGTCTGTATCCTGATGTGGGATTCCCCTTTGTTTGCTATGAATATGTTTTATTACCATTGGTTAATAAAGAAGTTGTTTTGGCATATGGCAGGGCAGAATATAGCTAGGCAGGAAAACTAAACTGATTGTAGGGAGGAAAAGGTGGAGTCAGGCAGACACTGTGTAGCTGCCCAGAAAGCAAGATAAGAGGTAAGAAACTATGAGACTTGTAGTAAAATATAAAATAATAGAAATGGGTTAACATAAGACATAGAAGCAGCTATGAATATGCCTGAGCCATTGACCAGACAGTGTAATTAATATAGTCTTCATGTGATTATTTGGGTCTGGGTGGCAGGGAAACAAAAGCACAGTCTCCATTTACATAATTGCACCCAACATTTGGCAAGGTACATCCACATAAAATCTAAGAAAGCTTTAAAAACGGGCTTCTAGAACCACAAAAATGGGAATCATTTGGAGCTTCCCGTTGGCCACATTTTTCAGATAATCTCTGTTTTCTGGCCACAAGCAGAGGCATGCCATCTTTAAGAGATGGCATATTGGTTTGTGCTGGTGGCAAGAAGCAAGCTGTGAGGTAACAAACAATTATATGTGTTATGGTTACTGCTCCCTGCTCTTATCTAGAACCACAGCGATCAAAAGCAACATGTGAAATCGAAGGACATGAAAAATGTGCAGTGAGCATGAATGAGTTCAAAGTTGCAAACTGGTAGACATAAAAAGAAGACACTAATTGTTAAAGAGAGTGTCACCATTAAAGAGAAACTTTTTGGGCCCACAATGCGTTCATGAGGTAAAATGACATGCCACCAAACCCAATGACCCAAGTCCTGTCCCTGGAACTTGCATGGTGGCAGGAGAGAATCAGCTCCTCAATTTGCCCTTTGACATCTACTCATGTGCTGTGGCGCACACATACACACACGCACACACACAGACACTACACAGACAGAAATAAATACACACGTACAAAATAAATGCATATGTACAAAAATGACTTTGAAAAACATTTTAAAAACATTGCAGAAGCAATAGGAAAGGTGCCCGGAGGGCAAGAGCCTACACATCACATGCTCCAACTTATGAAAATGTGAATTTATTTAAAAGGAGAGGGTCTAAACTGAGAGTGCCTATGGAGAAGTTGCCTTCTGAAAATAAACCAGCTGAAGAAGTGTTTCCCCAAAGCAAGCACGCAGGGACCAGTGCAACTCTGGTTCAAGTGAGCTAGGCTATAGAGATCAAATGAGCAGAATTTAGCATCACTATCTACATGGTGCTAGTTTTATGGGCCTGAAATATACAAGTGCAAAGAGTAATATAGGGTTGTACTAAGGTGTATGAAGGTCATTAAGCCTAGCAGCATGTGGCGGGGTCAAAATCCCCATAAGGAGATTTTGAGTCTCCATTGCATAAAACTGTGAAAATGAAGCCTAGGTTGCAGCAATCCCAAGAAAGTGGAGGTGCTACCACCCTGGAACTTCTACTGAGGACAACTACATGCAGAGAGGAATTTAGCCAAGAGAAAACCTGTGAGTGTTACAGTCAGCAGATCTGGAAGTGAAGGACTACCCAAGCTTTTTGTAACCCAGATAATTCTGTCATGAGCCCCAAATTCCAAAATGAGTCTAAGTTATGGATGTTTTCCCTTCCCTGTTGGGGTTTGGTCAGATCTTTCTTTCCTATGCTCCTTCCCTGTTTCGGGATGGGAATGTTCAGTCTGTGATATTGTATGTTGGAAGTGTGTAACTTATGCTTGATTATACAGGGGCTCATGGTTAGGATATTGCCTTGAATATCCCAAGACACTTAGGGCTTCAAAAGTTTCAACAACAATGAGACTATCAACGGCTACGTGGACTTTTGGAGGCACTTTATGAATTTTACACTTTGAAATAAAAATAATGCTTCAGGATGTGGGGAAGAATGTTGCACTCTAAAATGATGTGTTTAGTGGCTAGGGAGAAGGCTCAGTTAGTAAAGTGCATGTCAGGCAAGTATGAAAAATTGAGTTTGGCTCCCCAGAACCCACATGAAATCGTGTGTGTGTGTGTGTGTGTGTGTGTGTGTGTGTGTGTGTGTGTGTGTGAACTGTTCTTCAGTGTATGCTAGAATCCCAAAGAAGCTGGCTCCTGTGTCAGTGAAGGAGTGGATGTGCTAGCAAGGCAAGAGCAAGCAGGGAAAGAGCAGAAACTTCCTTTTTCTATGTCCTTATGTCCTTATATAGACTTCCAGCAGAAGGTATGGCCCAGACACACATTACATATGTCTTCATACATCAAGATCTGAATTAAAGGTATGTATGTTCTTACCTCAAAGGTCTTAATTAGAATGAAATTCACCCATTTCAACTCAAGTTAAAAACAACTCATGGGGTGCCTCGATTTCTGCATTGTTGTTCATTCCAGATGGAGTCAAGTTGACAACCAAGAATAACCATCGCACTGGGTTCGATAGCCTGCACCTGCAGTCCAAACACTGGAGAGGTAGAAACAGAACGTATCTCAGGAGCTTGCTGGGTCTGGTTCATTGAGAACCTCACATACATATACATGTACACACACAAACACACACATTCATATACCACACATACACATGCACACACACAAGCACAAATAACAAACTAAAACTAAGATAACCATGTGTTGGCATGTCACACTGACAAGGAGTGTTGTTGTGCTGGTGAATATTCACTGATAGTTTGATGAGATTTAGAATCATTGCGGAAATGCAGTTCTGGGTGGGTCTATGAAGATGTTTCACTGAACAAGGAAGACCTATTCTGAATGTGGCAGCTCCTCCCATGGACTGGAGCATGGACTGAACAGAATGGAGGACATAAGCTGTATAGTATAGGCATCCATCACTTCTGACTCCTGGCTGTGGACCCATGTGACCAGCCGCCTCCCAATCTTGCCACCATGCCTTCCCTGCTATGATAGACTGAACCTCCTACACTGTGGGCCTAAATAAACCTTTCCATCGTCAACTGTGTTCGTGACAGCAACTAGAAAAGTAACTATTTTATTCCTTTCAATTTTTTCCTTTTCTTATCTCTTCTTCCCCATTACTGCTTCAAATTATGTTTGGGGGGAAATCACCTGAAGTCATCTCATTTATTCTAAATCAAATTAATGAAATCTCCTTTAATGACACAAATCATACAAACTCACAAGCAGCTTCCTTAATGTAAATATATCTCTTGGGCTTTAGTTCTAAAATTCTTTCTCTTATGTTCAGGCTCCCTATCATGGAATTAAAGTTGAACACTTGGCAATGCATCAAAATTTTAGTTTCTAATCTTAGAAGAATCTGTGTGGGTTCAGCTTGCACTGAAAGTTCATTCCTATTTTATGATATTATAATGTAGAGTAATGCAATCAATGCTTTGAAAATTCTCACCTCACCATAGTAATGTTTGAACTGAAAAATGCCATTAAGAAAAATTTCTATTGTTAACTTTTTAATTCATTAAAATCATTCATTCATTAAAAATCTAACTAATATTGCCTAGGCCACATCAGCCTAAAGATTAAAAAAAACTAGGCCATAAAGATTATCGAGAATAACATAACCATTTCTCCAGTTTCATCCTGTCTGCTTAGCAGACGCTAACTATCAACCCTAGATTCCTCAGCTTTTACTCCGAGTTGTCTTGAAGGTATTTAACCAAGGAACTCTGCTAACTTTACCCCCTTCTTGGAAGCACAAGAAATCGTTTTCTTGCTGCAAACATGATGAGCCTCTATGTGTGCCTTTCTCTTTTCATTTTCATTACATTTGTTGCTAATAACGTCTTCTGGAAAATGGTCACTGCCTTCTCTGTGACCGAAGAAGGAGTGTTCCAGGCATCGAGAGGGAAGATCCAAGGATATAGCTACAGGTCTTGCAGCATACAGGATGCCCCCTAACTGCCCTGAATGCGGAGCTCACTAATAACCACCTCTCAGTAAAACAGACCTGCGGTTGAGAACCTAGTCCAAGCACAGCCCCGAGTCTCAGAGAGCTGGCGCACGACTGGAGAACCTCAGTCCCCACATCACCAGCCATCTTCCGCTTTTAAACTAAACATGCTCCTCCTCCCTGGTTTCCCTCAGAGCAACGCTTTTCTGCTTGAAATCTCTCAGATCACTATATTTATTAGTCCCAGTCACACGGAGCACTGTTCTATCGCCTTCCTGACAAACATAGGCATAGTGAAGAGAGGAAGAGACCCTGTTGAGGCGCCTGCTGAGTCCCCACAGAAATAAAGATGAGAGTGCATTCCTAACAGGCAGTGCAATGGCCATTTGGGGGCTTTTACTGTGAGCTGAAAATGGACTTAATGCACCCAGCGTACACCCGCCATAGCTTAGAAGTACAGGCCATTGTAGAGTGTCAGGTGCTGCTGTGTGACCAAGGGGCTGGAGTGGAGTACAACCTCACTGCTCCTTCCGGCAGTGTGAGAAGAGTGCAGAAATGCATGCCGCTCTCCCGGGAGATTAAAACAGGGCTAAGTGAAGTATAGTCGTCATCACAGCATCGTGAAGTTGGAAGTCCCAAATAGAACCACTGTAAATCAAAAGACAGAAGACGCTTTTGTACACAGGAAGAAGCGTCTTGGGACAAGAAACCATCATTCTGAGAAGCAGAAGAAAAGAACAGCAAGGAAAGATGAAAGCTCTTGCCTCCTGAGACAGTCCAGAGCTGGTTGCTAGCATTTGGTTCCATTTCAACAAATTTGTCATTTTCTGTTTAAGCTTAAGCTTGGCTCACTTGGATTTGATCATTTCTAACACAAGCTAATAAATTAGTCTTCAAACCCCCTTTAATTCAGTTCGGTAATTTGACAACTTTTTTTTTAAATGCTAAGTTACACATGTTTTTTCCTAGGGTACTTGTCATGTTTTTGCTCTAGAGGGAGTTTATGGTTGTCCATTTCACAGTAACTAAAGAGACTATCCTTTAAATTTTTGTCTGTTTTTCTGCAGGTCTATGGCATCATATGTTGCTTTCAAAGGAAGAATACCTCTGGGAAGAAGAGCAAAACCTGCACCGTTAAAACTTAAAGAAGGAAAATGAAAATGGTTTATGGCCTGAATCATAAACAACAGGTTTTATTTAAACAAATGTGAAAATTAGAGGAAGGATTTTTTTATACTGTGTATTTCTTTTTTAATTTTTTTATTTACTTACTTATAAGCTTCCTATACTAAACTGATGAAACACTATTAGCAGGAGAAAACTCATACTTATTGTGAAGGATGTGAGTATTTTAATATCGATGTGCACAGAGGTCTTGCTCCAGGAGTGAAGCACCAACAAAGTAGTTAGACCTTCAGGGGTGGGAGGGCAGGGCATGTATCATAAGGGTAACAAGTTTCAAAAAGATGATGAGATAAAGAAGGAAGGATTTAGGCAGTAAATTATCGAGGGTATAAATATTTGGGAGAAACTAATAGAAGATACAGGTAATTCTAGTAAGGTGGTTGTTTTCATTGCAAAATTCTCAGCCGTGCCTTGCGTCTCTCAGAAGGGCTATTTTCCTCCTCTGCGGGGGAGCAGAATTGCTGCCACTGATGTCCGGCTTTCAGAAGATGGAGGGCAAAAAGCCCTTTCTGTGTTTGCTGCTCCATGACGGAAAGTCGGGCCAATATAAAGTTATCCTTATACCAAAGTGGCTTCCTGTGGAGCAGCTTGTTCCGTAGCCTTCATAACAAACCTGGAATCATCTGTATCCAGTACTTTTCAGATTATACAGCGTTGCTGACTCTCCCTTGATGCAGGTCTAAGACAATTACCCATGTTCTTTTCCTTTGTGAATGAATGAAGGCTTAGCATTCTGTCTAGCTGATCAAGAAACTAACTGCTAGAAATTGTGGCTGAAATCCAGGTTTCCGCTCCCAGACTCCCATTTCTCTGAGTTATGGTTGCATCTGAAGTGGGGAAGGAATCACAAGAATGCAAGCCAGTTCTTTCACCTGAAATGTTCTTTCATTGGTTTCTTTTGTTGTTTCACGGATCCTCCATTAGAACTTGAATCCTTCAATGGGAGATTCATGCTCTTCCCTGTTTTAAATGACACACCCTTTTCTGTACCTTTGAAATTTCTGCAGCTTAAGGTTTTAGACAGCAGAAACTGTGCTACATAGTTGGTGGGTAAGTAGATGAATACAGAGAAGTTATTAAGCAGAAAAATGCAAAATAGCATTAGAGGCCATTGTGGATAGAATGTAAATGTAAGTGGAAGAATTGGAGGAATTCTTCTTCTTTTTGTTTTTGTTTGCTTGTTTTGAGACAAGGTTTCCCAGTAGTCTGGAGCCTGTCCTGGAACTCTCTCTTTAGACTAGGCTGGCCTCAAACTCACAGGGAGCCATCTGTCTCCTTTTCCCAAGAGCTGGGATTAATTATCCTTAGAAAAGTAGGCTGGAGTTTATATCTGGGAAGCTGTGAATGCCATTGTGAGGTGTTTTTGCCTTATTCTGCAGAAATAGGGAACAGAGTTGTTTTTGTTGTTGTTGTTTGGCTTGTTTGTTTTTGAAAGGATAACTTTCCTCATGGAGGTAATAAAGGCCATTATAAAATCTAGGATTTAAGTGCCTTGAACACAGCACACAGTGAGTTATGTGATTTTCATAGGAAAAGAACTAGATTGGAGCAATGACTAGTTAAGCCCCCTGTCCTCAGAAGAGATACAAAATGGTGTAGCTCAACTGTGTATCTGTAAAGAGGTTCTACT
This sequence comes from Arvicola amphibius, assembly GCF_903992535.2. Lineage (NCBI taxonomy): Eukaryota > Metazoa > Chordata > Mammalia > Rodentia > Cricetidae > Arvicola > Arvicola amphibius. Next base: position 81,610,583 of record NC_052057.2, read on the forward strand.
GCATGGTGGTAGAAGAAGAGTCTGTGTGGGAAATCTCCTCCCAAAGATCACAATAGTCAGTGTAGCTAAGACCAAAGGGTCAAAGGCAAAATCATAGCTGACATTCTGGAGACAAAGGCTTAGAGACTCTAAATAAGGGGCTGAGCAGAAAGAAGTGCATACCCAATGCAGTGGGTTTGTGCCATGCATGAGGCTGACTAGTAAATGTTCATGGTCTAATCTATATTTAGTCATGTTTGTTGCTATGACACATAAACAGAGACTTCATTTTCATTTTCCAGCCACCAAAACCCAAATAATCACACACAACCATACTAATGGCAACACTGTTTGGCCAATAGCTTAGGCGTATTCCTAGCCAACTCTTACATCTTAAATTAACCCATATCTATTAATCTTTGCATCACCACGAGGTTGTAGCTTACTGGTAAAGTTCTGGCACCTTTCTCCTTCAGCAACTACATAGCATCTGCCTGAATCTACCTTCTTTGTTTCTGCATTCATTTTATTTTCCTGCCCACCTATATTCTGCCCTGCCATAGCTTCTTTATTAACCAATGGTAGTAAAACATTCATAGCATACAGAAGGGAATCCCACATCATCTCCCCTTTTCTATATAAAATAAAAAGAAGGCTATAACTAATATAATAAAACTATGTACAATAAGTACAATAACTGCATACAATATATACAGGCAATAAATATATCACATTATCATAAACATAGAAGCTTGAAATGACATTCATCTAGTGCATTACAGCTCTGTTGCCTATTAATATTATATGGGACTCATAATATCAAAATGTCAATAGAGTAAGTTCCTTTGTGGGTCTTTAGGAGACACTGTTTCTGTCTGCCAGCTTTCAAAGCTTGCACACATTGCTTTGCTAATAGAGCCTTACTATATTTTCATATCTAGAAACTTTGGTCCAAATCATTCTCACACTCTGTTTCTTAGCTTGTCTCTTCTCCCTTTTCCTTAAACTTTAAATTATATTTAGATCCCTTAAACGGTCCAGGATAATATCTCCACCCTTCTCGATATATCTTCACAATCAAATCTGAATTTTAGCAAAGCCTTTTCCAGTAACATATGCCCTTCTAGTTTAAACTCATCAGATCTACAACCTTATTTCCATTTGTAACTTAACTTTTCCTTTGTCATGCAGGGTAACTGTCTTGGTTATTTTTGTTGTTGTTGTTCTGTTTTCTCTTGTCAACTTGACCTGCTTAGTTATCTGCTACATGAGAACCACAACTGAGAAACTGCTCTTCTCCTCCCAGGGCCTTCCCATCTCCTCTCCCCTGTGGATCTACACCTTTTCTGTCTCTCATTAGAAAAGAGCAGGCTTCTAAGAGATAAAAACCAAAAGTGACTTATTTCTAGCAGTAATACATAAGGGAAGAAAAGAGGATGATGGCAACAGATATAACATGATCCTGAGTCATATATATCAGGATTACCTATATAGCAAGAGGCTTATACCTGTGGATTGCAAGAATAAGTTTTGTCACAATTACTATACTATGCTACCCCAAGCAATCTGCAGACTCAATGCAATTTCAATCAGTGTCGTTTCAATAGTAAAACTGAACACAGGGCGCAGAATTAAAGCTAGCCTGAAGCATCCTATGTTGTCTCTCCTCATTCTACCTGTTTCACTTCCAACCCTCAGTGTAAGAGTTCATGATCATATTCTCATTCTTATTCTCTTTGGATGGATACCTTGCTCAGCCTAGATATAGTAGGGAGGACCTTGGACCTTCCACAAAGCAATGTGCCTTACCCTCTCTTAGGATTAGATGGGGGTTGGGTTGGAGAGTATGTGGAGGAAATGGAAGGAGGGGAGGGAATGGGAATTTGGATTGGTAATTTTTTAAAAAAAATCTAATATATTAAAAATATATAAAAACCCAAAAACAAACAAACAAAAAAAGATTTTGTGAAGGGACACCCCATCTGAAGATGCCCTGGGGTCTAGGGTTCCCCATGTCAGGAGAGGTTCTGATAACCCTTCTTGAGCTCAAGAAGCAGCATGGATGATAAGTATAGGGCCTGATGTTCCAGTGTAAGCAAACTGCTTAGACTTCTCCATAACCCACTGATTGAAACAAGTGTTTATGGATAATTTTCTTGTTTTTTATTAATTAATTAATCAATTAATTTTCCCAGTTAATTAATCTCTTGGTTTTTACTAATTAATCCATCAATTAGTTTTTATTTATTAATCAATTAATTAAATATCCAATCACAGTTTCCCCACCCTTCTTCCTCCCTTCCCAGTTCCTTCTCACCCAAAATCCATTCCCTCTCCCTTCTCTTCAGAAAAGCACAGGCCTTCATATCAGTCATGGGATATCAAGTTGTAGCAAGACAAGGCCCCTTTTCTTCTATTAAGGATGGAGAAGGCATCCCAGCAGGAGGAAAGGTCCCAAGAGCTGGCATGTTGTAAGGAGGCCACTAATTAGTTCCCAGCTCTTCAGCAGCTCAGACCCAAAATAATCACACAGAAACTATATTATTTTAAACACTGCTTGGCCCATTGGCCTTAGCTTCTTATTGGCTAACACTTATATCTTAATTTAACAAATTTCTAGTAATATGTGTATCACCACGTGGCTGTGGCTTACTGGGTAAAGTTCCCAGCATCTGTCCCAGGAGGGACTCTATGACTTCTCCTTGACTCCAGCTCATTCCCAGCATTCAGCTTTGTTTTCCCTGCCTAACTAAGTTCTACCTTGCTACAAGCCAAGCCAGTTTCTTTATTCGTTAACCAATAAAAGCAACACCTAGGCAGAAGAATCTCCCACACCACTAGCAATAGAATCAGAGGTAGCCCCAGCTACCTCTGCCAGGAGTCCTACAGGAAGACGAATCACACAACTGCAACACACGTGCAGAGGGCCCAGTTCAGTCCCATGCAAGGTCTCTGGTTGGTGGTTCGGTCTCTATGAGCACTTATGAGCTCAGGTCGGTTGATTCTGAGTGTTTTTCCTGGAGAATTTTCCAACTATCCTTTTACCAAAGAACTAAAACTGGCCGAGGTCTGCTTCCCCTCAATGGCAGGAATAGGGCTTTTCCTAGTCTGTATCCAGGATAGTAATGGGGAAAGCAAGGACCAGGTGTGGATGTTGACTCTATGCCATCACAGCCTCACTTGAGAGACAATGACCTCGTGCATATCAGGTTACACCGACCAGCCCACCTGCTTTGCTGGGAGCAAATAATGGATTAAATGTTTTTTAATTTAGCAGATTATGTTTTCTGCCTTAGGTAAGAAGCCAATTCAGTCCTACTTCACCTAAGTATGGTGAAAAAGAAACAGTACAAAATTTCAACAATGAAAAATTTGTTTAGAAATAAGTAAGTCTTTAAACCACAAGAACATGTTGCAGGTTGAATGCTTATTGTCCCCACCTTCCTATGCAAAATCCTAACTCTCAGCACATGACTGTAAACTGGGACATTCTAGATGTAATTAGTGCAGATGAAGTTGTCATGGAGTAGAACAAGTGCCCCTAAACAAGTCTACCTGGTATTCTTCAAAAGGGGAAATTTGGACACAGTCATACACAGGGGAAGGGGAATTCCTTGTGAAGATGGGTGGGAAGCGCTTCTACAAGGCAAGGAACCGGCAGACTTACCTGCAAACCACACAAAAACAAGGAAATGTTACCCTGAACACAGTGTTCACGCTCCACCAAAACTCCTGGGTTGAAGTTCTAACCTATAGTGTGATAATGCACTTGATGAGGACCACGAAGCACTTGGGAGGGGTTAAATAATGAGGATGAAATCTTTATGAATGGGATCAGTGTCTGATGAAAGCAACCTCAGAGAGCTCCCTCATTCTGTCATGAGGTGAACAGGAATTTCCTAAGTCTCTAACTCAGAAGAGAGGGAAATCATCAGAACCTGACCACACTAGCATGCTGATCTTGCCTTTTGGCTTCCAGAACCAAAAAAACCCACAACAACAACAACCTTTCTGTAGTGTGGAATGGTTAATGTGGCATAGTTTGTTGTCTGTGGTATTTTAATAGCAATCTAACCTAAAACAAACCCAGACAGAACATTTTCCCTCCCAGTGCTCAGAAGAAAGCAACCTTGCCAGGCGCCTGTGCTCATGTCTCCCCTCCGGAACTGTTTAAGTCATCCAGCTTGTGGTACTACTTAGTTAAAACAGTCCCAGAACAAGAATGCAGGATGTCCATGTGCTTGTTCTACAAGACACTAGCCCCCCAAAATATCTAACATATAGGTCTATCCTTTGTTGTTTATAAAAATTAACCCAGATCACTTTATAATATATATTCACATTAAATAAATCATTTATGCTGTGTGAATAGTGCTATTTAAAATTCCTTGGACGGTACAGGCCAAAGAGTTAAAGCTTGGTTCTCTTCTAGTTTGGCAGTTCTGTGTCAACAACCTGTGTGCCAAATCCAATTGCCTCATGGTAATCCAGCTTAAAATAATATTTCTATCAGTACCAAGGATTTACTTAAAAAGCTTAAGAGCTTGCATGTGGGAACACAGCAGATTTGAAAACTAAATCAGTAATTTCCATTAAGATGCAACTGATTTCAAAACTAAAAATTGTAAACCTGCATTTTATTATCATCAATAAATATTTATTAAGCATGCATTGTTTGCAACTCTGCGTGAACTGCTGTGAAAATCTGGAGGCAAGTCTTTCCACTATAAGCCTTCAGGACTTAAGTGTACTAGGGACCCTAGTTCAAATATAATGATGATAAACAATGACAGGATGCTCATACAAATCAGTGCAGGTGTGGGTGCTGATCTAAGCACTGTTAGTATTCTCTCTACGAGCAAGAAAGCCAGTCTTCACTTTGTCACATGAACACATCTATGGATGTTTCCCCACTGGTACCTTCTCTGATTTAGCCCCTAGGTGAATAAATTGTGCGCATTTTTTCTGAATTTTTTTTTTTAAAGTTGGGATGATTCTCCACTCTCCCCAGGACCAGGGCTGTTGTTAAAACAAGGTCTTAAGAATAGAGAACTTAGACAACAATGAGGACACTAGGAGAGACTTACATAGATCTAATCTACATGGGAAGTAGAAAAAGGCAAGATCTCCTGAGTAAATTGGGAGCATGGGGAACTTAGGGGAGGGTTAAAGTGAAGGGAAGAGGCAGGGATGGGAGCAGAGAAAATTTAGAGCTTAAATTAAAAAAAGAATAGGATTTCTAGATAGAATTAGCCGAATCTGTATGAAAAGAATCAGAAGGTGTGCTTGGGGTCATGGAATGGTCTGTAGTGAGAAAGGGTGTCAGTAACAAGCCCCATTCCCAAAGAGAGAGAGAGAGAGAGAGAAGAGAGAGGACGAGAGAGAGAGAGGAGGAGAGAGAGAGGCGAGAGGAGAGAGAGACGGAGCAGAGAGAGAGAGAGAGACAGAGATAGAGAGACAGAGGAGACAGAGATGAGAGAGAGGAGAGAGAAGAGAGGAGAGAGAGAGAGAGACTAGAGAGAGAGAGAGAGTAGGAGGAGATGAGAGCAGAGAGAGAGAGAGAGGAAGGGAGGAGGGAGGGAGGAGGGAGGAAAGGAGGAAGGGAGGAAGGGAGGAAGGGAGGAAGGGAGGAAGGGAAGGAGGGTGGTGGCTGTCACAGATCTAGGGAAGATGCCATGCGGTAGCAAAGCCACAGTAAATAGCAGTCTGCCTTACTCATCAAAGTGACTGCCTGTTCTTCATCTCTTGATGTTCTGTCACCTTTTCCATCCATCTTCCTCCTGCTTTGCCTCGTTCCTGCCCATTACACTGTTGGAAAACTGTAAAGTTTAAAGTCTTGAAATCTTTATTTCAAAACTACCACTCATCTTAGCAATTACGCAGTTCTCTCTTCCATCCTCTCATCCCTCCACAGTACGCACACACTTCCACAGTCTTCTGAGTTTGCAGGCTGGCAATAGCTGCTTTTCTTTTCTGTTTAATTCTTAAATGCTGGACTGAAAACAGTTACCTGCAATGGGAAATAACTCTTGATGGGAATCACCATGCCTGAAGTCTAGTGTCTCTCACCCTGCTATCCACTCCTGGCCACTCCTCTAGTTCCTGAATTTGTTCTCTGTGGCTTGTTCACCCCCAATGCTAACAGATGGTGCTGCCTTAGCTAAAGAATTATCAGTCACCCAGACCATGGTGGCATCAGATTCCCTCTTCCTGAAAGCGTAGGACAATCTGGGTAGCAAACATAGTCCAGAACTCAAATAAATACCAATCACACAAGATTGTTGTGTTTGAAAACTAGGTCATTAAAGCTAAAAAAGAAAGAAGAAAAAAAATAAGGTCCCAAAATAAGGCTTCATGTCACACACAGGAAGTTGAGAGCAGCACAGAGAGTGGATTTTAGGAGCTACAGTTTCCAGCGCGTTGCTTTTTTATCTTACCTCCTGCGGGTCTAGGAGGGATGCTTACCTCTCCATCCCTTCCGCAGTCTGCACATACAACCCGTCCAGGTCAGATGCATTTCTTTTGCTTGAGAATTTAGTTCTGGACCAGAAAAGAAGTCCAGTAGGAGAAGCCCCAGGATGAGTCCCAGAATGCTAACATATCTTGAAGCTGAGTTCTCTGAAGCTGCCCTACAGAGGTTCCTTTATGATGTGGCTAGATGGCTCAATAAACCTTTCCTCTTTCCAAGATGACTACACAATTTCTATTATTTTTTGACAAAGAACATATTGTATTCCAAAATAATTAGCATTAAAATAGGCACAAGTAAAATACTTTGGTTTTCCTGGCTGGTAGAACTTTTCCAGGAAGAGGTAGCTGCGAGCAATTGGGAGGCATGCTAGAGCAGTCTAAGGCATCAAAAATGGGGGGAAAGGTAGGGGCGTGACAGGGGCAGGGCCACAAGGTTAAGGGAAGGAAATGTGGACAATGCATTATTGCTCATTGAATGATGAGATGATTATTCGGGGTGATTTGTGGGCCCTAAGCAACGTCCAAAACAATTCAATGTGGTCAATTGCACAGGTAGAGTGATCAATATTTGTTTTATACTGTGTTTTAATTGGAATAGAGAAAGATACTGGGGGTATTGTCTTGTTGGCCTTATATCTTTGGCAAGTGTTTTAGGAGGTTGCTTATTCATTTCCTGGCCACTCAGACTCCCAAAATAACCACACAGAAACTGTATTAATTAAATCACTGCTTGGCCAATCACTTAAGTGCATTGCAACAAGAGCCCATCTGGAAGAAAAATGTGGTTAAACTTTGTTTCTTAGTGTCTTTTGTTGATGGATGTTTCTGTCCCCATTCTGTCCCAGTGAAACACACAGAGGTATACATTAATCATAAACTGATTGGCCTATTAGTTCAGGCTTCTTATTAATTTTACATCATACATTAAGCCATAATTCTTGTCTGTGTCAGCCATGTGGCTTGGTGCCTTTAATCAGCGAGACATTCTCATCTTGTTTTCTCTGCGTCTGGGTGATGACTGCAGACTCAGCCTTTCCTCTTCCCAGAGTTCTCCTGTTCTGGTTGCCCTGCCTATGCTTCCTGCCTGGTCACCCCGCCTATACTTCCTGCCTGACTACTGGCCAATCAGCATTTTATTAAAATAATACAAATGGACAGAATACAAGATTATTGTCCCACAGCAGGCAAGGACATATAGACAAGAGTATTCACAATGTTGGACCATGTGTTAACTCAACTGTCTATTGCTATGAAGATCACCATGACTAAGAAGAACTTGAAGAGGAAGGCTTTATTTCAAGTCACATGCCATCACCAAGGGAAATCAGGGCCAGAACTCAAGGTAGGAATCTGGAGGCTGGAACTGAAGCAGAGATAATAGAGGAACTCTTCTTAGGCAATCTGATTGAGGCATTTTCTTTGTTGATGTTCCTTTTCTTTGGCTTATGTCAAGCTGAGAAAAACTAACTAGCATACAAAACATTCTTAGTCACTGTAAAAATGGAGAAGGCACACAGGTGGCAGAAACTTTGTTACAGCAATCAATATATTTTTCGTATATCTTATAACACATATCAGCAAATCATCAGCAGAACTGATTTTTGTAATTAAACTGTACATTGAACCTTGTCTCTTTCTGGATGTGGCAGAGACAGTAATCTTAACACAATTAGTACTTGTGTAATTTGGGCTGCTGTAAAAGAATAAACTCTTAATTTGTTGTAAATTTTCTTCCTGTTTTCCAAGTCCAAATACAGAGAAGTATTTATAAACCCTGGAGGCACAGTTATATCATTGGTGGCTTTGTTGGACTGTGAGCACTTGAGGCTGTTTATGGTTTCAATATCATAGAGACATGAGCAGTATTCACAGGGACCACATCAAACATTCTTCTGACTCAGGGCACTGACATCCTTTACTCCCTTCATCTAAAACACCACATCACAGATGACCATTATGTATGAGTTTGTGAACCTCCTATGAGTTTTGTTGTCTTCTGTGCTGAAAAAATAGACAACTGGGTATTTGTATCCAAAGTAGAGCTGTCAGCCAGAATGATGATTTGGGAAGAAAGTAAGGGACTGGTAACAAAGCAGGGGTTGGATAGTCTTTAAGTGAACATTCAATTTTTCATATGTCTCAACTTACCATGGAAAATTAAAAATGACATTTTAACAGAAATGGATGTAGAACTGGATGAGATAAGCTTAGGCATCTTGAAATTACAGACGGCTCTTTGGATGAACCACCCAGCCTTTTAGAGGGAAGAAAGCCAGTGAACTAAAGCCTCTAGCAAGCATGCAGGGAGAACAGATGAGATAGAGAGCTTTATATCTTTGCCTTGCATCTTGGCAAGGGTCTGCATAAGAGAGCTCCAGAATGTTGGACCATGTGTTAACTCGAATATCTTGGTATTTCCATTGCTGTGATGATCACCATTGACCATAATGTGCATAATGTGTTTAATATCCATATCATTACATTACTGATGAAGCTCAGTGAAAGAAATAATAAAATTCAATGAAGGAAAGCTAATTCAAATCCTATGTACTATTCCTTTCTTGTGCCTAGTTGCATATTCTGTTAATTTAGTGACCTTTCATCAACAAGATATGAGACTATTAAATGGAAAATTATATAAATAAGAAAGATAAGCAAGATCTTCTTAATAATGTGCCAGAATAATACACTATCATACTCAGTCCTGCCTGGGACTTGAATTAACTCTTTGTCCAGCATATTCACACTGTACATGTTACTCTCTCATCAATTACTTAATACCCATCTTCATAACAAACTAACTACAATATATAATACCGTTTGTATTCAAGTAATCAAAAAACTTGGAAAAATAGATGGGAAGACACATAGATAAAATTTGATTGATTATAAATTTCTAAGTATAGAATGTGATTAATGAGTACGTAGAGATTAGTTATATTTGGATCTGCACCTTTAATTGTATTTGAAATTTTCCTGACTCAAAAGATTTTTTTAAAGACTTCTGCCAGAGCTGGAGAGAGGTGTCAGTGATTAAGAGCACTAGCTGCTCTTCCAGAAAACCTAGGTCTAATTCCCAGAACCTACATGGCAGCTCACAACCATCTTTAGCTCCAGTCTCAGGGGATCTGGCATCTTCTTTTGATATCCACAGGCAAATACATGATAAACAAGCAGACACTCAGGCAAGCATTCACACACAAAAAAATACAAATAAGTAAAATGCCAAAAGTTAAAATAAGTAGTTTAAAAGGCTATTAGTAGTTATCCAAGAAGCAAGAGATTTTCTTTTGTATAAACACGAATTTCAATAGTAAATGTATAAACATCCCCATAACATATAGCTAGTTAGGTACATAAATTATCATTTTGTTAAAAGTAAAGCTTCATGCACACATAACTATGTATTCTGAGCAACCGCCACCTGAGCAGGCCTGAGGCAGAGACCTCCATCAGAGCAGGCCCAAGCAAGAAACCTCTGTGGGAATAAGCCTGAACAACCTCTGGAATTGCAGAGTGACCTCCAAAAATACCAAGTGATATCTGGGGTGACTAGAACCATGGCCTAGACTCCATTACAAGGAGCAACCGCCTGAGCCTTGGAATCACTGGCACCTGGAAGAGTGATCATCATAGATCCAATCCCAACTACACCAAAAATGTGTAGACAAGGTAAGAACATACTCAACACAAAAAGCAACACAATGCCAACAAAAACTAGTGGCTCTAAAACAGCAAGTCTTAAACATCCTACTACAGATGAAGCAGAATAAAACAACCTAGAAAAAAAACTTTAGGAGAATGTTTGAGGCCATAAAAGAGGAAATGAAAAATTCTCTCAAAGAAATGGAGGAAAAGACAAACAAAAAACTGGAAGAAATCAACAGATCCCTTAAAGAAAACCAGAAAAAGGAAATCAAATAGGCGAAAGAAACAATTCAAGACTTGAAAACCAAAATAGAAACAATAAAGAAAACATAAGCTGAGGGAATTCTGGAAACAGAAAATATGTGAAAACTATTAGAAACCACAAATGCAAGCATAAACAGCAGAATACAAGGGGTGGAAGAGAGAATCTCAAGTGTTGAAGATATGATAAAGAAAATAAACTCATCAAAGAAAATGTTCACTCTAATAAAAGCTTAACACAAAATATCCAGGAAATATAGGACACCATGAAAAGACAAAACCTAAAAATAATAGGGACAAAAGAAGAAGAAGCCCAACTCAAAAGCACAGAAATTATATTCAACAAAATCATAGAAGAAAACTTTTCAACCTAACAAAATTTAAGCATATGAAGATCTAAGAAGCTTACAGAACACCAAATAGACTGGATCAAAACAAGTCCCCTTGCCACATAATAATCAAAACTCTAAACATACAGAAAAAAGAAAGATTATTAAGAGCTACAAAGGAAAATGGCCAAGTAACATATAAAGGCAGACCTATCAGAATTATACCTGACTTCTCAATGGAAACAATGAAAGCCAGAAGGTTCTGGTGAAGCATTATGCAGACATTGAGAGACCATTGATGCCAGACCAGACTACTATACCCAGAAAATCTTTTAATCACCATAGAAGAAAAACAATATTCCGTAACACAACCAGATTTAACCAATACCTATCCACAAACCCAGCCCTACACAAAGCACTTAAAGGAAAACTCCAACCCAAGGAATTTAGCTACATCCTCAAAAACACATACAATAGATGATCTCAAAGTTGCAAATCCCAAAGGAGGGGAAAACACACAAATAACATCAACAACAATGAAAACTAAAATAAAAGGAACTAGCAATCATTGGTCATTAATATCCCTTAATATAAATGGATGCAATTCACCTATAAAAAGGCACAGACTAGCAGATTGAATATGAAAACAGAATCCATTCTTCTGTTGCATAAAAGAAACACACTTCAACCTCAAAGACAGATATCACCTTAGAGTAAAAATTAGGAAATATTTTCCAATCAAATGGACCTAAGAAACAAGCTGGGTGTAGCTATCCTAATATCTAACAAAATAGTCTTCAAACCTAAAATCAATCAAAGAGACAAAGAAGGACATTTCATATTTGTCACAGGAAAAATTCATCAAAAGAACATTTCACTTCTGAATATTCTATGTCCCAAACACAAGGCATCCTCATATGTAAAAGAAACATTAGTAAAGCTCAAATCACACATTAAACCCCTCACACAATAGTGAGAGCCTTCAACACTCCACTCTCACCACTGAACAGGTCTGCCAGACAGAAAATTAACAGAGAAAACCACGGGAAACTAACAGATGTTATGACTCAAATGGACTTAACAGACATCTATAGACTATTCCATCCAAACACAAAAGAATATCCCTCCTCAGCACCTCATGGAACCTTCTCAAAAATTGACCAATACTCGGAAACAAAGCAAACCTCAACAGATACCAAACAATTGGAATAACCCCATCTTTCTTATTGGATTACCATGCCTTAAAATTAGAATTCAAGAGCAACACTAATCTCAGAAAGTTCACAAACACATGGAAATTAAACAATGCTCACCTAAATCAACAATGGGTCAAGGAAGAAATAAAGGAAAATGTTGCACAGAGAGGGCAAGACTTCCTAAAATTCAGCAAGAATGACCACTCAACGTAATCAGATTTATAAGACACAATGAAAGCAGTGTTAAGAGGAAAGTTTATAGTACTAAATACCTAGATAAAAAGCTGGAAAAATCCCACAATAGTGAGTTAACAGAACACATGAAAATGCTAGAAGAAAAAGAAGCAAACTCACCCAGGATGACTAGATGGAAGTAAATAATCAACAGAGCTGAAATTAACAAAATATAAACAAAGAAAACAATATAAAGAGTCAGAGACAAAGAGTTGGTTCTTTGAGAAAATCAACAAAATAGACAAACCTTTATCCAAACTAAGCAAAAGGCAGAGAGAGAGAGGGAGAGAGAGAGAGAGAGAGAGAGAGAGAGAGAGAGAGAGAGAGAGAGAGAGAGAGAGTTATCCAAATTAACAAAATCAGAAATAAAAAGGGGGGAATAACAACAGACACAGAGAAAATCTAGAGAATCATCAGGTCATATTTCAAAAACCTGTACTCCACAAAATTGGAAAACATAAAGGAAATAAACAATTTTCTATATAAATATTATTTACCAAACTTAAATCAAGACCAGATAAGCAAATTACAATGACCTATAAATGCTAAAGAAATGGAAACATCAAAAGTCTCCCAACGAAAATAAGCTTAGGACTAAATGGTTTCAGCACAGAATTCTACAAAATTTTCAAAGACCTAATACCAACACTCCTCAAATTGTTCCACAGAATATAAAAAGAAGGAACATTGCTAATTCTTTCTAGAAGGCTACAATTACCCTGATACCCAAATCATACAAAGACATCACTAAGAATGAGAATTACAGACCAATCTCACTTATGAACGTTGATGCAAAAATACTCAATAAATTACTGGCAAACCAAATCCAAGAACACATCAGAAAAATCATCCACCATTACCAAGTAGGCTTCATTCCAGAGATGCAGGCATGGTTCAACATATGGAAATCTGTCATTGTAATCCACCATAAAGACAAACTGGGAAAAATATGTATGTCTGTAAGTACAATTTGGAGCTGGAATGATCCTGCCTCCAGGGCTCATGTGTTGAAGATCTGGTCTTCAGTACAGGTGCATTCAGTGGTAATTTGACCTGGAGATCTCTGATCCCATCAATTGTCAAGCTCACATACAGGATCACAATTCTATGGGCTATGGATCTGTGATGAGAACGGAAGAGGTGAGACCGAGTTGGAACAGATCTTGGGGTGTGCTCTTGTAAACTGTATCTTGTTCTTTGCTGTTCCCATGCTGCTTTCTGTACCATAAGGTCAACAGTTTGCTTCAACACACACTCCCCACCATGTGTTCTCTATTATCACAGATTATAATAATCTCTATTATTATAACAGAGCCAAGTGAATATAGACTAGGATCTCAAAAAATGTGAATCAAATTTTTTTTCTTTTAATTCCTCTGCTATTTTGTCATGGCAAAGGAAAACGTCCCCCCTCCCCAACACACACACACACACACACACACACACTTTTATTTAGTCTTCTGTTGAGCTCTGTAGCTACAACTTGTGTTTTATTTTACTCTTCATTGGCAGGAGACAGGAGATTTCAAGCCATCATGGTCACTCTTACACTTTCTGAGTGTCTATCAATCTGAACTTTTTAAAAAGTTTACATGCATTTGTGTGAGAACGTTAAAATGCCTGTTCTGTGTGTCAGCCCCTGATCACAAATCTTACTATCTATACTTCGGTTGCTATTTTCCGGATAAAATGGACTGCATATTTAAGCAGCTTTTCTCCAAAGACCTTTAATTAAATAGATATGCCTCAGGAAGCAGGACAAACCTACTTACCTCCCAAATGGACTGAAATAGCATCATACCTGGACTTTCTCTTGCAAACCATCCTTTTTGTAGGTACAAATCATCTTGCTCAGAGATATCTTCAGTCAGTCAAGAGTCTTTACACAGAGAAAATAAAAAGCAAACTCCAGCCGGGCGGTGGTGGCGCACGCTTTTAATCCCAGCACTCGGGAGGCAGAGGCAGGCGGATCTCTGTGAGTTCGAGGCCAGCCTGGTCTACAAGAGCTAGGTCCAGGACAGGCTCTAACAAAGCTGCAGAGAAACCCTGTCTTGAAAAACCAAAAAAAAAAAAAAGAAAGAAAGAAAAAAGCAAACTCCATGCTCCTGCACTTGAAGACGTTCCCCACCTGAGCTGTGAGGACTTCGGCCAGTCTCCTCGCTTCTCTCTTCCTATTCACCAGCCTCTACCCCACTATTCACGTGATCCCCAGCCTTACTTTCCAGATGTATTGTTGCATTCATGTCCTGTTTTTATAACTAGAGGTTTAAAACAGAATATAGTTACTGTTTTACAGTTCTTTAGCTCTGTAAGGCTTGACTATTTCTTTACGAAGCTCACTGGACATTACAGACTTCAACCTAGCACACCGGCCTGCCTTGCCTTGGCTATCAAAGTCTCATCCAACAGAAATGAGCTCTGTCAGGGGTGTCTGTCCACTAAAGCTTAGCCACTGGCTGTTTGTGATGCTTAGAGATAAACTAACAAAAAAAAGGGCAGGTTTCAGGATAGAAGGGAGAATTATACCTATAAGGATAAAAACTGGGGATAATAAACCATTCTGTTGGTTTAATAATAATATTATCATTAGGTGAGTGACTTTTATTTACACTGCACTTATTTATGCCTGTGAAGCTGTGTTACTGCGCCTGTCTAAAACAACTGATTGGTCTAATAAAGAGCCGAATGGCCAATAGCAAGGCAGGAGCAAGGATAGGTGGGGTGATGTGGGATTCTCCTTTGTATGTTGTGAATACCAGTGGTTAATAAAGAAACTGTCTTGGGCCTGCACAGGGAATAGAGGTAGGCAGGGAAAACTGAACTGAATGCTTGGAGAAATGAGACCGAGTGAGGGAGAAGCCATTGAGCTGCCACTGAAGACAAACAGGCTGAAACTTTGCTGGTAGGCCATGAGCCTCATGGGTAAAATATAGAATACCGGAAATGGGTTAATACTACATGTAAGAGCTAGCTAGCAATACACTTAAGTGATTGGCCAAGCAGTTATTTAATTAATATAGTTTCTGTGCGATTATTTTGGGGCTGAGCAGCTGGGAACCAACAGCGGCTCATCACAACAGTGGGGTTAGCATGCAGAGAGTATAAATAGAAGGAGAAATCTGGAAGAAGAGAAGAACAAGGAGAGGAGGATACCAGGGACCAACCACCCAGCTACACAACGAGCCACAGAGTAAGAAGGAAAGTAAGATATACAGAAGTAGGAAAGACAAAAGCCCAGAGGCAAAAGATAGTCGACATAATTTAAATTAAGAAAAACTGGCAAGATACAAGCCAAGCTAAGACCAGGCATTCACAACTAAGAGTAAGCCTCTATGTGTGATTTACTGGGAGTTGGGTAGAGGGCCTCCCCCAGAAAGATAAAAAAGTAAATATTGTACAGTACCCCTTCAAGAAAAACAGAGAAGGATGCTTTCTGTGTTACTTGGAGTGTCTTTTATCTTTTAAAAACAGCAGCAGACCTCCAAACTAACTACTAAATACTGTTGGAATGTTTGGCTGTAAGGCCAATGCCACAAAAGGAAATACATGCCCAGAACTCAAAATCTGCCAAGAAATCATGGTTGGGAGCTTACAGGCTTGCAGCAGCAAACCTACTACTATTAATAGACATATTATCAAACCACCAACTAAATTTGTGTCTCACTACCCATAGTTCAGCTCTCAGACCTCATCAAAGACATTTCTTTGGGGAGTGGATGGTGGCTGAGGCAGAAACTCAAATCAAATGAAGACAAAAGGTATTCATGGAGTACTCAGGCTCAAATGGGACATCTGTATCTATAAGTTGTCTTCCCAAGGCTCAGGAACCATCTCAGAAGAGGAGATCAAATGATCGTAAGAAAGCACTGCAGTAATATTAGTGGCCTATCTGAAAATAGTAATTTCTACAAAGTTAGTCAAATCTAAGCATTAATAGTAAAATGTTACATATAAAATGAATAAATATTGAATGTTTCTGTATGCCAATCCCTCTACATCAAGTGGATTAAATTTCATGGTAACTCTATAGAAGTGAATAGTCTTCATGTAGTCGAGGAAACTGAGTATCAAAAGTTGTAAGACATTACTGCAAGATTATGTAGTCAAGAAGTAATATAACCAGCATTCAGATTCAGGTCGTCTGTGGCCAGGCTCATGCATTTGCCTTGGCTGCTCAGGAAAGAATTAGAGACTCTTTCTGCACAAACAGAAAGAAAGGATGAGACTTGAGAAGAGAGAGAGATAGAGTGAACAACACAAGCTCTGGCTAGGAGTTTCTGAGAGCTAACACAAACAGCCCTGGTTACAGTGTGATGTATCAAAGATTTTCTGAAGCTCTTCTGGAATTCCTGGAATGTAAATTTTATGCTTTTATGATGCTTGAAATAAAAAGAATTTTTTGAGTGTTAGCTTCTCACATTGTTTTCTTTGCCAAATATTTCCTTTGCAAAGACCAAGAAATAGAGAGTTGCTGTACTGATTGAATTGTTAGGGGCAGAGAAAAACTACCTCACTGTATTAAACCAAAACCACTATGAAAAATGTTTCTTACTATCATAACATGAAAGTCTGTAGGGATGTGGAGAGCGTGATTCAGAAAACCGATACGTGAGAAACCAGTTGGAAAAGTGAGGCGGGAAACAAAATTCCTAATGGCAAGGGAAAGTGAATGAAGTTGGTGAAGAAAAGATGTGGAAATCATTGAGGCGCCAAGATGATTTTAATCAGCATCCTATACGCAATCAGACTCTAATGCTGCATCCCACTTGCTCATCAACCATTTCTCAGACTACGACGTCTGCTTCTGCATCAGCACCCACTGAGAGAGAGCTCCATATCCCTTCTGATACCTTACAGCACTTCTAATTTCAGCTTTTCAAAGATCTATGCACTACTTTTCATATGTTTTCTCTCTGGTGAACTTTGGGATTAGTTGTTGAGTTTCACAGAAAATTCTATTGCAGGGCTGCTGAGGTGGCTCAATGTTAAAGGTTTGCTTATTGTGCAAAGTGATGATCTGAGTTCACTCGCTAGAACAAGGGCTGAGGGGAAGCTAGATGGAATAACACACATCTGTAATCCCAGAACTCCTAAGGCACTATGGGAAGATAAACAAGAGAATCACCCAGAAGTTGATCACCTTCATATAGAAGAATCAAGGGAAATCCTGTCTCACCAAGGTGGAAGGGGAGAACTGACTCCACTTGTGAAAGTTATTCTGTGGCATCCACATGTGTGCCCTGTTATGAACACACACGAGAGGAGAGAGAGAGAGAGAGAGAGAGAGAGAGAGAGAGAGAGAGAGAGAGAGAGAGAGAGAGAGAGAGAGAGAGAGAGAGAGAGAGAGAGAGAGAGAAGAGACAGGTAAATTTGAAGAAATAACAGTAATACCAATGGGAAGTATACTGGGGTGTATGGGGGGGTCATGCCTACTGGTATTTGGGAGGTAAAGACAGGAGGATCCAGAATTCCGGACCTGTCCACTCAGGAGACTGCAATGAAGTGATAAAATTGTTGGCTGCTAAGATGTGCAGGAAACCTGTGAACACCCAAAAATAAGGAAATGATTTTCCCCCTAGTTTTTCCTGGAGGAAGACAAGTCTGCCAACACCTTGATTTTTATCCTCAACAGATTTCTTTGGGACTCTGACCTCTAGAAAAGTGAGGTACTAAGTTATTTGTTTGCTGCTATTCTTTTGTAGTAACTTGTGAGGAACAACAGGAAACTAATCCCATGGTAGCAGTCACGATGGCAGGAACGACAGTCCCTGCCTTTGAGCATAAATGTCAGGTAATCATTCTAAGTGTGAGCCTGGAGTCCCCCCACCCCAAAATTCCGTCCTACTAAGAAGATTCCATATGATGGCTGAGTAGAATTTTGTGATTGTGGTCAGCTGGGATGTTGAAACTGTAGAACAATGCTGGGTGCTGATTACCAATGTCACAGAGCTTGGACATTGGTGGTTCTCTGGGCATTCCTGGAGGGAGTTCCTACAGTGGATTTATTGCAATGGGAAGCCCCTCTCTAAATGTTGGTGCCACTATTCTAAGGGCGAAGATACTGAACTGAATGAAAATGAGCTCCGCCCAGCATTCATCTGGTTGTGGATGTGATATGCCAGCCTCACACTCCTGCCACCATGTCTTCTAGCCATGAAGAAGCAATGCCTGGGAATAGAAATAACACCTTACTTCCTTAAGTTGCTTTTTGTCATAGCAACATTAACAGTAGTGAATACGGAAACCTGGTACCAAATAGTGGGGTTATTGCTGGTAGAAAGCTGTGTGCACTGAAAGGAGCTGGCCCCAGCTCTCTGTGCCACAGGTGGAGGGTAGGGTGACCCAAGCCCTTAGGACACAGGTGATTTCATCACAGGCCCCAAATGCCAGACACTTTTAAATTTTCAGAAGAGACCTGCACTTGAACTTTTGAATAGTTTGGATATTATTAAAGACTATGGGGACATTTGAAGTTGCACTAACCTCATTTTATGAGATGATCCTGAGTCTATGAGGACAAGAGATAGGTTATGGCTTGAAAGTGCTATGTTATGGTACCAAATTGATCATGGGTGGACTTGTAATGGCTCTTGGCTGTTAACTCTACAGGATTTTTTTTTCCTAGACAGGGTTTCTCTGTAACATTGGAGCCTTTCCTGGAACTAGCTCTGTAGACCAGGCTGGCCTCAAACTCACAGAGATCCACCTGTGTCTGCCTCCTGAGTGCTGGGATTAAAGGCGTGTGCCACCACTGCCTGGCCAACTTGACAGAATTTTTAATCATGAAAGAGAAAAGCCTTGGGGCCTACCTGTCTTGATAGGGCTCCTTGTGATGGGAAACCTGCCCTTAATATGAGTGGTATTATTTCATGGATTTGGAGTGTGATCTAAACAAAAAGAAAGCAAGATGAATACCTATTGTGGAATGTTATTTTAACTATGTGAACGTGTGTTACATTTGTTTATACTGTCTTTGTTAATAATGTAAAGATGTGTCACATTTATTTACACTGCATTTGTTTAATTATGAAAAGATGTGTTGCTGTTTCACCTTGCCTGCCCAAGATCCCTGATTGGTCTAATAAAAATCTGAATGTCCAATAGCTAGGCAGGAGAGGGATAGGCAGGGCTGGCAGGCAGAGAGATTAAATAGGAGAGAATGAGAGGAGAGAGAAGATGAAGACAACAAGGGAGAAAGGGATACAGCCAAGGCCAAAAGACAGGCAGCTTCTGTAATGATTGTTCTGTCTCTTTAAGAGACAAGCCATGCCCACTCCCTTCCCCATCCGCTGAGGCAGGCTGGTCTTCAGCTTCCAGCCTGAGCTCTCTCTATTTTTCAGTCTTCCTCTCAGAGAGGCAGCTTCTGCCTCTCTCCCCACTTCTCCCCTTCCCCCGCTTCTGTCTCTTCTCTATCTCCCTTCTCTCTCTCTCTCCCCCTCCCCTTTTCCTTCCCCTCCATAACCCACCTAATCACCTAATAAATGTCCAATTTCATTCTGTATGGTGTGCCTATGTCTGTGCCTCCTACCCACCGCCTGCCCACACTGCTTGCCAGGGACCAACCAGCTGCCACATGGCTGGGGACCAGCCACCTTCGTTTGGGGACCTGCTGCGTGGTCTCAACCCCACAGCAAGCCTCTGGGGATTCACAGCAAATCCATTACAGCTTCCAGCCAGTCAGACACAAGAAGCAGAGAAGTAGGACATACAGAAAGAAAAGTAAAACGTCCCAGGCGAAACATAGATGAAGAGAAACAGGATAAGTTATAAGAGCTAACAAGAAATGAACCTAAGCTATGATCGAGCATTCATAGCTAATAAGTCTCCGTGTCATGATTTATGCTAAGCTGATTGGTGGCCCCAAAGAAAGCCTGCTACAAATGCCAGCATTTCTTTGTTTCTACTTCCTGGTTGCAGAGGCAATGCGACCAAATGGCTAAGTCTTGCTACCATGCTTTCCCTGCCATGATGGCCTGTGTATAGCCTTAGGCCGTAAACCAAAACAAACACTTCTTCTATGAGTAGCTAATATAAGGTCCAAAGTTATCTCAGGCTATCCTTAGTCCTATAGTATCCATTTATACTCCCCTTATATGTCTGATCTAGTATTCTTGTAACTGTCAATTAAAACCTTTAGACTGAATTAACAGACCACTAACTTTACCAAACAATTTCATGAGATAGCATTTGAGACCTGTAATAAAGGTTTTTCTATCTTGCTGCCACCCATGTATCAGATGTCTGACAGAGTATTTGGTAAACGCATTGATTTACGGTTCTTTTGTGCAGTGATTATGCAAAGTTCATTTACCAACTTCCACACTGGGTCACATTATTTGGGACAACCTGAATCTATATTCCCAAGCTATGGTAATTCATATTTGGCTCATAATTAGTCATATCTTATTCCCTTTGAGGTGGGAGGTGTGTTTCCTGTCAGTATAATCTATAAGCTACATGGTTTCTCAGTGTGAGCAACAGATGTGCAAAAAGCCTAATGTCTTTTGGCTCGGAGTTTGGGTCGCCAACCCCAGTTCCAGGTTTCACAGACAAGTAACACCATGTCACTATGAAACTGGCCAAATTTAGGAACCTTGGGAATAATGTGAATTGGGTTCTTACAAATCCATTGGCTCCTGGGCTGCAGTTCAGGTTCTAGAATGGTTCTCTCCCAACATCCATACTTTGTGTGGATGTCATTTCTCCAGAAATTTCTTTCTTTCTTCCTTCCTTCCTTCCTTTCTTTCTTTCTTTCTTTCTTTCTTTCTTTCTCTCTCTCTCTCTTTCCTTTTCTTTCCTTTTTCTTTTTCTTTCTTTCTTTCTTGCCCCCCCTCTCTCTTTCTTTTTGTTTTTTTTTTTTTGAGACAGGGTTTCTCTGTAACTTTTGGAGCCTCTCCTGGAACTAGCTCTTGTAACTCACAGACATCCGCCTGCCTCTGCCTCCCGAGTGCTGGGATTAAAGGCGTGCGCCACCACCCCTCGGCCCTCCATTAATTTCTGAGGCCCACTATCTTTGTAGGACGTAGAAGTGTGTTCAGAGGAAGCAGTGTGTGGTGGTTAAGAGTCTAGGCAGAGAGAACAGCTGAGAGGATGAATGATGTGTGGCTGCTGCTTCTTGGGAAGACTTGAATAAATGTCTCCTAACCAATGAAAAGAGAGTAGTAATTCAGCCAAGGTCAAAGTTGGAAAGCCAATGAATTTGTTGGGGGCTACTTATAGGAATATATTAAAGGGGCAGGAATAATGTCACCAAATAACCCACTTCAATCTGGATGACAAGCCACAAAAGCCACAGGGCTGGAGCTCTGTGTATGACCTGCAGGCAGCTGCACAGCAGTGTGGAGCTCTGTGTGTGACCTGCAGGCATCTCCTCAGCGATGCTGGAGCTCTGTGTGTGACCTGCCGCTCCACAACTCCACGACTCTCCCAACACTTTTCTGATGGGCTTCCTGGATCCTGTAGGCTTCCACTTTCCCAGACTTTTGAGGTCTGTCTGTTTACTTTCTGGGTCTTCTAAGCATCCATCCCTCCCTGTTGCTTTAGGAGACAATGCTTCAAGCAGACAAAAGTGGGGCACCGTGAGAGTAGCATGGTGGGACTGCCGGGGACTGTTACTGCTGCTAGTGCCAGGCAAAGACAGATGACATTTTAAACCCTTGATGCAATTCCTACCTATGCCTCAGTCTTCCTGGGGGCAATGATGCCACCACAGGGAAAGAGCGTGTTAGTCGGCAATTGAAACTGAGCTTAGAATAAATAAGTACTTACTGTGTGCTAGCACCCTGTGCAGATTCAGCATAAAACAAAGCAAAAGGAAAGGTCTCTTCTCAAAAACTAGTATTTTAGTGTGTTGGCAGTACTTGGAGCTCATTAGAATCATTCTTTATCAGCTATCCACCCCATTCCAACACTCAGTTGAGAGAAAAGCATACCTCTGAAAATCTCCTTGGGGACCTGCTTTCAACTCTTGACCTAAATTATGCCATCTTAAACTGATCAAACACGTGGGATTGTTTCTTTTTTAATTTATTAGATTTATTTAAAAAAATACCAATCCAAGTCCCTCCCCTCTTCCCATTCCTTGCACACACCCTCCCACCCCCATCTAATCCTCAGAGAGGGTAAAGCACATTGCTTTGTGGAAGGTATAAGGCCCTCCCTACTATATCTAGGCTGAGCAAGGTATCATCCAAAAAGAATAGGATCCTAAAAAGCCAGTACATGCAGTAGGGATAAATCCTGGAGTCACTGCCAGTGGCTCCTCAGTCTGCCCCAGCCATGCAACTGTCAGTCACATTCAGAGGGACTAGTTTGGTCCTATGCTTGTTCCTTCCCAGTCCAGCTGGAGTTGGTGAGCTCCTATTAGCTCAGGTAGACTGTTTCAGTGGGTGAACCCATCATGGTCTTGACCTCTTTGCTCATATTCTCATTCCTCCCACTCTTCAACTGGACTTTGGGAGCTCCTTACAGTGCTCGGATGTGGGGAAACTCACAGATCTTTAACTTTGTGCTGTCTGCTGCCCTGGACTTGTGGGAAACTCCTGCATAAGACTACTTTCATGCTGCCCTAAGTTTGGTGGAATCACGGGAAAATGAGATCTTCACTTTTGAAATACTTTAACAGGCAGTGAGTGGAATTGCTTCTATAAAATCTTAAAGCACACAAAAGGCTTAATGGTTATAACGAACATTTTTCTTGGCACCCAGAGAAACTGGTTTTAAAAAAAAAATCACTGAATTAGGAACTTGCTTAAAAGCTCTGAGATGGAAATCTTGGAGCAGCCTGCCACCTTCTGGATAACTAACCAATTAACTCAGAGAGCACAGGTTTTGGCTTCTATGTATGGCATCTACCAATATGCTCCCTATAGACGTCACCAGAGAAATATTTCATGATGAGCAACTGTGAGAACATTAGCCCGCTAGTGTTTCCCCCTCGGATGCTGCAGTCTAACTAATAATAGTCATTTAAAAAATTAAATCTCTCCCTTTGCTTTAAATTGGCTAGGCACAACCAATCTACTTCACTTAATAGGCTAAGAACTCTAATCGTTTTTACAACTGCGGTCTGTGAGAAATACTATTAATTTGGAAATTTAGTTTCTTGTTGGTGGGCTTTAAAAACTTATGGGTCAATCACAATGTTTTTTATTGGTCAATTTTATCCTTTCTAAATAATCAAAGTATAATTAGTATCAGAGAAATCCATTCAATGAAAAGGAAGGAAGAAAAGAAGGAGGGGGACTACGAAGAGCAGGATTCGGTGCTCCTTTTTGAAGACGTCAAATTAGTAGTAAGTAAGTAAGTAGTGGAAATGCACCAGGCAAGAAACAGGAAAATAAAAGCTGTCAAAATGGAAAAGCCGATAAGAACAAAGATTCTTTATTTTCACGTCTCAAAAGCAGAGCCAGGGAAGTGCAAAACCTTGACCCTCTGCACTGACCTTTGCTTGCTCAAGCCGGAATTTTGCAACTGTGCTGTCACGTGGTCTGAAAGCCTTCAGCGCCAGCGTCCCTGACAACGCCGACTCGCACCCCTGCAGCAGGCGGCTGTACCCAGCGTGCGTCCTCCCGGCCGCCAGGGGGCGCCGAGCGCTTCCTCGGCGGGTTCCCAGCGCCTGACCTCAGGCGTGCGCGTGCTCCGGACGCACAGAGGTCACCCGCGCCGGCGGCTCCCCACGTGTGCGTTGAGCCCTGGGCTGCAGGATGTAGAGATGGGGGCTCGCGTGAGCCGCGCCTTCAGGAACTTCAACCTGGAGAACCGAACCGAGCGGGAGATCAGCAAGATGAAGCCCTCCACGGCTCCCAAGCACCCTTCCACCCGCGGCCTCCTGCAGGAGCAGCTGAGTCGTGAGTGCGGCCCCTCCCTCCCTCCCAGGCCTCCGGTGACTTTGAGGTCGTCCCCGCGCGGGGTCGGGTGGCAGCGCCTGGCTTCCCGGCGCTCGGGGCAGCGCACGCTCCCGCCCGGGGTCTGCGCAGGGTGCACGCCTCGCCTAGCGTTTTCCCGCAGTTGTCCTGATGATTGTTTCTTTTTTTAAAATTGCCTTACGTGTTTACGGGTTTCTAGAAAAGATTATGGCCCCTTTTCCTCCTTTTTTTTTTTTTAGAGCATCCAGAAATCAAGGAAGAAGTTTCTAGAAAAGACAACAAGCTGTTATCATTACTAAAAGATGTATATGTCGATTCCAAAGATCCGGTGTCGTCCTTGCCGGTAACGTATGCTTTAATTAAGCAAACAGTTCATTTGGAGGAAGTGATCAAGGAAAAAAGGGCAACCAGTGAAGTGTAGTGCCAAGTGTGCGTGTGTGTGTGTGTGTGGCGGGGAGGGCGTGTCAGTGGGGAGCACAGCGATTGAGACGTGGGGCTTGGCTCATTGATATATAGGGAGTGCCGAAGGACCCGGGAATGAATTGATTGCATGCACCTGTGTGGACGGTTTATTGCGGAAGTTGTAGGGTTTGGTTACCCTCCTTTGGTAGGGTAGGGTACTTTTAGTGGTTAGCCAGAGTGGCAAAAAAAGGACTTTTTAGAGCTCTTTTCGTGCGTTAACGACAGCGTCTGGTGGGGGCATGTTTGTATTTTTAAGGGTGTGTCTGGACAGGATATGTAGTGTTAGATGTAAGTTCATATAATATGCTGAGATGGTAGGCACATCCTAGTGATCCAAACAGACCTTGGTCGGTGGGCATAGCTATACAGCTACAGTGTTATTACAGGCCCTGGAGGAGTAAGGACTGCTTTTAGGGAAGTGACATTTAAACCCGGGCCTGGAATTTGAATTGAAGTTGGAATCAGGGAGGTGCAGAGTTAGATGGGGAAGTGTCAGCTACAGCTCTCAGAGTTATTTGCATTCTAAAATTTAGTTATCACCAAATTCTCACTTAAAGATGGCAGTAGTATGGTATTTTTTTTAAGCTGATGCTGAGCAGTACTTAGAAATACTGTTTCGCATTTATACTAAACATGAATTATTGTGATCTTATGTAAATACATTTATTTGATATTCGGCGTTTTGTGTGTAGAAGAGATCCGTTTAACCTCTTCAAGTAGATGCCAGTCACCTAAATACATAATTTACTAATTCATTTCCCTACTTCTGCTTATAGACTTACTGCTGCTCTTTGGTTTTGCTTCTTACCACTAGACCCATCCTATCTCAGTTAATAGACTGTCATAATACATCCTGGTGACTGATATGACCTAAAAGTCTTCCTGTCTTTTCTCCAGTTATTTCTAAATGACCTTGGAATCAGAGTGTTAGTGTCTTTAGTAAGCTTTGTTTAGATTGGATTACAACTAGATTAAGGAATCACAGGTTAACTAGAAAAATATTAACTTAATTAAAGATTAATTCAAAGGTTAACATCTTTTAATTGTTGAATCTTTGAGGAAGACAGGAAAGTTGTTTCTAGTCAGTAGAACTTTTAAGCCTCCTATTTTAGCGTATTGGATAATGAATGGTTTTTATTTTGTAGCTACCCATATTACTAGTTAATATTTCTGCTAGGAATTAGCTTTTCAGCTTTTTTTCTTAATATTTTATATCTCTGTGGAATTTATAACTTTCTCTGCCTTCCTACTAAATGAAAAGAGGATGTTTACTTTTATTATAAGGGTTTTTTTTGTGTGTGTTAGGGGATTACTATGAAATACTGAAGAAAAAAGGAAAATCTGTGTGGAGTGTAAGGTGGATCTTCCTGGTTTGGGAAGATGAGAGACACTTTGAGATTTAGGAAGTGAAAGAGTAGGGGTGAGTGCCTAAGGCTCAAGTGGGGATGTGAAGGCAGAATGAGTAATCCTGTGGGGACTGGTTACAGTGTACATGGTTAGGGGAAAGTGAGGGGTGCGTTTGGATTATGCCTGGATCATGAAACTACATGCCAAGCAACTTTAGTTTTATCAGGAGGGCTTTGAAGAGTCATTGAAGAGTTTAATGTGGAAAAAAAGTCGTGTTAGATTTGAGAGTGAGCTAGGAGGGAACAGAATTATCTAGTTAGAAGAAACCTGCTAGATGACTTTTAATAGTTCTGTCCAGTGGCACTGCCATGGTCTAGGTGGTTTAGTGGAGTAGAGGATCGGAGAATGGGATTAAGAGAGACTTGGGAGCTGTTATGAACAGCGTCTGTTCATAGATTAGACAGTTTTAAGCGTAGACTTGGAAGCAGGCAGATTGGTAGGTTCAGTGTTAGACACTCTGGAGTTGAGGTGTATACAGGTCCAAGTAGAGGTGCCCGTTAGACATTTGGGATTCAGGGCTTAAGTATCCAAAGAAAGGTCTTAGTTTGGGGCCAGAGATTTTGTCATCATTACATGTGGGCTATAATGGGAGGTAGGGAGTAGGTGAAGATCCAGAAGTTCAAGGCTACAGCATCCATGACAGCTTGTCACCAAAATACAAAGTTAAAGACAAAGAAGCTGTAGTTGGAACTTAATGGGCAGCAGAAGGGACAAGAGCCACAAAGAAAACGGAAGTACAGATGGAAAACTGGGAAAGACTCAGCATGGAAGCTGAGGACAGGACCTTGGTAGGTACATTTGTACATTATAGTCAGCAGTGTCAGGTGTGGTAAGTTCTGAAGAGTGCCCCTGAATACAGCCACTGGGGTCATTAGCGCAGATTGATGATTTAAGCTTTAACTCCATTACAGGACTGATTTAAAGAGGTGTTGACTTTGGGTCTGGGGGTTTTAAAAAGGTAGTAAAGATAGAATTTGTACATGTTGGCCAAGAAGAGCTGTAGGCAGGTGCAGTTGAAGATGAAATGAAGAAGGGAATGCCTAGAGCAGCTTAGGTAATTAGCTGTGATAAAACTGACCAGAAACAACTTGGTGAGGAAAAAGATTATTTCACCTGACTTCTAGGTAACGGCTCATCAGTGATGGCAGGATGGAAAAGCTTTCAAGTAAGTTGTCCCAGCCCTGTTAGGATGCTGCTCTTCTGAAATGGGTGTCATTTTCATCTAACCAACTGCCATTCTTTTAATATACAAGCTGTGGTTTCCTTACCCGACCTGCTGAGGACCAGAAGTCTTAAAGATGTGATTTTTGGGATATTTGTAGTACATTATGAAGCGTCTTTGTGGTAGTATCCAATTTTAATCATGCAGTTCATTTATATTTCATATACAACTTAGAAAGCCCGAAGGCAAGTTAAGGGGTTGTTCTGAGTGGACTTGTATTTTAACTGTTGGTCATCATAGCAAGTTAGATGTGGAGTTTTCTCCTTGGGCATCTCGGTTCAAAAGGTTTTGATTTTAGAGCATGTGGAGCTCATAATACTCAGTGGAGGTGAGTAAATGGCATGTATTCACTCAGTTAAATTTTATAGAGCTTTTCTTATTTATAGCAAGCTATAGTTAGGAAAGAGACTACAGTGAGAAAATGCAGTTGAGGAAGTGTGTACGTGTTTATCTGAAAAGAAACAGCATAGACCTAAGAATCACAAGAAATGAAAAATGGAAATCTTCTATCCTAAAGGTCTGTTGTTGTTGTTGTTACTAGGTAAAAGATGCTGAAGTACGGCGGCAAGACCCGAAGGAGTTCAGACTGCCGATAGGACAGCAGTTGGATAAGAATGTCACAGACATTCCCAAAGGCAAAGTTTCTGTTGTAGAAGCATTGACACTTCTCAATAACCATAAACTTTCTCCAGAAACATGGACTGCCGAGAAAATTGCCCAAGAGTACCATTTAGAACTGAAAGATGTAAATTCCGTTCTCAAATATTTTGTTACTTTTGACGTCAAAATCTTCCCTCCAGAAGACAGGAAAGCAATACCATCAAAATGAAGGAATCATAAAACAGCTGCCTGTGTGTCCTCCATGCACGGTGTCCTGGTTCAGTGTAGTAAATTACACAAGTTATTGTGAACCCAGTGCCTGCTTCAGCGCTCTTTGACCTCTTCAGGGTTGTTCAGAGAATGTTCTTTGTTTTTAAATTTTATGTATGTATAATTCTTGCATATATGTCAGCATGACCAATCCCATGTATAAATTTATTACAAGTAAGAGAGGTAATGTGTCATTTTAGACACATCAGCCCTTAAATTAATCATGTGGCCCAAATCATTTAATACTAAGTTTCACTTTCCAGTTTAGGACGGTTTATTCTTTGTAGGAGACACTGAAAGCTGGAGCCTACAAAATGTAAGACTGGCATTTTGTTGGGGAAGGAGATTCTCAGCAGTGAGACACGGTGAATGTTTCCCAAGTACACTGAGTACAAAAGTAGAAAATGCATGTTACCACCTTGAGAATAAACATCCATAGAATTTGTTATGTTTTGAATTGGTTTAAGTATGAAATAACTTTTTAGAACAATTGGTGGCATCTGTAACATGTCAGCAGTCTCTCTTTTGATAAGTAGAGCTTTCGGAGAGACAGGCAGTACCTACGACTATTAGAACAAGTAACTTCCCGCCAATCCAAAAGTAAGAGAACTATGTAAGGAACCATTTAAAAGGATCCAAATGTCATGATCAAACATACCTGTTTTTGTTCTAGGAGAAAAAGTAGCAAGCAGAAGTATAAACTATTAGTCCCCAAAGGGACCTAGGAAGTTACTGATTCATTCATCTTAATGCAGAAGCATAGCACACTCCAGTAATAATAGAATCTCAAATGAGGTACTATGACATGTTTTACCTGTGGGTTCTTGGCTGTATTGTTCGGCCTCTCTGTAATTGAATTTCTATAAAAGTATAATGCTGCCTTGTGTAAATTTCAGGACAGTGGTGAAGATAAATGACAAAGGACCAAGCAAATACAAATTCTTGTAGTTAAAGTAGGTGTCTAAAGAGCATATGACTGAATTGTTTATAATACAAGGAAGTCAAGAATTTGGGTTTTCAAAGTCTTACTAATAGTTTTATTTACTATGCCAAAAAGGAACACATTTCAAAAGGACAGAATGGAATTGGGATTGTCCGTATACTTTCAAGGGAGTACAGATAGATTTCGCTCTAGCGTCCCTGGAAATGATGTGGAAGTTGAGAGGGACTCAGCATGGTGATGGAATGAGGCAGGTGTGATAGCAAAGACAGGAAATGAACGGGAAGTTTGTGAGCTTTCTTCAGATGTAGTACCAGGGAATGAGCAATCCCTAGTTACTTGTGGTTCATACAGAAGTTTAAGAGAACACACTAATTCTTATCAGTGCAAAATTACATCTGAAAACTCAATCAGTTAAAACCGTCATTTTTAAATTCGGAATGAATTACTTTGAATCGCTAGTACTACTTCAGACTCATTTTTCCCGTGTGGTTCGTCAGATGTAAATGTGGTTTCTGTTGTATGGAATCACAGCAATAAAAATACTTCCATTTTACACGGCTCTCCTTTTTTCCTATAGAGCACTGGAATGGCAATGTCACAGAAGTTGCATGGATTTCACATTTGGGATAATGGAGTTTAGATTTCAGTTCCATTACTAGCTGTGTCTGAATTGTCCTCGACCCTAAAACCAGCAATTGCACATGTCTGAAGAGTGGTTTATGTGCTAGGCACTAACCTGGGTGCTTTGCGTGTATTAGTTTGGCTAACAACATTGACCACAGGCATGAAGTTCATGTTTTCCTGGAAAAGCTGCTCTCAGCAAGCTTCAGTCACTTCAACGATCAGTGGATGTTGAAGATTAAAAAGAATATTTTGTAGACTTACACTGGATTGCCTTTTTAAGGTCATGTCTTATTGTGTAGGCCAGACTGGTCTCAATCCACCTGCATCAGCCTCCCAAGTACCATCCTTAGCTCCAGTGTGTCATTATTAGTATCTCTTCATCACTCAGAGCTGAGTGGTTGTGTTGGTCTCTAAATACTCAGAAGTGAACATCCTCCTTTCTGTATTTCCTCAGAGCCCTTCTCTTTTATCTGAATCCGTGTACGCTAAATAGCTATTTAATTCAGAACCTTTTGTTGCCATAACTGCCCAGAATAACACTGGTTTTCCCTTCAGTGGTTGACCTCTGTGACTAGAACCTGGCATGAAGGAACAGGTCTATCCCATACTAGCTTGAGGTAAGCCAGGTATGTTCTGGCTTGGATGAAGTCACTTTTGCTCTGACTACTTTTAAAAGCTCTGTCTGACTTATGTCATGAGGACCCACATCATGTCTGGATGTCATCAGGACTGCTTTTGTCAGTAAGTTCCCAACAAACTAATGCAATCTTTAAAAAATAAAATAAAATGGTATGTTTGTGGGGATGCAGGCCAGAGGCTGTGTGGAGGTAAGAGGGCAACAGGGATCGAACTCCTGTCATCGGGTATGGTGGCCAGTGCCTTTACTTGGAGAGCCATCTCTCTGGGTTTTGTTTCTTGTTATATACACTCTGGCACTGATTCTCATACACCAAGAAAGTTGTTCCAAAGCCACCGTTAAACCAGTCGGTAGAGAAGACATCCCAAGTTGGTCATCTGAATCCATGAAAGAAGTGCGGCTTATGTATTGGATGCTCCACGTGTGAATGAATGCGTATGGACACATCCCAGAATTGCTGCTGTGTTTGGGGGCAGCAGTCTGTTGAATACCTCTTATCCCACTGAGGTTAGGAAGGCTGGCATCTTGCTATTGCAGGGAGATTGCTGGTGCAGTGGGCAGTTCAGGTAGCTGATGATGCCCATGTAGCTGTAGACAAGAATAGGAAGCTGTTAGCAAAAGTTACGGCTTGGAAAAAAAAAAAAAACTTTGTGTCTAGTATCACAGCCCTCTGTCCTGTCTCATCTCAGGGTCTTCCCTGCCAGAAACAGTGGGAGATCAGAACGCCAAGCTAGAAACCCTCGCTCACTTGGTTGCACTGAGAGGTTAGAACAGCAAGAGGAAACAAGTCTGAACAATCAGCTTTGAGCTGATGGAATGTTAAACATCGGGAGTCTTGAGAGAAGGGGACTGAGGACACTTACCTCTGACACTTGCCTTTTTTCTTTTGCTTTTCTGTTAATGCAGCACTAGGGAAAGGCACCGAATATTCAGGTGAGTGAAGAGAGCCTCCTATGTAAGAAACCAGGACTACTGCAGATTTTCTAAATGTCACAAAAACTTAACCAACTGCTTTGTGAGTTTAGCTGCCTGGATGGTGGGGCTGGGACATGGGAAGGGGTGGCGCTTCTCTGGATGAAAATAAAGCTGAAGCCGGGCGGTGGTGGCGCACGCCTTTAATCCCAGCACTCGGGAGGCAGAGGCAGGTGGATCTCTGAGTTCGAGGCCAGCCTGGTCTACAAGAGCTAGTTCCAGGACAGGCTCTAGAAACTACAGGGAAACCCTGTCTCGAAAAACCAAAAAAAAAAAAAAAAAAAAAAAAAAAGAAAATAAAGCTGAAAAAGTGAGCACTGTCCCTTATCTAGTTGCTCATATAATGCCTGCCAGGTCCTGGAGAATCGTCTTCTTACACAGTGGATCTTCAAGGGTAAGAAAGGCTTGTCGAAATAAGATCGATCCACCAGTAAATAAGATTGATCCACCAGGACAGTTACCCCCTTCCCCAGGGAAAAGCACTGACAAAGCCCATTCTGTGAAATGGGCACACAACAGGCCCTTTATGCTCCTGTGGTTTGAGGACCTAATAAATCAGACTTTCTTTTTGTTTTTTTTAGTGCCAAAAAAAAGTAATATCAGATGCCCCTCAAGAATGGTACAGCTCCTTTCTCTTCCTCCTCGGCCCAGTTGGTGGACAAGGTGTCTTAGAATGTAGCCAAGACCATTGCTAACCCGAGACTAAGTCTGGTGGGAACTGGGTGCGCGTTCCCACAAGAGAGAAGCAGAGACAAGCGTGCTGAAGAGAAGAGGGCTGGTCCAAGGTGGAATGGTATGCTCGCAAGCAAGTGTAATCTTGGCAGCCTTGTGGAAGGAGTTCAAGCCGCAACAACTTTTGTTCCTGCTGCTGCTTCTGCAGGGGGAGGTGAGGAATTTCCTCCCTCCAGCATTGCCAGCTGCTAGGATGGGTTCCCTCCTCCATTCCTGTGAGTAAAGCCCATAGGGAGCAATCCGAGGTCTCGTGGTGGACTCATTACTGGTCCTTCAAGTATAAGATCTGATAGATACCTGTGCTAAATATACACTGAAGAGCTACCACCCAGAATGCTCTCCGGGGCCCTGCGCAGGAAGTGGATGCTCTCCGGGGCCCTGCCCAGGAGTGGATGGGTTTACATAGGAGGCAGTGTCCCTTCCAGCTTACATATTTGTTACCAATCTCCCTAGTCTCTAAAATCACACCAAAGACAACTACTGTATTAGAAAAGATATTACAGACCTCTGTGGGAAGAATTTTTACCCAAAGTTCAGCAGTAAAGGCAGCATCAATGAAGGAAGAAAAGTGGGATGCCGTTAACCTGCCCACATCTGAGCGGGTAATGAATACCCGGCACTACAAGTTTCCAGGTGCCAGCTGTGATCAGAGAGCCCAGATAAGAATTACAGTGAGTGCTAGGATTCGCCACTTGTCCACCATGCCTACAGTAACCCAGTCTGAGTGGGGAAAAAGCAGGACTGACTACAAGGATATGTGGTGGTACCGCCTATTCATGCTGCAGTGCCTAACACTACTAAAGTTGTGGGGAAAGTTCTCCCCACAGTTCTGTAGATGCTGTCTGAACCTAACTGATGCTCCTCTCCACTTTCCCTCACAAACATACACAGAACCAGTTTGTCTTCTCTTAGAAAGGAATACCCTGGGTATTGCCTCAGGGATATCGACACCATCCTACTGTCATTGCATGGTGGCTTGGAACCTCTCTGTTCTCATTATAGACTGCCATTAATATAGATGACATTATGTTAACAGGGAAGGATTATTGGGGACACAGTAGAATGATTATATGGTCACCTATGCACAAGGGGATAGACGGCCAGCCCCAGAATCATGGCCCTGGATCATCTGTGAAGCTTTTTCAGATGCTCTTGCTGGACCAGATTTCTTTGATTCTAGACACAGAGAGATATAAAGTGCAAACCTTCCCCACCCCTCATCCCACTAAAGATGCACAGGCTTTTGAGAGGCTCCCAAGTTATCGGTGGGCTTTCCATTTTCATGTCCCTTCCTGCCTTTGTGACACTACCTGCAGATTAAGAAAAGAGCCTCTTGAGACCGGAATATTCCCCAGCAGAAAACATTTTTAGACATTTCTGCGTGCAACTGCAGTTAAAAGTCACTAGGTGGCATGAGTTGGCCTCTGGCCTGAATAACGAGGAGAAAAGTTCCAAGGTTGAGATCATTTTCTGGAAGGAACTGAAACTAGAAAGAATCCTTTTCCAACAGCACTTTCCAGCAGTGCACGGTGGTCTTCCACAGGTGGGACTACTTAGCGGTGACGACGCAGACTGGCCTTCCTGACCTCATTCTTCTGTCCGACAGACACCAGCTATAAATGAGCCAGTTATATGCAGGTTTACAACTAAGCGTGTTTTCCAGTAGCTGATGAATTTAAGAGTTGTACTCACCCTGAAACTGCCTAGCCACCCCAGGTGACCACCCCCTCCCCCGAGCTATAATATAATAAGTGCAAGAGGGTAGCTGCCAGACCTTAAAATGGTTGGTATCGACGTGGGCCCAGCAGAGGGAACTGGAGTATCTGTCGTCACTGGTCCTGTCTGGACTGAGACAGAAGAAAATCAGAACAGCTAACACGCAACCTTAACAGAGAGTATGGCTGATGATAACTCATAAGCCATGGACACTTCTCCCTTGTACCGACAACTGTGCAGGGGCCTGAGACCTTACAGTCATGAATGGACTGTGTCGTATGGAGCAATTTATAGCCTAGTCAAAGACTTTCTTAGAAAAAGAGTGAGTTAACCTGCTGCTGGTACTCAAAGTCTAGAAACTTAACACGTGATATAGATACCCATATCACGTTGAAGTGACATCAGCTGATTTGAAAACATATGCTCTAAAGACCAGGCCCAAACTCATGGTGTCATATGGCCATTTATTTTCCATATGTAACAAAGCTCCTGCATTGGTATGGTGAAAGAGAAACAAGAACATCATGTGACAGCAAAGCAAGCAATACTGGGTCTGTTAGGTGAAACCACTTTGGCTGACTTATGAGTCAGCCATACCTTGCAATACTCCATTGGCAGTGCCAAAACCCAAACAGGCCCAGGGCGCTGTGAGAGAGGAGAATGCACAAGACTCTGAGAGCCAGATGGGAGGATGCTGTGCATGGATTCAGCTCGTTCTGTCCCCAGCCATCTCCAGTTTTAATGGCTACGATTACTCTGTGATCAATCGGATGGCTGCTTGGCGCTCCCATGGCATTTCACAGCGTACCATTGGCAAGATCACTTGAGTGTTATGGAGATGTATGGCTTTGACCCTTGTGCCAAGAATATACCTGATTGTTGGATTTTAGCTTAAGGTAGGTCAAGTGCCTTCTGGCTTTGGTGGAGTCACTTATTTCTCTCTTTTTCTGACCAGAAGGGTGAGGCTCCATTGTGAAGAAAGCCATACTTCCATGGAGCAGTTTTTGACAACTTTTTCTTAATTTTCACCAGTTCTGTATATTAAGGCCCCAATTAAGATTGTATTCTTTGTAATCCTGAATATCCGCTTTTCTGTGTTTTACTGGTTATCATAAACTATGATGAAATTATTCTGGGATAAACGATGTCATGAAGGCAAATATGAATATAGCAGAGGTATAGTAGAAGAACTCAATTTTTAGAACTGATTCCCAAAGCTCTGTCATTTTTCAATTCATGGATGTTCTGAAAAATATATTGAGTAACAACAAAATTCTTGCTCCTGATTCCCATGAGGAAATGAGCCACACAGGCATTATTACAAAATGACTAACCTCCTGTTTTGCTTCTCTATTGCTGTGATAAAACTCTGACCAAAATCAGCTTGGGGAGGAAAGAGTTTATTACACCTTCCAGACTGTAGTATATTGTCAGGAGAAGCCAGGCCAGGAGCTCCAGTGGCCCCACAGATGCAGGAACTGAAGCAGAGACCATGGAGGATGTCGCCTGCTTCATCCCTTTTAGGCTCATGATCTGCTCACTTTCTTGGTCAGCCCAGGCTGCCTGCCTAGGGATTGTACCACCCACGGTGGACTTGGTTCCCTCTCATCAATCAGGAGTCAAGACAATGCCTCAGAGACATTGCACAGGGTAGTCTGGTAGAGGCAGATCTTCAACGGAGGTTCCCTCTTGTGTGTATCAAGTTGACAACCAAGATTAACCCTCACCACTGATCTGGTGACAAGAATTTAACCAAAATGGAATATAACTGAGCCACTGTATGGAGCCTGAGACATAATCCCAAAGTAGAAAAGAAACAGAGTGCAGTCTTGATGAACAGGAACCGTTCTTGGCTGTGTGACAAGGTGTGATATTTGAAAAAGACACGAAGTTTTAAATAAACAAAGTCCCCCAGCTAAAATGACTCTTCCTGTTCAAGTGTTTGCTGCTCCAAAACAAGCAAGGCAATGAAAGGATTTATGTGTGGGGTTGACTGTTGTCGTCTGCACAGGAATGCAGGCATTGATAAGGGGAGTCACTATTTCTTATATGGGTGGAGGTGGGGTGCGTGTGAACACGTGCAAGTTTGCAGTCAAACTTGCGTGTCCTTTCCTGATGTGTCCTCTCCCTGACTCTTTGAGACCAGGCCTCTCTATAGCCTGGAGCTTGCTGGCCCTAAGCCTCAGGGAGCTGTGTCCCCACCTCGCACCCTTCTTTTTTATGTGGATTCTGGAGCTCAGACTCCAGTCCTCATGCTCACACAGGAACGCACTTTACTGACTGGATTATTTCCCAAGCTCAACAATTTCTAAAGTAAGCCTCATGCCTTTTTCTCTTTCCAGAAGGATGAATATTGATTAAATTTAGTAATACATGCTTGGTAGCAAAAATTCCATTTAGACCTAATGATATTTGAGTGCTTTTGTTCTGCAGCAATATGTGTTGTAGCATATTGTATGGGAAATGCAGCCAATTTTTCCTTAAATATCTCATTGCCTCACAAAGTAAACATCACACAAATGATCCAGCAATTTAACTGAACTAGAAAATAAAGATCACTAATTTTACATTAGGATCGCCTGTAATTGCCTTTCATTCGTCAGTGATGCTTATTGCACAGCAGTGTGTTTGATAGAACTCTAATTTACATTTAACTTGTTTTCAATATAGGGCATTATGATGTGGCACTTCTTTATTATGGACTTGTAAATGTTTAAGGAGTTGCTATTTCATAGCTGCTCATATATGAAATAGTACAGTGGGCAACAATTTGGGCTTCAGGTTATTATCTGCGTAGGGGACGTTTTCAGAGTCGCCACGCATTCAACTCTTGACTATTCGTGCCCCTTTAGACTGCGTTCATTGTTCCCTTCTTGCTGTTCTGTTTCCAGTTCATTGTTGGGGTTGGAACGCAGATGCGCACATGCTAGGCTGTGCTCTAGCAATGAGCTCTGTCCTTGGCCCTTGTAGGCACTAGTCGGTCATGTCTGTATCCGTCTTTTGCTCCTACAGCTGGCCATGGCAGATGAGGATGATTCAGACAGGAGTCTGGAAAGCTATTTCAAATGTATCATGGAGAAGAAGGAGAGAGGGAGCGAGGGAAGGAGATAGAGGAAGACAGAGAGAGAGAATATCATGTTCTACCTTACAAGTATCCAAAAATATAGCATCATCAGAGCCAAACACTGACAGTCTGTTCTCTTCTTTTGCTACTTTTTTTTTTTGTCCCTGACTCTGATACATCTCAAAAACTAGCAAAAGTTAAGGTGGACAGAAATGTAAAGACCTAATTTAAGAGTAACAGAGTGTCAAACTACATTCTTAATGAGACCCTTAAATATTTAGGACACGGCATTCTATTTTTTAAGAGACCCACTTCTAGATAAGTAAGTGTATGACCCACTTCTGAATGTAAATGTAAAATTAAAATAGTTTTAAACTTCCTCTGCTTGCTCAGGTCATTGTTAAGTAAAAAGAAGATAAACTTTTAAACTTTGCTTGACAGTTTTTTTAAGGAGAGGTAGATTTTCAAATCACTCTCTAAAGCCAATATTCACTTATCACAAGTATTTATTGGCTTGTGTTGTAGGCACTTATGTAGAAGTTATATCGTGTAGAAAATAACCAAGGCTCAAGTCTCTGGTACCTCACAGCTTAGTCATGAGTTGCTCATGTTCAGTTACTCCAATAAGAAACCATCCCAAGACCTTGAAGTTCTTTTCTCTCTCATGGATCTACAGAAGGAACTCACCTGAGTAGTTTTCCTCTGAGATCTCACGTGTATTTGAAGCTTGGATGGTATCATCTGAAGGCCCATCTGGCCTAGACATCCAAGAAAACACACTGACATAGCAGGAATCAATTGTTTGTCAACTGGGGTTCATCTAAGGCTAGGAACCAGCTTCTATACACAGCATATGCTGGCAGCATGGGTTTTCCAGAGCCCAATGGTTAGCAGGGTTTCAAAATCAAATTAAGATAGAATGCAATTTATGTCATTTTGATGATAACTTTAATAGCTCGGTTAAGGTGGCAGCTGCTAGATGTTCACTATAAATCTAAAATTTCTCCCCTTTTAGTTAACTGATTATTGAGTGGGGATGGACACGTGAAGCTGTAGAAGTGTTATGTCTTGTTCTTGATATATCTTTAAGTATACCTATTGTACTTAAAAATAAACAATTTTACACAATTCCTATAGTATAATAAAAAATTAATAAAATAAAATATTAAATTCACATCCCATGTAACCAGTCTAGTAAATCCTCTTGTTATGGAACACACAGATTCTATTGGCCTGTGACTCTGAGTGTTGTAACTAATACAGTGGGCATCATATCACCTCATTTAAAACTTTGTGTTAGTCCAAAACTGACTATGTAACCTTAGAAAGACATCAAAAATAAAGGAAGCACTCAAAACCTCAACAAAAATTAAAAGTACTCTGTATCAAAACCAAACCAATGCAACCCGTCTGCATCCACCCCTTTCATACTGTGCATCAAACTGTGCAGTTTGGGGCTGCTTTGGGAGGTGGTTCCCTAAGCTCCCAGCTACAGGACTATAAAGCTCACACGTCCACCTGTTGTCCAGTTCACCCCAATATCCAACTTCTCTTTCTTCATGTGTGTCTACATTTCACTCAGCACGGGACACCCATTCTGGTCTAAGAACTGTAGTTGTGAAAGTGTTACACACTGCATATTAAATCCATCCTTTCATTTGTAGGTTGAAGTAGAAATCTCTTATATTATGAGCAAGTTTGCGCCTATTTAATCTCTTCCAAAATCACCTCTCATGACTTTCCCAAATAGGAACACTATTTCCTTGTATGGTCGGTATTTGGGTAACCTGAAATTCAAAATTGCACTTCTGAGATTAATTGAAGAAGAATTTAGTGCGGCTTTAGCTCCAGGATATTAATGATTAGTTACTGGCTACAAAAATAAGGAGAATGTTGCTCACTGAGATCAGAGATTGGCACAAATGATCTTATTACAGAGCAGAATTTAATAAGTGCTCTTAACAGTGTAAAATCAATACAAAGAGTCAAAATAGCGGTGAGAGCCCTGTTGAGCAAGACTTTTTTGCCTTGACTAATACTATTGTCCCAAAGAGAATAGAGCTTCTACTTAAGGGGTGAAAGCATATAAATTTAATTAGTTCACTGAAGAATTTGACTTTCCCCCAAGTATCTTTGTGGAACATAGCTGTGGCTGATATGACTTAGTTCATGTTGTTATTTTTGTTGAGCCAGATATACTGAGGAAATACTTTTTAATGTTTGTGGAGAAGGTGTAAGTCTAAGATTTGCATTTCAGTAGATTGCTACTGTCTTTTTACACCTAGTGATTATATTTATATGCTTTGGAATCCTTTGGTTATGTGGCTGCCATAGAAGAGCCCATTGGCTTAGCTTGCTTCAGCTACTCACCATAATACCACAAACCAGGTGATTTATACAGAAGAACTGTATTTTCTCATAGTTCTAGAGAATGGAGTCCAATTTCAAGCAATATTGGTTTCTTCTGAGAATGCTCTTCTTGGCTTGCAGATTGTAGTGATAGTTTCTCGTCAGCCGCCAGCTGCAAATAATGACACAATGACTTATTATCAATTATGAAAGCTTAGCCTATAGTTTAAGCTTGTTCCTATCTAGCTCCTATAAATTAAATTAATCCATTTATATTAATCTATGTTCTATCGCGTGCCTTTACTGCTCCCAACTTGTACCAGCTGTTTCCTTTCTATGTCTCCTTGTGTCTTTTGTGTGCCTCAATTCATCTCCTGCTTTCTCTCTCTCTACCCAGAAGTCTCACTAATTCCTTCTGACTAGCTATTGGGTGTTCAAGTTTTTACTGCAACAATCACAACAATACATCTTCACAGTGTACAAATATCCCACAACATTTCCCCATTTTTTCTAAATAAGAAGTGACCATGATACCCTAAGTGCATGAGTACCTCTTCCTGCCTCAGCTAGGAGACATTTTCCAGGGAGAAGTCTTAAACAGATGTTACATCCCATGGTGACTCTAAAAGGGTCAAAACAACTCTTCTTTAAAAATATTGTTATTGGTTCAGTTTCTATGTTGGCTACTGTGAGCTTGTAGACTTGAACTCCAATGAAGATAAATTGTTATGAAGCTAATGATCTGTGGGAGACCCAAAATGAAAAGCCTTGTATTCTTTTCTAGAATACTATAAACACATGAGCCATTGAATTTATGACAGGCCGACAATGAATAATGATACTGTCATCATGGCATGTATATAGTGTTTGTTTTTCCTGGCATAATGCCAAATACTTTTCTGATTTTTATCCTCAATATTAGTCGATTTGGTAGCTCATTTCTTTTATCACCTGTTGACAGATAAGAACACTGAACATACTAAGTGGTTAAGAAACTTCTCTACTAAGGGTCATGTTGAAAGTCATAGGAGAGATGCTACCCCAGACATGATTCCTCTCTAGATGGCCTCAGCTGCTGGCTGCCCCATCACCACTATACCTGCATTCCAAGCTCTGAGCAAACAAGAAACTTCTTTGAGCTAAAGTCAAGACAATAAAAACAGCTTCCCATAGTGAAATCTTCAGCAGATGTCATATCCAATAGTGAATCTTACAAGGAAAATGGCCATTGGACTGGGCAGAAAAGGAGAGAAAGGAATTTTCTCTGTGGAAGAATAACATGTACAGAAAGGGACATGTGGAAAGGTTTAGAAGTAAGAGAATGTGGAAGTCTTACCTTGTGTTAATTCATCCTACATCCCTGTTTTCTGCCAAGGACTGTGCTTACATGCTTGAAGAACATGGACCATTCCTTCTGGAATATGTCTTTCTGTCTAGAGTCTCTGTATTTTCTTTTGGCCTCATTTTTAATGAGTCAGTACTGACCTTTGAGGTTTGTCTTCATGGCTTTCTGTGTGGTATCCTTGGTGATCAGTTGTTGATATAGGCTTCTGAATGCTGAGTCATTAGATATTCACATCTGAGGCATCCCATGCTCAGAGAAGAAAGGTCAGCCCCTTAAAATGAGACACCTAAAAAGAGGCACCAGAATCTCTCTCATCTCTTGAAATTATCTTATTGTGTTTATTATGGCATTTTGGTTGCTATGGTGACAGGACAAAGAGCTTGAGTAGGGAGGGGTGGTAAAAGGCTTTATTCTGAGCAGAAGCTAATAAATTCTCTGCACATTACCAAAACTCACTCTCATGAAACGATCTTAGCTATCATGTCATTCCCAGCACTCAGGAGGCAGAGGCAGGTGGATTTCTGTGAGTTTAAAGGCAAACTGATCTACATAGTGCATTACAGGACAGTGAGGACTACAGAGTGAGATGTTGTGTCCAAAAGATAAAGGAGAGAGGAAGAAAGGAAGAGAGAGAGAGAGAGAGAGAGAGAGAGAGAGAGAGAGAGAGAGGTGAAATATGACACCTGTGCCTTCTTGCCTCTGGCTAACTTCTTCCGTTGCCTACTTCTCTTAGCATGTATTTAGACTCAAGTTCTAAAACCAGCACTGTGTGTTCTTCTGGTCTACCTTTCACCACTAGTGTTGAATATATTCAGAATTATTTCTCTGTTCCTGTCACTTATGAGTCTTGTTATGAAAATTATAATTTAAGCACAGGTTTATTTGACCATTGAAGCGTACTGTTGCTCAAGGTCAGTTCAAGCAGTATTTTTGCTTCAAGAAAAATCAATACATTCAGTTGGTTTGGACTTATGTGGAGACTGGGGAATCTCAGACATGTGTGCCCCAGTCCAGCAGTTTTGCCTAAGAGCTGAGGAATCTTGGATGTGTGTGCCCCAGTCCAGGAGTTTTGCCTGAGAGCTGAGTGGTCAGACAACATTTGGGAACTATCTCTGTCTGCTCCCCTTGACAGATGACTGTGGTTGAACACTCTTTAAACAGACATCCTTTTGGCAGCACTGCAGGTCACATAGTTTCCCTCTAAATAATTATGACTTATGAAATAGATAAAAGCCCTACATTGTCTGATATATAAACTTAGATACTGGCAGATGGGGTCAGGGACAGAGTTGGCCTAGATTTCACCCTGGCTTATTTAAAACATCAGAGACAGGGACAAAATAAAACTGGACAGACTGTTTTATCTTTGGTGGAGAGATAAAGGTGAGTCGCCAAAACATTTGTCCTTTATTCCTGAAAATGTCCCTTCCCCACAAAGATCAAATCTCTCTCTTTTAAGGCAATGATGTGAACAGCAGCCAAGAATTCAAAGTTGGAACTATGCATTTTAAATTTTTTCATAATATTTGCTATAGGTTCATTTTGTTCTAGCATTAACAGAGAAAGATGATGATTCTGAGGGAAAGTAAACTAGAGAAGAAACTACAAAGGTTTTTAAATTATAGCAATGTTTGCAGCAGTCTTGATTTTTCTCATTGTCTCAGCAAGAATGTGGGAAAGAGCTCACATAGTTCACACAACTGATACTCAAACCCTCTTCCCCAGAACACTCTATTATTGTTCTTGTTATATTATTTTTTGCAAAATCCTAGCTATGCATTTATTTTTAACATATTATATAATTTAACAAATTATGTTTCCTTATCATTGCTTTATATATTTGAGACCTCGTGATTTTTACATTCTCAGAAAGATTCTCAAAGAAACTAAAGCCACATAGGCTTATTCCCCTGTTTTACTTCAGAACAAGACAGTGATACTACCTAGATATTTCTATTTTTATTCTATAATGAGGACACTGACTCTAAAAATTGCACATATCCCTGAGCTGTTACATTTCCTGTTCACTTCAACCTGAATAAAGGCTTCAGGTTTTCATGGAATCAGACTGATGCAATGCCTATTTCAAGGCAGTATACAGCTTGTCACTATCAGAATTTAAAGTGTTTCTTTCTCCTTGTAATGAGAAAGCCCTCTGGCTGTCCAAACAGCTGTAATTTCTCACCAGTTCTGCATAAACATTTCAATATATAATAAGTCATTGTTGGATTTGAGTAAGAAAATGGAATTAGAAAAAGAGTAATTTACATTTGGGTTGCCCTCCCATTAAGGTTTGTAACCACTGTGGAAGAAGTGAAAATATGTGAGACAAACGGGTGTTATGGTACAGTTTCACATCCTCACGCTCAACAGGAAGATCACAGACTCAAGGTCATCCTTGACTACATAGCAATTTCCAAGCCAGCCTGAACAACAGGAGACCTTGTTTCAAAAAGAGATGTGGGGATGGGGGCGGGGTTAAAAGTAAACAGATGGTTGAGGTTTTCAAAATGGGGAGAAATGTTTGGTGTTACTTTGATATAGGTACTTTGCTAACTCATGTTTAGACCCTGTATTTCATTATCTGAAATGTTCCATGAAGAGGATGTTGGTTTCCCAAAAGGGCCCAAGTCTCCAATGCAAGAGAAACCCTCACAGAATCCATCCTGCCCTGCTTCTCAATACCCTCCAGTACAACAAGGCTGG
Source organism: Arvicola amphibius (assembly GCF_903992535.2). Taxonomy (NCBI): domain Eukaryota; kingdom Metazoa; phylum Chordata; class Mammalia; order Rodentia; family Cricetidae; genus Arvicola; species Arvicola amphibius. The sequence goes on from NC_052057.2 coordinate 81,653,617, forward strand.
GAGTGTGTGCCTGGGGGAAATCAGATGAACAAAGATGATGATCTACCCAAAAGTCTGGTTTGGGATATGATTTAAGTTTGTCCCCTAAAGACCATGACCTTTAAGCTTATGTTAGTGTTACTGGGCTAGGACCACTAAGAGCTAGGGCTCAGAGTAAAGTAACTGGATAAAGCGAGTCACTGTCCTTGGGAAGGATTACTGCTGCTCTCCTGGACTCAGTTCTTGATAAAGTGGGCTGTAGAAAGGAGACCACCAGGCACCCGTGTGTTCCAGTTGTGTCCTGACACAATCCTCACTGGAGAATGGATGGAAAATATATGTGACACTGGGTTTCCAGCCCCAGAACTGTAAGTTAAACGAATCCCTTTATTTTATAGACTTCCTAGACCCAGCTACTCTTTGTAGCAATAGAAGACAGAAAAACAAACATAGTAATAATAATAATAATAACAATAATAATAATAATAATCACAGTAAGCATCCTCACTGTAATCGTAAGCAGTGCTTCCTTTTAAAGCTTAGAGTGTGATACAATGGTAAGACTGAATGCTTGAGTAGAGGTTCCATCTTTCTAGAGTCATGAATTTAGAACAGCCTGTGTGAAAGACCAGTATAAACTACTTTTTTCCAGGCATTTTGCTGAGCCCTTTGATATCTAGTCTTACTGCCTGGGAGCTTCCTACAGGCAGCCTGATGGTGACCCCCGCCATTCACTTCTATCTTCTTTAAAGGTAAGATGCATTTTTCTTAAATAATCAAACTGATGTTTAATATTTTATATTTGAACCAAAGCTATTTGTTTTCCAACTTTTGACCTTTCCATATGCATGTGTAAGGCCCTGGTGCCTTGGTACTGGAAAAATACCTCTCTTTTTAAAATGATATATTTGGCATGTAGTAGAATTTGGGTCAAGACTGAAAAAGCTCCACAGCAAGGAAGAGGGGCTGTGTATGTTAATTAACACACATAAGTCACAGAGAACCAAGCCTCCTCAGCACTCTGTGTTAGGTATATTTCTTAAGAGAAGCCTCTCCACTGATGCAAATAATTCCAATAAGACCAAATTAGATGGAAAAAAAGATGCCCACCTTTACTGCAGCGCTCCCAGGTGGCCAGGATCATGGCAAGGAAAAGAGAAGGAGGGACCACGCAAAACCCGAGACCACATGTTCCTTTTTTGGGCACCAGCCTAAATAGCCTGTGGGAATGGTCCCGACCCTCCCTGGGGAGGGGTCAATGCTTGGCATCATTTCCTGGAGGTAGAGTCTGGACCAAGGCAACTCCCAGGGTAAGGGGGATTCTGAGGATGGATGCCTGGTATTACATTCCTGACTCTTTGTATAAGGGGTGACAGGGAGCAGAGGTGCTGCTTATGACCAACAATTTAGGCTCTCTTTGGATAAAGGGGCATCAGCTCAAGTCTGGCTACTTCCTGTGGGCATGGGGCGATGTGGGGAAGGGAAGAGCTTGGAGTTGGTGGGCTCATGCTCAGTGAGAGGTGTGGCTGGAGTGGCACCTGGTTTACTGTCATCCTGGAGATCTCAGGCAGCTGCTTTTTAAGGAAGATGAAAAGGCAGGTGGCTAGGAGAAAAAAAATATTGTTATTATTGGCCCTATAAAATGGGGCTAGCCATGGGAAGTCATTAACTGCCACAAAGAATGGGACAGAGACATGCCCTGGTTGTACAGGTGAGGCTCAGGTGTATAATTAGGACACAATAGCAGATAAAACCAGATTTTAGTTAGTAGGTGTCCTTGATCCAGGAGAGTTGGTACCAATGTTGAAGTCCCAGGAGCTGGTGTAGGTGTTGGCATTGTCTGGAGAGCACTTTGTAAGTTGTCCTCCCAGACAGCAGGAGTGACCTGTAAAGTATGCTTGAAAAATGGGAGAGGTTATGCTCTGGAGACTGTTCTTTCTTTCTCTTTCTTTCTTTCTTTCTTTCTTTCTTTCTTTCTTTCTTTCTTTCTTTCTTTCTTTCTTTTTTTGTCAGACCTGACTTTTGATACAGCAGTAGAATTTTTCAGGAACCTGTAGGTATCTGTAAGAGAACTGGAACAGATTTACATCTTGGTGTCATTGCAAAAAGTTATTGCTTTAGGTTAAAATGTATTAACCTACAAGACAATTAAAGGGAATTGGGAACTCTGGATTTTTAAGATACACCTGAAACCTGTTAGTCCTGGACTTTGAAGCCTGTGAAAGAGGCACACCTGTCTGCATTTTTAGCTATTAGACAGATCTGCAAGGGATAAATGAGACAGCTTTTTAGCTATGCAGGCAATCCCAAGTCTCTTCCCAGTCCCTGGAGAACACCAGCCCAGAAGCAGTGCTTTCTGTTAGCTCCTGAGTACAAGAGGCCCAAAGACTTTCCTGTGATGAGGGGGAGAAGATTTAGTCTACCTCTCTTGGCAGGATGAGAAGGCATCCAGGAAGCTGAAGAGGTGAAAGGCCTCTTTTTGTTGTGTGGGTGGCTTTGCCAAACCCAAAGGCAAGCCTGGAGGCAAAATGTCCTTTGTAACCACGTATCTTCTTGTAGGAGCTGTGTGTGCTGTGTGAGCTGGCATGTCTCTGTGTTAGAAGCTCTTTTGTTAAATGCCATACCCTGAGATGTGTAAAGGCACTTGAGAAATGGGTACCACTACCTATTATTTAAAGTGGGCATATAAGCTAAATTTAGACGTGTATTTTATCTAGTTAGCTACAGCTTACCAATGCTGGTAACTGTAAGAAGATTAAAAGGGATATTTTAATAAGTCAAAGAATACTAGCACATGTGGGTACCCAAGATGGTGGTGAGGTCAAAATGGCAGTTACCCATATTTGTCTTTTACCAGAGCTGTTTTAGTCTGGAGTTATAAATATTACTGATCATAAAATGAGCACACATGCACACAGAAACATAAATCCACATAATATGAGAATATACCCACAAAGTTACACAGACATATTGTGGCCACATTATTCTAACAGACAGGCAAATAAAGCACTTTTAGAAACCTGTGTCAGCTGACCAACTTAAAAATCCTGGAGGCAGAAGTTAGGAAAGCACAGCAAACAGCTAGAGTGGGGAGGAGGAAGAGGAAGGGGGTGAAGAAGCAGGGAGGGAAGTGGGGGAGGGGACAGGAGCATGCATTTAGAAACCATGGGCTTTTTACGTTAGATGTTAGATAGCCCAATTTAAAAGGATTTTTGTAAAAGGCTGCCCAAGGGTATTTGAATAATTAACTTTGAATTGCAAGGACCCATTAGAAGCCCATGACTATTGGGACTCAAGCCTGTTGCAATGCGTCCATCGGACAGTGCTATTGAGTCAAAATGGGGGTGCATGAGAAAGGAGTGGCAGACATCTCCAAACACTCAAGTCTCACCTCAGTTAAGCCTGGGTTAGCCACATGTGTCAGGCTTCTGTCACAGCCTAGACTTCATCCGAAAGCCTGAAAATTGACAAAAATAAAGCGCAAATGGGTCCCGGAGCCCTACCAGCCATGTACTCCATACAGGGAACTCACCGAGTTGAAGCTGATCTTAGCCTAGCGGAGAGCAGCGAGAAGGGCATTTTCCAACACATGACTGAGGAAAGCATATCTCCCCTGCTCGGTGGAAACCTCCATATGCTAGATATATTCCTTAAGATGACACTCTCTGCTGATGCAAATAATTCCAATTAGACCAAATTAGACCAAATAAAAGATGCCCAAATTTAATGCAGCACTCCCAAATGGCCAGGAGCATGGCGAGGGAAAGAGAGAAAGGGGGGACCATGTAAAATCTGAGACCACATGTTTCTCTTTTGGGTGGCAGCCTAAATAGCCTGTGGGAGTGGTTCTATGCTTGGCATGCTTTCCTGGAGGTGGAACCTGGACCAAGGCAACTCCCGGAGGGAGGGGGCTTCCTAATATGGATGCCAGGTATTACTCTCAGCGCTCCTCAAAATATGGTGTCCTACCAGGCTTCTAAGGGACATTCCCATGGAAGATTATGCCATCTTGGGGAAGGCACAATAATGCTTTATTTGTCTGTACTAGTAGAGTTGAAAAAAAATTGAAATATCAGTGTAGCATTCTTAGCATAAGCAGAGATATTACTCTGAATTTGTAATTTAAACAACATTTTCCACATTCAGAGATCAGATATCATTCAAAGGGTTTTGTTTCCACAAGAGCTTGAGAAAATACTAGTGAAGAAAAATGTATTAAAGTTATAGGAAACTGAATCTTTCTAAAACTGCGGAGTATACATCCCCACAGTAGGCTAATGGCTTGCTCACGTATCACATCAGCAGAAACTTTGCTTGGAATGCGGAAGAGAAAAAACTCAGAATGTTGATGGTGAATGTCTGAAAATGCCCAGTCTTTGTGACAGAAGACTTGCTAGTATTCTTTATTTAAAGCAATTAATTAAAATGACTTTATTTTGAGCCTAGCCCAGGCTGGGCTGGGACTTGTCATGCAACCCAGGATGATCTCAAACCTGGGACAATTCTCCTGCCTCTGTCTCCCAAGGGCTAGGATTGTTGGCATGAGCCACAGTCCACCCCATCTTGGCTTCATTAGTTCACAGTATTTCCAACATGAGATGCTGAGGGACGGCCTTCAGTTGATGAGTTTAAACTAAGAAGAAACAAATTATTTTTAAAGGATACATACCTATTTGCAAATGAAAGATTTGTTCCAGGGTGTCTCATGGTCTCTGTGGGCACTTGTGCACATGTAGCAGACACATATGTATACATAAATGAAGATAAATTAACTTTAAAATCGTGTTTTTAGAACATGCAAAGGTTGTTTGGAGGCCCTTTGCAGTACCTCACTTTCTGTATACTCTATAAAAAAACTGTCTTTGTACGTAGAGCACTATTGGAGGTGCTTGTCCATGTAGAGAAGGACTTAATGAAGGTTTGAAAACAAAACCATGCCACTCATTTCCATCTGTGGTACTGTAGTACTTTTGTTTTTTCTGACATGGAGCAGGGAGAAAGTGATCAGAAGATGATTTTTGAGGGAAGAAATATATTCACAGCATGGCAGATTTCACAGGCAGATTCCATCCGCTGTGATACATGGAACAGATAGAACATATTTTAAAAAAATTAACTACTGCATTCAAAAGAAAAAAAAGGGAGAGGAGTAGGTGAAAGGGCAGGAGGAGGAAAGGAAATGAAATATAGTCAGGTACCAAGTGTCCTAGCTACTTGGGAGCAACCTGAGACCTGAGGTAGAAGGCACCTGTGACCACAAGTTCAAGACAAGTCTCGGCATGTAGAAAGACATCCATCTCCAAACAACAGTCCCGCAGCAGAAGAGTTCTAAATGGAAGGTTTTCTCATGTGGCGTCACAGTACCATATAGATACTACTTTTTCTGGAGTAGTATTGGGAAAGTTGATTTGGGTGGAGTTACATAGCTCATATCACAGGATTTACACTTTATGTGACAGGATCCTCGGAGCTACTCAAGAACCTTAAATACTAATGATGCTTGATAAGAACAACTGCATATGGGACATTTGGGACTGAGGAGGCCAGGTAGGAATTTATTGTGACTCCCCAAGTACTATAGGAAGAAGAACTGCAGCTAATTAGTGGTCGTAGTATCAGTAAAAATAGTAGAATAGACACAGTCTGTTTTTCATTACTATAGCAAAAGATTTAGTTAGGTCAAAATTTGAAGTTTAAAGCTCAAACTCTCTCTCTCTCTCTCTCTCTCTCTCACACACACACACACACACACACATTTCTCTCTCTCTCTCTCACACACACACATACACACACACAAATTATTGAAATGAATAAAGAGCAAGAAAGTAGAAAGGGATTCATTAGGAAGAGGAATGGAATTATTGGGAAGGACACGAGGAAGGGTTACAGAGGAATGAATTCATGGTTAAAATATATCATATGCATGTATAAAATGTTATAATGAAACCATTATTATGCACAGTTGTTATATGCAAATATAACGTTTAAAATGAACGTTCAAATAGCGTGATGCAGGTTTTGGAGAGAGTACTCCTTGGCCAAACCACCTCGTGGAGAATGACATGGGGAGAACACATGGAGAGGAAGAAGGTGCACGGGAGAACAGGAAGACATCAGACCGGGTCCATGTAGTCCCTTCCAGCAACACACCTCACTAGAATTAAGGACTTCCTATAGATCTTATCTCTTTAAAGCACCATACATCTCCCAATGCCTACACCTTGGGGAACAAGCTTCTAATTCCTAAATCTTAGGAGACAAACATCAAATCCCATGATGAACATAAAACGTATTTTGAAAGCTTATCACTCTTGGAGGTAAGAATTGCTCTAAATCTCTGTATTCTAGCCCCTCAATATCAGGGAGATCTCTCTCTCTCTCTCTCTCTCTCTCTCTCTCTCTCTCTCTCTCTCTGTACATGTGTGTATCAGACTATAAAGAGTAAAAACTAAACACAAAACAGTTTTTGTCTGCAATGTATGTGGTGTGTCAAGTAGGATGAATATTTAGTTACATTTTTTAAAACTATTTTAGTGGATAGGAAAATGCTAAGTTCCTTGAAAGACTTCACTGGAACAAAGGTCATGATTCAACACCAGTTCCACACAAGCTTATGGGGCCTCGAGCCTTCCCCAGACAGAAATGGCGGCCCCCTTCTAAGCTCCATGGACTATTCCCTGTGTTTGGCACTGCACTTACAACTTTCTATGACCAGAAATTTACCTTTTACTACTCCTTGGAAGAGGGGACTCAATTATCCTATTTTAAAGCCCAAGCTATGAGTAACCTGCTGTAGAAAGTGCAAACTGTACGTGCGGTCTGCTAGTTTCTACCCACGCATACACTCATGCGTGTGCATGCTACCTGGGTCATGACACAGAGCACCTTTTTCATTCTGTGGTCAGAAGGGACCAGGCCTCACTCCAGGTACTCAACAGCTTCTATAACATTGGTTTTTTTTCCTTCTGTCTGCTCTTGAACTCTTTGTAAATGAATCATTCTAAATGTATTCTGCTGTACATACTATGACTGAGATTCATCTGCTACTGTGCCAATTGGTTGCCTTTTTACTTTGCTTAATATTGCATTATTCTTTATTTTCCTATTGAGTGATATTTAAGGTGCTTCCAGTTTTCAGGTATTGTGATTAAGGATGATATTAACATTCTTGCAAACGTCTTTCTGGGGTTGCACGTGTTCATTCCCTCTCAGTGTATATCTAGGGATAAAACCGCTGAGTCTGAGGGTGGATGTGTGGTTGGCTTTATTAGAAACTGTTATTATTTCCCCCAAGTGGTTGTAGCATTATGTTGATCATTGATGCACTGCTGCACAAACACATAATGTGGGCAGTCTTATAGTTTCAGGAGTTTGGGTGGGTATGTAACATGGTTTAAATTTGTATTTTTCTTCAAGGGAATAATGTCAAACATCTATTCATTCATTCATTAGTCATTTAGTCATCTTTTACAAAGTGTCTCTTCCAATTTTTCCACAGATTTAAAAAATTAGATTATCTTTTCTCATTAGTTATTTTACTTTTTGGATGACTAATAATGTAGTGGCTGATAATTAGCAAGTGTTGAATAAAACAAATGTAGTAAACAAAACCAGCTTTATTTGCAAATGTTTCTTCGTTACTGGTCATATGAAATGGATTATGGAGGCAATTGGTTTCTATAATACATTTAAATTTAGTGTTTTGTTTAAATATCCAAGGGATACATTTATACATTGCTGTTATATTTATGAGAAGTATTTTCATTAACTATAAGTTTTAATTCACTTATGTATTGAAATATTTACCATAATAATGTCTGGAAGCCCAGAACACAAATTTTAACACCACCATCTATTCCTTCAGTGTGGTAGAAAGATAGGTTTGACATTATGTTTAAGGCACAGGCTCTGTCCTACTGGTCATATTCTTACTTGACTCCTAGACTATAAAATATGCCTTCTAATCCTGTAATGATAAACCAATTATCATGTTTTTTAAAAACATGAAAACATTTTAAAACTCCAATTTAAGATTATTTTGCATCTGAATAATAATTTTTCTTATTATAAGAATAATAGCCAATGGATGTTAAATATTTTAAAAATACATAAATGTACAGAAAAAAATCTAATGTTAATTGGACCAATCTATATCAATGTTGGGAATATCTGACTGTATTTCCTTTTGTGTGTGTGTAAGTGTGTGGAAATACATATGTATATATGGTGTACACTACTCATTATTTTTATACTTTCAACAAAGTTCTCCTGAGAGAACCTTTGTCAAGATCCAGCAATACCACTTTTAGGTATATATTCAAAGGATGCTCAATCAAACAAGAGCATGTGTTCAATTATGTTTATAGCAGCATTGTTTGTCCTAGCAAGAACCTGGAAACAGCCTAAATGCCCCTCAACCAAAGAATGGATAACGAAAATGTGGTACGTTTACACAATGGAGTACTATACAGCAGAAAAAAATAATGACATCTTGAATTTTGCAGGAAAATGGGTGGAGCTAGAAAACATCATATTGAGTGACATAACCCAGACCCAGAAAGACAATTATCACATGTGCTCACTCACAAGTGGTTTAAAAATAAATCAAAGAAAACCAGCCTACAAACCACAATCCCAGAGAACCTAGACAACACTTAGGACCCTAAGAGACACATACATGGATATAATTTACATGGGAAGTAGTAAAAGACAAGATCTCCTGAGTAAATTGGGAGCATGGGGACCATGGGACAGGGTTGAAGGGGAGGGGAGAGGAAAGAGGGGGAGCAGATAAAAATGTATAGCTCAATAAAATCAATTCAAAAAAAGGTTTTCCTATTCAATTCTATGTATCCAAGCAGATGTGTAATTAAACGGAGCAGGGTAGCCATAGATTTACAATGAATTTCTTAAGACAGAGACTATCAAAATGTTTTCTTGAATATAAATCCAGTCCTCCAAGCAATATATCCTGAGTAGGTTTAATCAGCACTTTAGCTATATTCAAAATACCTTCATTTCCAACTTCAACTTTGCTAACTAACCTTAAAACAAATCACACCTCACATTTAAATGATAAAAAGGGAAAAACAGCTGATAGTATTCTGAGTTTACAAAGAAAATTTTCCTTTGAATGTTGAATATATAGAATTTTAGCCTTGAAAATTACTCTCATACAATTATCAACATTAAAAATTAAGTTTAATTTTATATAATCTCATTTATAGCAAAAGCTTTAAGAAGGAGAGACATGTAAAAACCATGACATCTCTTTTGATTATATATCCCCTCAGCCATAGTCTTACCATGAGTAAATGCTTCGTATTGAATTTGTCTTTAAAATCACCCTCATATTTTGTATGACAAAATGAAATCCATGTGCCTGATTCGTGAAATTATTCGTTCACTTATTTTTACATTGTTCAAATTTATTGCAAGTAGTATTCTGACCCCAGAGCCCCAGCCCCTTTGGTGAAGGATAGCAGCAGGTGCTGAATGTCTCTCCTCTTGTAATTGTTTCCCAAGAGTTTGCTATCTAGAAGGTAGGCTTTACAAGCTTACAGATTGCTACTTTCCTGGGCACTATGATGTTCAGAGCATGGAGTTTTTGTCAGTGGGGCTACTAACAACCGCGTTCGGATACACAGTGGTGTAGGAAGTGCCTAACCTGTGTGTTGTTACCTATGCCTCATAACACAGAAGGACCCTTCTTCCCTTTTTTTCTGTTCCCTGTCCCCATAAGCCTATCTGCACTCAATGGGAAGACTGACGTCTCTGAGCACATCCAGAAGGCATTAGCTTATTATGCACAATTGCTTATTGACTAGTAATGAGGTTAAAAGTCAAAGTCCGGCACGGTGCAGAGATTCTGTTATAAATGATGCTGCCTGTCAATGTATTTATTCCAACATCCGCACTTGCCATTTAATCCAGTCTACATAAACATCCAAATTAGATCAACAATGAATTTCAATTCCTTGAGCAGTTCCACATCAAAGTGCTTAGTGGGGTTAGGATAACATTATTACAGCGGATGCTTTTTTTTTCTCGTATTGAGTCTTCCCATGGTTTATTCTTTCAAATAAGATAATGGACACATTTTACTGTTAATCCCCAAGGCTCCCTCTCTCATTACATATCAGGCCTGTTGATCACCACTTAGGAGACCTTGTTGGCCCCATGTGTGTTTAAAATCGCCAATTAGCAGCCCTGTCCTGGTGCAGCTTGTTACCAGTCACAAATGAGGAGAATGGTTTTCAAAAACAAGCATTGCGTTTCTTCTAAGCTTGTGCTAAAAAAAAAAAACATGCGAGTGATATTGTAGGGAGCAATGGAGGTCTTGAGGCTACTGGAATGATTCTAAAGGAGAGAACCCTCAGTACAAATGTGGCTGTACACTGCTGTCCCTGTCCTCCGAGTGAGCACACCCCTGAGACCCGTGGTGATGTTTTGCTTCGCTTAATGCACGCTGCTTTGAGATTTCTGACATCATTAAGTCAGATTTTAGTGCAGCCATTTTGTTTGGATCCAAGCTGAGTGACACTTGCTCACAAACACACATTGTGCCTTTATTATACTTTGCACCTGATGTTTTTCTTAAGATATCATTACTATACTATTACATGGTTATTTCTTTATACTGTAATTTTAAATGACCACATAAATTTCCTAACATAAGTGTGATACACATGCTTTCAGCTGCTAGCCAGTCTGATGGTACTGCTGTATTGCTAATGCTGAGGGTTGAGTTCTCTCACCCGTTGTGTATACTGTGGGCGGAGCTATTAATTTGACAAGACATGTGTGGATGGGGCTATCAACCTGTCAGAATTTATGTGGTGAGGTAATCAGTTTGACAAGATGCATGGATTCAAAATGTGCATGCTATTTGAGCAATCACACACATGCATCAGGAAAAGCTGTTCAAATGTGAAGAAACTGGAGAAACAAACATTCAGAAATTAGAAATTAGTGGAATCATTGTATAGTCATAGAGTAGAATACATCAAAAGAAAGATCCATGTGTGGTGTCGGGGAAAATTATCCAAAATAGCATTTGCCTGAACAATATTAGGTAAAAGAACATACAAATGGGCATTTAAAGGAAGACTGAAGCACATCTAGAGTCATGTAAACTATGATGAAAGTACCGAAGTTTTAAAAGGGTAGTTAGATATATGGGTATGCTAGACAAGCTGGAAGGTTTTCTGGTTTGTGCATTCTTGTTTTTCTTTACACTTAACATTATTCTTATTAGAAAAAATGGGGGGAGGAGAGAACTCAGTGGTTAAAAGCATGGGCTGCTCTTCCAGAGGACCTGGGTTCAATTTCCAGCACCAAGATGGTGGCTCACAAGTATCTGCAACTCCAGTTTCAGGGGATCCAATTCCCCTCTTCTGGCCATCTGGGGCACTGTACATATATGGGACATATATACATGCAGCCAAAAAAACTCATAAAGTAAAAATAAATATTAATAATCTTCCAAAAAAGTGGAGAAAATATGCAAATGCAAGTTTGGTTTCTGGGTCCCTATCATGGTTAACCCAAAGACCATCTGTTTTCCAGCTGTTGCATGCACCTGATTCTCCTGCTGGCTTTTGCTCAATGGAACTGCCTGGGCCTGGGGTCCTCTTTTTCTCTTAGGACACCCAAAGAAGCCGAAGCCTAGGCACAAAGTTCAGAATATACACCTGTCCTCACTCCACACAGCTATGGCCTCGGGTGAATTAGGCACTGTCTTTATTCCCACTCTTGGGATGAATAAACTATTGCAATGGAGATTCCGATACATTTTGTGGCCAAAGTAGAGGATTTGGGAGGATGAGTCATATGGTCCTATTCTAGGACCTACAAGATTACTACTGGACAAGTAGCCCCTCACCTGCCACAAGGTAATGAGAGAGCGGTTTGTATATTGAGAGTTCCAAGGGGTGTTAGTATCCTAGCACCCCTTGGAAACCTGGCACAGTCACTCCTCTGCTTATAGCAAGCAGTTCCAACTATACACAGGTGCAAAGGTTCCCTTTAAAAGATAAGCTCCACCCACTTCCAATCTCTCCCTTCCTACCAAGGCAAGCTCATCTCAGCCTCTCCCCCTTCTCTCCTCTCCTCTCCTCTCCTCTCCTCTCCTCTCCTCTCCTCTCCTCTCCTCTCCTCTCCTCTCCTCTCCTCTCCTCTCCTCTCCTCTCCTCTCCTCTCCTCTCCTCCCCTCTCCTCTCCTCCCCTCTCCTCTCCTCCCCTCCTCTCTACTCCTCTTCTTTCCTTTCCTCTCTCTCTCTTCCCTCCCTCGCTCCCCTACTTTCTGTCTCTCTCCTCCCTCCCCCTACCCTCCCAATACCCTCTCCTCAGTAAAACTTCATGCACAAAGCTTTCTCTGCATGGTGATTCTGTCACCTGCCACAGTCCCCACCCACAATGGGACCTGGCAGGGTCCCATTTGTGCTGCATCTTAACAATAATGCCCCCCAAATGGCAGGCTCTCCCTTGCAGCCATTCATCAAACCCTAACAGCTGCCAGTGATCAGTTAATTGGAAGTGTGGCCTCTGCTCTTTGTCCCTTTTCTCTTTGCTTGTCTATCTGTCTTTCCTTCCTGGCATGTGATCCAGCTATGCTAAACTTTGTCCTGCCAGCAGCCTCCTGCCACCTCCTACCTTGGCTAAGCCAATCTGGGGTGGGAATCCTCCCTCTGTCTGGAAATGTTCTATTCTGTTTTGCTATCCTGTGCAAAATGTCTGTCTCTTCTACCTGTCTGTCTTCACTGTTCAGAGAGCCCTGTCTCTGCCACCACTGTGACTGCACCATCCAGCCTGGAGGGTGGGCACCCCTTTCCCACCTGACCATGGGTGGCAGTGAACGCTGGGGAAGTTTACTGTCTACTTCATGTATGAAAGAATGTGTGATTGGGGTGGCCACACAGATGTGATTCTGTTTTAAATGTATGTTTTATGCATCCCGTATGTTCGTCTTATTACTTGGGTCTATTTAAAAGAGACACGTGGTTTCTCCACGCTTTGCGACAGGTGGGCAGGTCCCAGTGTGACTTAGGGCAGGTAGGTCAGATGACCTAACCGCCATTTTTGCTATGAGGGACCACGTGACCAGCCACCCCTATGCCACTCAGCCTCCAGTGATTACTGTGACTGAGACAGGGAAGAGTCACAGACTCCAGAATTTCCACCCCTAGCCGAAAGGCACCAGTAGCAGCCTGCCCCCACAGGCAGAACAGTTACATGACCTGTCACCGGTTGACGCTACACCATTAGCTATGCTTCAAAAGGCATGTTTATGTTGCATGTGACGTGGTGAAATGTTCATTTCACGCAGGAACCCTCACCCGGCCTCCTGCTAGCTCTCTTGCTCAGCACACACGGGTTTTCCCTTCTTATTTTAGTCAACTCCTTTTAATATATATGTGTGTGCATGCATGTGACTTTTGATTTAACTTTAATATGTGAATATAAGCTAGCTTTAGCTCTGTATGTGTGTGTGTATGCAACTTAAATTCAACTGTATTTGTTCACGTACTTACTGTTAAAAATGGTTTAAGCAGTCCTAATGAGCTCATTTCATTGTATCTCCTTCTAGACTATGTAAGCAATATGTCTCCAATATTTTAAATTGGTATATACTTTTAAATAATGATAAATATGTGGCTAAATCTGTTACAACATACTGTGATTCAGCTCTCCTTCAAAATATGTTCTACATAGTGATAAAAACTTAAGGTTGTAAAGATCTCTTCAGATTAGCAAAAGCTGACTTAGAGATCTCCTACAAGCTCTTCTTCACTACTGTCAGTCTTATTGTTAAGCTTCTATTGCAAACAATTTTTTCTTCTTTTCCTTCTCAAGTATAAGTCTCACTTGCTAAGTTAAAACCAGTTACAGTCACGCTGGAGGACTCTGGGTAAAACATTCCTCCACAACCCTCAGCTTGGACCCAGCCCTTCAGGTAGATCCTATACTATAGTCATAACTCATACATACTCAACAGACAGCTTTCAAGTGCTCAGGGATCTGGAGAATATGGCATTTAAATGTTTAATTATTAAAAGACTTTTTATAACAGAGAGATAGGTTAGTTCCTGGAACCCCATTTCCTCAAAAGAAGATAAATGGGCAAAGAGGAACTTCTATCAGTAACTTGCTTCACCAAGTGAAAGCATTAGCCACTGAGCAAAGCTGCCTTTCATCTCAACTGCTGAAGATGACTTCCTGTCAACAGGACGCTGAGGAATCAACTGCCTCATTCCCTAGGCTGGTCTCCTATCAATTCCTGATGCACAGGATCTTCTGAAGCCTGATGCTAACAGCAGAAGGCAAATGTTGCCCTGAAGCCCCTGCCCTCAACAACCATGGTGGACCCTGGGGAGTGGCTGTCTTGGTAGCCAATCAAATCTCTATCATTTTTAAGTCAATAACTCAGGTAAAATTTATCCTTCTCAAGATCTCTGATGCAGTTTGATGACTGGTAGCTTTGCCAACTGCCATTTGAGTTCTCTGTGTAAAATTCAGGTCACAGGTAGTCCCTTTCCTACCTCATTACTAGACTCAAAAAAAGGGAAAAACTCACAAAACAGATTTCTCCTGAGTGTTAAGGTAATGTCATAATGGTGGGAAAGAAATGTGCTTTAAGATTTTTTTAATGTAAAGACATGAGAGCTTAAGATGTGAGGATCTAAGCCTGCTTTAGGGTCTATGAAGCTGTTTTAAGGTATATCAATGTAGGTTATTAAAGTGTGTACATGCAAGTTATAAAGTTATCTGAGAATAAAAAGCTTAAATGATGACAAAGACAAGTGATTTGAGATGTTTGAAAGAATAAAATATGTTCCAGAGTTCTCTCTCTCATTATGCTGTTACATTAGGACTCCCAGGGTCCGTAGTCTTAATCAATAAGATTCTGATGAGCTATTAATCTAGCTCTGGCAGAGTACTACCACTATCATAACTGCAAGATCAAGATGTTAAATTCTCTTTGGTCGTTTTCTAACTATAGACCTCAAAGATACTTTTCATCATGCAAAAAAATGTTTGTCACTGTCATTTCTGACATGAGTGCACTGTCGTTTCTACAAAACAAATGTCAGTACAGATTATAAATAGTAAAAATGCTAATGTGTCTAAAAGTTATGTTTTCACCAACTAAAAAAAAAATTCTCTTAAGTTCCAGGAAGTCGACTTGGAGGATTCACCTTGAACAGGTCAGATGCACCCCTCCCTCAATTACCAGGCACTAAATAGCCCAAGTCTTCCAACCTTTCCCTGGCCCTGACATACTCCCCTTCAATCACCAGGACCTGATGTAGGTGTGTCTTCTATGTATCTGATGATTTCATGGCTAATTAATAAAGAAACTGCTTGGCCTCATAGTTTAGAACATAGGTGGGTGGAGTAGACAGAACAGGAAGAAGGAAGTGAGGTAGATGGCTCAGCCAATTGCCCTGCCTCTGTTCTCTGAACTAGATGCGATGGAGCCAGCCGCCAGTTCAGACATGCTGAATCTTTCCCGGTAAGACACCATTCGTGGTGTTACAAAGATTATTAGATATGGGTTAGTCAAGGTGTGAGTAAGAGGCTGAAAATAATGGGCCAGGCAGTATTTAAAAGAATACAGTTTGTGTGTTGTTATTTTGGGTGTAAAGCTAGCTGGTGGCCAGGAGCCAGGTGGGATGAAAAGCAGGCCTGCCCGCAGCTCCACACTACAAGGACCTAAGTAAATTTTTTCCCCTAACTTAACTTTGTCCTCTGCTCTGCCAGCACTTCACCAGGTCCAAGAAACACTGGGCAGTTCCACAGAGCCTGGACAGCAGTGAAACCACCAGCTACCCCAGGACATGGCAGCATCCCAGCTTCCTCAGGTCCTCCAAGATTTCAACACCCACAAATTGGCAGGAAGTAGTCTCAGGAACTCAATGCCCTCATCCCCTTAAACCTGCCATGCATAACTCCTCACCTTTTTAATGAAAAAGAAGGGAGGAATGTAAGTATCCTACTGCCCCTTGGAAACCTGGCACAGCTACGCCTTTGCTTATAGCAAGCAGTTCCAGCTGTACACAGGTGCAAAGGTCCCTTTGAGAGACAAGCTCCACCCACTCCCACTATTTCTCTTCCTGCCAAGCAAGCTCATCTCAGCCTCTACCTCTCCTGTGCGCTCTCTCTCTCTCTCTCTCCCTCTCTGCCTTTCTGTCTCTCTCTCTCTCTTTTCCCTCCTTCTACCCTCCCAATACCCTCTTCTCGATAAAACTCCACAGTCAAGCTCTCTCTGCAGGACATATTCTGTCACCTGTCACAATTCCTCCCACTTGTGCTGTACTTCACAAAGAGGTCCTTCGGTATTGATTACGGTAACCTTAGCCACATGAGTAAGAAGGAGGACTCAGTACAAGTGTGCCATCTATATTATTTTAGAAAGCTTGAAAAGACATTTGAATTCCAAGTTATGTATTATTGAAAAATAGCAAAATGTCCCTATTTTATAATCTTGCATAGACACAGTGGTACTGCTTAGATACTGTCCTTTGGTGGAAATATAACATTGAAACTAGAACTTTGGGAGTTTGAGTTGAGGCCCTTTTAGGCTGCATTTGCATATCAGGATCTGAGCTATGTCTTAGATCTCACCAGAAGCCTGCTCGGCCTCCATTCTCTCTGGGTCTTCTTTGTTCACCATGGATTGTCTTACCTTGCATTTTCCTCTGACTAATAGAATGCACGGCTTCACTATCATGTTACATCAACACCTTTGCTTGGGCGGGCCGATGAGAGCTTGTTAGGGCATTCAGGGGTAAATTTAAATTCCAGACTCTTAAGCAAATCTCAGATTCTGTGGTGATTGTGTAAAGAAACAAAGAAAAGCCTCGGAACATAGCAGTTGAATGTGAGGAGAAAAGAAATATCTTCCCTAAGATTCTTCCAAGTTCCCAAATGGATGCTGTCACAGACTCTGGGAATCTCCCTCCTCTTTCGTTGGCAGCAACTGGAGGAAGGAGGCTTGCTCCTGAGGAAGAATTAGCCTTCTGAATCAGCATGTGGATTCCCTAACGTTGTATGGAGATTCCCATTAGAGCTACGCCCCTAGCTAGTAAGAATCATTTTGCTTCTTTTATACCCTTTTTCAATGATGAAATCAGTAGTGATCTCTAACCCACTGTGAAATCCGACCACAGTGATCCTGTATTGTTCACTATGAATTCAAGCCTGGGAACAGAGTGAATCTAGACCTCTCGCTGCTACATTCTGGGATCTGCTTTTTTTCTTTGTGCAGGGTTTATTTTCAACATAAGAGTTGCAAAAAAATTAACGAATTGTTGGAGATTCTAAATTTAGGTTTTTCTTGGTTGAATAACACAGATGCTTCTCAATCAAGCGGGGTTTAAGCTAGAATCTTTACAAACAGTCACCTCCTATGAGCAAAATGACAGCACATGCAGGCAAAGCTCCCTCCTCTGAAAGCTGTTCCAGGAACGGAAGAGTGAAAAATCACAGCTTCCAGAGGCAAGAAGCCAGCAGACGGACAAAGGCACAATGGCGGGAGAGGCTCCTGAGTAGTTGTTACTTCTTGGCTTCGGCTCTGCCCTTGAGCTGTTTTCTGCTTCTCACCACTAAAATGGTCTTAACTAGTGTTATAAGATGAAAAGCCACAAAGTCTTAAGCATGAAATTCGTGCCATGTCCTTTGCTGGTAGGAGTGTATTGCAGTCTCTCCAATGCTGAGATTTGTTTCTGTCTCATAGCTGTGTGTAGAATGTCCTCCAGTAATCAGAGAGCTGGCACTTAACCATGGCATTTCTCAGGTTTACCTCCATGCCCAGATGGGAAGGGAGTGTTCAAAGTGTCTCCAGGAAGATACCATTATTTTGGAGTAGAGAAGATGGGTACCTCTGTGCCCACTCTTACCTTAAGTACTGGAATTTGATCCCATGAGTATGGTATCAGGGGTTTTTCTAACTATGCACAAGGAGATTCTGTCTACTAAATCTTGTGTTTCTAATGCTCTAAGATAAACCAGAAACAGTGTATATATAAAGATACCACATGGTACACCATAAGCTTATTTCTTGTTACATAAAATATAATAATTTAAAAAATAAAAGAAGGGGTTTGGAGATGGCTCCATTGGTGAAGTGAGACGTGAGAATGAGTACTCAGGTTCAGATACTTAGCATCCACATACAGATCCAAGCTGAGAGATACACATCTGTATTGACAATGCTGGGAATGTGGAGACAGGTAGATCCATCCCTAGGGCTTTGTGGTCAGCCAGTCTAGCTGAACCTGTGAGCTACTGGGTTATTGAGAAATTCTCAAGAAATCAGTCAGAGAGTTATAGAGAAATACACCTGACATTGACCTCTGGTGTCATGTGTTTGTCTACACATAAATGCACAAACACACACATGCACACTCACTGACACACACACACAGACACAAATATATGCATATACATATGCCATATACATACACAATAAAAAGAAAGAAAAAGAAACCAGAAGTAGAATGGAAGAAGAGGAGAATCTAGATTTGGTATAACTTTAAAAGACTTAATGAGGGTCTGGGGAGGAGGCTCCATGCATTTAGGCACTTGCCAAGTAAACATGAGAATCTAATTTCAAATCCTCAGAACTTATGTAAAACCTAGACACAGTAGCTAATGTCTGTAATCCTGGCATTCCTAAAGGAAATGGAAGGTGAAGATGAATGGATTCCAGGGATCTGGTTGGACAGCTAGTCTGCATTTGTAAGAGGAAACAACCACAAGGTGGATGTCCTCTGACCTCCAAGGGAGCACTGTGGTCCCTGGGTACCTGCATGTACACACAAGAACACACACATTCACACTCATACACACAAGATAAAAATTAATGAGGAAAGAAGAAATAGTAGATGTACATGGGTAAAATACAAAATCTTTTAAAAGTCTATCAACTGTTAGAGAAGAGGCATGAGAGAACATGAACATTCCAGGAACCTGGATAGTTTGAGAGAGAGAAAGACTGAGGATGAAGGTTCTATGGAACTAATATTCTTGTGAGGGATGAACAAACATGAAACTTAAGATTCTTCAACCAGTGATGCAGAGTAGAAGCACTCAGGTTTGTTCAGTCAGACACTTCATGCTTCATTTTACGTTCTCTTCGCTGCACTAGAAATAAAAATGGAAACAATCCCTATTGGTATCTTGAGAGTCTCAAAGGAAGCCTAGTTTTAAGATTCAGTCACAGGGTACAATGGTCCCTGAGGGCCAGTGTGAAGCAGTAGCAGGCAGACCAGAGTTTATGGAGAGGAGCCTCCTGGTATGGAAATGCTCTGGGAGCTTGGGGCTTCCCCAGCATGAGTGAGATGTTTGAGGAGGAAAGAGAAGAAGCTCTGAGCATCCAATTTTGATCTGGGGAAGAACGTTAAGATCAGCATGAAATCAACGTAGTCTTCTAGAAGATTCCTATATCCCCTCAAACATGCAGAAAGAGAATTTATATCAAAAACTTGAAAAATGAAAATAGCTGTAGCATCAGTGTCAGACATGAAACTGGTGGTCTACTTCTGCACATAGGAAGTGTGGTTTCTGGTTTCTGATACAGGTCTGAAATGAAAAAAAGGGGTCTAATAGTGGCCAAGAAGAGTTTCCTGACAGGGACAGAGCCGAAGAAAAAAACCTGGCTGAATTAATGAGAACAAAGTGAGCTTTCTCTTCTGCATGATGCAGTTTTATCCAGTGTTGACTTTGGTTCAAATACCAAGGAAGCATCTTCTCTTCCCCACCCCTACCAAACATGTTCTCTTACAAGGAAGCTCTGCTGGCTTTCTTCCAGATGGTTCAGCAAGTGCTCTTCCTTTTCCTAGCAGAAGTCAGCAGCAATACCAAGCAATAGAGACCATCCAGGCCACAGACCTCATGCTTTTTGAAACAGATGAAAAGGCTTCCAACTTGTCACTTGTCACTGAAAATTTTGTTTCAGAGAGGTCAGATGTTGGTACATATGGGGGGATTTATTTAATAAGGTTGAATATCAGCACATTTGGTCACACATTTTGGGTATCTTTCCTCCCATGTAATTTGAATGTAGAAAACTCAGGTTTATATAAACCACTGACTTATATCCTGTAGTCAGAAGTCTGAAATTTATAGTGAAATGTCTTTAGTTGAGACTCTTTTAAAAATATTTTTATTTTATGTGTATGAATGGTTTGCCTAGATGTATATCTGTGCGCTATGCATTTACATGTAAATCCAAAGGGGGCACAGAGATAGAAGAGGATACTGAGTCCTTAGAACTGGAGTTATAGACATTTTTGAACTGCCATGCAAGTATGGGGAACCAAACCTGGGTTTTCCAAAACAGAAGCAAATGCTCTTATCAGCTGAGCCATCTTTACAGCTCCTATATGAGGCTCTTAGTAAAGTTGTGTGATAGTCACACATTTAAACTTTAGATACATGATGATTATTTTCTCATAACAGATTCCTACATGTGGAACAATTTCTCTGGGTTAATTCCCAGATAAATTCCCTAAGTTATAGACTGGTAAAGTCTTAAATCTGTGCTGGTGGTCCAGGGAGGTTGGTTTGAGAAAGAGAGTTTTTTGTAGAGGTAGAAACAACAGAGGAAAGATCTGGACTTGATTTGGGCACATGTCATAAAATGCCGAAAGTTTTGCAAAGTAAAAACAAATCCCAGAGCACACCAGCACTGCTGTAGATACACAGTTGTGTCCCTGTCATTTACTAGATAAGACAGAGAAGAAGGAAAGAAAGACACTTGCCAAGTTGGTTTGATAGAAGTCTTTTTTTTCACTAGTGGTAAAAGTAGTACATGCTCAACTGAACAAAGGCACCAAAATTATTATTATTATTATTATTATTATTATTATTATTTTTGTGTGTGTGTGTGTGTTTGTCAACATATATACTAGAGGGTTTTGGGTAGATTGTTCTCATCTTGACACAAGCTAGGATCATCTGGGAAGAAGGAAACTCAATTAAGAAAATGCCTCCATCAGATTGGCTGGTAGGCAAGTTTGTATGTCATTTTCTTGATTAATAATTGGTGTGAAAGGGCCCAGCACACTGTGGGCAATGCCATTTCTGAGCAAGAGGTTCTGAGTTGCATAAGTGGACTGAGCAGGCCATGTGGAGCAATCCAGTAAGCAGCACTTTCCCATGGTCTCAGTTCTGGTTCCTGCTTCCAGGTTTTGGCCGTACTTGAGTTTCTGCCTTGGCTTCCCTCAGTGAGAGACTATGATCAGGACATATAAGTCAAATAAATTCTTTCCACCCCAGGTTGTTTTTCATCAGTGTTTTATCATAGCAACAGAAATCAAACTAGGGTGATGGAGTATACTATAGATACAGTTCATTGTCCTCCTCACTGGGTAGTAAATCATTAGCCTTTCAATGTCTCCATTGAAAAGTTCTCCAGAAATATAATTTAAAACAACTGCATAGGGGCTGGAGAGATGGCTCAGTGGTTAAGAGCATTGCCTGCTCTTCCAAAGGTCCTGCGTTCAATTCCCAGCAACCACATGGTGGCTCACAACCATCTGTAATGGGGTCTGGTGCCCTCTTCTGGCCTGCAGGCATACATGCAGACAGAATATTGTATACATAATAAGTAAATAAATAAATATAAAAATAAACAAAACAACTGCATAAGTGATCAGAAGGATATATTATAATTTCTTTAAGGGTTCTGGTTTATATTTTATATATTGCATATCAACTGTAGGGTGTTGACTATGTTAGGCAAACTACTGATCTACAACCTCAACCTTTAATTTGTTCTTTTTGAGCATTGTTTTAATGATGACAGTCACTGTATTTAGCCATAACTATACTTTGATTTCTTTTCTTATAACATATATCTAAATATGGCATTACTTAGGACAAAAAATGAACTCTGTTTTGTGATTCTTCATTTATATTCTAATTAAATTCTAGAGAAATGGTTCCAGTTCAGGAATGAATGTCCATTTTCTTATTCTGAGAATTTCCTAAATGGTGTCTTCTAATATGCATTGTACCTTGAAAAGTTTGAATATAGCTATTATCTGAGTCTGGGGAGATAGTCCAGCAGTTATGGGTGTATGCAGTCTTAGAGGAGGCCCCAAGTTGAGTATTGTAACTATACTTCTTACTTGATACTTGTTTTGTTAAATGAAATTTTACTATGTCAAAGTTAATTCTTCTTGAGAGCCACGTCAAGCGTTCATTTCTTACAGGCCTTTAAAGTCTTGGCAGTGGAACAAGGCATCTCCTTTCCACAAGCTCTCTGCATTTGGTCTTCTCTGCAGTGCTTGCTTCCACTACTGTAGAGGAACGACTTTCTCTTTGGAAAGCAGCCATCTTGTTTTCTGCCCTTGGTTTTCTCTTGCAATACTCAGCACAGGGCTTTATACAAAAAAAGTGCTCAATCATGTTTGTTGTTAAATTAAGCTTACTGTAATTTAATTTTCAAAAATGATAGATTCCTATTACTTTCCAATGACAAGCATGGAGTAATTGACAAAAATCAGTAACAAATTGCATGAATAACAATAAAAATCTCACAATGAATTTTCCCTCACAGCCTAAGGTTTTATTTAGCACAGACAGTAGAGATTTATGAGTCCTGTAATAGTTTGGTTGAAGTTAGTCACTCATGAGCCTTTTCTAAGCCATAACCTTGAGCCCATATAATTAAATTTCACTGGGAGAAATATATCAGAAAAAGTACATTAAGTGACATGGTTATAAAAAAAGAGAAAAATATATCAGACAGGAACACTTAATCATAACTTCTAATAGGATTAGAAATATGAAAACAGTAACCAGACAACAATACATCCAGGAGTGTTGAGTTAAATTTACCAGGAGTAATTCTTGGTGAGAATAGCTTGTTTTATTTGTGCCTAGGTCCCTTAGGATACGTAATAAAGAGATAAACATTACCCATATATTGTTTTAAGACATGTGTAATGATTGACTACCGAAGAAGAATACAGATAGAAAAACACACCAATTTAAAAACTCAAGCTCCTTGATTTTCCTTGAGAAGTTGATCTGACATCCTGCTACCCAGTGTCTCGCACATGCCAGCCACATTCTCTACCCACTGAGCTCTATCTACAGTCTCAATATCCTGTTTTTAGATTTTATACAAATGTATTTCTGAAAAGAGAGTCACAAGCAGAGCTTGATGGAGCTAATAGGTGTTGATTAATATATAGTAAAATAACTTGTTCTATGTTCTCTTTTATTTAACAAGGAATCACCTAGTGTCTGGTTGTAGTCACTCATACGAACTGTCAGGAACACCCTCTGAAGCTGGTACCCTTGCTCTCTGACAGGGAAATTATTTCAGAAGAAGAAGATCCTCCAAAACTTGGAATCCAAAAAGGATACCTTCTTAAAAGATTTTTGTTGTTTGTTAGTTTTGTTTGTTTGTTTTTTTAAAGCTTTAAAGTTCAAAGTGCGCAGCTTCAGCAGGAAGCAGAAGGGGTCTGGAGTAGGTGAATCTTGTTCTGCTAAAAAGATGAAAGCTTTCTTATCTTGAGCCAGGGGTGCAATAGGGGTGTTGCTAGGTTCTGCCTCACCAGCCCTCCTACCTTCTGACTTTACACTCAGGAGCAAATGCTTTGTTGGTAGATAGGAGGGAACACATAGAGCACTTTCCCTTCATTTGTGGGAGATTGCAATGGAAAGGCCTCTCTTCTCAGTAAATGCCCAACTCCGCTGTGTAGGAAGGTGTTACAGAAACAGTGGCAAAGGGCTGATGGGCCCAAGGGAGTGCTCATGGAAAGAGGAGAGTTATCATCAAAGCATACATGCTACACTAGGATAATGACAGCAAAACCTGAAAACCGAAACGCTCTTTCTGGTGATCTGTTCAAACTCCAAATGAGGCAGTCTGACCCAGTAATTTAATTACTGGAACCAACCCAGCTCATTGAAGGCAGAGCCAAGATCAGATTAGCATCAGAGGCTTCTTCTCTTCTGGAATCTTCTTGTTCTCTAGTAATTCCTAACCGCCCAAGGTCTTATTTCTAAGCTTTGATCACAAACATTTTTTATAATTACATATTTTTGTGTAATTAAAATGTTTTATTGTGGTATATTGTAAACAAAGTTATTGGAAGAAACAAACAAACAAAAAGCCAAGGGTTTAGGAAGAAAAGTGTCAAGTCTCAGTCCAGGTATGTCCTGCACTTATCCCACACCACAATCTCAGCCATGCCAACTTTTTGAATGGCCTCACATTTTTTCCTTTTGACCTTTATTGCAAAATAAAATACTGATGTGTTAATTTCTTAACTTTTTGAGTTTATATTTTATTTACGAATTTGATAGAGAATTTAGTTCATTACATCCATGACTGCCTTTTTTATGCCTCCCACACAATGCATTCTTGATTCTCATGACTCTGTCTCTCATTTCCATGCAGAACAGTGAGTGACAATCAGTGCTGGCCAACCAGAGCTGAGAAATCAGCAGTGATCAAGAGGAGCTCAGCATCACAGATGTGAAATCTCAGGGTCTGTACGCTGTGGCCCAGAGGGGGCCAAGGGTTCATCTCACGCTAGCAGCTGAACTCGGTCATATGTAAGAGTCATCCAGGTGGTACTTGTTTTAAAGGCATGAAGGAGTCAGAAAACTTGGCACTGTATGGCAGGACTAAAGTTCTTAAAGAAAGCCTGGAAGAGTGAAGGTGTTGTTCAGTTGCTATGGAGATCAGAGCATTTTGGAGATACCAGTACTATGAGAGGACCACCAAGGACAGAAGCAGTTGTAGGGCAGACCTGGCCTGAGCCTGAAGGTCCTGCTGTGTGGACTTTAGATGGCAAAGCTAGAGAAATAGAGCTGTTCTAAGGCCCCCTGACCCCCAGAAGACTGTGAATATGCAAGACTGGCCTGACGCTAAGAAGGGGTCGAAGTATGTCTAGAACCCCGGATTTTCTCATCCGGAGAATTACGGGAGTTTAGTCACTCCCCTGCCTTGTGTGGACACCAACAGACCCAGCAGATAGACTTCCTCATGTGCAGACGAGCCTGTTGTGTGTAGCAACTGATAAGCTCATGCGTTTCCAAGGCTACGAGGACTGGCTGCTGTTTATCTGACTGCTGAACCATCCCGGGCTCGATTTCCTTTCTTTTCTATATGACCTCCTAAGGTTTTTTCCCCTGGCCGGCCCTTGCTGCTCCCGAGAATGCAAATGAAACAAACCCCACTCCCATGTTCTTTTTTTTTTTTCTCATGGTTTTTTTTTTTATATTTAAAAATTTCCATCTCCTCCCCTCCTCCTCCCCCTTCCCTCCCCTCCTTCTCCCCCTTCCCTCCCCTCCCCTCCACCCATGCCTCCCCTCCCTCCCTCTCAAGGCCAAGGAGCCATCAGGGTTCCCTACTCTATGCTAAGACCAAGGTCCTCCCAACTCCCCCCAGGTCCAGGAAGGTGATCGACCAAGCTGAGAAGGCTCCCACAGAGCCCGTCCATGCAGAAGAATCAGAGCCCAGCGCCAATGTCCTTTGCTTCTCAGTCAGCCCCCGCTGTTGGCCACATTCAGAGAGACGGGTTTGGTCGCATGATCCATCAGTCCCATTCCAACTGGAGTTGGTGATCTCCCTTTAGTTCTGTCCCACCGTCTCCATGAGTGAATGCACCCCTCACGTTCCTGACTTTCTTTCTCATGTTCTCGCTCCTTCTGCTCCTCATCAGGACCTTGGGAGCTCAGTCCAGTGCTCCAATGTGGGGCTCAGTCATTTTCTTCATCTATCGCCAGATTGAGGTTCCCTCACGGTCCTGACTTTCTTTCTCATGTTCTCTCTCCTTCTGCTCCTCCTCAGGACCTTGGGAGCTCAGTCCGGTGCTCCAATGTGGGGCTCTGTCATTTTCTTCATCTATCGTCAGGTGGAGGTTCTATGGTGATATGCAAGAAATTCATCAGTATGGCTATAGGAACTGGCCTTTTCAGGCTCCCTCTCCTCAGCTGCCCAAGGAACTAACTGGGGGCGTCTCCCTGGAAACCTGGGAACCCCTCTAGGGTCAAGTCTCTTGACAACCCTCAGGTGGCTCCTTAAATTAAGATATATGCTTCCCTGCTCCCATATCCACCCTTCCTGTATCCCAAGCATCCCATTCCTCCGAGCTCCCCCCATTCTCCCCTTCACACTTTTCTCTCCCCATCTTCCCTTGGCCCAGTCTCGCCCAACCCTCAAGTTCCCAATTTTGCCTGGCGATCGTGTCTACTTCCAATATCCAGGAGGATTACTATATCTTTTTTTGGGAGTTCACCTTCTTATTATCTTCTCAAGGATCCCAAATTTATAGGCTCGATGTCCTTTAATTATGGCTAGAGACCGATTATGAGTGAGTACATCCCATGTTCATCTTTTTGGGTCTGGGTTACCTCACTCAGAATAGTGTTTTCTATTTCCATCCATTTGCCTGCAAAATTCAAGATGTCATTGTTTTTTACCGCTGAGTAGTATTCTAGCATGTATATATTCCACAGTTTCTTCATCCATTCTTCCACTGAAGGGCATCTAGGTTGTTTCCAGGATCTGGCTATTACAAATAATGCTGCTATGAACATAGATGAGCATATGCTTTTGTAGTATGATTGGGCATCTCTTGGGTAGATTCCCAATAGTGGAATTGCTGGGTCCTGGGGTAGGTTGATCCCGAATTTCCTGAGAAACCACTCCCATGTTCTTGCTCCAGCCTATGACATACCATCACAAGGTTCCAAGCGGTTATTCCTGGAAATAACTGTGCCCTGCTCCCTCCTGGTAAATGAGCTGTCCTCCGACACAGTATCCGGGGTATTCTTTCCAAGCATACTCACCACTGCTCAGGATCTTCCTTCTGCCCCAGCTGGTCTTGGTGCCTCTCCCTGCCTCGGTCCTAGGTCACGCTAGTGTGTACCAGTTCGACCATACCATACTGGTAGGAAATGGGGCTCGAGTCTGGCGTGAGTGAAATCCAGACACCGGATACTGAATTGTTTACAGTGTTGGAGTTTGGTCTTGCTTGTTCAGATTGTGACTGTGTCCTGGTTTTTCTTGGATTTGTTATGCCCAGATCTGTGAAGTCCCCCAAAACCTACAAGGAGACCGAGTTCTTTATGTAAAAGCAAAGAGCCTTTGTTTTATGCAAGTTTGCAAACTAGGTCTCTCCACGTGTCCAACGTATTGGAATAATTGGAGAGCCCCGAGGTCTGTCAGAGTTGGGTTTTCATAGTAGTAAAGGTGGAGGTGAGGGATTTGTAAGGTTCAGAACCCCTAATTGGCTGGCATTTGCTGGGGATGTCCTGGTGAGAGTGTGCTGGCAGGTGATCCTATCTACATTGGTTGGAACATTAGGAATTTCCTTTGGATGGTCTGTTCTTAGGTGGTGCTCGGGTAATCTCAGTTTGTGGCCCTTCCTGAAACCAGGTATTGCCTTAGGGTAAATTACTGAGACTCAGGCCTCCATTAAACTTATTGATAGCTGAGTCCTACACTGGCCGGTGATAATGGTTGGAAGCTAAGAACTTCCTTTGGGAAGTGGTCTGCTCCTAGTAAGTTTATCATGGCTGGCTGAAGCCTACAGATTAAAAATGTATTTCACGTTTATAGTTTACAGGATCCCACAGTCGAGAGACTTTAGATGTTTTAAAGGGACTGAGTTTTTAAAGACTGGGAATTTTAAAGTTTGGAATAGGTTTTATGTTTGTGGTATTGATATTAGTATGACAACTTAGAGACAACAAGAAAGAGAAGATAATGGTTTAAAAGTGATGTATTTGTGTGTCAAGAAGAACCTCAATATTCATAGCCAGATTAATTAAAGCAAGCTTTTTTTTTATTTTACTACATGGGCTGCCTCTCCCTAAAATGGGGGTTCAAAAGTTCAGAATTGGATGTGGAGAAGGTAATGGCTTTTATAGCTCAGGTGTAGGGGGTTCCTAATGGGGGACTTGGCAGGCAAATAGGTGGGGTACCAGAAGTAGAATATAGCAAGGTGGTTATAGCAAGGAAGTCATAATAATCCTTTGAAACAAAGATAGGGTTGGAAGTAAGATGGCCATGGTTACAAAGTAGTCATAACTTTTTAAAAACAAAAACATAGTTGTCATTTTCTGGAATAGGCAGTAGAGACTGTAGTTACGGTTACAGGTGGGACATAGGCCAATCCTTGAGAAACAGGTTAATCATAAACAGGAATGAACCTAGTTTGTCTTTACTATAAGATGGCTTTCAAACCCAAGATGGAGGCAGGCTGGTTTATCAATTGGACTTAAAAATTTAAGTTTTCTCCTTTGTTTTAGTTGCTATTATCTCTTTAGAAATATTTTGAATTATGTTGTTATTATTATTGTTCCTGAACCAAAGATCAACTCAGCCTGGATTTACATTGACAAAATTACCAGGGGTTTTAGATTATGGCCTCTTAGATAAATTGTATTGGGTGGATTTTCTCCTATTCTAATGCAAAGGGACTCTCTCTATAGGAGGAAGTGGGTCAGTCATTGTGGTGGACTGACTGAGAAAGGTCCCTTGTGGGAACCTGTGTCAGAAAGCTGTGAACTTACTGTGAACTATGAATGGGGCTAAGTGCAGAATGTTCTTCCCACAAAGTGGCTTTCTAGAAAGAATTGCATAAACTATGGCAAATGAATGCACTTGAAAGCAAGGGCATAAAGGGAATTTCCTGCCATGTCCACATTATCTCAGTGGGATAGACAAAGGCCTGGGAAGAACATTCTTGGTTCTTTTCCACATAGCCAAGATGACAAGACATAATGCGAGATGTATTCCCTCTCCGTACTTCTATTTGCTTAAGCTAACTGGAATCATCACCTCGTGTTTTGATTTCTTTAATAATAAAGATGAGAAGTGCTTTTTGTTATTTTTTTAAATACCTTTGAGCACAGAACCCTCGAGTCCCTGGTTATTTCTTTCAGATCTTTAGCATTTGCTTCAGTCTGTGGAGATTTGGCCCAACTGGCTGGAGCAGGTCCACAGCCCCTCATAGGCTCATGTTCTATGCTGTATGGGGAGGTTAAGAAACTATCAGGAGGTGCAACCTTTGTGGAAGAAGGGCTCAGCCCATTTCCAGTTTGCCCTCTCTGCTTCTGCTCTGTAGGTGAGGTGTGAACTCTCAGCTTCCTGCAGCAGCATGGACTCTCCCTTTGAATCCACAGCCAAAAATAAACATTGCTTCTTAAGTTGTTTCTTATTGTGGTGTTTAATCCCAGCAACAGAAAAGTAACTAGTGCAGTTATGCGCACCTCAGAGGAATTAATGAATAAAAAAATTGCAGAAAAACGTGCCAGTGCTGTATTTAGAAGGGGCTGTATGTATGTATGTATGTATGTATGTACGTTATATTTATAGTCAGGATCTAAATAGCTCAAAGTTAGTGAGTAATTTTTTTTTTTTTTTTTACTATCCAGAGCGTTGATTTCCAAGACCATTTGTTCTAGGCTTTTCTCCTCTTCCCGAGGGACATTTTGGTGGTCTTTTCCTCCCCTATTAACTCCTCCCAAGATTCCTGTGTGCTGATAACTCTGAACAAATTGTCCACATGGAAAGCACAGATGAAATTTTGACTTAGGACTCATGCTGTGTTCCCGGCTGAGCTAAAGCACATACAGTTTGCACCCCAGTTGAGGATGTTTCTGGGGCAATGAAGAGCAGTTAGACGTCTACCACCTGCCTGCCACGCACTGGTGCAGAAAGAGGAAGATCAGTCAAGACTTGAGGAAGGAGGAAGGAGCACACACATCACGCTCCTCGGTTCCAGGTGAGTTCTGCCGTGTGAACATTCTGGGGGCACAGCCATGCTAGAATCTGAATCTCGGGAGCTTCTGCTTTACCTCTGTCCAGCATCACTGAGGGCAGGCCCCAGGTGCTAATTTCAATAAGGTTGCAGGTGATTCCAATGCATAGGCAGAGTTGAAAATTCTCAATTTAGCTCATATTTAGAACAACCATTTATAGACCTTACCATGTGTACCTGGCTATGCTGTAAATGTACATATGGAGATTTTCTTTTTACTTCCTTTAAGACAGGGGCTGTCCTAGAACTCGTGATCCTTCTGCGCCAGTCTTCTAATTGCCAGGATGATAGCTAGCTATGTGCTGCTCCCTTACTCAGTGAGAAACTGATTCCCGAAAAGGCCCTATTTGCTTAATATCTTGTCACAAAATTCGTTTCATATATTTCATTTCAGAGACAAGGGTTTTGAACTTATTTCTAACGTGACTGAAGAAAAGACAGAATTTACATAATCCCAAACATGTATTATAGAAAGCACTAATGAACAATATTTTTAAGAAGTAATAAATAGGCAGGCTGTGGTGGGGCATGTCTTTAATCTCAGCACTAGGGAGGCAAAGGCAGGCAGAGGTCTGTGAGTTTGAGGCTAGCATGGTCTGCAGAGTAAGATCCAGGATAGCCATGCCTGGCTTATACGTGGGTGCTGATGAGCCTGTATGCACGGCAAGAGCTTTGCTGGTGGGGCCATCTCGCCCTTCTCATCATTAGTTTTTACATCAAATTACATGGTACATTGTGATGCCCAGTAATTGGTTTATGCCTTGGAGGGTTATGTCTCCTTAACTCAATTTAATTTCGCGAGGACTGTGATCACAGTTTACATTACTGCTTCTTGACATTTAGAAGGAAGACACAACTGATATCAAGAACAGTCGTGTGGCCCCAAACAAGCTGGCTGTTGAGATCTTCTTTATTTCTTAAGTGAAAGGGAAGTTTTGGATTACTCTAAAGCACCTTCTAGATTTATAGATATGATGTGTAAAGAATTTTATAATATCTACAAATAAAAAGAGAAGTGGTTTAGGTCTGTGAAGAATAGAAAGTTTTATGTGTGGAAAGAAACAAATGGAAGCCGACATCTTAATTTTATGATGTTCTGTGTGTGAATGAATGTGGGTTCATTTGTGCCGTGACATCTGTACAATGGACAGAGAACAATTTCCTGGGAGTTGGTTCTACCATCAGCCCCGGGGACCAAACTGAGGTCAGCAGGCTTGGGTGGCAAA
Organism: Arvicola amphibius; assembly: GCF_903992535.2. NCBI lineage: Eukaryota > Metazoa > Chordata > Mammalia > Rodentia > Cricetidae > Arvicola > Arvicola amphibius. The sequence goes on from NC_052057.2 coordinate 81,684,620, forward strand.
CACTTCTACCCACCGTCTCCTTAACCTGGAATCAGGCATTTGGGGTAGGAAAGCATTAACTCCTCCATTCTAGCCCTGAAAAGACGGAATAGTTATTAAAGCATAAAAATGAAGTTGAGCCCTGTGTCCTTGGGACACTGAAAATGTGATTATTCACAGACTTTATTCTTTCCAGTTAATGACTACAAACTTGCAAAGAATTTCTATAGACTGTTGTGTAGTAGAATCGATGACACAAAAATACAAGGCCCAACAATTAATATAGCTTGGGATGTATGTTGGCAAAGGGACCATAGGTTAGGGAAAAAATAACCAAATAAAATGCTTCAGATAGAGTTTGTCCACAGTTTGGTACACATCACTGAGAATGTTTCCAATGGCTACCGAGGGCATAGATACCCAGTTCAGAGACTTGTGCCTCCAGGACCATAAATATTCTTGCTCTTCCAATCTTAGGAGTATTGGTGAGGGACACACGTGGGCAATCCGTACCTGTGGCGGTACATGTAGGTGCTGGACAAAGAGCATTGCAGTGGGTATCTATTCATCCAGTCGATGTACTTAACCTTTGCATAGCAACACTTTAATTTTCCTTTAGGGACCATCCTCAGCATAGTCCGTGTGGTTTGGGTATATACGGAAACTGGTTTACTACGGCTAATTCCCTTGACATAGTCGTTGTTCTTGTTTTGTTTGTTTGTTTTCAGACATAGGCAAAGGACCCCTGCCGGGCAGGGTACGTTCTGTCCTGTGGTTCCAATGGCTAGTTCAGAGGTAAGCACGGGATCCCAGTAGTCCAGTGTGCCTCAGCTTGCTCACGTGTTGAAGGCATCAGCTGTTAAGGATGGCGGAATCACATCTGGAGTTACAAGTTCTCATTCCTGCTTAGAGAAAATAGAACCAGTACAATAAAAACACGGGCAAGATGTGAAGGGAAACTGTGTCTTAGAGTCACCCTTGAAACATCTGAAGGAAAATGTTTTAAAAAGGAAATTGAAGGAAAATGTTTTAAAAAGGAAATTTGAAAAGATCTCTTTTTTTCTGACTAGGTCACTTATTAGTCTTTATAAACACATGAGTCAATAAATTCCACTCTGTACGTAGGTTTTCTTAAGTCACCGTGAGTTAAGTCCTGGCTATTAGGTCCGACTAGTCTGACTATTTTCTGGTAGTATTCTGTTTACTCCTGTTGCAGTCTAGCCTTCTTCAATGCCGTTTACAAAACCTGGGGCTTAGGTCCTCTCCATCTGGTAACAAAAACTGTGTCTACCTCTTGCCTACAGTCCTTGCACACACACTACAACGTCCCGAGGGGAAGAGCTGAGTTGATTGAGGTCAGGGCTATCTGGCACAAGCTCCTTTGAATTAGGAAATGTCTCTCACTTCTTCAGAGTCCTTTGCCAGGACTGATGCTTTGGAACCCATGTTGTATCGTAACCTCTAATTACCTCATAGTTATTGCCCACCTTGGAGTGGCCTCACAGGAGTGAGAATCAAGAGGCAGAAGAGCAGCTTTCTATGAATGGTCCCGCATGCTGGTCTGCTGTGTGGTCAGGGCTAAAGCTGACGGCCTGAGTGTTCAGGGCCCTCCACTGAGCCTCTCGCCACAAAGGTTGACGATGGTTAGGAAATCAGTTTCATTTCTCATGTGGATGCCACATATCAAAAGCACCATTATTGAGATTTGAAGATGAAATCTTTCCTCTAAAGGAGAGGCTAGTTGATTATGAAAGCCAGTGGTTCTGCCATTGCAGTTGGAGGCCACCTGGCAAGTGGCTGTGGAAAGAACAGAGCATGGGTTGAAGTAAGGCATGTTTGCCACTGTATTGCAAGACTCCTTCAGCTGTCCAGGTGAGGGTCCAAGCCGGTCTTCTGTTTGAAGTGCTCTAACTTGAGACGCTCATCCATCACAGTGTAGGAAATGAAGAAGCAGCATCAGGAAGACTGTACACTCAGTGGAGGAAAACAGTCCCACAGAGACACGATTTTCAGTTGGCAAATGTGACCCAGAAATGGAGTGTTTGGTCAAGACCTTAACAGAGTGTTGGCAGCTCAAGCAAGAGCGGGGTTCCCTAGGCGGGCAAGTAGAGGCTAGGCGTCCTCCGTGTAGGCTCTGAGCACTTACTCCCTTAAATTACTCTTGTCCAGGAGCATAGGGGGAGGTGGTCTGGGTCCTGGAGCAGGAGGAGTCTGAGGTTAGACTGCTGTGGCCTCCCGGGATTCTGTCTGTGCTGCCCCCTCCCCCTTTCCTTGCCTCCTCCCTACTCCTCTCCTCTCCCTTACCTCGCGGCCTAACCGGCAGCGGGCGCCTTTAAGAGCAAGCGCTGGGTACCCGGGGGCGGGAGCCATCGGCAGCCGGCAAGGCGGAGGCACTGCCGGGCGATGCCCCGACTCTCCGCCGCCGCCTCGGCCTCCTCCTGCGCCAGGGGCTCGGAGCCGCAGAGCTGCGCTGCGATGTCCGCAAAGTTCCAGGAGGCAGCCGCCGGCATCTCCCTGCGCTCCCGCCGCGGAGCCTTTTGTGCGAGGTGCGAGCGCGTCCCGAGTGGGCGGGCGGGCGAGCGGGTGGACCGGTGGCGCGGAGCGCGGCTCTCCCGGGTCTCCGCGACTGCACCCGGTTGACTAGGCAGCCAGCGCCCCGGAGAGGCTCCCACCGGGGCTGCGGCTTGCCGGGGGCGGCCCGATGCTCGGCGCTGCTCCGGGCCTCCTTGATGCGGGGTGCTCCCGCCGGGGCCCCGCAGAGCACAGCCTCGCGGAGGGCTGGGACCCTCGGGAACTTTCCCGCTCTGGGCTCTCGGTTCTGGGCTAAGACTAAGCATGTTCGCTGGCGTGTTTTAAACAGTTCAGCAGCACAGCTTTATGAGAAATCTTCCCCAGGGCTGGCTCAATTTTCAAAGTGATCATTTAGTCTTTGATGAAATATTTAGACAGTCTAGAATACTTAGGAAATACGGGCATCCGCCTTAGGATACACTTTTCCTCGGTGAGGTAGGGGTGAGGTTTAGCGGTATCTTTTTAAAACTGGATTTTCTTTGTTTATCGACCAGTTGGCTTTTCATCAAGTCTTTGATTAAGAATGCTCCAACTTCCTAAGGATTTTTAGAAGTAATGTTTCTAAGAATGACAAACAAAACCCGGTTTATTGCCTAATATGACTTTACTTCAGTTTTGCCCATGGAGGAGGTAAGTAGCCATTTGATAAAATCTGATAGAAAGTTCATTTACTACACGCACAGTCTTTCTCCACGTGTCCCGTATGTGACGGAAGCCCCACATGCTCACCTTCTGGCCTCGCTACCCTCCTGTGTGCTGTGTTCTCCAGTTACTGAGGTGAGCTGATGGTGTCTGGCGGAAATCAAAAGCGCTGACAGAGTTGTGAGCTGTTTTGCATGGTAATACCTAGCCCACATTTTGGTGACACAAGTGACTGCATCACCCAATTCACTTTGAACAATAAAAATAAAACGCCGGCTCTTCCAGCAAGTATCCTGAAGTGTTTAAAGTAAGTTCATAGGCATGTGTTTCCTAGACAGTTTTGTGGAGGAAAGATACTTGCTACTCATGTAGTCACCATAGCGGAGGAAGTGCCTTATTGGTAGCATGGAAGTTTTGAAATGACAGAAATAGCCGAGAATACTTGACAAAAAAAAAAAATAAAAAAAAAAAATAAAAAAAAAACCCGGGAACATTGATTTTTATCTTGGATGTGACTTTGCAGTTTTTGCAGTTATATATACCAGAACTGAAACGTAATGCAATATTTTAAGCGTTTTTTGGTAATTTTCGGTCAACATTCTTGGAGAAAAAATTACTCAGAAGTCACACTCTTAAAACCCTAACTCTGGTCACAATTGTCCCTTTAGTTGGTTCGTCTCCAGGCAAGATGGTAAGAATTGATATTAAAGATGGCTGTGACCGAGTTCCTAGAATTATACTCACTAGTGTGACTGCTTTGAGAATTGTATAGGTGTATTTGACTTGAGACATACATTTTATGAGGATTCTTTTTTGAGACCCTTTCTCTGTACACATGTGTATCCATAGGGATTTATGTAGGTGTTATAATGATGTCAAACACATGAATCTGTCATCTGTCTCTGTCGTCTGGTTACAGGGAAGCGAGGGTCGCAATGATGTATGACCACTGAGAACAGTAGATCTAAATGATTAGAAGCTAAATATAGTTCTTTCAGGGTTTGTTAGCTTTGATCATTTTAGCCAAAGAATACTGTTTTCTAGCACATACCTGAACTCTTATGCTTGGACCAGCATGCCCTATACCAGTGATCTTAAACACACATTTATCTATTAACATGATCCCACCACTGGGTGATTGAATCAGGCATTTCTCCGCTTCAAAAATTTGCCATTGATAGGTAGGTAATTTCTAGATAAAACTTAGTTCTTCAAGATGGTGTTTAGTTTAGTTTTTTTGTTTTTTTTTTTTTTTTTTTAAAGCACATCAGAAATGACCGCTGGTGATTCTTCAAAAGCTGGGAACTTAGAAAGCTGACCTTAGAGGCAAACCTGGGGAGGGGGGCGTTCTGTGTTCCCCTTTTGTGAAAGCATCTTAAATGTTGATGGTCTTTGCTGTTTGATTTGACAGTGGCCCACTGATGGTTGGGCAGACTGTACCCATAATACAATGCTGCGGTCACTTTTAAGGGTAACAAGATCTTCCTCCTTTGGAGTACTCCTAGAAATCACTTCCCACAACTGATGCTTCAGCATTTCAGCATCTGCATGAACATTAGAGGTGGAAGCAATAACTCATTAGAGGGTCTTATTTTTGCCTTAATTTGCTAGGTATTTGGGAAATCTGTTCGCATTTACTGTAAATGTTGTTTACGTTGTTGCAAGTGACGTTCATCATAACCTCCCCTTCCTCTGCTTTTGACAAGAAAGATTAGTGTGAGTTCTTAGTGTTTTCTTGAGATACATTTAAAAGTTCCACAAAATTTACGTTATGTCTTTTTTACCTTAAGAAACTCACATTTGAAACGTTTGCCTAGGAAGGTTAACAGCTGTTTGAAGCTGATGGGATCTTGGTCAGTTACCATTTAAGTTGCTTGGGAAATCTCTGTTTTAAGGTCAGATGTGTCTTTGATTTGAACTGGATGATGCACAAACCCAGTACTTTTGCAACCACAAAACATGGGGAACATTCCACATAATTTGCCGTGTGGGAAGCCCAGCATGCTTTAGTGTTTAGTTGGCTTAAGGCGGCATGTCATGATTGTAAAAAAAAAAAAAAAGAAAAGAAAAGAAAAAAATGGTTTCTCAAGTTGACAGCAGGCTGCTTCTGTCTTTGAGCTTGGCACATAGGATCAAATGCCTTTGCCTCTACACAGATCGATGAAGACAAAGCTAACGAATGTAATTTGTGTGCATTTCTGTCTGTGTGACAGAAGGTTTAGGAAGCTAAAGAACAAAACTCTAGTACACTGGAAAGTTCATGATCATTGTAAATGTAAGGAGCACATAAGAAAGATTTTAATATAGCTCCATGGGTTTGGGGAGGAGTGTATGTGTGTTTGCCATTAAGAGGGTAACTGCTGGTCACCTATTGAAATTAATAGGCCCAACTGAGATTAAGAAGGTAACCAGCCAGATCCTGTATCAATCACCTGACCAATATTGCCGATTGGTTCATAAGTAATTTCCAGTTGAAGCTCTTCTTATCCTTTTATTGTGTGTTTTACATACTGTTTGGGGAGTTTTGACCAAAGGTTATTGGCTAACTTTTTACTTGAGCAGATGAGTTCAGTCTGTATCTAAAGCACTGGAAGAAATCCACCTTGGGGAGGAGATTGGAAGAGGCAGACATCATTCTGCATGGTGGTGGTGACCTCCTGAATGGAGACACCATCGTGTCCTACTTTCTTAAAAGGAAAAAAAAAGCTTAGGAGATTTTAGAGAAAGATCATCAACAGGCATTTGAAAATGCCTACAGTTTGGATGATAGTTAGGTTTTGACTGGCAATGATGTAAGAATCAGTCAACTAGGTGTGCTAGATATTTGGTTCTGCATCCAAGCTGCAGGTGTCTGCTGCAGTTCTTTGTTCTCTTGTGGTCCTGGAAAGATGCAGGTACAAAGAGGTTTGGGGTCGGAAGGGTTATGGCATCTACTACCTTCCAGAGGTAAATGTTTGCCTGTATGTGTATAATACAAACCATTCTTTCCATCATTTTAGCTTGTCTCCATTTTGACCCAGGTAACGAGGGAGTGTTCTGCTTGCTCCATTTGGATTAAACCCACACTATCCCAAACACCATCTAAAATCTCACTAGCGAGAGCCCAGTCCTGAGTTTTCAGTTCGCTGTCTCTCAGTATTTGCTCACCTTCTTTGCATTGTCCAATTCTTTCCTGAAGTGTTGTGAGTTTTCAACTCACGGTTGTACTATTTTCTATAATCTTTTCTATAACGTTGTCTCCACTTAAAGCTGAAATCCTGTTGCTGATGTCTTCCTCCTCTTTCTTTATCCTGTGTATGTTTGCATTTAAGGGTTTTACTCTGTATTTATCATTTTCACACTATATTGGTTTCTCGTAGTAGAAATGACATATTTATTATAGAAAATCTACCCAACTAAGCAAAAGAATTATACCTAGAGATGATTATTATTAGCATTTTGTTGTGTATTCCATATACGTGCATAAAATATTTTAGCTTCTAACTTTACATATTGCTTTATAGCCACTTCCCATATCATGGAATGATGTGCAATATTGTGCGTGTTCAATGCTGCTTTTCTCTGGATGCACTATGATTTATTGCGTACCTGTCATAACAGACATGGTGTTGCCACTGCTCCGGGTTCTGCCACCACCTCCTCCCCCTTCCTCCTTTTCTGCTACTGTAAGCCAGGGGATATCTTTTTATAGCTCAATTTTTGAACTCATCTGAGGTTATTTTTGTTGAGCAATAGCCTAACTGCAGAGTTTTGTGGGAGAAATAAGGACATGGACCTAAAGGTACTTTATTATTTCCAGTGTAAACTCTAGTGACACCCCCCCCCCTCCTCTATAAGGTTTGTTCCTCTTCAGATAGAAGGCCCCAAAAACCTTTCTTTTTAGCGCGTTATCCAAATGAAATAGTCCTGGGTGTTCACAAAGACTTAGTCTTAATCCCCAGACCGTCCGTTAGTGTTCGTCACAGCTGTAAATGCTATCTTCACTTAAGGAAATACAGCAGTTGATAGTGTGCAGCAAGGATGGTTTCCTTTTATCCCTTTCAGTCACCTTTACTTCGTTCCTGCTTGGCTACCGTAGGTTTACACTCTTTGAGGCACACATAACTGCTCCGAGATTAAATGAACATTTCTTATTATGTGGTCATGTTTAAAACTTAAAGATTGTTTCTCTTACCTATGATAACCAGCTCTTGGGCTCTTAACTTTGATTATAAGTTTGTAAGATTTAGATGCACGGAACTTAGCTTTGAGTGTTTTGAGTTGTGCCTGCACGTGTGGGCGTATATTTTTATCCATGATTATATTGATCCTTCTTCGCTCTGTCAATAACATTAAACTATAACTTAGCCAAAAAATTATCTTTGAAAAGTAAATAAGTGTCATACTGGTTATTTTTTTAAAAAATGTGTTTATTTCAGTAACAGAACAAGAGATGTAAAATGGGCATGGGCAGGGAAAGAACAGGAGTGAGTTCCCGCCCCACGCTCAGAACTGAAGTTGTCTTTAATCATTTAACGTGACTCTAAGGGGTCCATCACTGTGGCGTTTTCCATGCTCATCCCTTAGTTTTGGAATTTTGCATCAGCTGTGGAAGGTGAGCAACACCCCATATCATTTTCTGGGCCACTTGTTTTTCTTCCACCGTACAACAGGTGCTTCTCTCCTTGTCTAAGTCAAACAGTCAAACTTAGTTCACTGTTTTCTTCCAAGTTGGTGTTTCCCCCCCCCCTCCGGCTATGCCCTTAAAAACAAGTTGTTTTTTTGCTTTTTTTCTTTACTACATTGTTGAATATTGTTTCCTTTTTTCTTTAATATCATGAAGAACGGTGTTTGGATTAGTAAGACTTTTTGTTGCTGGGATAAAGACCTAATAAAAATGGCTTAATGGAAGGAAGGTTTATTTTGTTCATGGTTTCAAGAGTTCTAGTCTAAGGTCACTGTCTCTATTGCATTAAGCCTAAAGGGAGGGGAACCTCATGGTGTAATGAGCCTATGGAGGAAGAGGCAGCCGTTACCCCATGGAAGCCAGGAAACAGAGAGCGAGGCAGAGAAAAGCCAGCGAAAGATACCATCCTCAAGAACCTTATCCCAGTGACCAGCTTCTTCCAAGTAGGTCTCATCTCCAGAGTTTTCAGTATCCCAGTATGTGCATAAAGATGTGACTGCATCAGTGGGCTTGCCCATTGATTACCTAATGGCTCTTAAGATCTACTCTGTCTGAATGATCAGAGAGATCAGATCTATTAGCTGGTGACCAGCCTGTAGCATAGGAATGTTGGGGGCAGCACTTCATATCCAAACTACAGCAGTGTCTTTGTATGTTGGCATGAATGTAATAGACATAGGCAGACTGAACAGGTTCATATTTTTCAGAAAGAGCATTATTTATGGTTTTGTTTTGTTTTTTTTTCCTACTGCTTCATCCTAAAATAGTTCATTTCTTATTTTTATTTGGCACTTTATGTCATTTTAACTACATGAATGTGTGTCTTGTGTGTATTTGCTCACTTTTATGATTTGGGGATTCATGCTAAATCTTGTGTTTTTTGTATGTTTTTTAAAAACAATTTGTATGTTTATAAGGAGGTGCTGGTCAATATTACTGTGTTTAAAAAGATAAAATTAAATGTTTTGTCATATCATAAAATAAATTTCTGACTGTCTGTGGAGCTTCTCATTTTTTCTCTTCCATTACTGCTAATCTGTGCTATTCTTTCTTCCTTTTCCGTTTTTAATATTGTAATATATAATGTCTCTGAACTCTGTGATGTAGTTGTTTGTGACTTACTTTTTATATGTTTATTTCCTTAAATGGTGTTTAGATATATTTCACCCTATTCTGATCTCTTCTTAGGTTGGGTGCCTCGGTTCGTGTTTACTTAAGGACTTTAGATTTCCCACATATCACCATTTAGCTCTTTATCAGAATATCTAAAAATATCATGCAGCTCTAAGTATTTTCTATGGTGTCTTTTTAACGCACCAATTGATTATTTTACATGTATGGGTGTTTTGCGTGTCTGCATCTGTGTACCGTCTGTGCAGTGCTAGGAGAGGCAAGAAGGTGCATCATGGTCCTTGGGACTGGAGTTCTAGATGGTTATGAGCTGTCATGTGGGTGCTGGGACTCCAACCTGGGTCCTCTGGATGATCACCTATTGCTCTCAACTGCCAAGGGATCTTTCTGGCCCTGTTATTATTTGTTTGGTTCAAGTCCTTAAGACTGAGGTTCTGAATACATATTGCTGTTCTTATTCATTTCTGTTTGAGATATGCTCAGAAAAATTGTTCTGTATCGTACTAGTTCTTTGAGGCTTGTTAGTGTTGTGGGTTCCAGCAGGCGCTCCGTTTTAATAAAGGTTCACATGCCACTTATGTAATCTATGTTCTTTTGTTTCTAACTGGGTCAGCTCTTTACATTTATTAAGTTTTCTGTTTAGTCACTCAATTGCTGAGATTTTATTTAGGGATTTATCATTTTCATCTGGGTAATTAAGATGTTTGCTTTTTGAGGACTGTTACAAATACAAATTCAAATTTTAAAACTTTTTTATGGCAAATTAAAACCTTTTTGTCATATATGTTGACTTTATCTCTGGTACTGTTATTTGATTTACAATCTTTTCCTTTGATATTAATGAAGCAATACATTGTTCCCTACAGATTATGTTTGCTTTTATATGCCATACTTCTTTCTGCAATTGAAGCTGAATGACTGTCATTATGGCTTTGGATGTGTCTCTTGTTAATAAGATATATCTGGGTCTGCTTTCAACTGGAGAATTTGGTCTTTTGTATTTGGAGTGAAGATTGTTATATTTAGATTTAATTGTGATCTATAGTTATGTATTTCCCCTGTCTTTTCTGCATCTTCCTTCTTGTCTTAACCTTTTTTGGGGCCAGATTGACCCCCCTCTGTTTCATTTTTAGTTTTCTGTTTACTAAATGAGCTTAAGGTACTGGCTGGAAGCTCTGTATTCTTTTAGTGATGACCCAGATAATTTTATTGTGAACCTTCATTTTTATTCATCTGTGATGATTAGTGTCTTTGTTCTCTATTATGGAATTGAATTGTGTCCTCCCAAATGTATATATGGTATATATACGCAGTGTAAATGTGTTTGGAGATTGCGCCTGTTTTGGGATAATTAAGGTTAAATAAACTCTTACGGGTAGGCCCCAGTCTTGTAAGACCAGATACAGAGATCTCCCTCCCTCTCTGCATGAGGAGAGGAGAGGCCACATGAAAGTGTTGTGCCAAGGGACTCGGGAAGGTTGTACAAGTTAGGAACGAACCGATCCTGATGCCACCTTTCTCTTGTCACTTCAGCTTCCAGAGCAGTGAGAAATAGTTCTATTGTTTAAGCCACTTATGCTGCATTTTTATAAGACCTCAACCTTTCTTATTGAAATCACCAGTTCTTAAGAGCAATGTATATAACCCTACCTCCAATTTATTTTTTTGTCACTGTTTTAGTTAGTGTTCCTTCTTCTAGAATTATCTTTTTGGTGTTGCATCCAGCACTTACGTGTAATTGCCATGACCATCTTTCTCACCTTCTCTGTGTGTGGATCAGACCTTCTGTCTGATGACCTGTTTTTGTCTAACAGATATTCTTTACTCTTCCTTTGCTGAGTGAGTGTGTGGAGAGAGTTTGTTTATAATAATAATTTTAATTACCTTCTTTCCTGAAGAGAGATCCTCTGAGTATTAAATTCCTTTCTGACAGATAATTACTTGCAGCATATCACAAAATGTGATTCCAGCATCCTCTACATTTTATTATTGCCATGGAGAATTAAGCACCCAACCTGTTTTGCCTCCTTTGTTGGGGAAACTGAGTTCTTCCAAGATCTTTTAAAGACATGCTTGCCACAAAGATAGTTTCCTGTGTGGGTGCTTGTGTGTGGGCACATGTATGTTATAAACTTCATTCTGTTGTTTCTGAGTGGTAATAAAAAACAAGCATACATGATCCTGTTAGGGATCAGACTGACTCTGTTTGAATATTAGCATTTTTTGTAATTCTGTTAATTTCTATTTATTATCCTATGAATACTATTTTCTGATCATCTTACATTCCAATTGCGTGTTTGTTTACACATCTGTATTTCTTATTATCTCATCTCTTGTACCGCTTTTTGTTCACGTCTCACTTACATCCGTCTGTTCAGAGCATCCAGGGAAGTATCTACTCTAAGGTATAGTTCACAAGACCATTTCATTGACTTAGCTTTAATACCAGTTATTTTTTAATTTCTACATTATTATTTGGCACTTTCCCAAATCTGCTTACTATCAATCCCTTGCTGTTTAATGTATTCCTCGTCTAATAATTTCTGCACCTGATGTCTTTGTGGGTGTGTATTTTAGCTTCCTTTCTGTTGCTGTGCTAAGACACTCTGACCAAGAGCAACACAAGGAAGGAAAAGGTTCATTTGTTTAGCTTACAGGTCACAGCCCATCACCAAGGAAGTCAGGGAAGGGACTCAAGCAGGAACATGAAGCAGAACTCAGGAGGAGCCCTGTTGTTGCCTTAGTCTCTGCTGATGTCCAGCTAGCTTTGTATAAAGTTCAGGACCGACTGCCCAGGAACGGAGCTGCTCACAGTGAGCTGAGATGGCCCACATCAATCAGTAATCAGTAATCCCCTGCAAACATTCTCACAAGATGATCTGATATAGGCTTTCCTCCAGGATGATTCCAGGCTTTGCCAAATTGCCAATTAAAGCGAACTATGATGCTGTGTCTTTGTTCTTTCTTTCTTCTTGCTCTCACTGCTCCCATTGCTTTGGTTGGTTTGGTGTTCTATGAGGGTGCCCAGCTTTACTGTTGCCTGAAGTAGTGTTTTCCCTCAGCTGCAAGTGAGCTCCTGAGCGGGGACATGCTTGCACCCCCACTAGTTTGGGTGCCATCTTCATCTGGGCATAGTTGAATCAGATTGTGGCTGGAAGATATTTTTGTTTTTTTGTGGGGGGAGGACTTAATCATACTGAAGATACTGTTTTGTTTCTGAGGTAAAAAGACACATACAAGATTGGATATCTTTGTGGTGCAGATTAATAAACAAACCACAATCAAACCACCATGGGGTTTTGTTTTTGAAAGTAAAAAGCTTAGGTAGGAATGGCAGTGCTTGTTTGTAACCCCAGAACTCAAGAGATTAAGGTAGGAGGGTTTTGAGTTCAAAGTTGCCCTCAACTACATGTTTTGAGGATAATATTGGTTATGTAAGAACCTGTCTCAAAAATTTGGGAAAACAAAACCCTACTTACGTTAACTTATCAAGTTAAGAAGACACAGTGATTCCTTTTCCTTCCTTTTAAGCTCTAATTTTGTTCGTTGCCATTGTGGTAGTTTGATTGAAATTGGCCCCCATAATCTCATACGGAGTGGCACTATTAGGAGGTGTGGCTTTGTTGGAGTAGGTATGGCCCTATTAGAGGAAGTGTGTCACTGTGAGGGGTGGGCTTTTGCTTAAACTTTGCTCAGTGTCACTCTTACTCAACTTCCTGTTGCCTGAAAAATGTAGCTCTCTCAGCCCCAGCACCATGTCTGCCCATGCTGATATGGTCGCCATCATGATGATAATGGACTGAACCTCTGAAACCATGATGATAATGGACTGAACCTCTGAGACTGTAAACAAGCTACCCCAATTAAATGATTTCTTTATAAGAGCTGCTGTGGTCATGGGGATCTCTTTACAGCAAGAAAACCCCTAACTAAGTCAGCCATGTTTTCTCTGTTGATAACTCTGTTAAAATTTCTGTGTAGGACCTGAAACTGACCCTTTACTGAGACTTATTTTGGTTAAAGACATTTAACATTTAAATAAATTTCACTCATTCATATATATATATATATATATATATATATATATATACATATACACACATACATATATATGTATATGAATGAGTGAAATTTATGCCTGTAGATGGAAGTTTCTGTCCTGCCTGGTCCCGAAGCTGTTCAATCCCAAAGAAACACACAGAGGCTTATATTAATTATAAACTGTTTGGCCTGTTAGCTCAGGCCTATTATTAACTAGCTCTTTCTTACAACTTAAATTAACCCATAACTCTTGTCTATGTTTAGCCATGTGACTTGTTACCTTTTATCAGTGAGGCAGTCTCATCTTGTTTCCTCTGCATCTGGTTGGTGACTGTAGACTGAGACTTTCCTATTTCCAGAATTCACCTAGTTTGGTTGCCTCACCTATACTTCCTGCCTGGCTATTTGCTAGTCAGCATTTTATTAAACCGATATGGAGTGACAAATTTTTACAGGGTACAAGAGCATTATCCCACACCATGTCCCCCCCCCCCTGCCATTTTTTTCTTTTCGAAACAAGACCTGAATCCAATCTCCTCTGTTTAGCTTTTTTTCCTGACCAATATCCATAACAACTTGTAATCAACACATTAAACAAAGACAAATATCCACAATCCATTTTCTTTGAAAATGTGGGCATAGTTTTCTAGGCTACTTCCTTCTGATTGGGGGGTACTGATAACCTTATGGGGACCTAAAGAAAATTTAGGATTATGGTCAAGTCCTGACTAGAGTATTTTTTGAGGCTTGATCATCTCAGCCAGCAGTCTCGATACTGTTCTGGATGTAGTATTCAGAATGTTCTGGACTGTAGAAACTGCAACAGAGATGCTCTAAAACATTGGATCATCTAGGCCGTCTATGCCTATAGGTGATTTTTCAGGGGTTCTTCCTTGATCAGACCTCATTTTTCTTAACCCAGAATGAATCCATGTATGCCCTGGCAATACTGAAGCATGCATGGGCAGCCTGTATGTGGTGGTTCTGTTGAGCTTGTCCATATTGGGTTTCATGGACTAAGTTGTTGAGGACTACTGACCAAGTATCTTCCTCAAGAGGGCACCAGATCTCATTAGATGGTTATGAGTCACCATGTGGTTGCTGGAAATTGAACTCAGGACCTTTGGAAGAACAGGCAGTGCTCTTAACTGCTGAGTCATTCATGTTTGACCTTAAAGAAAACTATTGGGGGGTGCTGGAGAGATGGCTCAGTTTTTAAGAGCGCTGCCTGCTCTTCCAAAGGTCCTGAGTTCAATTCCCAGCAACCACATGGTGGCTCACAACCATCTGTAATGGGGTCTGGTGCCCTCTTCTGGCCTGCAGACATACACACAGACAGAATATTGTATACACAATAAACAAATAAATATATAAAAAAGAATACTATTTAGTTTCATCTTCCAACTTGAAAGGCACAGCCAGTTTGGTTTAGCTAACAATTGTCTCTGGCTTTTGTGTTTTGATTTAAAAATGGTAGTAAGTAAAAACTGGTCTGTATTGCCTTATTTCTATCCTTAGAAGTGAATAGTGGATAACTGGAGAACTCTGGGCAGTTCAGTTTTGAGAAGAAGTAATCACTCTATGCTTATTTCAAATTATTACACCTTGCTAAACATTTTAAGAAATATTTATTTGTTATTTTATTTTCTTCTTGTTGTTCTTGGTGCTAGATTTGAGTATGTCATGTCTTAGAGAGGTGAAAATTCATAGGTTGGAGCTTTAATCCAAAATGCAGTAATGTTCAGAAGTACAGTTCTGGAGATTAGGTTGTAATGTCTCTGTTCTCATGAGTGGACTGATGTCATGAAAGTAGTATTTACTGCGACAGTCAGTCTGTTATGGGGCTTTAGAGGGGGCTCCATAAATAAAGCACTGCTGTCCAAGTGTTAGGACTGGAGTTTGGATCCCCAAAACTTTTGTAAAGCTAGGGCAGTCATGGTATCTACCTGTAATCCCTGCAGAAAACAAGAGGTCCCTGGGCAAAGCTGGCTACCTGGAATAACTGCTGCTGACAGTGCCAGGTTCCACCAGAGACCCTGCCTCAATAAATAAAATGGAGGATTTTGATGATGACTGGCTCTTCACATGAATACACACATGGATGTGCTCCTGTACACATGTGTGCCAACATGCATGCAAATACCCAGACATACACATCTACATGCTGAATAAATGAGCTATGTTGTTCATAAATGTGAGTTGGTTCTCTTAGAGCTTCTTTTAAATAATTATTTGTTTCATTTTACATGTATGGTGTTTTATCTGCACCCATACCTGTGCCCCATGTGTGTGCAGTGTCTTTGGAGGTCAGAAGAGGGCATTGAATCTTGTGGGACAGGGGTTACAAACAATTGTGATACACCATGTATTGGGAAATCAACCTGGGTCTTTTGGAAGAACAGCCAGTGCTCTTCACTGATGGGTCATTTCTGCAGCTCAAGTTTCGCCTTCTCTTGCTGGTGTGTGGGCTGTGCTCTCTCTGTCTCTCAGGCTTAGCTGTCTTGCTTTTCTCTCTTGTACCGTGGGATGCCAAACATGAGGGCCACTTGACATGACAGAGTCTTTTAATCACCTCCAGAACTGTGTCACAAATAAATTCTCTTCCTAAATTACCAGTCTCAGGTATTCTATTCTTTCAGACCAAGGTGGACTATGCCACACATATTATATTTTCCCTCTTACACTACACCGTGCAGCAGTGTGGATTCCTCTGGCTGTGAGTAGTCAAATAGAAAGAAACTAAAGACCTCAGCCTTTGTGACACCGATAAACATTTACTATAAAGTGGCAATAAAAGCAAGCACAGTGGGGAAATGGAGAAGACCACAGCTGTGAAATCAGATGACCACAGCTGTGAAATCAGCCTGGAGCAATGGCTCAGCAGCTAAGGACACAGACTGCTTTTGCAGAGGAACCAAGTTTGTCTCCCAGCATCCATGTCAGAAGCCACACAGCCACCTGCTGTTCCTACTCCAGGGGCTTCCAAAGCCCCTGGCCTACGTGGACATCTGCACTTGTGTGCACATATTCTTATAAAGGTATCCATCACTGAAAATATCAAAGTCAGGTCTTAATGATAATACCGCAATTGGCTGGGTTCCATTCGGGTCCTTGTTCTGTTCGTCAGTGAGGACTGCCCATCATCACTTGTTTCGTCAGTGAGGACTGCCCATCACTTGTTCGTTTGTCACTGGGCAGTGAGAGTTGAGCTTTTGCTTTGTTGCTGCACTCTTAGTATTAAAATCTTTTTGTCCCAATTCTTCCCTTACATTACATAAAAAAGCACCAGGATAAAAATCGTCTCTTAATCTAGAACTAGATCAGTTAAGCTAGAATCTAGTTTAAGACTTAATCCTAAACTAGAATCCCATTTTCGGCTTATAATGGGGATTCCAGGAAAATGGGTCTTTTGGAAGGTAAAGGAAAGGGGCTTTTGTCTCCAGGGCTGCACTGTGTAGGTCAGTTTGGCTCGAAGGAAAAGTCGACCTCCTTTATATCTGATTTGAATGAAGATATGGTCATTCAGTAAACGACATATTTTCTAGAAGCCCATTCAATCCTTTTCTTTTTCTTATTCAATTTTCTGCATAACAGAAACCATGAATATAAAGAGAATTTTCACATTTATTTCATTAGCTGTTAGGCAAATTCTAACGCTTGGGCCATGTTGTTGCAGAGGGTCTTGCCAGTATTGAATATATACTTATATATATGCTTACGTATACATCCCTTTGTAGCTTCAGTTATTCTTATAGACCATTCTGCTAGAAAATCACATGACAAGGGCGTGAATAAGATACAGTAAAGCTGCAGAAACTTGTGTGGACACAAGTATATCAGTGTTCAGAATGGCGTTCAGTGCCTTTTTCCTTTTCCTCATTTGTGCAGAAGCAATTCAGAAGTCATAGTTCTGCGATCTGTGTGCACACAGTGAATTCCCTACAGGCTCTGGGGCTTCAGTCTCACACCAGTTGCATCAGCACTTCTGAATGTGCCCAGCATTTACTGCCCCTCTTTGTCTTTGAGCAGCGAGAAGTCTTATGAATGGCGATACCTTTTATGTCATTACTGGTGGCAACCTCAGTGACAGGGCAAGTACTGGGCCTCCCTAGACTTTTTATCTCTTGAGATTTATGTGACGCTTAATGAGATATATTTCTTTGGTGTTGAGAATTCACCTTTTAGGTTGGGCAGGGGTGGTACCTACCTTTAATCCCAATACTTGGGAGGCAGAGGTAGGTGGAGATCTGAGTTCAAGACAAGCCTGGTCCCAAAGTGAATTCCAGGACAGCCAGGACTGTTACACAGAGAATCCTGTCTTGAAAAACAAAAAGAAAAAAGGAAACTCAGCTTTTAATTTTCTTTTATTTTTAAGGACATTGTAAAATTTATTTCAAGTTTTTAAAATATTTGTGTGTGCGCACGTTGTGTATGTGCATGTGTGTGCATGTGTGCATGCCACATGTGGAAGTCAGATAACAGCTCCAGGTGTCTAGTGTCTCCTGCCACCTGCTGGGTCATTTCACCTGTCTTACCTTGATTTTTTTTAAAGTTGAAAATGAATATTGCAGATTGTCTTTTAACGGGTTTCCCTTTTTTGCTGAGGTAACTTTTTTCTTGGGTATCGTGTTTTTTGTCTCATAACAGCTTTGAATACCTAAAGCCAAAGCCATCATTGTAAAAATTTAAACGTCAAGTATTTTAAGTATGACCTCAGACTTTTCAGAATCTTCTTAAGCTTCCTAGAGTTATTTTGAGAAATGGCGGGATGAATCGAGGGCACACCCAACCTGGCACTTTTCTGGGTGCGTCCGCGCTCGTCTTCAGCCCGTCTGAAGTGACAGATAAGGAGCAGTGTGGTCTTTAGCTCTGCTCTCTCCTTTTGCGTTGCTTTTCTAGCCTTCCTGCTCAGAAAAGCGACTCGTAACTCTGTATTTTCCCTGTGTTCGTCAATGAAACTGCTGTGGTACTGGAGTTTATAGTTTGCACAATGTGGAATCAGTGGGCTGTTGACAGTATTATATATACAAATTGAGGTTATTGAGGGCTCTTGGGATGTGTGAAGCACCCTGCTGTGAATACTCTTCTACCATGTCAGAAGATGTGCTGTGTGACTGCGGCGAGGTGGGATGGTGAGGTAGGGAGTCTACCCAACTATCTGCCCTGTCTAAGGTTATGCTTGAACTCTCTCCAAGGCATTGTCTGGGTTTGTAGTAGGAACAAGGGCATTGGATATGCAGTATTTTTCCCACTTGTTAATTTCATCTTTTTCTTTCTTTTGTGTATTGTTTATGTAGTATACGTACTGTGTGTGTGTGTGTTGTGTGTGTGGGTGTGTGTGTGTGTGTGTAGGTGAACATGCATATTGTGGGTAGGAAATTGTGTATTTGTGTGTGTGCTTGTGGAGGCTAGAGGTTTGATCCCCAGTGCTTTCTTGGGTTCCTATCCCACTTAATTTCTGAGACAGTATTTTTCACAGAATCCACAGCTCTTTGATGTAGCCGGACCTGCCTGAGCCATGAACTCCTGGGGTTGTTTGTCTCCATCTTGTGTGTTGCAGCTCTGAAGTACAGGCAGGCAACCTCCTCAACTGCCCTTTAATGTGGTGCTGGGGGCATGAACTCAAGTTCTTCACAAGCTGAACCACCCCCCCCCAGTCCCTATTGATTTTAGAACATAACATGTCATAGACCAGTGTCAAACTCATAGACAGTGCCTAACATGATTGATACCTGAGACATCTTTTATTGCCTTGATTCGATCTATCAGGAATAATTAGTTGGAAATAAAATTTGCTGTTATGTCACAGTGTCGTGTGGGGATCTAGGAATAAACTAAACTACCTTTGTGGTATGATGTTTCTAGAAAACCAATAGGGAAGATAGAAACATCTACATTTTTAAAGCAATTAAAACACAAAAAGAAGTCCACTTATTGTGGTGGCCTGAAGGTCTTTGGAGGCACACTGTGTAGTTCTGTTACACCGTGTGTTACAAGTTGTGCCTGGCTGACGGTGCCTGAGGTGGGGTGGATGGGTAGGGTGTCTACCTGACTTTTCATTTGGAAAGAAATTGCTGAGAGTGGCTATCTTTTTTTCCATAACTGAGGTTAGAGAATGAAAGACAAGGCGCAGAGTGTCAAACTCACAGAACAGCTCTGGAGCTGTGTGAACTTTCAGGTACTTGGAATTGTGTCATGTGGTTTCTTGTGACTGAGCATCTGTGCAATATAATATTTGTGAAGTCCAAGTATAACACAGCACACATGCGTGTTTATTTCTCTTTGTTTTTTTTTTTAAACAGTTTTTTCATGTGTAGCTGCACTGCCATGCTTGTTTATCGCTGATGAAACTGATGGACCCTTTAGGTTGTTTGCAGTTTGGTGTTCTTAGAAATAATGCTACTGTGACCACACCTGGGTAAACTTTTGTATAGAGGAGACAGCCCTTTCCACCTCTTGACTGAATACCTAGGATTGAATGTTTAACGTTTTTAAGGTTTGTTTCTTTTCTTTTCCTTCTTTTTTGGAAATGGATCAGTTGTTTGTCAAAGTAGTTCCTTCATTTTCCATACTTATGCAGCAGTGTGTGGGTGACCCTCTCTCCAAATCCCTTCCAGCATTTTTTGTGGCTCATTTATTTGCTGTAGTCATTCTGGTGGTTGTAATACTAATATACATGCTCCTAATTGCAGTGATGTGGAACATTGGTACTCAGCTTTCTAGCTATTTGCCTATTATTTCTGATAATGTCTACCAATATTTTCCATTCCACTTTTGATTGGGTTTGATTCATTTTATGGAGAACATGCTCGATTAGAAGCTGTGCTGGCTAGTTTAATGCTAACTCGACCAAGCTAGAGTTATCTGAAAGAAGGGAAACTCAACTGGGAAAATGTCTCTGTGAAATTGGTATAAGGCATCTCCAAATTAATGGTTGATGGGAGCATCTAGCTCATTGTGGGGTGGTGCCATCCCGGGGCTGGCGATCCTGGGTTCTATAAGAAAGCAGGGTGAGCAAGCCATGGAGAGCAAGCCAGGTAAGCAGCACTCTTCCATTGCCTCTGCATGAGCTTGCCTTCAGGTTCCTGCCCTGTCTGAGTTCTGTTCTGATTTCCTTCCATGATGAACTACTAAATGGAAACTAGAAGGAAACTAGAAGGAAAGGGTCCCAAAAGTAGGAAACAGAGTCAGAGACAGCCCCTCGTAACCACTTTCAGGAATCTCATAAGAAGACCAAGCTACACACTGTAACACAGAGGGTCTAGTCAGTCCCAGATTTTTCATTATTTTAATGTCTTCTAAAATGTAAACACTTAACATTTGATGGGTCAAATTTTATCATTTTTTCTTTAGTGTACAGTTGTTTTGGTGTCAGTTATGAATGTCTTTTTTTTTTTGGATCTAAGGTCTCAAATTCTATGTAGATACTTTAACTATGTTAACCTTTAAAGAGAATTAAAAGGACTTCTTAAAGGTTGGTTTCTGAGAAGTTTTAATACATTGCTTGATTTTCATTGCTGAGGCTGGAACCCAGGCCCTGGCGTGAGCAAGGCAAACACTTAATCACTGAGCTGAAGGTCCACACCCTGTTGTTATGAGACCGTCTCATTGCATAGCTCAGACTGACCTCAACACTCACCATGCTGCTCTGCCAACTGATGACATGGCTTACTGGTAGGCTCAAACATGCCATGTTTTAATGATTCTTTTTTATTTTTTTGGTTAGAAGTTTCACAGACAGACCGAAGGTATAAATACCACAAAGGACAACGTACTAAAAGCTGAAAAAGGAATATATATAGATATATTATATATATATAGTATATATATATTATTATATATATATATATGTATGTATGTATCTACCACAGAGATTGAGGGAATGTTACAGCATCATCAGGAGTCAGTCATAACATAAAACATCCTGTAAGTCCCTTCCCTGTCCTTATCACGCCCTCCTCTGGAAGAGCCACCCATCACTTGCTAGTGCCATAGTTAGCCACTGCCTTTGCTATGCAGTATAATGTATTTCTGTGTCTGCCGCCTTCTGCTCAGATTATTTTTGTTAGATTCATCTAGGAGTTGTACTGAGTTGTTTGCTCACTTTAGTGGTCAGAAATACTTTGTTATTATTGAATAGATGATTTATTATTAATTCTTCTGCTCATAGATCTTGCTATTCTGCTATCTGGTTATTCAAACAGTGCTCCTATGAAAACATTTGTGCCATTAAATGGTGAGAGCATTTCTGTTCAGCCAGTACTCCATGGGGTTGCTGCATGGCAGAGATGGCAGCCGTGTTTAGTAGCTGGTAGCTAGCATAGCACAACAGTTCCACCCCCAACAAGCAATGCATGTAAGTCCTGACAGTACTACATCCTGAACACAGTATTGTTATTTCTCTGTTACATCTTAAAACTTAGTCATTTGGGGTTTGTTCTGTATTTATTTGTATTTTGCTGGTTGATTGGTGAGAGACACCCCCTTTATATTTGTTATGATTTTTGTTTTTTCCTATTTGGATGTTTTAGTGCTAATTCTATTGCTTTTCTTTCAACTTGATTGCTGTGTTTTGATGTAAATAATTATCACACACACACTCCTCTCCCTCTCTCTCTCTCTCTGTATTTATAAATTATGAGTCATCTGTTAACTTCTTTCACTATGACAGAGTATGTCAGCCAGTCAATACTATATGTAGGAAGTAAGCCCATGGTTTGGGCTCTCTTGTTTCTGAGGCTGGTGTGATTGATAGTGGGGTGAGTGCTCAGGGTAGAGCACCACTGGTCACTTTACAGTGGCCAGGAAACTCAAGGGAAGGCAGGGGTCCTGATATTCCAACAGCCTCTTCCAGGGCACACCCAGCACCGTAACTTTTTTTCAACTAGGTGCTGACTCCCAACAGTTCTTTTACTGTCCAACCAAGCAACAAGCTATGGAGATGCAGCCCTCAACACTCAGGCTCTTGGAAGCTAATCAAGATTCATATCCATTCATATCATAGTCTTGTTGCAGGTGCCTACGTCCTGGGTTGGTTTTTTATTCTCAGCACCTTCTGACCACGAATCAACCTCTTTATAGTGTGTTTGACGTTTTGTTTATGCTTCAAAAGGTAACTTTGATTAGGAGATTTAATTAAGGTGAAAGGACTTGCCCTAAGAGAAACTAGGGTGTGGTCCTCCTATGGACCCATTGGTTCTTCATCCTTCACGAGTAATTCAGCGATGCCCAGGTCCCCACCCATGTGCTCTCATAAGCCTGAGCTCCTCTTCCAGCCTAGGCTGCTCTGCTGCTTCCCAGCTGCTCAGCTGCCTCTTTTGCTCAACTTCACAGCTTCTCAGCTGCTCGCGAGCCTTTCAGCTGCCTCTTCTCGCGCTCTCAGCTCTCAGCTGTTTTGGGAATCCCTCTGAATTGGGCATTTTGGAATTGGCTTATGCATACGGAAGACGTGTGACTGACTACAGAGTTGCCTCTGGCACGTTTTCCTATATTTTAATTTTTGAAATCTTGGTTTCTTAAGTTCCCTGCTCTGGTAGCTCTTTGAGGTCTTTAAAGAGTTTCTCAGTGTTAACCATTTTCCTGGTCTTTATTTGCTGGTGTGTTGGTTTGCCATAAGCTTGCCTTGTCAGAAGAGAAGTTCTGAGGATGTTTGTAAGGCAGCTGATGCAGCTTTCTGAATTTTTGTTGAAGTTCATTTCCATTGATGGAGTATCTATTTTAATTTCTCTTATCTTCATTTTAAGCACAAACCATTGAAGATTTGCTGAACAGAAAATTAACATGCATTTTTCATTAAAATTGTATCCTAGTGGGGTTGAATGCTGTTTCAAGTTATTCTTTTCATTTTCTGCATATGACTTTCTTATAACAACTATTTTTCTGGGACTTTAAGGAACTTTTAACGTGTAACATTGTCTGTTTTAATCATTAAGAATGATAAACGGCTACCTTAATAACTTCAAAATAATCCATTTTCCTATTCATCTCTACACAATTTTAAGAGTTGTGGCAAGAGTTGTGGCTATTTTAACTTGTACAGCACAGTTTATATCGGTAGAGAAATAGATACTGATTTTTCACAGCCTCACACCTGCCCCCGGCAGAGCCCCCATGCTAGGCTTTTCCTAAAGGTGCAACTATTTTAGATGCTTCCCTCTGACTGGAGCAGAGGCATGCCGCTTTCAGTCATCTGCGTCATTCTCACACCTACGGAAGTTACTATTTTAAGGCCGGGATTCTTCTTTGTGATGCGCCACAGTCACTGATGATGAGCACCTTATTTGCAGTGTGCAGAAGGAATAAGATGTCTTGTTCCTTACATGAAGTGAACTTCATCTCATTATTACAAGTCATCATACAAGGCTGAGGGGCAACCTTACCAACTGGAGTTGAAAGGCAGTTATGAATAAGACAATTTTAGACTGTCTTCAGAACTCTAAAGTATGCACACAAAATGCTGAAGAATTGAAGTCGTTCTTCATTCACAACCTTTTCCAACTCTAACCTTGCATCTGCATTTCGAGAACCCATCCAGACAATTCAATTAAAATACTATATTTTGAAGGATAGCATGATTTTTCCTTAGGCTAGGCATACTTTGGTTTACTTTTTAAAATATAATATAAAATATAATAATGATATTATTAATATTTTGAGATTCATATATGCATACAGTGTGTTCAGGTTATATTTATCCCCCCCTTTGCTCTCAAAAGCTCCCAGATCCACCCCACAACCCTACCCTACCCTGCCCCAACTTCATTTCCTTGTTCTTTAAAATAACTCAACCATGTCTAATTGTACTTCCCATATACTCATGGGTCTGGGACTGAAGCATGATCTACCTACCAGGGGCCACAGCCTTAAGAGAAACTGACTCCTTCCCCCAGGAGCCAATAGCTCCTCAACTAAGGGGTTGGGGCCCCTGAGTTCCTCCACTTCCCGAGCTGGAGCACTGGCTAGATTGATCTTATGTAGGTCTTATACAGTTTATGAGTTAACCGTTCTGTCATAGGCAGGAAAGTACTGTTTCTCTCTGGACCCCCCTGACTTCCGGCTCTTACCGTCTTTCCATACCTTCTTAGAGATGGCCCTTGAGCCTTGGAGGGGTGATGTGGGATTCCCCTGTGTATGCTGTGAATACCATTGGTTAATAAAGGACTGCTTGGACCTATAGCAGGGCAGAGAACTTAGCTAGGTAGGAAAAACTAAACTGAATGCTGGGAGAAGGAAGGCAGAGTCAGGGAGAAGCCATGGAGCCACCGATAGAGACAGACACCAAACCTTGCAGGTAAGTCACAACCATGTGGCAATAATGAAAATGTGTTAAATTAAGATGTAAAAGCTAGAATAAGAAGTTAGAGCTAATAGGCCAAGGAATGATTTAATTAATATAGTTTCTGTGTGGTTATTTTGGGTCTGAGCTGCCGAGCAAACCAGAATGACCAAGCCAGCTTTCCTACTACAGAGAGGGTGTGTGATATATATGTTCCATTTGTTGCTGACATTCCTTGTATGTAGGTCAGTTGAAGGCTTCCACTGCACACACAAACTTCTGTGATGAGCTTTGAGAGCTGCATTAATCTGTGGTAGAAATATGCATATAGAGGGCAGCTTGGTAATATGTCCATTTAACAAATAGAATAGCACTAAGTTTGCTCCAGGGGGCTTTGAGCTTTCCGGCCATAAGTTCTTCCTACAATAACCAAACCATTATATTTCCTTGTTTATCAGGCTTTAAATCCAATTAGAAGCAGAAAGGGTAGGGTGGAGGCAGGGTTGGGGGGTGGGAACAATAACTAATACTAAGGACATTGGGAAAAGTCACAGGGAATCTATTTTTTAAATGTTTAATCTAATTAATAGTTTTTATATCTGTGAGTATTTTGTCTGGATGTATGCCTATGCAGAACATGCATGCCTGGTGTCTGGTTGGGAGGCTAGCAACACTGGTCTCAGCATCCTCTGGGACTAGAGTTATGGATGGTTGGTGTAATCCATCTGTGCGGGTGCTGGATTACTTGAACCTGGATCCTCTGGAAGATCAGATCGTGCTCCTTAACTGCTAAGTCATCTTTACAGCCCCTCAAATCTACTGCTATATAGCCTCCTTTTTAAACCCACACAAGAGTTTTGTTGGAGTTAACCGACACATCAAATGGTGGGCGTAGTGCTCCTCTCAGAATTACATAGGTTGTCAAATACAAGCTAAAATGGAGGTGTGGAACACCTCTTACTGAGTTGTTGGCTGGTGGGCATCCTAGAGACACTCTCCCCGAAACTTAGGCTACTGCTATGGTTCTTGGCATGCCCACCATCCCTTGATGTATGACCCAAGTTTGCTGAAGGCCATTGTTCACTTTGATCGTTAGGACATTGGAGGAATCAAGTTGATGTGGACTAGGATGCTTCCTTCTTGCTGGCTGGACTCCATAGTACTAGAAGGTGCTAACAGACAATGCAGACTTCTGGGGAATGAAAGTTATCAACAGTCTTACCTGTGAACCCTGTGAGCTAAAATACGACCTGCCCTGGTAACATACTTGTATTGGTGCAGTCTTGGCCTCTGACTATGATGGACTGTTTTAAACCTGAAGTGCACCTTTACTCAGAGACAATGTCCTTGCTTGGTTATGGTCCTACTTCTTTTCTTCCTGGTCATTTTCATAACTCTGCCACAAAACATTGTCTGCTCTCACGCTGCCCTCAGCCCTCAGAGGATAATGTTCTGAAGAAAAATGAAGTCTCTAGGAAGCCCTATCTAAAAAATTAAATCTGCACGGTGTTGGGCCAGGGATGTAGGCCAGATGCAGAGACAGCGTTTTTAACTTTGCAGATTGCTCCAGTGATGGCATAAAGTCACTTTCTCCTTGGATGGAGAGAGAGGCAGCAAGGCGTTTTTGAAAAGAGGTGAGCGGTGGTGCCAAGGAGTCCGGTACTGTGATTGGGGGCTCACCTCTCGTCTCTGCTGCCTGTGGAGCACTTTGTCAGGATTACATACCATCTTAGTTTCTCTTCTGTTCCTGTGACAAGTCACCATGACCAAGGCAACTTATGGAAAGGAGTTTTGTGGGGCTTATAGTCGCAGAGGGTTAGAGTTCAGGCCCCTCATGGCAGCCAGAAGGCAGGCATGACACTGTCTCAGGAGATGAGGAGCTCTTGTCCTTATCTGCAAGTAGAGCAGAGAAACCTCAAATCCCATTCCCCAGTGACATACTCTCTCCAGCAAGGCTAGGCCTCCTAATCCTCCCAAACAGTTCAACTAACTGGGGACCAAGTATCCAAATATGTAAGACTGTGGTGGCTATTGCCACTGAAACTACTCTATGCCCACCATAGGCTTGTGACTATATCAATCCCAAATGCATTCAGTCCAGCTTCACCAGTTTTCAGGTTTTCACAGTCTCAAGCTGTTTATAAAAGTCCAAAGTCTCTTCTGAGACTTAAGGCAATCTCTAATTGTAAACCCTTGTATAAAATTAAAACCCAAATGATATACTTCTAACACCCAATGCCATAGAATATATGTTACTATAAAAGGGAGGAATGGGACATAGTGAGAAAATATTGAAACAAACCGAAACAAAGCAAGACCATCCACCAGCAAATAAATTCTAAATTTTGTAGCTCTATGTCCAGTGTCAAAGAGCTTAGATGATGTTCAGCCCTTGCTGACTGTTACACACTTCTGTCTCTTGGGTCCACTCTCTGTGAGCATCTCCCATGGCCGATATCCAGCTCTGGCATCTTAGACGTCTTGGGGTCTTGAGGGCTTTACTTTCACTGTTTTTTTGCAATGCCCTTTTCAGGCCTCCATGCTGGGACACCCCGCCTCCTCCAGGCACAAGCTTGGATCAGTGGCTTGTTCTTAATCATGGAGAAGAGTCCACAAACTCATAACTCTTATACTTCATGACTCTTAAAATCATAACCAAGAGATTGCTTCAGTCAAGTTCAGTTTCCACGCCTGCTTGGGATGTAACCTGGCCCCTCCTTGGATTACATTTGTATATGATTTTCTTTGTTGCTGCTCTTTAGAACAGGTAATTCCTTAGGCCTGTTCCTTTCACAGACTGCAGTTAAGCTGGGTGTGGTCTTACCCTGTGGATATCATTCCCTTTAATCAACTTCCTCTTTAACTTTTTCAGCACAAACCATGGTTCCAACATTCAATTTTCTAATGTTCTTTTTCTCCTCAAATTCTACCTTTTGGGTTTCTTTTTGCCTCATGTGCTATTTTGTATTGTAGATCGATTTAGAGTGGTCACTAATAACCATGCAGTAGAGTCAATACTAGGCTGTATTGAAATCTCCTCTGCCAATGAAATTTAGTCAAAACTTTTCAATTTAGCTTTAGGCAGATTCTTAGGAGAAGGGCCAAAGCAGCCACCCAAAGTATATTAAGTATGATTTCTAGCCCAGTTGCTAATGAAACCTCTTTAAAAAGGTTTTTCATGTTCTACATCAAACTCACCCACTACTGTCTTCTGTGCACCTACTGGGATGGCCCATTAGCCCTACTTATAGATCCAACTGCTTTCCTAGCCCAGAGTTCCAAAGTCTTCCCATTCTTCAAAAAGTATCATCTTTAAACTGGTCACAGCAACAACCCCATTCCTAGGCACCAACTCTTGTCTTAGTTACTTTTGTATTACTATGAAGAAACTCCATGACCAAGGCAGCTTAAGAAGAAAGATTTCATTTGGGTCTTACAGTTTATATTAGTTAAGGTTCTCTAGAGGAATAAGGGAGGGGGAGGGAAAGAGAGGCTTGTAGGCTGTAGTCCAGTTAATCCAACAATGGCTGTCTACCAACCGAAGGTCCAAAAATCCAGTAGCTATTCAGTCCCAAGACTGAATGTCTCAGGCTGGTTTTCAATATATGACAGAATTCCAAAGAAGTAGACTCTAATTCAAGTGGAGAAATGAACTTGCTAGGAAGAGAGATAGGCAGGCAAGGAGAGGAAGCTTCCTCCTTCCATGTCCCTTATATAGTCTGCCAGCAGAAGGTGTACACCAGATTAATTGTGGAACTTCCTACTCTTAAAGATCATATTGAAAGTGGCTTTTCCCACTTCAAATGATTTAATTAAGAAAAAAATTTTTCACAGGTGTACCCAGCTGCTTCATGTCTTAGTTAATTCTGGGTTGTAGTCAAGTTGATAACCAAGATAGCTATCACATCGCTTTCTGAGAGTGAGTTCATAGCCATTGCTGTGGGGAGCATGGCAGCAGGCTGACAGGCATGGTACTATAGTGGTAGCCTTGAGACCTCAAAACCTTGTCTGCAAGTAGGAGAAAGAGCTAACTGGGAATATTATGGGCTTTTTGAAACCCCCATCTGCCAGTGACACACCTTATTTTGCAAGGTCACACCTCCTATTCCTTCCCAAACAGTTATACCAACTAGGTACCAGGCTTTTAATACATCAGCCTATGGGGGCTGTTCTTCTTCAAACCACCACTGATTCTATATGCCAAGGACTGATTACATAGTGGGTACTTAAGAACTGGTAGGCATATTTGTATTCTTTTTTAAAAAGTATTTTGTATAAGTCTTGGCTTTTGCTCATTTTATATGGTAATTTTTCACTGATAAGAGCTCAGTAACCCGAGTTCTCATCCCTGTTGGGGCAGCTGGTCCAATCCCTGCGTTCAGGGGCGGTGGCTGCCCCAGCGAGGTAGGATACCCCTCTTAAATAGCATCGGGGCGCCGGAGGACCCCCGTTTTGCATTCCCCCGCGTTACCTTCTGCCTCCGCTGGACCCTTGGTTCTGTAAGTTCCCTTATTTCCCCTTATATTAAAACTTGATTTATTATAAAAGGACTATCTTGGTTATTCCCTATCCCCTCCGACTGCCAGTACCGTGGTACCCGCCGGTACATTTCCGCCGGGTACCCGCCCGGTACACATCCCAGAACTGCTTCTTACTCTGAGGCATTGGGCACAGTACCTGCTTTCTCTGTCCCTCAGCTCCTCATCTCTAAATGAGGACAGTGCTTGATGCCCATCCTCCAGAGTTGTCGGTTATTTATAACAAATTCAGTTTAGCAGCTGGTTCAATAGGAAGGCCCCTGAGCAGTTAGTAGAGAACGAAACATTGACACCCAGTACTCAGTAGATATTGTTGTGAATAGGGGTCGTGGTGAGAAGTAGAGTAGAGTGCCAGCGTTGCTGCATTGTGAGCTGATGGGCCCAGGAGCAGGAGCAGAGGGTGCGCTGGAGTTCCCTCCGGGGAAAGCTGGCAACCCCCTAGACATCCACGGGTTCACATGGCGACTCTTCAGAGACCCGACTGGCAGAGCAGCAGGGATTTTTGCTTTAGCTTACTGGTAGGGGAAACTGTGGAGGAACAATTTTGGGAAATGGCTTCTGTTGACTACTTGGTCGAGGAAGAGGGAGAAAAAAGAAAATGACTCAGGCAGAAAATACCTTCCGTGTAACATTCTCCCAGAGCTCAAATACTGCTGTTGTTTGAAAAGTCGCTCAAGTATATGTGCATATGCAGAATATGTGAATTGCACATGAAATTGGAAATAAATAAGTCTATGGCTTATTTCTGAAATGGTTTTTGTGTCTAGAATACCCTTTTTCCTGTTACTTTAATTAGTGTGAAGAATACTAGAGCTATTCTATTTTGGTTGATTTTTTAAAAATAATCATTTCTTTTATATCTACATTCCAAGTAATGCCAGTATCAGATGAGACCTTGTTTCTATTTAAATCCAATGTCTGGTAGACTCAACAAATATTCAAATGCCATCTTATGGCACACTCTTCAGTTAAATAAAACATAGCTATTGCTTCATCCTTTTATCTCAAAGGTGAAACAAACTCACAGGGCAGACTCAAGATCAGGTTCATGGATGCGGAAAAGAAATAAAAACAAAACTTTTTTAAAGACAGAGTGATTTTCTGTTCACCCAGACTTTCTGTTTCTGCAGTATGTGTGCATTTGTATCTTGTGCCAGTGGATACCAGTGTGTTTGCCCATGTGTGTTGCCTGCAAGACTAGAAGAGGACTTATGGTGTCTTGGAATGTCTCACTCTACTGTTTTCCACTTTTCTTTTTTTATTTGACATAATTTTCTCACTGAACCTGAAGCTTGCTGTTTGGACTAAGCTAGTGGCCAGCAAGCTACTGGGATCTGCTTGTCTCGGTCTGTCAACACTGTGGTTATATGCACACACCTGCCTGGCCTTTAGTGTTTTACACTGGCTCTAGGGATATGAACTCAAGCCTTCTTGCTTGTATAGCAAGTGATCTTACCCACTGAGCTATTTCCCCAGTTGCCTAGGAAAGTGTTAGGCTCATCAGAGAAGAAAAGAGAGAAGAGGGGAGGGGAGAGAGAAGGAGGGAGGAAAGGAAAGAAGGAGAGGGAGAAGAAAGGGAGAGAGACAGGAGGTGAGGAAGCAAGGAAAGACTACACCCTCCCTCAACCCACCTCCCTCCTCCTACCTCCCTCCCTCCCTCCCTCCTTCCTTCCTTTCTTCTTCTCCCCTTCTCCTCTCTCCCCCCTCCACTCTTTTAACATGATCTTGATTTGCTGTATAGACCTGGTTGGCCTTGAACTGACATAGACTCCCACCTCTGATTCCCATGTGAGGGATTAAAGACATATGCCTGCCAAGGAGAGGCTTTTTGGAGATTTTTAATGGAGAAAACAAAAACAAAAAACAAAACAGATGTGTTCTGTAATTTCTTTGTATGAGCTATGAGAATATTTCTAAAACTGAAAGTCTTTTAAAGAATGTTTACCCCAGGGTTGTTTTTTTTTTTTTTTCTTTTTGTAACATAGAGTTTCAGTGGCTATACGAGGTATTTTAAGTCTAGAGGAGAATGATTCACAGTAGTAGGTGTAGTAGTGGATGTGATGGAAGGGATAGTTGAGCTGTGTTCAACTATTAACACTGTGTTCCCTCTGCCTACAATGTTACTTATGAGAATATGCAAGTCCGGCATTTTATTCTCAAATTAAAAACCTAGAAATAATCTTTTTTTTTCCCCAAGAAATCACAAAAACTACTTGGGGAGAATTAAGGCAAGAGGGAATGTATTTGTACTTCCGAATTGCTTCTGCTTACCCCAAAGTAAAACCTGTCTTTCAGCGGTTCTGGTGTCTCTTCTCACAGTGTTCTTGCCAGCAGAAAGACACAGCTGTGTGTATTGATGGACAGAGAAGAGTCATGGCCTTCAAGGGAAAAGAGTCTATATTTATTGTTCAGCAATAGGCACAAGACATAATAGGGGGAAAAGGTGTCTTGGAAAAAAATGGGAATAAAATAAAATTAATGTCCCTGGAAGAAAAGAAATTGTCTACATCTATATGATCCTCAAAAGACTTAATCTTGTTTGATCTCTGAAGCTAAGTAGGCTCAGTCTAGTTAGTACTTGGGAGGAAAGAGAACCCAATTAAGGATAGGAGATACTATAAATGAAACCTTCTGAGGACTTTCCATAAGGTAGCATCTGAAACTTGAGAGACAGTCATAAAGTAGGAACAATCAGAGCGCCAAAGACACCAGGGGAAAGCAGAACGGGTTCTCTGGCAACTAGAAAGATGACTACTGGCTTAGTTCTGTCTCTATTGCAATTTAAAGGGGCAAGGGTTTCTGCTTATAGCTTCAGAAGGGTCACAGTTCATCACAGTGAGGAAGGCATGGTAGTGTGAGCGTGATGCTGACCTCTCAGTGCATCAGCAGTCCAGGAGAGAGAGGGGACAGGAAGTGAGGACAAACTATTGCTTCTCAGAAGTTCCCTAATCTTCCCGAGCAGTACCACCAGCTGGGGACCAAGCGTTTTAAACACACCAGGCTGTGGTGGGTATTTTCCATTCAAATCACAATGACTGTAAAAATCTCTAACACCTTTCCTCCTCTCTTGGCAGCATGGTTGTCAACAGGAACAAGCACCTCAGAAGAAGTGGCAAGAAGGGAGCCAAGAAGAAAGTGGTTGATCCAGTTTCTAAGAAAGATTGG
Source organism: Arvicola amphibius (assembly GCF_903992535.2). Lineage (NCBI taxonomy): Eukaryota > Metazoa > Chordata > Mammalia > Rodentia > Cricetidae > Arvicola > Arvicola amphibius. Next base: position 81,716,628 of record NC_052057.2, read on the forward strand.
TATAATGTGAAAGCTCTAGCTAGGCTCAGTATTAGAAATATTGGGAAGAAAAAACTAGTTACAAGTACTCATGAAACCAAAATTGCATCAGATAGCCTTATGGGTCATGTGTTTGAAGTGAGCCTTGCAGATCTACAGAGTGATAAAAATGCATTTAGAAAACTCAAGCTAATTACTGAGAATGCCTAAGGCAAAAGCTGCCTAATTAAGTTCCTTGGCATGAACAAAATGTGTTCCATTGTGGAACAGACCATGATTGAAGCTCACTCATATTGATGTCAAGACAACTGATAGTTATTTGGTCAATCTGCCCCGAGTTGATTTTACTAAAAAGTACAACCAGATATGCAGTAGCACATTCTATGCACAGCCCAGCAGGTCTGCCAGATCTGGAAGAAGATGATGAAAATCATGACCCAAGAAACGCAGGCAAATTATGTAACAGAAGTAGTTAATAACTTGATTCCAGACAACGTTGGGAAAGACATAAAAAGGGCTTGCCAGTCATTTTATCTTCTTTAAACATCTTTGTTAGTAAAGTAAAAATGCTAAAGAAACCCATATTTGAAATGGAAAAACTCATGGAACTCCATGGTGAAGGTGATGGTTCTGGAAAACCTACTGGTGATGAGACAGGTACTACATTTGAACAAGCTGATGGATATTGTGGTAGTTTGAAGAGACTGGATACCTGTGGGCTTATATTTGAATATTTGTTTCCCAATTAAAAGTGGAACTGTTTAGGAAGGATTAGGAGGTGTGGCATTGTTGGAGGAGGTTTGTCACTGAGGTTGAGCTTTGAGGTCTCAAAAGCCCATGACAGGTCCAGTTTTCATTCTGTAGATCCTGCTTGTGGATCAGATATAAGCTCTTAACTATGATCCAGTAACATGCTGCCTGTGTGCTACCATGTTTCCTGCCATGGTGACCATGGACTCATCCTCTAAAACTGTAGATAAGACCCCAATTAGATGATTTCTTTTATAAGTTTTCTTGTTCATGGTGTCTTATCACTTCAATAGAACAGTAACTAAGGGAAAAGTTTGTACCTGGCACTGTTTATTGCTGTGACAGGTCTGACAATGATGTTTTTAGGAGAAATAAAGAAGAATGTGGGACTTTGGACTAGAAAAGTGATTGCATGCTTTAAGTAGGGCTTAGTGGGACATCCTAGTAGGAGCTTAGAAGACAGTAGAGCTGTGAGAAATTTGGACCATGGAGGGTCAGATCAAGAGGTTTTAGAGGGCAACAATAATGGCCTAGATACATTCTTATGATATTTTGGCAAACAATGTGTCTGTTTTTTTACTCTTGTCCTAAGAATCTGGCTAAGAATCTAAATCAAAGAGTTTGAGACCGATTTCATTGACAGAGGAAATTTCAAGACAGCTCAATATTGACCCTGTTGTGTGGTTATTAGTAATCATTCATGTGACTCTACAATAAAAAAACTAGTTGGACCAAAAATATATAAAATGTACAGTTTGAGGAGAAATAGAGTAATGGGAATTTAATGTTCGAGTTAATTCTGTGCCCATGTTGTTGAGAAGTTTAAAGAAAGTCCTGGTACTAAAAGGAGTAAAGAGAGTAGTGCCCTTAGGATGAGACCCCAGCCTGCTAATCCTGCAACCTGTGAAAAAAAAAGGCCTGAGGGATTTTCTCCATTTAAAAAACATCAACAAGTCAAAGTTTATGCAAATATAATTCAATGAAGGTGCCAGATTCCAGACACAGCAGACCGTAGAATTTGGCAATGTTGGCCACCTGCTTCTGGCTTTATCAAGAGGGATACAGGAATAAAGGATTGTGGAATTGTCCTATGCCACTAAGGAAAGCTGCTGAGATAAACTGCCACATGCCAGGTTTATTGCAAGGTGTGTCCCTACATGGAGGCTCAGAGGGACCATTGCATGAAGCTGTGTAAGTGAAGCCTGGGTTTTACTGAAAATTCCAAGATGTTGGAGATGGCAGAGTTTTTGGCATGTCTGCTGAAGAGAACTGCATATAGAAAGTGGAAACAGCCTAAGAGAGAGAAGTCTGTTGGGGTCAACAAAACTGGAAGGAATGGGTGATCCAGGGTACCCTTTGAGATTGAATGTGGAATTACAGGATTTGAAGTTTGTCCAACTTGTTTTTGGTCTTGCTTTGGTCCAGTATTTCCTCACTATGCTCCTTTCCCTCCTTTTTTGGAATGGTAATGCATGTTCTGTGCCATTGTGTGTTAGAAGTACAATTTTTTTCTATTGATTTTATAAGGGATTGCTGTTAAGAGATTGCCTTTGCCTTGAGTCTCAGAAGAGACTTTGGATTTATGAGTTTTAAACTTTGTTGAGACTGAAAGATTATGAGAACTTTTAAAAGTGGATTAAATAGATTTTGCACTGTGATGTGGTTACAAGCCTATTGGGTCAGGGAGTAGAATGTTGTGGTTTTAATGACGGTGGTCCCCATAGGCTCATGTATTTTAATGTTTGATTCCCAGTTGGTGGAACTGTTTAGGAAGGATTTGGAGGAGTGACATTGTTGAAAGACTCATTGAGAGTAGGCTTTTAAGGCAGGTCTAGTCTCCCTCACTCTGTCTCCTGCTTGTGGATCAGATGTAATCTCTTAGCTTTTGCTTCTGAGCCATGTCTGTCTGCCACCATGCTCCCCACCAAGATGATAATGGCAACCCTCTCTGAAACTGTAAGCAAACCCCCAGTTTAATGGTTTCTTTTATAAATTGTCTTGTTCGTGGTGTCTCTCCACAGCAATGGAATAGTAACTAAGACAGATAATGAACCACCATGCCAAGAATCATTTTAAAGTTCAGATTTTTAATAGGGACAAATAAAAAGTCTAATTTGTGGGAGAAAAGAAAGGAAGGAAGGAAGGAAGGAAGGAAGGACGAAAGAAAGAAAGAACTCTCCAGCAACACAGAATGGAAAAGGAAATCAGAAAAAGTGCCAAATGAGAAGCCCAGTCAAGGTGGCCTGATATCATAATACTTGAAACTTTGAAAGATATAGAAAGATAATCAGAAGTTGACTCAGTAATTTAGTTTTCTGTCAATGACACAAACTAGAGTCACCTTGAAGGAAGGAACCTCCATTGAGGAAAATGCCTCAATCAGCCCAACTGGTAAGCATTTTCTTGACTGCTGATTGATATGGGAGAGTCTAGCCCACTGTGGAAGGTGCCACCCTGTGGACAGGTGGTCTTAGGAGATGTAAAAAATAAAGCTGAATGTGAGCCTTGAGAGCAAGCAAGGAAGCAGTATTCCTCTGTAGAGTCCTCTTAGTTCCTGCCTTGGTTTCCCTTGTGACCTGTAAGCCAAATAAGCCCTTTCATTCCCTAACTATGCTTTGGTCTCTGTTTTATCACAGCAACAGATAGAAATCTAGAATGGTCAGATGTGTAATGATGCTTTTCTTATGCTGGAGAAATAATCTGGATCTTTAGGTCGAAGAATTGTGAGAAACCAGCAAAATGGATTAAGACAGCTTCAAACTCAGATTAATCTTTGTAAAACTTAAGAATATTATATGAAGAATAGATCCTTATGCTTCTAGAGAGAAATAATGTTGTCTAGCTCCCATTTGTCTTTCAGGATTTTGCTCTCTCTCCTATTGATGGAAGAAAAAGCTTACCAGGGACTTTGTTTTACGCTGCTTTGTCTTGTCAGGAGGGGCGAGGAAGAAGCCAGAAGAAATTTGCCATCATTATTATCCATCCATGGCTTCCCTTTTTGTCTATCTGCCTGACATGGATCTGTCTAACTCCTCGTCCCTCAGTAGGATCACACTCTTAGAATGAATTATAAACTAAGAGCAAAGATTAATGTTTGTCTCAGCACAGGTATGGTAGGAGAGTAGGGTTGATGGGTATGTGTCCACGAAAGGTCAACAAGAGTGATGCTGATGTTGTGAGAGTTGTTGTGTGTCTGAGCTGCATTGCTGTTAACATTCTGGTTGTGAAAGACCCCAGAGAAGCAGGACACATGGGATCCCTGCATTGTTTCTTTTAGCTGCATGTTATCTGAAAACAAAACCTTCCTCTGTGGGGAAAAATCCTTGGTTGGATGTGTAGTTGAGATTCCAAAACCCAGAGACCATTTTAAAACCTGGAAAAGATAGGTTTAAGTTAAAACAAAAAGACTCAACAATTTGTTTTGTGTCCATCTGTGGATTTGTTAAGAATCAATTTATATGAAAGCATGAGCTAGGGCTATTTGCATTTGTGCACATTTCTTGAGTGTTTGTGATCCCCCAAAACTAGTGTCAAAGTCAATAGAAAAGGGTTGATTCCGCTCCTCCCAACTGTGTTTTCTCTTAAATTTCTCCAGTTTTGGCAACAGTGTTTGAAAAACTAAAGCCCATTGTTGGAGTACAGATAGGGACAATCTGGCCATTTTTATGGATGCTGACTCCACCCGTAGACACTAGCAAGGACACACTCCTTAATTTAGTGGCAAATTAGTAAAGATGGGGGATAGTCTGTAATCTGTCCTCGAGTTATAACAGTTTTAATTCCGTAAGTGGTGCTACGGATGTTTGGTGACTGAAACAGCTTAGCCAGAAGCCTTTGAATCTGTTCTATTTCGTGTGCATGGAAATCACTTCCATGTCCTGCAAAAGGAAATTCCGATTGAGTAGATCCTGGCAATTGTTTCTGGAAAGCTTCCATGCAGATGGCTGCTGTTTACCGGATGCCCTTTAGTAGCCAGCTCCTGCAGGCTGGCTAATCTTTGTGTGTATTTTTGCAAAGAAGAATTAACAGGGAAAAGAAACAAAGATGGCTTCTGATTTCACATTAAAGACCTCTCCTCAGTACAGTACACACATATATATTATTAATTAGTTAAAAAAAAGAAATCATGAATTTGAAGGAGAGCGTGTAGAGATGTATGAAGGGGTTATATGGAGGGAAGGAAGAGATGTTGTAACTATATTATAAACTCAAAAATAAAATTTAAAATATCTATCATTATAATTGAGATATAGTTTAAGATGACTTATAAACTCTAAGATGTCTGTGAAAGCCTCAAAGTAGCTTTTAAAAATGACAAAAGAAATTAGAATTTTCTCTTACCTAGGACCAGCTCAGATAAAGTTTTTGAAAACCTAATTTGGTCACTTTGAGAGAGGCAGTAGCAGTCAAAATATACTTAAAATCCTTAAAATGTTTGTTTTTATATATATTCGCATATATAAAATATATCAAGAAGTACAGTTATAAGTTATTCTGTGGAATAAAGAATGTAGTATCTCAAGAAAGATACTACTGTAGAAAAAGTACCTATTCTAGAGTAAGAGTAGTTATTTCTTTTTTTTTTTTTTTTTTTTTTTTTTTTTTGGTTTTTCGAGACAGGGTTTCTCTGTAGCTTTGGAGCCTGTCCTGGAACTAGCTCTTGTAGACCAGGCTGGTCTCGAACTCACAGAGATCCGCCTGCCTCTGCCTCCCGAGTGCTGGGATTAAAGGCGTGCGCCACCACTGCCCGGCTGAGTAGTTATTTCTTAATTATACCCTCAAGAAATAAGTAGCATTTTTTTCTTTTAATAGACAAAGATTTTGAGAATAAAAAAAAGGTGGGTGTAATGATAGGAAACAAAGATTGCCACTGGGAATGGAGACAGCAGTTGATAGTTGGTGACATGAAATCCCTCCAGGAGTATCAGCAGGATATGGAAGCTGGGGAGTATGCTGAAGTCACTGAGAGTCAGAGAAGCAATAGGAAGCTAGTGGCTGCCAAATGCCCCTCACTTAGTCCTTACCACCTCAACTCCACCCAACACCACCCCAACCCCACCCAAACCCCACCTAACCCTCACCCAGCTCTAGTCCAACCCCATCCGACCCTATTCAACTCTCACCCAGTCCCCACCCAACACCACCGCAACCCCACCCAAGCCCCACCTAACCCTCACCCAGCTCCAGTCCAACCCCATCTGACCCTATTCAACTCTATCCAACCCTCACCCAGTTCCAGCCCAACCCCATCCAGTCCTCACCCAAGCTTCCACCCCCAACTCAGCGCTGAAAGCACCAGGGGTGGGCACTGCTTGTGGTTTGTGCTCTGCTGTGGTTTGCTGTTTAGAATCTGTCTCTGCAGTCTTGGGCACTCTGAAGATGTTCAGCAGAGATGTCATGAAGCTGAATGATTATCTCACATCTGATTTGTATATTTAATGACATTGTAGCACAATAGAAAGTGAATCATATTTGTTAAGAGTTTTTCTATCAGGGAGGTGGCTAAGTTCCTGTATTAGCCTCATTGTCAGAGGGGTCACTCAACTATATGAATGGTTCTCATAGACTTAGATTTTTTTGTATATTTATGTTGAGATAGTTTTGCTGGATAGCTCAGGCTGTCATGGAACTCATTAGGTATCCCAGGTTGGCCTCAGATTCAAGGCAATACTCCTGCCTTAGGCTCCCGAGTGCTAGGATTTCAAGCCTGAGCCACCACACCATTCCCAGTTTTAGATTTAGGATTTTTTTGTTTCTTTGTGTGTGTGTGTGTGTGTGTGTGTGTGTGTGTGTGTGTGTGTGATGTATGTGTATGCAGGTGCATAAATAGTACATGCATGTAGAGGCCAGAAGTTGACATCAGGTGTCTCCCTCTATCAGTCTCTTTCATTGAACCTGTAGCTCACTGATTTAGCTAGACGGGCTTGTCAGCAATCTCTGGGGCACCTCCTGTCTTCATCTCTCTAACCTTGAGATTACAGGTGTGTGCCACCACGTTCAATTTTTTGTGTAAGGTTGGGTGCCGGGGCCGTGAATTCAGCTCCTTGTGCTTAGCAGGCATTTTACCATCTGAGCCATTGCCTAATCTCTAGACTCAGACTTTACTAAATGATGATTTTTGAGGCTTTGTTTTAATACTTTCTTTTAAGGACATTGAGCATATTTATGGAGAAGGCAATTATTTCTCTTTTTTCATAAGAGTAACCAAAACACAATAAAATTTATGGAAAACATAGAACAGCCCATATTCCGCATTTCTTTGTCCCTCTTTCTCCTTCTTTCTCTCTATGTGTGTATAATATTCATAATATATGTATATATATGCAAATAACATTATATTATAAGCATTTGTCTATGTTTTGCTGATCTGTTTCTTCAAGCTACTTAATCATCTCTTACTGAGTTAATAAGGTAGCTAAATATTGTTTCTTTAGGTTGTCCCTGATGTGTGGCCAAGTTTGCAATATATGTAGTCAAGTCAAAAGCAGAAATAGTTTTTATTCCTATTTTCTATTTTTTCTATTTGGAAGTATTTGTAGGTGGACTTTTCTGTCCTGCCAGTCAGTTCCCAAATAACCACACAGAGACTTGTTAATTATAAATGCTCAGCTTATAGCTTAGGCTTGTTACTAACTAGCTCTTACAGTTTAAATTAACCCATACTTCTTATCTATGCTCTACCATATGGTGGTACTTTTTTTCATCATGGCATAGTCATCTCCTGCTTCCTCTACTTCTTGGTGGTGACTCTACCCTCCTTCCCAGCATTCTCCCAGTTTGGCTCTCCTGCCTATAGCCGCTTTCTGCCTAGCTATTGGGCAGTTGGGTCTTTATTAAACCAATAAGAGCAACATATCTTCACAGTGTATGAAAGAATTATTCCACAGCAAGTATTTCTTGCTAAGTTTGCAGTTATGTCTAAATCTTGAAAGTGTTTGAGATATTTCTGATATTTCTGGTATATTTTTGTGATAAAGAGCTTCATACTGAGATAGTATTCTTCTAGTAGGTATATTTACAGAATATATTTAATTTAAGGAAGTCAAAATTGCTGGGTTAAAAAAACCAAGCAACAACCAAAACAAAAATCAAGTCATTGTATGCTCTTAGCTAAAGACCTAGGGAAAATTCTTACCTGGTGCCTTGTCCCTGGGGAGTCACTGTCACTGAATCATAGCCTTTACCAGTAGTTGAATCTACAGTGGTCTTGGAGCAGAGAGAGTACACCTTCTCCAGGCTACTGCCTTGAGAAGGATGTCTGGAAAAAGCAATATTCTAAAGGAAGTAGAACATTAAGAATGTCCCAATAAAAGCAGGTATCTTTGGAGACAGAGATTAGCAGGTCTATTGGCCTGTTCTCAGACCAACAACTTCATGGAGATGGAGTGTTTATTCATGAGGTGACTAAGATCACATGACTCAGGAAAAGATGTTTGGTGAAGGGTGCTATTAAGAAGCAAAAGAATTAACTATAATCTGGGAGAGAAAAAGCAGTAGGAAGTTCCCAACTGAATGCTTGTCTGTCACTTACTGTGACTTGTGGTTTGTAGGTGAACCTCCTTTGTGAATCTCCTTTCCCTCAGGGGTCATTGGCCATAGGCCCTTGAGGGCAAAGGGAGGAGAAGCAACAAGCATGGTTCAGAAGGCTGTGACTATAATGGAAAGAACTTTGGGTGGTGAGCTTCAGAGAGAGAGCTTATTGTATTTTCCAGGGGTAAGGTGTATAACGGCTCTAAAGGCTCTTAGAGTTATGGCTGGGAAGGGCTGATTGATCATAACACAGCACCAAATTATCATACAGGCAGGAGGAAAGAGTAACACTTATTTCCTGAGTCATACAGCGTTTTCAGTTTTCAGGGAGCTCTGTGAAGGGTCATCTGCCAAGTAATAGTAGGTATCAGAGCTTAGAAACACTCTCCAATGAAGGTTACACAAAGAGGCAGTCCTGCTGAAAAAGGGAGTTCTCCAATTTGCACCAAGTTCAGAGAGCTATCTGGACATGGTGGACTGCGACCTTAACATGGGGTTCTCAAGCACTACTGTCTTCTTCAGCCCGTAAACACTTTATCCACTGCGAATTGATTAGATAATGTGATATTGTTTAGGATTGAAAAGAGATTTACCACCATTGTTGTAGTTCAAAACATCAAAACATAAAGTGTTCAAAACATTCAGATTGTAATCTTAAAAGTTCATCCCTGAAAACATACATACAAGTAACATTATACAGGCTGAGGGTATATTTATATATTTAGGAATATACGTGTATCTACATATATGTATGCACTAATAGTTGAAAAAAGACATCATGAATTTGAAAGAGAGCAAGGAGGGCATGAGAAGGTTTGGAGAGAGAAAAGGGAAGGGAAATGACTTTTTTATCTCAAAAAATAAATAATTTTGAAAAAGTTCTTCAAGCTGCTGGATATGGAGTTGCTGCGTGTCAGACTCAGTACTCAGGAGGCAGAGGCAGGGGGATCTGTGATTCAAGGCTAGCTTGAGTTCTGGGACAGCTAGGTTACACAGATTTTCCAAAAGCAAGACTATAAAACCAACTCTTCTTTTAAGGATTTCATAATAGGAAATCAAAAAAGGATAACAGATTCTGAGTGAAGAGACAGAAGTGCATATCTCAGTAGATTTTTGTTGATCATGCACCAATTCTGAATTTTTAACTGGGTTAAAAAATGTATCTACCCCATCTTCCCCCCCCCCACCGCCCACCGATACCCCCAGTCATATCTGCCTCCCAAGCATTTATTCTCCAAGTGGCATGCATGAACATGGAGGAAGGAGAGATGGCTTGGGAAAGTGGTACGTGACTGTCCTACTTTGTTTTCTATTGTAATAAAACACAGACCAAAACCAACCTGAGGAAGAAAGTTTATTTTAGCTTACTGTTAGCAGCCACCATGGAAGGAAACCAAGGCAGGAATTTGTAAAGTAGGAACTGAAGCAGGAAAATGGAGGAGTGCTGCTTACTGACTTGCTCCCCATGGCTTGCTCAGCCTGTTTGCTTAAACTATCCAGAATGACCTGCCTGGAGATGGCACTGACATAGTAGGCTAGGTCCTCTCCTATCAAAAAAGTGCCCCCCAGACATGTCCACGGGACAGTCTTAGGGAGGCAGTTTGTCATTGAAGTTCTGTTTTCTGAGGTATGCATAGGTTTTCACTAAATTGACAGCACCCAAACAGCCCAATGACTGCTCATAAGACTGAAAATAGGTGATAGATGAATGTCGGGTTTGGGTTACACAGAGGCCAGAGAACGGTCTCATGAGAATGCAGTCATAATGTATAGGCATGGAAAGATGGCTCAATGGTTAAGACTACACACTTGCAGAAGACTCCAGTTCATTTCTTAGGGTCCCTGTAGGTTGGTTGGGTGGCTCATAACTCCCTGTATCTCCAGCTCCAGGGGAATATCACACCCTCTTCTGGTCACTGTGGGTCCTTGCACTCATGTCTTCGTGCCTTACATAGACACACACATATAGATGTAAAGCTAGAACTCAGAGGTTTGGTTTGGGTCAGAGAAACACATTTGTTACTTATCTGTATTTCTATAGCAATAGGGAGAAACTGACAAGGAGGAGATGAGAAGCAAAGGACCAAGCTACTAGATTTCCTCTTTCTATTTATCTTGCTAAAATTAGACTAAGTTGAATTGCTTTGAAAGTACATGGATTTCACTTTGAATGCTTATTCTTCCTTAGGTGTACTAACACAAAACTTTTTGCCTTTGTTCTTTGTAATTAGTTTTTGGGTGATGTTATGGTTGCACTGAGGTTTGTTCCCATGGAAATTCATGTTGAAGGTTGGTCTCCAGTATAGCATTGTTGAGAATTGGTGGAACTTTTAAGAGGCTTTTAGTACTCGAGGGATCAGTGCCTCCTCGTGGAAGTGAACTTTTCCTCTGTGGTCTGGACTGGGGACCATGAGCATTGGTTGCCCCCAGATGCGGCTGCTTGCCTGCATCAGTGGTAGCCTGGTTCAGATTCCAGCAGTCAGGGAGGTACACTAGTAGGAAGAACTAGTATTCCTGTGGAGTGTTGGCATTCTCCTTTGATTCCATTTGCATCCTGAAGATTTGCCACAGCCTTGAGCTTCTTGAAGGGAGATAGGTGTTTGTTTCTGATTGTGCAATGAGGGGAGACAGGCCTTGCTGGGTTCCCAGTATCTTAGTTTTTTGCCTCTTTCTTGTTTTCAGCCTCACCTGAGCTTTTTGTGGTCACTGCTAATCAGTTTCTCTGAAGGTTTACAGATAATTTGCTTTCCTCAAAACAACATTTTTCTGTACGTTCTGGAGATGAAGGCTGTCTTTTCTGTTTTATTAGGCTATTTACCTCAGCAGCATCTGCTTGGTTGGTTTGTTGGCTAAAAACATTTTAAAAAATTATTTACTAATGAACTTTAAATTTATACATCTTATTCACTTTAGTTTATCCATATATCCACAAAAATCCATTCAAACTGGATTTCAAAATGCAGTTAGCGTCCTTGGTCAGTCTGCTCTCTTAACCCAAAAGCCAAGAGCTTTGTTAATCATTTTCCTTTTAGTGACTGGAACACAGCATGCCCTCAGTAAATATCTGAAGGCTGAGTGGTAATTGAAAGAACTGAGTTTGAAGTTTGTGTTGTATTGGGAGGCTTAGAAAACAAAAAGACACTTTGGTTGTGTATGGAACTATAAAACATTAAAAAGCACAGTTTAATATTTTTTGTTTGTTTCTTCCTATTTGAATTGTTTCTCATCATAACCAAAAAAGCCCTAAGTCTAATTTAATTACTTTTAATAAGTTAATCTTATTGTTCAAGGAGTTAAATCTAGGGCCCTTTGCATGCTAGGGAAGGGCTCCAGTACTATCCTCCCAGACTTAGGGACATTATTTCAGACTTACTACTGCAGATCTGATAGTTGGTTGTTGAAACAGAATTTAAAATTTTGTGTTACATTTGCTTATTTAATTATATACAATTATATATATATACAAATATATATATGTATGTGTGTGTGTGTGTGTGTGTGTGTGTGTGTGTGTGAATCAGTTGTCTCTTACCAAATGGGTCCCAAAGACCCCATTCACATGGTCAGCTCAGAAGCAAGCACCTTTCCTCACTGAGCCATCTTGTCATCTCGGAAATGCAATTTAAATGGTTTTTTTTTTTTTTTTTTTTTTTTTTTGGTTTTTCGAGACAGGGTTTCTCTGTAGCTTTGGAGCCTGTCCTGGAGCTAGCTCTTGTAGACCAGGCTGGTCTCGAACTCACAAAGATCCGCCTGCCTCTGCCTCCCGAGTGCTGGGATTAAAGGCGTGCGCCACCGCAGCCCGGCGCAATTTAAATGTTTTAACACAGTTTGCCAAACCTGGTTTATTTAAGATTAAAATGCGTATTAGTCTACATCGCGTTTTCTCTGGAGGTAGGTCTGTACAACAGCAATTTATGTACTGCACCCAATCTGAACACTGCGCACGCAGGCTCTCTGAAGAGACTGACATGAAAATGGGGGGAAACTATGGTGATCTCTCTGCCTTTCCCGCTGCCCCCTTGGGGTTATGGACTTCGATAGTCACTAATTTCATGTAGCTCTTGGTCAAGGTTGATTTGCAATTTCAGGTGAATATGGGAGGTCATTTAAGATCTAGTAGGTAATGACCAAAATTAATCTGTAAAATGGGAGAAACAGCAAAATCAGTATTTCATGTAAACGGATGGCTATTTTTCTTATTTAAAAAAGAAATAAGGACATAGGACAGTGGGTTATAGATGGTAGGAAAATCATGATCTGGCGTGGGAACTGGGTCTTGGCTCTCTCTCACAAATGAGATCCCGTCTCTTCCATTCACACCCCATGAAACAGATGAATGAAATGTTGAGAATTACTCTTAAATATCAATGGCTAAATCTAAGGTCATATAATGTGTGAATGGAGTTTTGCTTTAATCTTCTGTGTATTAATTTTATTTTTTTTTACCCTTTAAGGGTTTGTTGAAGGAATCTTCCCAGAAACCCAGTCCTCTGTAACTAGAGCTTACCCCCGAGTTCAGAACAGCATAAGGGAGAAGCTGTGTCAGAATGTGGTTGATAGGATCGTAGATTAAGGAATCCCCCTACGGAAGATTGAGGGCTCCATAAATTGGTGAGAGATTGGGAGTAAGGATAAGTAAAAGGTGTACAAGTCTTTGAGAAATGAGAACCAAATATCTTTGTAAAATTTCTGAATATGTTCTGGATATTCAGGTACTCCCCCCCCCCCGCATTGTCCTTAATTCCATCATTATTACTTGGTTAGCATCTCCTGTCAAATTGCTAACAGACTATCAATTCAGTCTTTGGGAGAAGAAATAGAAGGCTGCATATCATAAAAATTATGCAAATGACATGCCTGCAGCTGAGGTCTGTGTTGATGTCCCTGGACCATGTTGCAATCAGGGCCCACGTGGAGGCGGGGGGTATGGGCCATAACTTGTTACTATGTTGGTATCCGAGCACTATGCCACTACTATAGCCAGGCTGATTTGGTTGGCCAGGGCTGTCAACTGAGGCCATATTGTTTGGATCAGAGCTGTGGCCGAGGGCCATGTCTGGGTTTGTGGCCCTGCCGAATCCAGGGCCTGGGTTGATGTCTGTGGCTCCTGAGACAGTCAAAGACTGTACCAGTGGGCTGGAGAGATGGCTCAGTGGTTAAGAGTATTGCCTACTCTTCCAAAGGTCCTGAGTTCAATTTCCGGCAACCACATGGTGGCTTACAACTATCTGTAATGAGGTCTGGTGCCCTCTTCTGGCCTGCAGAGATACACACAGACAGAATATTGTATACATAATAAATAAATAAATATTTTTTTTAAAAAAAGACTGTGCCAGTGCCCAGGGGCTGGGTCTGTGACCCTATCGCAGCCAGGGTCTGAGTTGATGTCTTGGGCTCCTGTTATCACTGCGGGCCATGCTGGTGACCAGGGTCTGGTTGGCTACCTTGAACCATGTCAGTGTCTGGGGACTGTACCTCACAGCTGGCGCTGTCACCTGGAGCCATGGAGACGTCCAGTACAGGCGACAACCTAGGACCATGTCTAGCAGAGATGGGGGTGTCAAGGATGGTGTCTATGGCTCCATTTGCCACTGGAGACTGTGTAGATGCCTGATGTCTAGCCAGCCACCTGGATCCATGTTGGTACCCAGGGGCCATGCTGATCAAAGGCGCCTGTGCTGCCACCAGTGCTGTGGTGGTGTCCGGACTGAGCTGCTGCTGAGGGCTATGTCTAGGTCCATGATCTTGCTGCAGTTGGAGTCTATGGTGATATCCATGGCCTGTGTTAGCACAGGGGTCATTTGGAACCGTGCTGTGTTGAGCCGGTCTCACCCTTCACTGACCTTAGGAGGGCTGGCTGGTCCTTTCCCTTGCTGGACATTACAACAGGCAAGCTGGCCCTACCCCTCAGGGAAGAGTTCACCCCCACTTGGGAAAGATGGCCCTACCCCTCACCATAGGTGTGCACCTCACCTGGGAAGCACACCCTGTGGTCCAGGATGCAGGTGAACTGAGCCTGAGGGCATGAGAGCAGGAGAGCTGACCCTGTCCCCAATTTGCCATGTGGTGGCATGGATGAGGGAAAGGTGCCCTCCTCCACCTATCCATTATCACCTGTGGCAGGTGAGAGAGCTTCCCTGGGGTCATGAGAGAAGGAGAGCTAGCCCTGACCCTTACTGACTGCAGTGTGTGAGAAAGCAGCATTTGCATTCCACCTGGGCAGCCAACTAGAGCTGACCCTCTTGTTGCTATGCAGGTGAGACAGCCCTGAAGGCATGAGAGTAACAGAGATACCTCCCATCTACCCTGTGGTGGCACAGGTGAGGGAAAGATGATGTCCCCTTCCATCCTTTGCTACCTGTGACAGATGAGGGAGCTGATCCTATTGTCAGGGTCTCAGGTGAGCCAACCCTGAGAGCAGGGGAGCTGAGCTGAGCAGACCTGACCCTCTTGTATGTCTCCTACAACAAGCAAAAGAGAGGGTACTGCATCTTGCCTTGACAAAACAGTAGAGCTGACCGTGGTGATAAGAGTGTGTGTGTGTGGGGGGGGGGCAGGATCTGAGGGTCCGAAAGCAGGAGAACTGGCCTTACTCCTTGCTGTAGGCTGCATTGGGTGAGCTAGCCGAGGCAGTGCAGGAGAGCTCTTCTGGGTAGTGAGGATGAGGGAAAATTAGCTAGCTAGCTGACCAACACTGAGATCTAGAACCAGGGCTATGAGTTATGGATCTCATCTATGAACTTTTGGAGCATGTAAAGGGGACAAACCTACAAATGCAAAACTGCAGGATCTCTAAGACACAGCATAACAACAACAGGATAGCAAAGAGAAGCCCCCATGAGAGCCCATTACCAGTGATGTAGCAGAAGCCAGCGGCCTTGAGCCAGACCAGTGACTCATGACAATAAACACAAGAGAAGATGAGTGGACTAAAGAATAAACTGTGACTCAACGGAGCACACTACAGCTTCCACAATGAGATTCTTCTTCTATATTTTTTGTTTTGCTTTGTTTAGTTTTGTTTTTTTCTTTTAAATGCTCTGTTTGGGGGAGTTGCAAGGACAGAGGACTGGGAGATGAGTGGGATCAAGGTGCATGATGTGCGATCCACAAAGAGTCAATAAAAATAAAGCACAAAATGGACAAGCTTAGAAGAAAAGAGAGAATATAAGAAAGAGCTTCGGAAAAATGACTCCTTTATCTGAAAGGCTTTTTTTTTTTCTAGTGTGTTTGGTGGGGAGTTCCTGGAGGGGAGATGGATATGAGCAATGATCTGAAGGGAGGAAAATGAGGAGATAGGAAGGGGGATGGAGGGAAGGAGGAAGAGGGGGAACAAGAAAGAGGCAGAGAGAAGAAAGGGGGAAGAAAAGCAAAGAACACTTTCAGATCTTAATTGAAAATCATCCCATTCTTACTTTTAAGGGCTGTCAAAACTAAACTGCGTTATTACCACATGTTAAGCTGGGAATTGAGGTTAAGTTATTTTTACCATCAAGCTTTATGCTAATGTAAAGATGGAATAAGAACCCATAGGAAAGAGCTGTTGAAACTTGTTCTCAGAGAAATAGCGAAATGTTTTTTTTCTTTTTTTTTTTTTTTTTTTTTTTTGGTTTTTCGAGACAGGGTTTCTCTGTAGCTTTGGAGCCTGTCCTGGAACTAGCTCTTGTAGACCAGGCTGGCCTCAAACTCACAGAGATCCGTCTGCCTCTGCCTCCCGAGTGCTGGGATTACAGGTGTGCGCCACCACCGCCCGGCTCGAAATGTTTTTTAATAGTGATTGGAAAGCTATGATGCTAATGTCATTTTTGAAGTTTACTTTTTAATATTTTTATTAATTCTTGTAGCCTTTCATACACTATATTCTGATTATATTCACCCCAGCTCCTTCTCTCAATTCACCACCTTTTCCCTATACCTCAAATTTTGTGTCTTCTTTATTTGATTCAATAAACCATTGAGGCCAATGTGTGCTGTCCATTTACTTCTGGATGTAGAACACAGAACCACACCATTAAAGAAAACTATTTACCCCCCAACAAAGGCTATCAGTTGCCCAGAGCTCCTCAGTTAGGAATGACGTCTCAGGAGCCCACTGCTACTCCCTGCTAGAATGTCGAGTGACTTTATCTTGTACAGGTCTTCTGCAGGCTTCCATAGGCGCTGAGAGTTTGTGAACACAGTGCACTTGCTACATCTAGGACAGTTTTTCTCAGGACCTCTCCAGCATATGACTCCTATAATCGTTCTGCCCCTTCTTCCTCAATGGTCTGAACCTTAGAGAGAGCTACTGCAATCTTTCAAAAAGCGTCAACCGTGGGTTTGAACTCCTGTCCTTGGTTCGTTACTGTATTTCAAGATCCATCTTTCTTTACATACAAATATTATAAAAATTCCATCATATTTAGTTAAGACAATGTAACGGTAATCTTTTATTGATGACTAGGTTAGAGAACACGGTTTTAGAGGCTTAGAAGGTAAAAGAGTGATCCTATAGGATGAAAGATTTAAAAAGTCAAATGTATCTATACCATACTGTTCTGAACTTGCTTAGACTCTTCTGACCACAGAAGCTAAGCAGAGATGTACAGTCTTTGCTGATACTCGGATGTTGTGACAGAACAGAGTGAAATGTATATACTAATCTCACTTCATGTTCCGTTTTGGGCTTATTTTCAGGCAAAAGGATTCCTGTAGAAGATGGAACTCTGTCCGTTTTCCAGAATGTGTATCCGAGCCCATCAGTGGAACCTGACCCTACAGTGCTGTACCGAAATGCCTGGAGAGAACCCACATTTCTGCCTGAAGCTTCTGTCCTCCTAACACCATGGTTGTCTCAGCGGTGTTGACTGCGTCCCATGCTGGGACATCCAACACGACATTTGTCGTTTATGAAAACTCCCATGTGAATATTACAACATCCCCACTATTCCAGCATCCCAGCCCTGGTCCTCTGATTAGATACAGTCTGGAAACCATGACCAGCACTGGATTTAGTTCCCTAGCAGTGAACAGCACAGCCATGACCCCAACACCAGCAGTTTTTAAGAGCCTAAACTTAGCTCTCCAGATCATCCTTTCGGCTATAATGATATTTATTCTGTTTGTGTCTTTTCTTGGCAACTTGGTTGTTTGCCTCATGGTCTACCAAAAAGCTGCTATGCGTTCTGCGATTAACATCCTTCTTGCCAGCCTGGCTTTTGCAGACATGCTGCTTGCTGTACTGAACATGCCATTTGCCCTGGTAACTATTCTTACCACCAGATGGATATTTGGGAAATTCTTCTGCAGGCTGTCTGCTATGTTTTTCTGGTTGTTTGTGATAGAGGGAGTTGCTATCCTGCTCATTATTAGCATTGATAGGTTTCTGATTATTGTCCAGAGGCAAGATAAGCTAAATCCATACCGGGCTAAGGTCCTTATTGCAGTTTCCTGGGCAACTGCTTTTTCCGTAGCTTTTCCTTTGGCTGTGGGAAATCCCGATTTGCAAATACCTTCCCGAGCCCCACAATGTGTGTTTGGGTACACAACTAATTCTGGATACCAGGCTTATGTGGTTTTGATCTCACTCATTTCTTTCTTTATACCTTTCCTGGTGATACTGTATTCGTTTATGGGCATCCTCAACACCCTTCGGCACAATGCCTTGCGGATTCACAGCTACCCAGAAGGAATATGCCTCAGCCAGGCCAGCAAACTTGGTCTCATGAGTCTGCAGAGACCCTTCCAAATGAGCATCGACATGGGCTTTAAGACACGTGCCTTCACCACCATCTTGATCCTCTTTGCTGTTTTCATCGTCTGTTGGGCCCCATTCACCACATACAGCCTTGTGGCGACCTTCAGCAAGCAATTCTACTATCAGCACAACTTCTTTGAGATTAGCACCTGGTTACTCTGGCTCTGCTACCTCAAGTCTGCATTGAACCCCCTGATATACTACTGGAGGATTAAGAAATTCCATGATGCCTGCTTGGACATGATGCCCAAGTCTTTCAAGTTCTTGCCACGCCTCCCCGGTCACACAAGGCGACGGATACGCCCCAGTGCTGTCTATGTGTGTGGGGAGCATCGGACGGTGTTGTGAATACTGGAACTCTGAGACATTTGGAGTTGTTACAGTTCTCCATTGACTGAATTTTTTTTCATATGGCTTCTAAACTTTTGTTGTTTTTTTCTATAGTGTGCGTGTGTGCCTGCGTGAATGCATGTATGTGTATGTGTGTGCTATAAAGAAAGAATGGTAAGTACTTTGATCCTGAAACCAAGAATATACTGCAAGAAAGTGGTCATATTTGTTACTTCTAGATTAAGAAAACTTTGGGGGGATGTTTGTTTAGTTGACTGGTTTTATTTTCGTAGCATGAATCAGGATTTTGTGCTTCATGGAGCCTGCAGTTAACTTGAATTGTAGGGTTTTTTTTTTTTTTTTTAATGCTGCTGAGGCAAGCTTGGTTGAGTGAATCAGTTCCTTTTCCTTTCCTTCAAGACACTGCTGCTCTTTGCCATTATATTGGAGTCGAGTCCCTAGGCATCTTAGTTGGTAGGTTCTTAGTTTTATTTAAAAAACAAAACCCAAGGAGGTTGGTGACATTTGAAAGGTTATTACAATTTACTTTGGTGCACTTTAAGAGACAATGTACAGATTAATTCAGTTGTGTTCTTAGAATTGTTTTTATATATGACATATTGTGCTTTGGGAGATATGTGCTTATGATTTCCAGGTAGATAGTTTTAGCTGCATGTATAATTTAAAAGGGAAGATAAACACAGGGATTTTTCTAAGCACAATAGTGAGTTTTCAGAGCACTGGGGAACCCTCGAGGAGGCACAGCACTATGGCAAATTTCAGGGAGGAGCAGAATGAGAGGGTGGCTGGCCCAACTTGGGAGCATCTTGCTGATTCAAACATTCACACCAAGCTTAGAGAGAAAGGGCTGCCACTGGGTGGTGGTGCTGTATGCAGGTGCCACACAGTGCTCCGTCCTCCTCACTCTCTGTGAAGTAGGAATCCTTTGTTTCCTTGTTTAAGATGAAAGAAATCCAAGTTTCAAAGAAACAGAAATCCTGCTCAGAGGTTCTGGTAGAGCTGGACTCCAAACATCTGAGATGCAGATGCCGTTGCTTCCATTGTGCCGGAAAGACTCCTCATAGTCAAGGGAGACGTCAAATATTCTCTCCTCTCCTCTCCTCTCCTCTCCTCTCCTCTCCTCTCCTCTCCTCTCCTCTCCTCTCCTCTCCTCTCCTCTCCTCTCCTCTCCTCTCCTCTCCTCTCCTCTCCTCTCCCTCTCCCCTCCCCTCCCTCCCCTCCCCTCCCCTCCCCTCCCCTCCCCTCCCCTCTCCTCCTTCTCTCGTTTCCCTTCCCCTGCCCTTCTCTCCTCTCCCCTCTTCTCTTCTCTTTTTTGAGACAGGGTTGCATGAAGACCAAGGAGGCCTTGAAGTTGCTCTCTATTGGAGGAAGCCTTGGAGTTTCTAAAGGAAACAAATGACTTTGACCACCCTCTCAAGTGGGTGGGTCTGAAGATAAATATAATATGAAAATAAGATAACTTTCCGGTCTATAAAACAAGTGACTGGCAGTTACTGGGTGCTCAGTACAGCTGCTGTGGATCTTGCCCTGGCAGCTTTGGAGGTTTGCAGCCATCTAGTGTGGTCTTTAGCGTGATTGGTAGTGGGCCCTTTTGCCTCCGTGCTTGCCTTAGCAAACCTGAAGTCTGTGAACGTCAGAAGTGTGTCTTCCCAAGAGAAGGGAGAGAAACCCTGTCGGAGCTTAGATCAACTTTAATAGGTCAGGCTTTGGAGTTTTCATTCTTTGCCTTTAGTTGTCTGCCTGATCTGGTACGTCCACTTCGCTCTGTTACCAGCGGCACACCTTGTAAACTGACTGGTTGGGATACAACTGTAGACTAAAGCCAGAAGGGCTGAAAGCGTAGCCTTTTGAGTGCACTCTGGATTAGACAGTACTTTAACAGGGATGTGTATATAGTACCTTTTCAGAATTCTACTGCCTTGTGAGCCACTGGGAAAAACAAGCCTGTGCTTCCTCAATTATAAAACCCCAAGTTGGATTGCATGAATTGCTGAGGTCTTACCTAGCCCTGAGGGATATTTGTTTTGTGTTGTTTGTTTTGTTTTTCCATATGCAAGTATAGTTGGAAGAGCCTAGCCTAGTTTATGAGTATTGTCTGGTCTCCAGTATTAATTTATATTTGCTTTGTTAGTTCTTTATTAAAATGGTGTCCGAAGAGCTCTGGCATGGTCGTCAGGAATTGGGATGTTAGAAGTTTGTCGACAGCACCAAAGACCTGGGAAATCCTGCTCCTGAGGCAGTTGCAACCATGATGGAAATCCCATCTGTTTAATCAGCTTGAGTGACTGGTGTATACTGTTTCCCACATCATGTTGAGATCATTGTGTATGAGAGCCACCTACCTCTTTAATTCCTAATCTATATTTCTTACAGGTAAATATGTCTTTGTCCATTTGGATCATGCAGGACTTAAACACTGTAGTAGATATTTACAGCACATTGAAATGCATTTTGCTTCCTATTGTCACTATGAACTGGATTGAAAGCAGACATTAATACAGATGCTATCAACTTTCAAGAAAGACAGCACTGTGTATATTGATGCATACTGGTGACTCTTCAGACTCCTTTTGTGACTGCAGTCACATTGAGTTTCACACTCTGTGTTCTGGTCGGTGTGCAGAGGAAGGTACTCTCTTGTGGTTTGGAGGCAGCTACACTTGGCAAGCGCTTTAGAGAGACTGCTGAGCCAACATGGAAGCCATAGGGAAAGGGACCTTAAGAGCAGCTCTCTCTGCAGTGGCTAATCTGTTCAGATGGCAGTTTACAGATCACCTTAAATATTCTCATTATCTATACCTTTTGAGAGCTTTAGGAAAAAATATTATGGTGCACTGTCAAGGAATTTAGGCATGAAATTGCATGTTGCCTATTATTCCATGTTTTCTTGATGGGGAAATACCACTGTTAACCACTGCTGACTGACATAATCCTCCTAGCTAGTTTGCATGAAAGAGATAAGAAAATATTTGTTGTCAAAAAAAGTAAAAAGAAATTTCAAATAGTTGGCAGTATATCCCCAGGGAAGGTCAATGGTAAATATTGAATATCCCCAGGGAAGGTCAATGGTAAATATTCCTGGGCCTCTGTGTCAGGGATTGGGCACAAGAATGTTTATTTTTATTACATTGAGTGTTTTTGCCTGATTCTGGTTTAGATGATTGCTGGGGGCACAGTTCCAAGAAACCCTCCTGTAGAAAATAAGTATACCTTTTAAATACTGCTTGTTTTATCTTCAAGCAGTTGTGTGTCGGAAGTCAGTGGTGATGCACAGTGAAATAAAGTCGACCTGTTTGTGCCTGTCTGGCCATCAGGTGTGCTGGTGTGGATATGGCCAGTACCAGCTCTGCTTTCTTTTCACTGGCAAAGTCTGATGAACCCTGTGGTTTCACAGTTGGGGTGAAGGAATGACTCACTAATTGTAAGTCATGACTTCCAGAAGGCTGATTAGTATAGTATTCCTTTTCTTGCGGATGTCTCTGCAGGACATCTTAGTCTGTGTAATTTCCTGAAGAGAGTGAAGGGAATGGAAAGGCTCATCTAATTCCTAGTTCTCTGCTTAGAGCGGTTGTTCAGTTCAAGCATGAAGTAAACCAAAATAGCCTTTTATCTTCATACTTTTTGTTGCTGACAATGATATTTAATTTTTTTGACCTTTGTTTACATGGAAATATGTATGTATATATCACAACTATTTCTGTATGCCTGCTATTTTATTCTGTCATGATTTTTATTTAAGTGTAAAGTACTATTAGATTCAAATTTATTTCCATATCCATAATTTTGATGAACTGCCTTCATTGAAAACTCTCTTTTTATAACAATGAATAAAAATATCAAAGCACATGTTTGTTATTGCAGGTAAATGTTAATACATTTTTCAGCTATCTATAGGTACGTGTCATTTTCAAATTAATTTATTTTAAAATGATGCCTAGGCTTTAGTGAATGGATAACTTTTAATTGGGGGTTGTAACATTTAAATCCCAAAAGTACGTTTATTTGTTAATATTCTTATTACAAACCAAGAAAAGAGCTACCAGTAAGAAAATGAATAAATGTTGAATGTTTCTAAAGTGGAGTTTTTTGGTTTTTGATTTAAAGACTTTCGTTTCATCGTAGCCAATTTTGGTTTGAATGATGAGAAATTGAGTTTCACTTCACATTAGGCTCCCTTTGGATTCTTGACTCTAACTGTCCAGTCTGTTTGTGTAATGGTGTTTTAGATTTAGAAGGTCTCAGTGCAGCTTTGGCTGGAATGAAACCCAACAGAGGACAATGAACATTAGGAAGAAAAAGAGAGGAAGAAAAGAGAGGAGATTCCGTCTGGGAGAGTTATGAGCATGCACTGCTGAGTCATTTAAAATGATTAACATTTGTGGAGCAGAGGTATGATAACTCCGTGTGGATGAGGTACTCCATGCTGCAACTCCAATTCCAGAAGTCCCTTTAGGTAAACGCAGGGGCTATTTGTCTGAATATAAGAGATGCCTCTTTGTGCCCATTAGACATGAGGACCTGGTTTCCTCCCTTCTAAAGGCAGCTGAGTGTACTTCATCTTTAAACTTACAAAGGAAGGTTACATTGACTATAAAGTCATTGTTTTCTTCTGAAACAAAAAGGTAAGAGAGATTTAGCAAAATAGAGTAACAGGCTGTCTTTAAACCTACTCACGTCTGTGAAAATCATGAATTCAGCAACTTTTACCTTGAAACATCAAGATGTAAGCAGTTGGCTTTTCTGTGGAATGAAAACAAGTTCCGTGGCTGGGTGGGATCAGATCTAACAAGAAAGAAAACTCCAGTAGGAGATTAAAACATTTATTGAAATGAATAAGTTAATACAGTTTTAGGGCAGGCTATGCAGAGCCAAAGGGCAGAACTGGATGAACAGACCAGTTCAAAAGGGAGGTATCCAAAGCTAGAATTCCTTCCTCCTCTGAGAAACCTTAGCTCCAGCTTTGAAGGATTTCAGTTGACTCAGGCCAGGGACTTACCCTGCCCTCCTCCCATCGCTCAAAAGACATGAAGTTACCACTAAGCTTGCCTTTTCTTTTTCTTGTTTTTTCTTCCATGTGAGTTCTGGGACTGAAATTTGGGTCCTCATTCTTGCAAGGTGAATGCTTTACAACCTACCTAGATCCCTAGCCTTAGCAGAATTGTTTTTGTGGGCATGGAGGAGAGGAGCGGAGATTTAAGATATTTATGTTATCAAGTTTAAACACAAAGAAAAAGGATGCGATTTGTAGCCAGCCAAATAGGCCGATGTGGTGCGATTAGGGACTGCTGCTTCTCAGTGTTTGGCCCAGTAAGATGATCTCAGCCCAGACTTCTTGAGAGCCAAAAACTGAGACTCCCCCCTCCACCTCTTGTGGAAGTCTTTGCTGTCACCTTTGCTTCCTGGACTGGAGACTTCTTGGGAAATTACCTGTCGCGGGATTTTTTTTTCTGCTTTGACATCTTTCTGGAGCTTCTTATTAGCATTGCATCTGTGAATGACATAAAACATTTTTCCATGGCAGGGAGAAAGATTTTTTTGTGTGTGTGCAACTTCACCTAAAGTATAGTCTCCAAAGCTGTGCCTGTCTTAGACTGTAAGCAGCCACACTATTTCAGGGTACCCTGGGTGTAGACTACTATTGCTGAGTAATAAATGTGTTTTGCGTGCTCTTTCTTGAGGCCAATGGCTTCTCATGAAAACATAGTAAGCCCAAATGGAAGCAGAGTGGAACACAGAAGTGCGAAGTCTCAGAGGTATATGATAGCCATAAACAGATGCCTTCAGCCTTTTCTTTCCCTTCCCTTTGAGTTCACAATTTCCTGGAGACTACCATTCCTGGGGGCAGAAGCACTGGGCTTACTCACTGTTTCTCTGACTTCTATCATGGCTGTGCACACCGAGTAGTAAATCCCCCAAAGTCTAGAAATGAACCTTCTGATAACAGACTCTTGGCCAAAAACATAGGCTCTAAGCCGTGAGAGCTGAGTTGGGCCCAGGTATTGAGTCTTGCAGTTCAGAGACATACCCTTTTGACTGACTTGCTTCCTTAAGTCAAGGAAAAAATTATCTTGGTTATCAGTTTATTTTATTGTTTTCCTCTGATGAATCAAGTAAGATCAGGAATGAGTCCACCAAGTGGAGATAGCTGCTAACTTTATTTGCTAGACCTGATGGCCTGAAAAATGGTCTGCACGTGTGTACGAGGGTGTGGCTCTGTGATCTCCAGCTTGTAGCATGGAGGACTCTCTCCATTCCATTCCTTTAAACCTGCCTGTGACTTTGTCTTGTGGTCTTGGTTAAGTGTGCAGGACCCCTGCTTCTCAAAGCTTAGAGGGAGAACATGAGTGACGTCAGTGAAGTCTGCTCTTTCCAGGAGCTGTGTGCCAGCCTGAGAACTGCGCTGCCTCTCTTCTGTGTGGTCTCAGTGTCTCTGTTAATGAATGATCTTGTCCATAGACAAGATGCGTGCTGTAGCTTTCTCTCTCATGACAGTGTGGCTGGGAAGGGTTTCTGTTGATGGTGTTTGACATCCATATGTCAGACACCATTTTAAACACTTCCAAGAGCTCTGTGGATTGGAAACCGATTTGGCAGGACTCTGTACGCATTTCTTTTCAGCTGTTCTTCCTGATTGGAACTATAAATAGTGTTAGGGAAGTGTATAATTATCTCAAAGTAGGAGCTAAAGATAAAAAGCTGCTTGAGGTTCCAAAGGAACATTTAATAGTTGTTATTATGTAACATTTACGAATAAGTTCACTGTGCTCATTGTCTTTGCCAGGAAGAAACTGGGAATAAAGATTCAATCCAAGATGTGGCACATGTTCGAATAGACATAAAGGTGCATTAGCATCCCATCAGGACAATACACTGCCTTAGCTAAAAGAAAAAAAAAAAGACAGCCAAGTGAACCTAGAGTCTTGTGGATGTGCAGAAAATATACACATTGCAACAAATCTGTAAAATAAAGATGGCTGGTTCCTTAAGAACAGAGTGTTACCCTGTACATGGGCTGGATATAGGGTATGCTCTGCTCTTGGAAGGCTGCTCAGTAATTAATCTGATCAAGGTGACCACTCTCTCTGTTCCATGAATAAGCAAACACTAAAAGATTTAAATACCAAATAAGCATGCAGTAATGGTTAAAGCAAAATAAGTTTTCTAAGTGGTAGATTTGCCAGCTCCCGGCTTAGGCTGTAACAGTTCTTTAAAAACCATGAGAAGTCTACCCCAAATCACATTAATTCCAGCCATCGTTTATTTGATGTCTGACAGGGGATGCAAATGGTCTATTACCTTACCACAGTTGTTCCGTAGCCAGATTTCAGACAACCAGGGACAGTACCGATGGCCCAACCTTGCTGGATGTGTTCCAAATAGTCAGTCCAGAGGCCTCTGTCTCTGTCTCAGATTCCTTTCTAAGGAGTCATTGTTATGATTGTTCATCATCAGCAAATTTTTAGCCCCATAGTAAAGTCCTCCTACCTTGTGGCATACCCTGGGAATTCCTGTATAGCTCCCTGTAATGTAACAATGTACCACAGTGTCTTCTGTGGCAGTCATCTCCAGTGTGTGGTAGTACCATAAGCTCTGTGGAAACACAGCTCCAGGCTAAGGAGGGAGAAAGGGATGCCAAGGAATTGTTTATAAGACAGGTTTAGAGGTCTCAAGAAACAGCCAGTTGGCGGGTGGGAAGCTGGTCAAGGTTCAACTACTTCCTCAGTTTGAGCGGTAGGGGAGCGAGTATTCAAATTAGCCTGTGAGGGATATTTTACCCTCAAAATAAATAAGCATACAGCAGGGAATCTGGAAGTATTTCAGGCCCTGTGAGATCATCCCGTCCTGGCTAGGAATGCTTGCCCCCTATGCTGGCCATTGGTTGGGTGTTTAAGTCTAGTTGTTAGAGAACATTGTATCCTAGGGTAAAGAGAGTTGGGGTGCCTGATACGTCAAAGCTTTCTGGACACTTTTATGATTTATTTGATGTATTACTCTAGTTTACAAAGATAGTTGTGCGTGCATAGTGTGCCAGCTGGCCAGCTAGCAGTGCATTCTCATTAGTGAGGGCTGGCGAAAAGCAATGCCAGTGGGGGAAACAGGCTGCTGCTATAGGAAAGTGCCAGTAGTGGGGGCATCGTGCTTACCGTGCCTGCCGAGGAAGTTACCAATGTCTGTTAGTATCCCTCTCCACCCGATCACAGTGCCTCTTATCTAATGCTTTCACAAAGCGCCTGTGGTTAGCTTTGTTTTCCTTTTTAAAAAAATCTCTTCTTCTAGCATTTCCTTTTCTTATACCCCACTTTCTCTTCCACCCATCCTGCCTGGATGCTCACAAGACCGAGATGCAGCAGGTATAGCTCTAAATAATGGTAATTGTAGACAACCCTGCCCTCCTTTCCCTGGTGTGTGGAAGCCAGCTACTGACCTGGACCAACTTTGTTCAAATCCAAGTAAATATTACTAATTGCGGCTGATGGATAGGTACTAGGTAGAGCTTATGATTCATAATGTCTGGGGGGGGGGTCATATAGAACTTATTACATAGGTCAACTGAAAACAGGCATCCCATGTAAACAAATACTGCTTCTGTCTCAGGGCATTTGCATTGGTGATGAATCATGGATGATATTGTTTTACCTTGTGATTTTATTTCTTAATTATTAAGTTTATATACTTTCCTCTCAGGAAATAATGCCTAGTTGTAAATTCTTATTGTATTTTCTGGCTCTATCCAAATTATGCCCCTGGTATCCTTGGAGCAGGCTTCCCAAGGAAATTTTGCAGCCAGTTCAATATTTCCCCCCATTCCTGTAGAAGATGCATGCTATAACCATCAGAGCTCCTGCAAAGACTTCTTGAGCCACAAGACATGTGGCCAGCCCAGAAGAAACCATTTAAGCAGATTGGGCTCAGTCCACACACTGTCTTACATCTTGTCTGTCTCTGTCTCTCTCTCATATTGTATAATCAGAACATTTAACTTTTAACCAAGACTTTCTGAACCATAGCATCCACTAAATTCCCCCACCGTGCTTCCTAGGCACTCTTTCTTGTCAGTTGCTGTCCATGGCTCATTTCAGATGGGTCTCAGGAAGAATAAGCCTGTCAAGAGTTTTTATTTCTTAGCCATTTTACTTTAAGTTAGTAAAGCCTCAGGATCCTGGGACATGGGTTTGGAGCTCAGAGCAAATTCCTTAGCAATTTATAAGGGTTCCTACCCACAGTTCTTTGAGTCTCAAGAGCTAGGAAGCAAAAGGCCTTATGTTAAGAGAAAGCTTGAACTGAGAAAACTGGGGCCTTGTGATTTCAGTTTCTTAGTAGCTGGCTCTGCCTTAGGCATTGGCTCATGTATTTCACACCCTTGTTATGGTTTGAACATCAAATGTTCCCCACGGGCTCATGTGATAAACATTTGGTTTCCAGATGGTGCACTATCTTGGGTGGTTCTGAACCGCCTTAGGAGGAGGGATCTAGCAGTGGGTAGTAGGTCTCTTGGGGTGCAGACATTTTGTCCCTGGCCCTTCTGACTTCTCTTTTTGTTGTTGTTGTTTTTATCTGTCACGTGACTCACTCTCTTTTACACGCTCCTGCCACAGTGATAAGATGTCTAAGTATAACAGGGGCCCCAAACTTAGTAGGCCTTGAAGCCTTAGCACAACTGACTCCATGATGGATATCCATTGAAGCTGTAAAACTCAGCACATAGACAGTAACACCTGCCAAAACTTAAGTAAGGGTCTAGTCCATCACAGTTCATGGCTGTGGCAAAGTCTCTCAATGTAGTAGCCTTTCTTTTGGGCTTACTGTTCCTCTTCTGCCTAGCTGCTCTTGTTAACTGGTGTATGTCAACCCAATGTGTTTTTTGTAGTTAAAAGCTCAATATGAGAAAGTTTCTGGACTACACTGGGATTTTGAGCACCCCGATATCGTCCGTGGATGGCTAATAAAGACTTTCTATTGGCTTAAACCTATGTTCAAGCAGTCTTCTCTGGTGAATATCCCACAACATAAACACATGTGATGAAACAAGCAGGATTCTATCAGATTATAAGACAAAATAATTATGTCAAATTACTGTGGTGGGAATATTTACTCACTGATAGAGCCCTCAACCATCAACTGAATTAATTTCAAGGGGTCAAATTAGCCTGATCTATGGCGGGAGTCTCCAGTTAGGTCTCTCTTCAGCTGGTAACTCTCTTTATGGCTTTGGGGGTATATAACAACAGACTGGAAGTGAGACCACACATCTTTGGTAAGATTCCGTCCCTGCTTTCTGCCATGCACCTTGATTGGCAGAACATCTTCCATGGTCCCCACCCTGGCCTGACTTTGAGTCAGTTTGAAAACTATCTCAGAAATGGTCTCCAGTACTACAGCCATATTTGTTCTTCCTTTCTGTTTTGGGGTGAGCTAGTTTTGGGCTCAGAAAATCTTTGATTCTTTCCTGGAGAGGAAGGCAATAATCCTACCACTACTCTTTACCTGTCAAGTCACACACTGGTGAAATTCTTAAGAGTCTTCAGTCCCAAGATAAAGGTCAGCATATCACTTTTCCTCAGCAAGGACTGCCACTTCCCTACCGGAGAAGGACAATTTTGGTTCCTTTCTGTCCAAACTACCTAGTCGATCCTTTCTTTCATGACTTTAGACCACCCCATCTCCAGTATCTCTTTACAAGACAGTGGCTAGATTCTTCCATTACAAGAGACAGGAAACTGACCAATAGAACTGGGTTTGTGGAACATGGGTCTCCCGGGAGCCCAGGGATGCATTGGCTGAAGTAGACAGAGACAGTGAGCACTGCCTAGGGAACTTCCTCTATGAATACTGAGTGGTCAAAACCAACAAGCTCCTACGTCTTCAAATTTGTGTAGATTTGAAACCACGTTGTTTCCTTTCTGGCTCCTGTGTCCTGCAACCCAGCTTTTCCTCTACACAGGAAGCCCTCAGTTTTCACCGAGCTATCTCTTTCTTGTATTTGCACATCTTTTTTTTTTTTTTTTTTTTTAATCAGAACTCCTTTCCCAGTCAGGGCTGGATGGATGTGAAGCTAATGAAGCTTATTTAAGTTTGAGGATTTTCTCGCTCACCCTGGAAGCACAGCATCTTTTCTTTGTGCTTGGAACCTCTTTCCTTTGTGCCTGGGAGTTTGTAGACATTAGAGCATCCTAATTGAATTGGGAACTTTAACTGAGTTTAACGGGATTCATATGTAGCTCAGTTGTTACTGCTAACAAGCCCAGTGTAGGAATGGCTCCAGGGATACTCCTTTACTCCCAGGGTCACTTTGCCCTGTGACACGAAGTTACTGTGAGGGCAGAATGGAAACACATGTTATAGAATTAGGAGCTGCAAACCAATAGGTGGAGATTTGTTCCAATTTGAATGTGAAAATTATAATAGAGAACAATAGAGAATTGAATAGAGAATTTCAGTACTCACTGAAGTCTAGGGAAACCAGACGTTCTTGCTATGGTAGGAACCTACTCAGCAATAATAAGTTCAACTCATGCATGTGTTTATTCTGAGATAAGAATAAAGGAAAGTAGAGCTTATCTGAATTCTTAATATTTGTAGTTTCTGTGCAGGTGATATCCAAAGTTACATAGTTCTGACAATAATGTTAATAAATAAATTGTGCTCAATCATATGAGAAAAATGACTGAGTTAATCTGTGATATGTTTTAAAGAAAGTGAGATCATTTTTCTCATACAAAGAAATAATCAGCATATACACTGAACATATATAGGAAAAAATATTACAGAGCTGTCAGGTATTAATATTTTAAGTTTTAATATTTACTTCCTAGATTGAGTGAGGATATTGTCTTACGATGTTTTCTTTCCCAATCAATATTAATTCTATACTCTAGCCTAAATTTTTAATTCTTCTGATTTTTCTTTTTAAATTAATGAAATTTATTTATTTATTTTGCATCCTAACCGCAGTTTCTTCTCCCTCCTCTCCTCCCATTTCCTCCTCTCACCTTGACCCCTTTGGTTCCTACAATCCTTCTCCTCTCTCTTCAGCAGAGTTCCCATGTTTGGCTGTGGGTCTCTGTATCTGCTTCCATCAGTTACTGGATGAAGGCACTCTGATGGCAATTGGAAGTTACCAATCTCAGAGTATAGCAGTATATCGTTAGGCATCATTCATGTTGGCAGTTTTTTTTTTTTTTCTCCAGTCATGTTTGCTTCTACCCTATGTCTCCGGGCCATCCAGTATCTGGGGTCTGGCACTCCAGGCAGTGTCAGGAGTGGGCTCACTCTTGTTGTATGGGTCTGAGACTGGACTAATCCTTGGTTGGTCACTTCCCACAGTGTTTGAGTCCCTCTTACCTGCAACCCTCACACCCCATTGGAAGGACAGACTGTAGAACAAAGGTTGCGTGGCTGGGTTGGTGTCCCAATCCCTTCACTGGAAGTCTTGCCTGGCCAAAGGTAATGGCCAGTTTGAGCTACATATTCACTGTTGCTAGGAGTCTTATCTGGGGTTAGCCTTGTAGATTCCTGGGAGTTTCCCTTTTATCAGGTTTCTACTTTACCCCAAAATTCCTCCCTTTCCAGTTATCTCTTTCAGTACTCTCCCGCAACCCAGTCCCTCATGTTCCCATCTCCACTCACCCCAGTTCACTCATGAGATCTCTTCTGTTTCCCCTTCCCTAGGAGATCCGTACGTATGTCTGCTCTTGGATCCTCCTTGTTACCTAGCCTCCCTCGATCTGTGGGTTGTAGCATGGTTATTCATTACTTTACAGCTATTTTTTACATATAAGTGAGTACAAACCAGGTTTGTCTTTCTGGGTCTGGTTACCTCACTCAGGATGATTTTTTTCTAGTTCCATCCATTTGCCTTCAATTGTCATAATATCTTTTAAATAACTGAGTAATATTTTTTCTTTTCCAAAACCTGGGTTCTTGACTGTGTTCAGTATGTGGTGTGTGTGTGTGTGTGTGTGTGTGTGTGTGTGTGTGTATGTGTGTGCGCGCGTACACGGGTGGGTTTACACATTTATTACCCAATGACTGACTACTTTTCTTCTACCAATCAGGAAAAAACATTTTAGCTTTGTATATGTGCTTTCCAGATATTTATGAACCCTCTTTATCTGGATTCGACTTCCCTTGCTGCTAAACCTTTGAAAACCGTGACTATCGGCTGGGCTGTGTGGAGAGATGCTAATTGGGGTAGGGCCCTCCAGTTCTTCTCCATTTGATGCATATGCAGCCTGTGTTAGTCTCTCCTTTCTCTTCTTAGGTTCAGGCTCTGCTTCATCTTTGGGGCTTCTACCTCTTATCTTCCTCTTCTTTACCAACCTCTCTGGAAACTTTTTATTTATTTCAGGATAACTTATCTTTGGCATAGATTTAAAATCTTGATAAAGCTATAACAAATGACCATTAACTTGGTTATTTAAAAACAAGACAATTAAAATAATTTATTTTTATGAGAGAGAGAGAGAGACAGAGAGAGAGAGAGAGACAGAGAGAGAGAGAAAGCATGTGTGTGTATGTATGCTAGATGTGCCTGAGGAGTTCAGAAGAGGGTATCGGATTCTCAGCTCTGAATTGTAGAAGTTTGAAATGAATCTCACTGCATGAAAATAAAAATGTTGGCAGAGCTTCATTTCTTTTTTTTTCTTCTTCTGAAGATTCTAAGAAAAATCTCTTCCTTGTGCTTTTCAGCTTCTAGAGGTTAAGATGGCCTGTGGCTCCCTTCAGCATCTTCAAAGCCAGCAGTGTAGCATCCCAGTCTCTGGCTCCAACACCTCTGTGGTCCTTGTCGCTTACAAAGCTACCCATACTTAACAGCCATACCTTTCCACTCCAAGCCCTCAAGTTACTAATGTCCGCCGAGTCTAAGGTTAACATGTTCTTAGGTCTTAGAATGAGGCCACAGATGTTTTTAAAGGGCTCTTATTCTTCCCACCATGAACAGTGCTGCTTCTTTTGCTCTTTATTCTGTGTTCATATTTTAGCATCCTCATTCCAGTAGTCAGTCTTAGCTCTCACTAATACGGCAAGAATTAAAATCCACATTTGTGTTTATACATGTTTCTAACTCAGAACACTGTGGAGCACTATATCTTCATCTGGATGTTCCTAACATGAAAGTCTACCTTAAAATAATCATACTTACCTTTCGTGCATACCCACTCCCACACTATGCAACCCTGCTTGGTACATTTATTTTTCACTTCAATTTGAAGTGTTCTTCTTGTTAGGTTTTTGTTTTGTTTTGTTTTGTTTGTTTTATATTTTTGACAACTAGAGTCATTTGGGAAAAGGGAACCACAATTGAGAAAATGTCCCCACCAGTTTGGCCTCTGGTAAGCCCTTGATTGCTCATTGATGTAAAAGGCCCCAGCACATCTTATGTGTTCTTACCCCTGAGCTATATAAGAAAGCAGGCTGAGGAAGCCATGAGGAGCAAGCCAGTAAGCAGAATGATTGTTTAGGTTCTATCTTCGGGTTCCTGTCCTGCTTAATTAAGTTCCCTGCCCTGACTTTCCTCAGTGGTGAAATATTACATGGAAATGTAAGATAAAATAAACCCTCCCCCACATTGTCTTTGGCCACAGTGTTTTATCACAGCCATAGAGACCAAACTAAGCCAGAAACTTGTACCAGGTTCATGGGGTATTGCTGTAACAGACCTGATCATATTGTTACTGGAAGACTGTTAAACTTTGGACTTGAAAAGCTGTTGAATGATCAGAGCCAATGGTGCTTGGGCCATAAAAATATGGAGGGTTATGTAGATTATGGAGGTCTGGCTTGTGACGTTTCAGAGAGAAATAAAGATTCTACTGGGGCCTCTCATGGGCCATTTGTATGAAGACTCTGTGGCTCTAGTCAGTAGGGACAAAGATTTAGCTATCATTAAGAAGAGATAGAACCATTTAAAGTGAAATCTTTGCTTTATTGGGCAATCAATATGGGTTAGCGGAAGCTGAGAAAATTAATTACTATTAATTAAGAAGAGACCAACATCACTAAGGCAAAATCTTCAGGAAGTGTTCTCTCAGGGTGAGCACACAGACGGTGAAGTCCAGCAGGGACTCAGGCTGCATCTTCTGCTGGCAGCTGTACTTGGTGATGTGTAAGAGGCATCCAGGTGGTACTGATTTGGAAGGCATGAAGGGGTTATGGAGAGCAGCTGAGGCTTAGCACTGTAGGGATGGTCTGGAG
This sequence comes from Arvicola amphibius, assembly GCF_903992535.2. NCBI lineage: Eukaryota > Metazoa > Chordata > Mammalia > Rodentia > Cricetidae > Arvicola > Arvicola amphibius. The sequence continues at coordinate 81,750,169 of NC_052057.2, forward strand.
TACCCCAAAGAAAATCCTTCATGGACATTGGTAAGGGTTCAGCCTCAGTTTCATTGGCTGCTCCAGCACACTGGAAACGCTAGTAACATGGGACAAGGATCGAGGACAGCAGCAGCCATGCAGTTGAGCCAGCCTGAACTCAGACACAAGAGGGTGAGCTGTGGACAGCAGAGCAGAGCAGAGCGCGTGTGGGGGTGGGGGGTGGGGGAGGGAGTGCAGCTCTTTGGGGATAGAATGACTGTGAGTCCCAGATCTAAGACATTGAACCTTTTACACTGTTGGGCTTTGATTTTTACTTTGAACTGATTGTTACTGTGCTCTGGGTCTCCCTTTTTAAAGTAAGAAACGATTTGACCTACTTTTGATTTTACAAGAGCCCACAGTTAAGAGACTTTGGAATTTTAGAGAGAGTTAGGAAAATTTAAAGATTTCTTTTTTGGAATTTTAAAAAAGACTTTAGATACTTTAGATTGACTTTGGATATTTTAGAGAAGCTTTGGATATTTTATATATCCTTTGAAATGTGAAAGAGACTCTTAGGATGTTTTTAAAGAGACTTAACTTCTAAAGTGTTTGAATTCCCAAAGACTGAAAATTTTAATGTTTGGAATGTGTTCTCAATTGAGATATTGGTATTAATATGAGATCTTGGAGATGAACAAGAAACAGAAGGTTGTAGTTTAATAATAATGTATTGGTGAATCCAACTGAGAAGAGGTTAACCATCCTGATTAGTTTTCTGTCAAAATGACACAGACTAGAATCACTTGTGAAGAGAAAACCTCAGCAGAGAAAATGTCTCCACAAGACTTACCTGTGAGAAAGTTGATGGGACATTTTATTTCAGTATGGGAAAGTTGTCCTGAGTTGTCTAAGAGAGAAGGCTAAGCAAGCTGCTAGGAGCAAGCCAGTAAGTAGCACCCTCCATGGCCTCTGCTTCCTGCCTTCAGGTTCCTATCCTGCCTGAGTTCCTACCCTGATTTTCCTCAGTGCTAGGCTGTTACCTGGAAGTGTAAGATGAAATAAACTTTTTTCTAACCAAGCTGCTTTGGGTCATGGTATTTTATCACAGCAGCAGAAAGCAATAACTTTGACAAGAATTTTCCAATTAATTTAGAAGATTAGAAAACTGTTTCTTTCTTGACAGTGTATTGTAATAATATCTGTCCTGTTGGTCCGAAATTATGTCATTTCTACTTTTAGTTTTATTCTCATGCCTTTCTCTATTTCTTGAAGATGGATGCTAAAAGAAATTCCACACTATCTCAGAATTGAGTGTAATGAAGGGTTATTTATTTAGGGGTACACCCACAGATCACAGTCCTCTGCATGAATGGGGGAAAGGAATTGAATCCAGCAGCCAGTAGAAAGAGGGGATGTGCGCTTTACATCAGCATTTATAGGATAAGAGGCCACGCCCAAGTGGGTCGGTAACGTAAAGGCTACTGGCTGTAGGATTTCCTAGAACAATTTCTTATCTTTCCATTTTATTTTCTTAATTTGTCTTTTGTAATATACTCAGTCCTACCATCTATAACTGTACTCTCTACATGATTGTCTACATGATCTACTTTACAAAAGAACCTAATCTAATAGATGTTAAATATATAACAAGGATACCCAATCTATTAAATATGTTAAATACATAGCATAAAACAGATTCCCCAGTTAGGAGTGGATGTTCCAAGGTCTCTCACATTCTGCACATTGTCCAGTTGTGGGTCTCTGTCTTTGTTCCCATCTGCTTCAGGAGGAAGCTTCCCCGATGATGGCTGAGGAAAACACCGATCTAAGAGATAGCAGAATATTTCTGGGTCATTTCATTGCTACATTCCTTACAGAGAACAGCAATATCTGGATTTCACTCAGATCCCTGCCTATCTTGTCTCAGATTTTTGGGCACCTGAGCAGTGTTCACCTCCCAGAGTGGGCATTAAATCCAATCAGCTGCTGGTTCATTACTTCCACAACTTTTATGCCACTAGCACATCTTGCAGGCAGGTCACCCCTGTAGGACATGGTTTGTAGCTGGGTCAGTGTTTATCTTTCTCTTCTGGTGGTATGAAAAGTACCTTCCAGTAGCATGAACACAAGAGAATAGGCGTGAAAGATCTATGTAGGAAACAGCTAGACCTCTCATATTCAATGAGTTATGTAGATACTGTCTTCAGCAACAGGACCTTACCCTCAGTTTGTGGAGAGCAGTCAATAGCCTTGGCAATAGCTTGGGTTGTTTGAATGTTTCCATGGGACCTCATTGGCCAACAGCTCAATTAGATATAACCCATTCTTGGCATTGGGTGTTTTATTTAGTAGCAAGAGATATCTAGTTGAATCTTCCTGTTATTTGGTGATTCCATTTAGATTCCTTTCATATATGTATATATTTTAAGAAGCAGATTGAAAACATCTTCAGCTTCATTCTCATTTTTAGAAATGATAAGCATTGCAATTTGACTGAAACTAAAGCTCCATGAACCTCACACTACTGTAAAATCCTAAAACCCTAATTTACATATGTTTCTCTCTGATGTTCTTCAGGAAAATTCTAGAAACTGAGAGACCTGGATAAAACCAGGTCTCCCCAAAGAAAGCCCTGGATAAATCCAGGTTTTCTTCCCCACCCCCAGCAGGAAGAAAATAGCCAAAAATCTAAGCAGGGAGAGAAAAATCAGGCATCTAGGATTAGCCGGTTCAGTGACTGTGTTTCAGGAACTAGCTGAAGATAAGGTTAGATTGTAATCTTGAGAATAATCTTGAGAAAGGAACTAGCTGATTATGACTTTGGGAGTGGTCTTGAGAGGCAGGGAGTTGCCCCCTTGTGATCATTACTGGTATTCTCGGAATTTTCTACACCCTCCCTGCCCCTTTCGGATCACTGGGCAATGGTTTCTTCCCTTAAAAGCCCCTTCTCCAGGTCACTCGGGGTCAAACTCTTCCCCTGCTTTGGTTATGAGTCTTGACCCCAGTGCACTGGTTCCCATCTCATCTCATCATTAAACCTCGTGTGATTGCAGCAAGGACGGTCTCTTGTGAGTTACTAGGGGGAGTCATGTTATCCTGAGACTTGAGTGGGAGTCTCCCTACACTGTGGGTCTTTCAAAACCATATGATTAAAGTTTATGGTTATGACCTTGGAACTTCTTAAGAGTCATGTATTTAATTCCCCAAGTAAAAATAATTATGTATTTATGTTTATAATAGAGCAGCATGGGTTTTCTTATAACCTATTAACAGTAAGTATTGACTGAATATCTGTAACAGTACTTGATCTTCAATGGATGGAGATGTACTATGTAGAGAACTTCCTTAAGAAAGTTGAGAATTAACTTAAAATATGTGCTTACTTGCAATTACTGAGCAGTGGAGCTGGAGAGATGGTTCAGCAGTTAATATATAACCCATACTTCTTTGACAAAGGATCAACATTCCATTTTAAGCACCTATATAAGGCAGCTCAAAAAGCACATGCAATTCCAGATCTTGGGGCTTCTAAACCTCTTCAGGTCTTCATGGATATCTGCACTTACATACACAAATCCCATATACGTAATTAAAAACTAAAATAAATCTTAAAAGACTTTAATAATTACAGGGTCGCTACTTTAGCAGACATGTTTGTTATCCTTAGAAAGGGATTTTTGGAATTCATGAAGAATTATGGCCTAATAATTTATCCAAACACATTATGCTTTACTTCCTTTTAAATCCATTTAAAATGCATATTATCTTAATTTGCAATAGTGAATTAAGGTGTCTTTTTTACTACTGAGTTGTCTTTTTAAAGCATATTTTATTATAGTTAGCTTCCTGACAAGTACATGTCTCGGTTAAATTATAAATGCAAGTTGTACAAATAAGAGAAAAAAACAAAAGGATTTTCAAAGGCATGAGGCGATTTTAGATTCTACCTGTGAAGCCCTCCCCATGCACCATACAGTAGTGAACTGGTCAGCAAAAGGATGACCCAGAGAGAAAACAAGAGACCTCTTCTTACAGAAGACCTCCCAATCAGATTTGAGCTATTTTAAGTCTTGGTCAGAGAGACTTCTGTTTGCAGAGGGCAACAGTTGATACAGACAGTGGCTGTTGGGTGCCTAGCTCTAAGTAGAACATCTGTATCACCCTCCTCCAGAGCCCTTGGGATACTGTGGAAGAGGATGCAATGGATGTGAGAAAGAGCCAGAGGGCCTGGAGGAATGCTGTGTAGTCTGTCTTTGGGTAACATGGCCACTGCGCTCACGAACTCACAGCAGGTGTGGCTACCTACCCAAGGACATGAGGGAGGACCTGCCCACATGCCATCCTGGGTGGTAGAAGAGCTTAAGAAACTCTACCCATCCCTGAGAGTGCTCTGTCAGTTAATGGTTGTTGGGGATGTCATTTTCTTTAGTAGAAACTTGCCCCTGCTCTAGTAAATACCAGTGAATATCCCATTCCATCCCATCCATGCACATACACCCATATTCATGCAAGCAACTTTATTTAAACCTCAGCGGGTCTTAAAATATGAAAACACAAACAAATCAGAATAACTACTGCAAAAAGAGACAAAAAGTAGGAAGAGACCAGGGGTTTAGGAGCAGTGAGAGAGGGATGACAGAGCACAATGAGGGATAAAAATAGACGAAATACATCATATACGTGTGTAAAAGTGTCAAGGATACAAACTGAAAAGTACGCATCTTATGAAGCTGGCAGTGAGCACAGGTAACTATTTAAATAATAGAATGGATTAAATTAAAGTCTAAGTTCTAAACCCTTGATTGTTAAAAATGATTGTTACCGAATGCTATTATGTTGGAGTTCCTTCATCCTTCTTGCTCAATTAAATGTCTTTATAAATTTTATTTATCTTCCAGTACTGAACTGCAGTTGTTTAAAAATATTTTCCATCACAATTGCTTTTCATATCCTCAAATAAAATGAGCATAATTACTACTGCAGTTGTATTATGCATGTAATCATTGTAATTTTATTCTTGCATGTGTATTTATTCCTTGAGAAATGGTTGCCACAAAATGTGGTATGGTGGTTAATATTAACACACGAGAAAAGAAGTTGCACTTACCCAATTAAGATATGATTTTAGAAACCTGTGTAAAAGGCAGTTCCTCCTACTCAGCCATTTTGTTCTTTGTAGTTTTAGCTAATCCTTGTAATTATGAGGTTATATATTGAATAGATTAGGGATATGTTTTTTTCCCTTCATTTTCTCTTTAGCTGGAGATATTCGAGTGATGTCAAGTGCTAGCTACATACTTTAACCCTTTACCATGCTATTCCCATTTTGTACATTAACTACAACAGATTTTTCTTTTAGCAAAATTAGTAAGGACTTACACCAAGTAACATTCTGAATTAGACCATGCAAGGCCACATTCTTTTGTTAATTTCCCATGTTCCCTGTGAATTCATGATTGTCGGGTATGCAGGCCTGTGAACTGCTGGAGAGTCTCTTCTGAGCTATCTCAATTCAGCCTCAGCCTCTTTTACTTAAGTAGATGCAAAGGGATAATATTGCACATTGAATGCCAAACTCCAGAAGAATAAGAGACTTTCCATGCTAGCTATTCATACCTGCTAGTCATGGCTACAGACCTGTGTTCCTCTATGGAAAATGCTAATAGTGGAGATGGTTCCTGCAGGATCCCACTTGTTATTTGTTTGTTTGTTTTGTTGTTGAGTTTTGACCCTCATTTTCAGTTAGTTCCTTTTGGAGCAGTGGTTTCTAAGACCTTTCTTAGAGTGGGCTTCAGTTTCTTTGAGAAGTTTCCCACTGAACAACACCATCAAAAGCATCAATAAGAGAATTTTTTAAAAAGTGGTGTTTGCTTTCCATTGATTTATTTCTTCATCTGTATCTAGTTGGAGGGGTGAGTGTCCAGTCGCATTTAGCTTTGGGCTGAAACTGTCTAGGGATAAGAATCAGCAGTTAGGCTAATGCTGACAGTAAGGTGGTCAGCCATGGGAACTAGGTAAACAGAGACTGACAGCAATTATCAGATCTATGTCTTCTTTCTTCCTTATATTTTAAGCTTTTTTTCTGAAAATGACAAGGTTTTCCCTATTTACTCCTGACTGGTTGGCATAGAATTAGCTAGTTTCTCCTAAGGCCTTGCAAAGTCCTCCCTAGTTGATAAAGTGAAGGTCAAGCCTCCCCTAATTCTGTAGGACTACCTTCACTAGGGAGTCAGCTGGGCTTGCAAGGATGGAAATAAAATTCTCCAAATGGCCTAGGTCTGAATCTATCTGGGAATTGAGTTCCCTACAGCTTTGGTTCCCAACAATCAAGGTTGGGGTACCTATGGCAGTTACAGTGGCTCTTCCTGGCCCTACCACGATCAGGACCAGAATTGTAATTGTAATTGTAATTACTGTAATTGATTCAAGGCCAATATGAACTCTCCCTTCCTCTTCACTATAGGCATTTACCTATAATATAATATATATTATAGGTAATGTAGGTAATATATAGGGGATAACATAGACCAGTTTATATAGAGTAGTGGTGTGACTTTTCAGTGGGTCAGAAGAAGCACATTTAGTCAAATTGTTAGTATAAGCATGTCCGGTAATTTAAGGACATGAGGTAGGTACCTTGTCCTCGGCAGAATGACTCACCGTTGGTAGAGAATGCAAAAATTATAATCCCTGAAGGTCTATTCCTAGCTAGTTTTCTCCACAGCCTGATTTACCATCTCCCGCTTCCTAGACACACACTCTTCCACCCCTGGAAGGTACATAAGAGGGCAGAGGGCTGATCCCAGTTAACAACTCCAGCAGAAGCCCCTGCTCCACCTGAGGCCATGCCAGCCACCATAACCCAAATTAAGCCCCCACCCTCAGACCACCACCACATCTATAAAGGAAACAGTACTATACCTTAAATCACACAATAAGACAACTTAAAGAGATCAAGAGGGTACAAATTAGAAAAGAAGAAGGAAAACTTTCTCTATTTGCAGATGATGTGATAATATATGCATGTGACCTCAAAAATTCTACTAGGGAACTCCAAAACTTCTGACAGCTGAAAAACATCTTTAGTGAAGTGGCTAGATACAAGATTAACCAAAAAAATCAGTAACCCTTCTATGCACAAATAACAAATGTACTGAGGAAAAAAAAAACGGAAATAACACCCCTCACAATAGCCACAAATAATGTAAAATATCTTGGGGGTGACTCTCAACAAACAAGTAAAAGACTTGTATGACAAAAAGTTTCAAGTCTTTGAAGAAGGAAATTGGAGAAGATATCAGAAGATGGAAAGATCTGCCATGCTCATGGATGGGTACTATTAATATAGTAAAACTGGCCATTTTACCAAAAACAATCTCTAGATTCAACACAATTCCCACCAAATTCCAACACAATTCTTTATAGATGTTGAAAGGACAATTCTCAACTTATGGAAAAACAAAAACCTAGGCTAGCTAAAACTATCATATATAATAAAAGAACTTCCAGAGGTATTGCCATCTTTGATTTCTTTCTTTTTAAAATTGATTTTATTGAGCTATACATTTTTCTCTGCTCTCCTCTCTTCCTCTCTTCTTTCTTTCAACCCTCTCCTGTGGTCCCCATGCTCCCAATTTACTCAGGAAATCTTGCCTTTTTCTATTTCCCATGTAGATTATATCCATTTATGTCTCTCTTAGGGTCCTCATTGTTGTCTAGGTTCTCTGGGATTGTGAATTATAGGCTGGTTTTCTTTGCTTTATGTCTAAAAGCCACTTATGAATGAGTACATATGATATTTGTCTTTCTGGGTCTCAGTTACCTCACTCAATAGCATGCTTTCTAGGTTCAGTCATCTCTGATTTCAAGATGTACTTTAGAACTTATGGTAATTTGAATGTAACTGCTCCCCCCAAATCTTATAGGGAATGTCACTCTTAGGAGGCATGGCTTTCCTGGAGTGAGTCTGGTCTTGTGGAGGAAGTGTGTGACAGTGAGAGCAGACTTTGAGGCTTCCTATGCTCAGAATATCACACAGTATTTCAGTCAACTTTATGTAGCCTGCAAGATATAGGACTCCATGTTTGCCTGCACACTGCCATGCTTCCACTATATTGATAATGGACTGAGCCTCTAATAGTGTAAGTGAGCTACCCTGATTAAATGCTTTATTTTTATAAGAGTTGCTGTATTCATGGTGTTTCTTCACAGCAATAGAAACCCTAAGATAGAGCTATAGTAATAAAAATTGCATGGTATTGACAAAACAAACAAACAAATAAATTATGAAAAGTAAAGGTACAGTGATCAATGGAATTGAACTGAAGACTCAGATATAAATCCACACACGCATGGACACCTTATTTTTGATAAAAAAAAAAAAAAAGCCAGAAAGACACAATGGAAAAGAGACCACATCTTCAACAAATGGTTCTGGTCTAACTGGATGTCAGCATGCAGAAAAATGCAAATAGATCCATACTCATCACCCTGCAAAAAACTGAAGTCCAAGTTGATCAGTGACCTCAACATAAATCCAGACTCAACCTGATAGAGTGTCTGAGTTAGATTTTTATTTCTGTGAAGAGACACCATGAACAAGGCAACTCTTACAAAGGAAAACATTTAACTGGGGCTGGCTTACAGTTAAGAGGTTTATTCCATTATTGTCATGGTGAGAAACATGGTAGCATGCAGTTAAACATGGTGCTGGAGAGGTAGCTGCGAGTTCTACATCTGGATCCACAAAGCAGCAGGAAGAGACCATAGCCACTGGCTTGAGCTTCTGGGACTTCAAAACCCATCCCATAGTGAGCTAGTTATGCAGTTCCTTCAACAAAGCCACACCTAGTTCAACAAGGCCACATCTCCTAAGAGTGTCACTCCATTTAGGTCTATGAACATTTTCTTACCACCACAAAGAGAAAGTAGAGAATAGCCTACTTGAATACAATAGCGCTGGAGACAACTTCCTAAATAGAACACAATAGTGCAAGCACTGAGATCAATAATTAAAAAAATGAGACCCCATGTAACTGAAAAGCTTCTGTAAGGCAAAGGACACTGTCAATAGGAGTCAATTGGATAAAATGGCAGCCTACAGAATGGGAAAAGATCTTCACCAACCCCACATATGATAGAGGGCTGATTTCCAAAATATTTAAAGAACTTAAGAAACTATCCATCAACAAATCAAATAATCTAATTTAAAAATGGGGTAGAGAAAACAGAGAATTCACAACAGAGGAATCTCAAATGGATGAGAAACACTTAAAGACATTTTAAACATCCTTAACCATAAGGGAAATGCAACTCTAAATCACTCTGAGATTCTTTCTTACACCTGTCAGAATGGCTAAGATGAAAAACACAAGGGTCAGCTTATGCTGGAGAGGATGTCGAACAAGGGAAACACTCCTCCATTGTTGGTGGGAGTGCACATCTGTACAGTCACTTTGGAGATAAATGTGGCAATGCCTTAGAAAATTGGAAATCAATCTACCTCAAAACCAGCTATATCTCTTTTGGGCAGATACCCAAAAGTTACTCCATCCTTCCGGAAGAACACTTGCCCATCTATGTTCATAGCTCCTTTATTCACAATAATCAGAAACTGGAAATAACCTATATGTCTCTCAACTGAAGAATGAATAAAGAAAATGTATATTACTCAACAGTCAGAAAAGATGACAGGCAAATGGATCTCTACTTCTAGGAAAAAATCATCCTGAGTGAGGTAACCCAGACCAAAAAGACAAACATGATCTATACTCACCTGTAAGTGGGTCTTACCTATTGAGTAAGTGACAGTCATGCTATAATCCACAGACACAAAAAGGAAAAGCAACAATGATGGCTCTAGGAGGGATTCGAGGATCTTCCTGGGAAGGATAAATAAAATAGATTTTCTAAGTGGGACTGGGAGTGGGTGGGAATTGGAACAGGAGGACCTGGAGGGGAAGGAGGGATAGAGTTTTGGGGAGAGATGACTAAAATTTGGGGACATTTTGACAGGATGTGGAAATTTGGTATAGTGAAAACTTCCTGGAGCATATTAGGGTGACTCTATTGATGACTTCTAGTAATGGAAGATGCAGAGTCTGAACTGGCCATTTTCTGGAACCAGGCAACCCTTCCAGTGTTGTAACTGAGACGCCAGTCCAACCACAAAACCTTAGGCATATATTCTGTTCTGACTGCAAGATGTGCTGGGGAAGTGGTTGCTCCGAGCTTGTGGGAGTAATCAGCCAATGAGTGGTCTAACTTGAGACCCATGCCATGAGAGGGAGATCAGGCCTCACACTGCCTGGATGGCTAGGAATGGGACACTGGATGGCTCTGAGACCTGGGTAGAATCAAACACAACTGACAAAAACAAGTCAATGAAATGATTCTTAATGATATTCTGCTATACTCATAGACTGGTACCTAGACCAGTCATCACCAGAGAGGCTTCCTCCACCAGGTGATAGGAGACGATGCAGAGACCCACAGGCAAAAAATAGGGGGAGCCTGGGGAACCCAGTGGAAGAGGAGCAGGAAGGATTGTAGGAGTCAGAGGGGTTGAGGATACCATAAGAGCAAGTCCCACAGACTAAGTAGAGATCTTAGAGACTTGCAGAGACTTGAACGTCAATTACAGAGCCTGCATGGGTTTTCATGGTCCTTGTTTCATGAATTCCAAGAATAAATATGTTGTGGGTGTTTATCTTGGGGTTTTTCTTTGACTCCTAAAAGTGGGAGTGGAGGTGTCTCTGACTCCTTTATTTGCTCTTAGGACCCTTTCCTTCCTGTTAGGTTGCCTCATCCAGCCTTAATGGGAGAATTTGTATCTAGTTGTCCTACATCTTGTTATGATTTGTTTGTTGATATCCCTGGGAGGCCTGCTCTCTTTTCTGAAGTGAAACTGAGGAATAATGGATCTGGGGAAGAGAAGGAGGGGACGCTAGGATAAGTTTAGGGAGGGGAGACTGCAGTCAGCATGTGCTGTATGAGAGAAGAATAAAAAGAAAATTGGAAAAGTAAAACTAATAAAGATCTTTGGACCAAATAGTTGTAATTTTATCGTTTTAGAAGAAAAATCTGTCAATAAAAAGTTACTAGAGGAAGACTGGAAATTGTGTTAATATTACCTTTTAAAAGATAAATAGAAGCAAAAAGAGGCTTAATTTTCCTTACTGAAAAGACAGGAAATTTTCTTCAATCTTATCTGTTTGACGTTCAAGCTAAGCTATGTAGCTAAAGACAACCTAGAGATTTGCCACCTGCCTCTACCTTCTCCAGTGCTGAGATTCTAGGCCTGTCTTTCCATGTTAATTAAGTTTATTTGGTGCTGGGGATTGTTCCTAGGGCTTTGTGCATGCTAGGCCAGCCTCTATCAACTGTGCCATGGATATAACCCATTCCCACTTGGTTTATGGTGTGTGTGTGTGTGTGTTTAAAGATTTACTTTTGAAAACTTGGAACTACTTTCTTCTCTGAAATGTATAGATAGCATTGTGAAGAAAAGACAAGATTTTGGTCTTCTTTTTGACTCATTTGTTACTTCTGAAAAATTGGGGAACCATCTTTTTATTACCTACACATCTGGAATTACATCTTGTTTCACAGTCTCTGCAGGACTGCAGGAGACTAACTCTTTGAAGGCACCTTTCTCTAAGCCGTGGATGCGGGAAGCTGTGAGAAGCTGGTTTCATGTCCTGATAAACTCAGTGGTAATACTGACTGAAAGAAATTACAGCAGCAGAGATTAACCAGGAGTTGAGCAGGCTTTTTATCATACTTGACAGCCAGCACTCAGGGAGGGAAGAGAATCTGGGGCTTCCTGTGGGGTGCAGTAGTTACAGAAGTGAGCTTTATAGGGGGAAGAACAGTGGCAAGTTTAGATGTTAGCTAGTCAGGCCCTGATTGGTGCAAATGAAACCCTTTCCAATGAGAAAATGGAGGAAGCTGCTAGCTGTGAAGTTGGGAGTGCAGAATGGTAGTTTTTTTTTTGTTTGTTCGTTTGTCTTTGTTTTTTCATCAGAAGAACTGAAACACATCACCTTGTCATTAACGTGCTGGCGAAGGTAGACTGACAAAATGGTGTCACTCATTTTAAGCTCTGTCAGAGACTAGAGGAAAAGAAATAGTTGCTGCTGACTGGCAAGTCAGTTTATTCAGGGCTAGTTGTTCCTTAAGGGGCTGTGCCTTCTTGGCTGTCCAGGCTGGGATGGCTTTCTGACTGAAAATTCTTAGCAGTTGTTTCTGATTCTATCACATTTGTGCCTTGTGTTCACTTCATTGCTTTCTTCCCCAAAGTCCTGTTGTGGAGAGGATTTGGGATTTTGATTGTATTTTCCCAACATTTTCAAACACAATACACATATAGAGTAAATATGTGTTTTTATTTTATGATTATAAATGTAGCAAAATAGCATTAAAACTCAAAATTCTTATATTCTTGTAAGACTTTAGAGAATGGGTCTCTAAAAACTACTTTCTATGTAAAGTAATACAGGCATTGATTAAAAACAAACCCCAAACCAGGTACATAAACAAAGTTCTTTATTATTGGTGTTCTCTCTCTTTCTTTCTATCTCTCTCTCGCACACACATCCATGATTTTCACTTTGAAGATGTTATAGATGAGTCATTGCCATGGTATTTTAGTAAGCAGAACCTAGTAATATTAGGAATTTGCATATCTTCATGTCAGGTATCTGGTTGAAAATGTATTCACCTTGTCTACTTCCAGTAAAGACTTACAGTGCCTCAGAACAGTGATTTCCTGTAAACAGAAAGTATGTATTATTTCAGAAGTAGGTGATTATTAAATATACAATAGGAGTTCATTTGCATAGTTAGCTATATTTGCTTCCTCTCAAACTAAAGATGTATTATTGGGAAAGTGACTCTCAGGAGGTAGAGGAAGAAGAAAAAAAGAAAGCAGGGAACCGAGGAAGAAGAGAAGGGAGGAAGAAGGAGGGAGGAGGGAGATATTGTTGTTAGTAATCACGCTTATGCAAGTCTACAAGTAAAAAGAACAAGTGGGGCAAAAGAAATACAAAATGCATAGTTTAACAAAAACACCAGAATATTTAATGTTAGAGCCAAGGATTGTGCAAAATAAAGGGAATGGTGCCCTCAGGGCAAGAGTCAATCCTGCTAAGCTTATAATTTATAAAGCCTACAAAACAACAACAAATCTAAGCTGTTATGGCTATGATGCAACGGTACCAGGTGCCATTCCTAGTTGGTAGTCAGATATGGCAGTGGCAAACATATGGCTCTGGCTTTCAAATCATACAGGAGTAAAGGAATTGTGGAATCTTCCTCTGTGGTTGAGGAGAGCTGCTGAGGCCAGATTTGTAGCAAGGGGTTCCCTGAGAAGCTGCTGTGTGAAACTGCAAATGAAGGCTGGATTGCTTTGGAGACCCCACCATGTTGGAGGGTTGAGTGATTCTGCCAAGGAGATCTGCATACAAAGAATGGAGCCTCCCTGCAACAGAGAAGTGTGCTGTAAACAACAAAGCTGGGATGGCATAGCTGTTTAATTACTTTGACATAAGACATGGAGTCATAGAATTTGGAGTTTGTCCTGCTGGATTTCAGTCTTGCTTTGGCCTAGTATTTCCTCACTATAACCCTATTGTCTTTTGGAATGATAACTTATATTCTGTGCTACAGTATTTTGGAAGTATTTAATTTTTTTTATTTTATTGGGAGCTGTAATTATGAGTTTCTTTGCCTCAAAGAAGAGGCTTTGGACTTTTAAACAGTGCTGAGACTGCAAAAGAGTATGGGACTTTTGGATTTGGACAAAATGAATTTTGCATTATGATTTGGCTGCAACCCTTTGGGAGCCATGGAGCAGAATGTGGTGGTTTAAATGAGAATGGCCCACATAGACTCATATATTTGAATATATAAGTCACCAGTTGGTGGAGCTGTTTAGGAAGGATTAGGAGGTGTGGCCTTATTGGAGGAGGTGTGTCACTGTGCAAAGGCTTTGTGGATTGAAGTAATTCCCAGTTCTCTGTCTTTGCTTTGTTGTTGTAGATCACAATGTCTGATCTCAGCTGTTTCTTCACTTTGTGCCAGCATGGACTTTAAACCTCTGTGCTGATTAGTTGTCCTAGGACAACTTGACACAACCTAGAGCCATTTGAGATGAGAGAATCTCAATTGAAAGACATCATCACAAGATTACCCCCGGGGCGGGGGAGGAGATTACCCTGTGGGTAAGTCTTCAGGTTGTTTTCTTAATTAGTGATTGATGTGGGAAGGCTCAGTCCCTTGAAGGTGCTGACACCCATAGGCTGGTGGTCCTGGATGCTAGAATAAAGCAGGCTGAGCAATCCACTAAGCAGCATTCCTTTATGAGCTCTGCATCAGCTTCCGCCTCCAGGTTCCTGCCCTAACTTCCCTCATGATGGATTGTGATCAGGAAATAAACCCTTTCCTCCCCCAAGCTGCTTTGGGTCTTGACATCTTATCATAGCAATAGAAATCCCAACTAAGACACCCTTTGAAACCATAAGCCAAGCTAAATGATTTCTTTTATAAGTAGCCTTGGTCACAGTGTTTTATTATAGTGATAAAAGAGTAACTTAACACAGACATCTACTGTGTAGAAGGCTGCAGTGGTCAGAAGCACCAGCAAGTCTTAGAAGAACTTTTCCTATTAATTTCTTTTTGGAAAGCAAACTTTGACTGAGCATGAGAGACAAGGGAGCAGGGATATCCTTGAAAACAATAGAGGCCTCCTAGGATCAGATGAGAATTAAGGATCTGGGTGCTCATGGTCAGAAAAATAATCCACTCGGTTAGAGACCTCCAAGTCCTTGTTTCATGAATTCCAAGAATAAAATTCATCAAATAGGAAGCGTTTCAGTCTTCAGAAGATGCTCCTCACTGTAGGTGTGAGCAAAAGGTAAAGAACTGTTCCTGCTCTTAATGGCTCAAGATCACAAAGTACAAGCAGTATTTTTCAATTTTATAAAATAATAAGGGTGACTAGGCAATAATAAATAATACTAGTTGTTGGGCCAGATGTAGTGCTATTTGCCTGCAGTTTACGTTACTTGAGAAACTGAGGCAGAAAGAACAGTGGATAATAGCAGCACTGGACCAGCCTGGGCAACATATTGCAACTCCTGTCTTAAGAGAGCAAAACAAAAGAAAACAACGACAAAAACTGTTGTTGATGGAACAAGTGTTTTTCTAGAAGTCATCAGATTTTTCAATTATATGTGCCAATGAAATGTGTATTTTTTTTCGGCCTCTATTTCCTTATTACATTAAAGTTCTGAAACTAGTAATTCTATTTCATGCCCTGACCAGTAAAATAAAATGAGAAAAGCAAAGTCAATAAACTAAATCCATATATATCACATTTTTAAAAAAGAAATCCATTCATTTGTTGGTGGCCATAGGGACTGGCTCCATTTCTTGGTTATCATTAAAAGTTAAACACTGGCAAATACAGGTATCTCTGCTGTATGCTGACTTAGATTCCATGAAGCATACTCTGAAGAGTGCTGTTGCTGGCTTGTTTTTCTGTCCTTTCTAAGTCTTTCCATTTTTGTTTCAGTGTTGTACCTAGGATATTAAGCCTCCTAGATGGTTATTAAAGATGGTTACCAACATTTTCTCTGCTCTTGTCAGGGTTGCCCTGATCTCTTCCATTCCCATTAAAGACTTTGCTCAGATGTTGGTAATCCTTCATTGTCTGTCCAGGATTAGAATGAGAGATCAGAGCTCCTGACTGCATGGGCAGTCTGCATTTACACCGCAGATTGGAAGGCTCCGAGGAAGTAGCTTCACAGGAATACTTAGATATTTTCTTTACAGAAGATCATGTTCTATCTGGAAAATGAGTGTCAGGCCTTTCCCACCATGGCATTCAGATTTGCCTCGGGTCTACTGTGGTGAGGCCAACTGACCACAGATGCAAACTCTAAAGTGGTGAGCGGAAATAAGGTTTTTTTTCCTTTCAGTTGATTCCCTCAGCTGGGTGTGGTAGTGCACATTTGTGAATCTGGCATTTGGGAGGCTAAGGCCAAAAGATTGGGAATTCAGGGATAGACTCAGTTCATAGTGAGTCTGGGATCAGTGTGAGCTATGTGAGACCTTATTTCAAAAACAAACAAAAGAAGAAAGTTGGTTTTCTCAAGTACTTTGTCACAGAAATAGACGACAAACAAAAAGGAAAATTGCCGTGTGTGAGCAAGAGCATTATTTCTTAGACCTTCCATAAGCAGAAGTTTCCTTTGAATAAAGAGGATGGTGGCTCTGGGACACCACACCTTCATCTTGAATCAGGTAAGAGACTTCCACAGACTGTTATGGTTTTATGGAGTAAGGGTAACCCAGACTCAGGGACAGGGACACCATACTGTATTGTTCTGACTTAATTAATGATTGATGGTGAATTGGCAAAGAAAAAAATGTGTCACACAGGATTAAAAAAAAGCACAGACGTGTTAAATTTCAGAGTGTTCTCCAACGGAAACATGTTGGGTAGCTTTTAGATTTTCTTGCTCATCTCATGGCTAAAGCAGATAAGGATAGGAGAGACACAAGATGTAGCTCCCAAGGGCAGGTTCCCAAGCATCCACGCACTCCAGTTAGGCCTCATCTCCAAAATTCTGTCACTGCCTTTAACACTTCAGATTATGAACCTGTCAGTAGATGAATCCACAGATGAGGTCAGAGTCCTCATGTGGTAATCACGTTATACCTCTGAATGTTGTTACATGAGGCTCTAGACTTTACCTCATGAGTCTTTGGCCGGCCCTCCACATCCAAGCTGCGGTGTCTGTAGCTAAGAATAGGTCTAAACAGCTGAACACAAAGAGTGCTTTTGGCTGTGATCTCCCCACTTGTGGTTTAAAAGGAATCTGGCTTTGTAGCTACATGCTGTTGAGTCAGAAATTCCTCTACTCACAAGCAAAAATACAGTGAGGTAATTCAGAGAAACTTATGGGAAAATGGCCACTTTCCAGCCATTGTGGGTGTTCACATTTTAAAATAGATGGAGAGCGATGTCTGCTAATTACACACAGAGTGACGTGCATTTCAAGCATCCTAATATAAACATTCTTTTAAAGAAGTCAATCACAGGATAAATATGGGATTTGAAAACCTTAAGGAAAACTCTTTCTTTAAAACTGAAAAATATGTTAGCTTGCTATTGTAAGAATAGCCTTTCTGAGGAAGGGGGTTTCTCATGCTTTGCTAGATACATGAACCTTGCTGACACTCTCTGGGTCAGGGCTCTGGAAACCATCAATGCTCTGGGAATATGGCCCAAGTAAAAGAGGGGATAGAGTGAGTGGTGCAGAAAAGACTCTTGCAAGAATCTTTATAATGCGTTATTGGTAGAGATCGCGAGGGTAAGTTTCCTAAGTGAGAGGAGGATGTATAAATTAACATGTGAAGACTTTTGCTTCCCTGTTTTCTATGTTACTGTGTTGTTTCTAGGGGAAACCCACACCAGCTCTCTTTCTCTTGCTAAGACTGCTCCATGGACCTGCTGTCATAACTAAACAAATATAGTAGGAAAACATTTATTTACAATGTGTCTTGGGAAATTACTGCCAGCTATCAGGGGCCAAGATTCCATGTGTTTAGATTTGTCTTAAACGAAAAAAGAACCTCTCTGTGTAATTTTAGCCAAGTTTACTTAAAACTTTTTATTATTACTAGTTTGCAGGCAGAATGTGATATTTCCCGTCCTGGGTAGCAATAATTTGAAAAATGTCTAATTTAGCATAAAATGTCTCTGCTAACTTTATGGATCTGTATTAAAGCATGTGAAGAGAGCTGGCAGAGTAGGCGTGGCTGTCTGCTTGTGCTTTTGTCGATGGGAGGACGTTCAGAACAGTTGTTGCTCTTTGGTGGATACAGGTTTTCATTCTGTATGTTCTCAGATCTCCTATGGTTCTTCTGAAATCTAGCCCAGGCTCCCAACTGTGTCATTTCTTTGAAAAGGCATATCTAATTCTAATAATATTGACCTCATTCCAAATCACACTCTGTCTTTGGCACATGCACCCAGAAAGATGTCAGCTGGTGTGCTAGGAAATGAAGAGAGAGCTGTGTTCTGGGTCCCAGTGCTGGGAGCCTTGTAACTGGCTTTTGCTCATTGGACCTTGCTGCTGCAGCCAGGTGTAAGCAGACAAGGTCCTGACATAACCCAGCATCAGCCGCCATGCCTCTCTCTCCTGTTTCCTGTGCAATGTGGAAAGATTCAGGAGTTATAAAGCCACATTTAGCCACTTGGTAATAGCAGCCAGAGGGCCAAAGCTCCTTCCTTCCATCTCTAAGGTAATGCCACACGTTCTCCTGGCCTTTGGGGAAAAAGGATATGCAGGTTTGGAGGAAGGATTAGATCATAGGTTTACATAAGCTAAGTCCTTCGTGTGTCTGCAAGGTGGGGGTCCCTGAAAGCAGCTGATGTAGTTCTAGCCCAAGACTGAGAAACAGGGTCTGATGGTCTACGAATGTCGACTGTGCTGTCTGAGAGCAAAGATGGGGATACCATATCTCAGAAATGGAAAGACAATCTTTCCTTTTTTGTTCAGGTCTTCAAAGGATTAAATGGTCTCCATTTACACTGCTAATTGGACAACATCCTTTATTAGGTCCCCATCTCTAAATGGACATCTTAACCACAGAGACATCTTACAAGGGTGTTCCCAGGTCCTATCTTTAAAGCAGTCCAAATCTCCTCCACCCCCACTCCAAGATAACATCAGTTCTCAGTCACTGCGGAGAGGAGACACTCTACTTTCAGTGGAGAACTGGATCACGGGGAACCTGTCGGCACACAGTGAAATACAGAAGAGTGGAGTCAGTGTCGTCTCTGCACTAAGTTGTGCCACTTCAAGGACTGTGAGTTTGCAAAGGGCATTGTGAAGAATGTAGGAACAATTTATTTCAAATTATTCTCATTTCTTACATAATGTGCATGCTCTGTTATAGAAGGAGCATGTGGAGACTTTTTCATATGCTATGAAAAGTCACCTGTAGTTGACATCAGACCATTACACCAAGTACAGGACTCTTCAAAGCATAGTGCTGGGGTGCACGCACACAATACAGACCCGTGAAGCCAACTCCAGGCCAGATGTTTTTTTTTTTTTTGTGGGGTGGGGATGGTTATAGTTGATATGGTAAAAGTAAAATGCTTCAGTTCACTGAAGGGTGCAGTGGCAGAAATGCTGCAGGTCCCTGAGTGGTGGCGGTGGGTAGCAGACTATGAGACCACACCACAGGTCTCTGAGCAGCAACAGGCCCTGAGACCATGGCGGGCCACGAAGGCTGCCAGTCCCAGGCATGGAGACCTTGAGTGGCCAATGGGACATGAGGGCCAGCAGGTCCTAGGCAGGAAGCCATGTGGCGGGTGAGAGACAGAGATAGATAGGCAAGCCATGTAGTGTGAGTTTGGGTATTTATTTAGTGGGTTATGGAAGAAGGGAAGGGGAAAGGGGGAGAGGGAGAAGAGCAGCAGAGAATCAGAGAGAGAGAAAGAAAGAGAGAGAGATAGAGAGATAGAGAGAGAGAGAGAGAGAGAACAAGAGGGGGGGGCTTGTCTCTTAAAGGGACAGGACAGACAATTACAATAGTTTTTGTTTCTTTTGTTTTGAATTTTTAAGATTATCTCTTATGAGTCCCAGGCTGTCCTCAAATTCACTATGTATTCACTAAGGATAACCTTGAACTTCTGATCATCCCACCACTACTTCCCAGGTACTAAATTCAAGTTGTATGGCACCATGTCTAGCTGCAGTCCAGTTTTTGGGAGGATTCTGCATTTAGTATCAATATGTTGGTTTAAAATAATATTAGGGAGCTGGAGAGATGGCTCAGCACGTCTCATAACTCCAGTTCTTGAGGATCTGATACGCTTACGTAGACATATATTTAGGCAAAACATCAATGCTCTTGAAATAAAAATAAATAAAATAATATGATACGAATACTTGAGAGGCAGAGGCACAAAGACTAGCACAAGCTTGAACCCAGCCAGGGTTACATAGAGTCCCTGTGCCAAACCAACTAAGCAATGATAATGCTGATGATGACCCAAAAGCACAAACTGAAGACCAGTGTTTAGGCTAGCTAGTTTTATATCAATTTCAAACAAGCTAGAGTCACCTGAAAGGACAGACCCTTAATTGAGAAAATGCTTCCATAAGATCCAGCTGTAGGGCATTTTCTTAATTAAAGATTGATGGGGGCAGCCCATTGAAAGTGGGACCATCTTTTGACTGGTGGTCCTGGGTTCTATAAGAAAGCAGGCTGAGCAAGCCAAGAAGAACAAACCAGCACCCCTCCACAGTCTCTGCATCAGCTCCTGCCTCCACGTTTCCGCCCTGTTTGAGTTCCTAGCCTAACTTCTTTTAGTGATGGACAATGATGACCTTGCTTTTGGTCACTGTGTTTCATCATGAAAATAGTAACTCTAACTAAGAAACCACTGAATGATTCTATGGTTTTTGATTTTAGTTTTTGTGTTTGTTTATTTACCATTTTAAATGCAGGAATTCTTCTGAAGCTGCAAACTGAAGTTCATTGTGCTCCCTCAGCCTGTGTGCTTGCTACCTAAAGCAGAATCTGCCAAACATGGGATTTTATGAGTTGCCTTATTTGGGGAGTTATTCCACAGAACATACAGACTGGGAATTGGATACCAAAAAATAAGAAATCAATGTGATGGTCAATTTTACAAGCAAACTTAACTAGGAAAAATGAAACCTAGATCATTAAATAGTCTTTGGGTGTCTCTGAGACCAGTAGCCAGGGTAGATAAACATATGGATTGTACAACAGAGTAACTAAATTGCTATCAATGCTGTTGATGGACATCATTCAGTCTTTATTACCCTTCTCATTCTGAGCTGGAACTCTCTTCTCTGCTCTCAGCCAGAAGACTCTACATTCTCAGACCATAAAATCCCTGCTTCTCAGCCAACAGCTTGAGCTAGAACTCACTTGTTTTCCTGGGGTCCCACCTTGCAGAAAGATCAGGGACTTAGCTCATGTAAAACTGTGAACTAATCCTTCTTGTAGACTTGTCTATCACATTGCCTGTTCTCTGAAGAACGCTGCTGAACAGGGGAGTGTCACTGAGACAATTCCAGCTTTGGATCACCTCTGAAAGGCCAGAAGAGTGTGCCTCAGTCTTCTTGCGAAGACACAGACAGCCCAGAGTCTTATGACATGTGTGTAGTTACAAGCAGAGCTGACACAAGTGCCTATCTTGTTATGTAGCAAAGGATAAACTTGGACTCCTGGGGATGTATCTTGGGGGATTATGAATCATTGTCATGCCCAATATAGTAACATTTATAATATTTTAGCTTCAAACACTGAGGCATAGTAAATGTAGTAAGAACAGAAAGCAGAATCTAAAAGAAATAGGGCATTCTGTCACTTTTCAAAGTCTTTCAACTGTGTTTTAAAAAACAAACAGACAAACAAAACTCCCTATTAGAGCATCTTTCAGTTCCAAGGGAAAAAACACAGTTCTATGTACATCAGATTTAGGGCTTTCTTAGCATTGCTAGGTGGTGTCTGTCTGGAACAACTGTATCTTTCTTGGTTCTTGGCATCTTAAAAAAGAAAAAGAAAACTAAAGAAGCACATATAATAGTACAGCCATTATGTGGCAAAGTCCTCATGGATATACAAAGTAGAATATGAATATTAAGTGATGGATAAGAATATTTGAGTTAACTTCCAGATTTCTCTGGAAGCTCACCTAGTGGACTCAGTTTGCCTTAGTTTGGAGGCTTTCTAAATCAGTCCAGGCTAGCCTGGATTGCTGCTCCTTGTTCCCATATATATTCCAGAATATGTCTGCAAACAAGAGGAGGAAGTTATTCAGACAGACACCACCACAGAAAAACACAACTAGTCAAAATGCAGAGTTGTGGATCCCAGTCAGAATGGGTAAGTCTACAAAGAACCTAAGGCTCAGGGAACATTGTGGAAGAAGGGGCAGAAATACTGTAAGAGCCAGAGGTTAAGGGAGTTTCCTAAGAGACCGTGTAACATCAGAAGCTACACTGATAAATTCTTACCAACATGACTGTTTAATACACTGAATAAGGATGACATTAATGGGCATGTCAAACTGGATACAGAAAAGCCTATAAGGTATCAAGCTTACATAAAGAACTATAGGAAACTGAGAAAAGCTGGGAATGGGAGACTGAACTTCCCCAGGGGAAAAATACACTAATTGTCTAGTATCAATGGTAAGCCTTGAAAAATACATATGAGTATATATCTAAGAATATATATTCATATTTATATATTTAGCAATATATTTTATATATGCAATAATAATTAATGGAAAAAGAGGCCATGATTTTGAAGGAGGAGATATAAAGAGTTTGGAAAGAAAAGGGAGAAATGTAATTATTTCAAATATTAAATCTCAAATATTAAAAAAAGAGGTTACTAAGTGATTCCAGGTTTTACAGGTTGTAGTAACTCTTGAGAGTGCTGTGTGTGCAGCTCAATGCAGTTGGGAGTTCTGGACTTCTAAGTGTGTCACCAAAAAAGGGTGTGATGGCTATTCTTGGTTGACTACACTTGGAAGAAACTACAATCCAGAAATCGAGGCACATCTGTGATACATTTTTTTGCTTGGTTTGAAGTAGGTAGATCCACTTTTAGACCCAATCTTTGAGGTAGGAAGATTCACACCCTTTGATTCAAATCTTGCAGTGGGAGGACTCGCCTCTAATCTGGGCCACACCTTAAGTTAGAAACCTATATAAGGACATGGAAGAAGGAAGCTTTGGCTCTTTGCCTGCTTGCCCTCCTTGCTAGCAAGTTCATTTCTTCGCTGGCATTAAAGATGCCTTCCTCCTCCTCCTCCTCCTCCTCCTCCTCCTCCTCCTCTTCCTCCTCTTCCTCCTCCTCCTCCTCTTCCTCCTCCTCCTCCTCCTCTTCCTCCTCCTCCTCCTCCTCTTCTTCTTCTTCTTCTTCTTCTTCTTCCTCTTCTTCCTCCTCTTCTTCTTCTTCTTCTTCTTCTTCTTCTTCTTCTTCTTCTTCTCTGGATTAGTTGGACTATAGCCTGTAGGTCACTCTAACAAATCATATATACATATATATGTATATATGTATATATGTATGTATGTATGTATATATGTACGTATATATGTATATATGTATGTATATATGTATATATGTATGTATGTATATATGTATGTATATATGTATATATGTATGTATATATGTATATATGCATATATGTATATATGTATATATATATATGTGTGTGAGAGAGAGAGAGAGAAAGAGAGAGATAGAGATAGAGACCTAGTTTCTGAGATATTCCTTTACTTGCCTGCTTCAAGAAAGACTGTTTTATTAACAAAATGATGACCAAACAAAGACAGAGCAGAGCAAAAGACAAT
Source organism: Arvicola amphibius (assembly GCF_903992535.2). Lineage (NCBI taxonomy): Eukaryota > Metazoa > Chordata > Mammalia > Rodentia > Cricetidae > Arvicola > Arvicola amphibius. The sequence goes on from NC_052057.2 coordinate 81,773,553, forward strand.
ATTGTGAAAATATTGATGAAATAGCTGCTTGCATCTATACTATGGCAAAATTATTAAAATAAAAAGTGAAGAATATTATTTGATAGATAAAAGGTACATCTTAATACTTTCTAGATTTCTCTCTGATAATGTAAAAAGAAAGCATTATCAGTTTACTGTGTTGGGTGATAGTTATTTTAAACCTAGCTGTCATAGTTAATACAGACTTAGTTACACTTTCTCTCAAAATCAATTGTTTTCTGGGAAAGGAGAGCAAGCCAGTTGCCTGCCATTTTCTAACAAACTCTCTTGCTGTTTTCCCCACCCCAAGGCTTCTTTCAACTCTCTTCTTAATTTTGTTTATTATCATGCGCTGATGTTTTTCTATATAAAGTCAAGGCAATCATCTAATTGCCCTTAAAATTCAATTTGTATTTATTTTTTAATAGTAATGTAAGAGGGAAACTCTACTCATCACATTCTGATTTCTGCATTCAATGAAGTTCTTTGTGATGCCACTCTGTGCAGAAGGCCATGTGCAGAAAGCCACTCACACTGAGTGCTGCCTGCCCTCACCGACTATCTGGAAACTTCCGATAATACCTGCCCTAATCAGCCATCTTCATCATCCAAGTTTGTGCTTCTTTCTTTTTCATTTAACTCAACCTGTGAAGTTTTAGATATATTGTTGAGGGATAATCAGGTCCTTGAGTTAGTGATTATTTCCCTGGTTGTATCGCTTTCTTCCTTTTGTGCCAGGGCATGATCTCCATAGAAAGTGTCAAGCCTTGAATGAGCTGTGGTAACATAAGTGAAGGTGACAGTTATGGTTTTTCTGTTGATCCAAAATCTGAGCTTTTATTTAGAAATTAAATAAATGAAAAAAAGAAAGAGTTATATAGCATCAATTTTTACTTTGGGGAGTTCATCAAACAACATGCCAAAATGGCATTGTGTTTAGAGAAACTGATTCTGAAGCAATTCAGGACTCTATTGATTCTTCATCCCATGACAAAGCTCCATGTCGTCATGTCAAGTTTTATATCTTTGTGAAGCCAATAAGAAAGGATAGCCTATCACCACTTAAGATTTATGACCTATAACTTGTGTAGGTCCACTATTTTCTACATCTGTGTAGTGGTCATTTAGTTTTATAGATTGGTAAACATAGGTTCTGAAAGCTTCAATATCTGTGTACAGTCACTAGAGCTCATGAAACCCTTTAGTTATATATTCGCTAAAGTGATCATTATGCTTTTCAACCAGTGTTCTAATTTGAGATATTTTATTTTACTAGCCTTGTAGAAAAAAAAGTCAAGCAACCACACTTTCTATGGATATCACACGTAGAAAAGTAAGCCTGCTTACTTCCTCAAATATAAACTGATGATTGAAGTATTTAACTGAAGAAGTACAATTTTTAGTGATGTTTAGTTCAGTCCCTTGAGTGTTTATTGAAATACATTTGGGATACATGGGGCATGGGGTTTATCTCATTAGTCACTTCTGGTTCCTATGCAGTGTTTTGATAACATAGACCTTCACTTGAACTTCCAAACTGCCATTTGTCTTTCATCTCAGCTTAGCATTTTCTTAGATAGTAAAAGAGTTGTTTCATATACTCGTGAGTCTCTAACACAATGTGATACTTGTAGATTCATATTTTGTCATAAAAACTGTGATAACTCTGATGGTTTAAATATAAAGTATTCTCCAAAGTCTCATAGTTCCAGGCTGGTGGCTTTATAGAGAGATGACTGGGTCAGGTCAATGCTCACCTCCACAGTGGATTACCCATTTGTATAATTTTGCTTGAATGTTTACTAGGAGGTACAGACTAGTGAAAGGAAGTAGGGTACCAAGCATGTTGGAAGGTTATACCTCATTCCTAGCTGTTTTTATACATTTATCTACTTTTTGGTAGCCACAGGTTGTCACCTTCTCTTTATCATGTTTTAGCATGCATTTCCACCATGATATGTGTGGGTATACCACATGGATGGATGCATGTGAGGACCGAAGTTGACTTGTATGACTTCCTCAATTACTCTCCATTTAACCGAGGCAGGGTGTCTTGCTGAGCCCCAAGCATGCTGATTTGATTTGGCTAGGCTAGCTGGCTACACTAAAGCAGGATGCCATGCCTATGCCTCTCTAGTGCTAGAATTATAAGGAATTTCCTTGCCTGACCAATTTTACCTAAGATATTGACTATATGGTATTTGAACTCAGATCCTCAAGTTTGCCCAGCAAAGCTTTATCCACTGAATCATCTCACCAGCTCCTATGTGAATTTCAATTTTAAAGTGTTTATTACTGTTCAGAAGACTGGGGGTGACCATCCACATAGAGAAGATAAGTAGAGAATATGTTATCTGAGTAATTCTTTGAAATCTGTACTAAATTTCTCATTGGATACAGCAGCAAGATCCTTATCATGGGAATTTGGTTCATAATGATATGCATAGCTAACTGTTTTAGAGGAAGGATGAGATTTTTTTCAAAAGAAACTTAAAATGTAGTCTGAAGATCTGGAACATAAGCTTAAAAGCCCATTGTGTTGCCTGAAGGAAGTAGTGGTCTTAGGCCTGATCACTTCTTATCTGTGTTGTTAAAATCTAGAGTTCAATAAGCTCTAGGATCTGTAGTTTTATCTATTTTTGTATTCCTAGCACTAGGGAAGGACTTGGCATATACAAAACACTCAGGAAATGTCTGATGCTTTGCCCAAACAAGCAGAAAAGCATAGACAGATAACCATTCCCATTAATTTCCTTTTTCTTCTTATTTAGAGAAAAATTATCAGAAAACTTATTTTTCCTGTCTTAGTTCCTTAAAAAATCCCTATAGTGAGGATTATGAATGTGAAGAGATAATTCATCTGCTCTGTTGGAAGATGGAGAAAAGAATATAATTTAAATGATAAGGTTCAATAAACAAAAGCATCTTGCCTTCTAAGTATCTAAGTCATTTATGTGAAAAGCTATTAGGTATTAATTGTATTATTATGATTCTGAAACTTTGCCTGCTTTGATAATTTATGGTAATAGCTTTCTGTGAAGTCTCAGGAGAATTTGAATAAATAGACATAATTTGATCATGTTTGATGATATTTAAGCAAATTTCTAGTTTTGTATAATTCGTACTATTTCTTCTCAAGTTTCTCTATTCACAGGAAATTATAACAAATTTGTAATACATAAAATGTTCTCCCTTGAGATTTGTTGCTGAAACTGATGAGAAATATTCTGAACCTAAAAGAGGACACATTAGAAAGATATATGACCATTAGATCCTGAATTGGTTTGTCATCTCCAAATTTAATATTTAAAATGTCAATCTTAGAATTCTCTAATAAATGAAAATATCTTTTCCACTTTCACAATATGAGTAAGTGAGTTTAGTTGTTAATGGGCGTAAAACCATGGCAACACCATAGACACTCTCATTTGCTAACTCAGCTAAGAAAAACATAGTGGGCTCAGAGCTTTAAGTAAAATCTCTTAGGCTAGAAGATAGTAAATGAGAAGGCCTGAATGCCACTGTCATTGTTGTTCAGTCAAAATTTTGCACTCCTTACAGATAATGGCAGTGCATTATTGAAGTGTCAATGTTCCAAAAAGTAACATCAAATGCTACTTGAGGTGTTTCCACCAAGTCAGGCTGTATCTTAAAGCATATGTAGGGTTCTTAGTAATGATATTCCTAGTGAGGATGGGAGAAATAGAGATGCAAGAAACAGAAGATAATTCTTTGAAAGTTTTAAGCTTCACTACTTCTGCAAAGTCCTTCTTGTCTTGTGTTATGGTTTGAATATGTGATGTCTTCCAGAGGTTACTGTGTTTGGACATTTGGCCTCCTGGATAGCACTGCTATTTGGGGAGATTGTAGATCCTTTAGGAAGTGGGATGTAAGAGTTATATCGCGGCCCTGGCTCCAGCCCCTACTTTCAGTTCTTGGCTCTCCAAAATGTGAAGAACCCTAACCACATTCTCTTGCTGCTATGAACCCTGTCATGCTTTTCCCCACACAAAGGACTTTGTTGTTTCAGACTATGATCTGAAATGAATCCTTTCTCCATTATTTAGCATCTTTTCAAGTATTTAATCACCATGATAGGAAAAAGTAACCAATATGCCATATAAAGTAACATGTAGAGATTTGGAATGGGACATGACTGTTGGTGGGAAGAATTATTCTATTACACCAATTGATGATTATAGACTGTATTTAAGAGTGTGTGTGGGTATTTAAAACTCTTATAATTGTGGAAAATAGGAACTTACTTTTATTATCTATCTCTATCTATCTATCTATCTATCTATCTATCTATCTATCTATATCTATCTATCATCTATCTATCTATTTTGAGTCAGGGTTTCTTTGTATAGCCCTGGCCATCCTGGACCAGGCTGACTTCAAACTCAGTAATTCACCTGCCTCTGCTTCACATATGTGGTAGAACTTCCATTTAAGTGGTCTTGTGGAGTAGTTACTGCCTACAGGATGTGCAGAGAAATGGTGAGTGTAGCATCTTGGCTAAGTGGGTCAAAGCTACAGTCTGCCTCCCTATCTTTTGTCAACCGTCCAGATGAGGAAAATATAACAGAGGACTCCAAGCCCCTGAGAACTATGAAATTATTAGTCAGAAGCATCTGAGGGTCGCTCATATTGCATAGAGCATACCGATCACTCTCATTGCACTGCAATTGGAGCAAGAGTTACTATGAAGCTGATGAGATTTGGGATGTTGTTGTTGTTGTTGTTTAGAGCATTGACCTAATCATTAGCCATAGAAAAAGTTGAAAGCCAGACAATCTCTCATTCTTTTCATCATTCAGGACAAGAAAGTAAGGCTCATACATAACCACAGGAACCCACTACTTCTTCATCCAGAAAAGCACAGCAGGGACTGTAGAGATCATACCCATTTCTGTGAGACTCTTTATTTGTGCTTCAGTGGTACCTGCCTCCAACCCATATTGACATACCACTGCCTGTTTAGTGTCTGGCATAGAACTAAACTGAAGTGGATTGTTCCAACTTCAGCTCATTTTAATTTGTGACATTTGATGCCTTAAATTATTTCTTATATGGTTCAAACATATAATACACTGCTTTATGAATATAGATTATTTTCATATGGTATCTTTTAACACTATACTAGCATTCAAAATGGAAATCCATTAATAACTCTTAATTTTGAGAACAACACTTTTTGATCTTTGATCACTCTGAATATCCCTAAGGAGAATATATTCTGCCATTGATGAATTTAAAGTGGCTTTAACAAAATTTTTCCTTTTATACATGTCATCAATAAATATAAAATTGGAAAAATCAGAATCAGTCTGGTCATTGATCATATATTTAGGGCATAAATTTTTAAGATAATTTTGCTTTCAGCTTTGTTTTAAAAGTTGGTGTACAAATGTGTTGCCAAGACTGCATGAAAAAAAGTGTCCCCGAGGAATACAACATCAGGATAATTTAGTTAAGTGCGCAGGGATGTGAGGAAGATCTAGGAATCACTCAGGGGCTACAATATACTCCATATGAAAAATTTAATTAAAAATGAAGGAAATAGCAACAAAAAGTGCCTTTCTACAGAAAAAAAAAGCATTTTCAGCTAGTTTAGAATTTGTGAACACCATCTACTTGTTTCAGAAAGAGGAGGAGCAGTGGCCAGAAGCATCGGCCATGAGTCCTGCACAGGTATGAGTGAGGATGACAGCTACAGCTACAGCACAAGGCTGCTTAGAGGCAGGGCAGGCAGGGCAAAGACAGAGAGATGGAAGTTAGGGTGTAGTGGTTCTTGCTTCCTGTTGTGGAAGGCTTTGGTGCCTTAGTTACCGTTCTCATGCTGATCAAAGGCAATATGACCATGATAACTCTTACGAAAGAAATCATTTAATTGGGAGTTTGCTTGCAGTTTCAGAGGCTTAAAATATTATCATCATGGCAGAGAGTGTGGCAGCATGGAGGCAGGTATGGCATTGGAGGTAGCTGAGAACTTTACATCCTGGTTCTCAGCCAGCAGGCAAAAAGAAAGAGAAAGAGAGAGGGGGGCTGGGTCCATTCCCATTCCAATGACACACCTCCTTCAACAAGGCCACACATTTTAATCCTTCCCAAATAGTTTACCAATTATCAGGGTTAGGGAGAACTAAACATGCATATATTTAAACCTATGGGTCATTTTCATCCAAGCCATTACAAATAATATAGTAATTAACATGTGGTCTATGAATCCGCCCCCCCCACCGGCAAAAACAAAACAAAACAAAACATTTGCTATATAAATAAAACCTGCTTCTTAAGTATGGTTGTGTTTCCTCCTAGGTAACAGCTAAATTCTTAAAATCCAAAAAGGTTTCTCATAATAGCCACAGTGTTGTGGAAAAAACTTAGCAAAGATAAATAATATTTTGTTCCATAAGTCAAGAGGCCAATAACAAATGTACAGTCACTTGAATATATGTACCACTTGGGTACTGAAGATGCATAAATAAATAGTACCAAGAAGCATTAGGAATGCTCTAGATTGTTATTGTTAATTATTAGGCAGGCCATGGTGACATATGCCTTACATCCCAGCACTCAGGAGACATAGGGAACGTTATTGAGACTTATTTCTGATTGTTTATACTATGCATAAGTTTATATAGCTTTTGTTTTTGTAGTCTCTGTAGTCTGAATGTTTCAAAATAAGAGTGTTGGGCCTTATCATTACAAATAAATAGCAGCAGTGTTCTAAAAGGGTAAAAGACAAATGGATACATACATTATGAATTATAAAGTTATTTTCCAACTAAGTCAAAGAAGCAAACTGTAAAAAATGTACAGTACAATTTCATTTTGTAGCAAAAAGAAGAGGAGAACTACATTGCTAGGGAGCTAACTAGACATCTATTACTAACACAACCACACTTATCTCTAAGGATATTCATCTTGACAACGTAACACTTGTTTGTGGAACTGGATTGTTGCAGCTACTTTGAAGGCTGTGCACACACCAGATTCTTTGAATGAAGAACAGAAATAATAGAGAAATGGAGAAGGAGATGTTTGTGGTGTTTTGAATAAGAATCCCACATGTAGCAGGCTTTCCCATGTTTTGGGCCACCAAACAGTTCCCAAATCATGTCACAGAGACTTAATATTGGTGATGAATGCTTATCTTCTCTTATGGTCATTTCTTGCTAACTCTTACAATTTAAACTGTTTATCTTCATCTGTTTTTTGCCTCAGGGCTTCCTTCCTTCCTTCCTTCCTCCCCCCCATCTCTCTCTCTCTCTCTCTCTCTCTCTCTCTCTCTCTCTCTCTCTCTCTCTCTCTCTCTCTCTCTCTCTCTTTCTTTCTATATGTCTTACTCTATCTAGCTTGACTGAGAACTGGCTGGCTGACCCCAGGAAGCTCCTTCTCTTCTCCCTGATTCTCTTTGTTCTTGTTCCTCTCTCTCATGCCTATATTTCTCTTCCTATTTATTCTCTTTGCCCACCAACCCCACCTATCCATTTCCTGCCTAGCTAGGGCCATTCAGCTTTTTATTAAAAAAAAAAAAACAAAACAGATGCCTTAGGCAGTCAAGGTGCAATATAAGCAACACATCTTTACATAATTAAACAAGTGTAACACACCTTTACATAGTAAGAATAATATTCTGAAGCATAAATAAATCTAACACATCTTTTCCTAGTTAATATTCCACAACACCCATAGGATCATATATTTGGATGTTTAGTCCCCAGAGAGTAGCACTATTTAAAAGGGAGGGGAGGCATGGTCTTGTTGGAGGAGGTTTGTCCCTGGGGGTGAGCTTTGAGGTTTCAAAATCTCAAGCCAAGTCAAAAGTATCTTCTGCCAATGGATCAACTCATTGTTACTGTCGGCTATTGCTCCAGTGTCTGCCTGCATGCCATCATGCATCTGACATGATGAAACTGGACTAAATTATCGGAAACTGGAAGCAAGTCCCCAGTAAAATGCTTTTTTTCATAAGAGTTGCCTTGAACACGGTATTTCTTCATAGCAATATAACAGTGACTAAGACAACATTTTTACCATGTTCCTAAATTAGGCAGTATAATCCACTTTTTTCTGAAATATCTTATTATGTGAAATATTAGATATTACTATGCAAGTATGCAAGTCACTCTGAGATGGCTTTTTTAATGGACCCCATATTTTTCTCAAAATTATTTTAAAAGACTCCTAGTTACTAATATTTTTGTTTTATTAGATTTAAAAATCATCTATTAATAGATCTGTGAATGTATATTGCTAAATCTGCATTCAAATAAACACACATGTATTCAGTTACTGTCTTCAGACAGGCATCTTTGTAAATGCTATACATTAGACATATGGAATAAACTGGCCATGTGAATATATAATCTCGATTCTGGTGTAAGAGGGGCAACAAAAGCAAGTTAGTACATTGTGTGGTATACACAAAACTTTTATTGTTTGTGACCAGAGCAGAGTGGACATGGACAAGGGATAAGATAAAGGAAGGAAGCCCATTCCTCCACAGTCCTGCCCAGACACGGAAGAAGGAAAATGTGATCTACCCTGCTGAAAAAAGGTACCAAGTCATGTGGCTAACATAGATAAGAATAATGGGCTAATATAAGTTATAAGAGTTAATAAAAGGCCTTAGCTAATGGGCCAATCAGTTTATCAGGACGTGGTTCTTAGCTCCTGCTCTAGTGCCCTGTGTGCTGTCATGTTCCTGCTATCATGACTGATAATGGACTAAATCTCTAAAGCCCCTGTTTAAATGCTGTCTTCTATGAGTGTTGCCTTAGTCACGGTTGTCTTTTCATAGCAACAGAGCAGTGATTAAGACAAGCTTTCAGAACTGTGACTGCTGTTTTCAGCTCATGGGATGCTTTTCTTAACAAATCCTCATTCTCTTTTCTGTTTTAGCCTTGGAGGAAGGCTCCATGGTGTGAGCAGGCAATGCGGACTGAGCATGCTAATGTCCAGGTACCACTGCGGGACTGCCTGTATACTAACTCAATTCATCCTCATTGCACTCTGTGCAGTTCATTATGATTCTGTCTGTGACTGTATGCTCCTCCTTGATCATGTGTTCTAGCCTTTAAGAATTCATGTTTCAGTTGATACATAACCTGAATTGTCCATCTCTTATGACCAGATTGCTGACTACCTCAATTGTTAATCAGAGAGCCTGCATCCAGTAACTGGTGGAAACAGATGCTTAGAACCACAGCCAAACATCAGGCTGACCTCAGGGAATCCTGCTGAAGAGAATGAAGAAAGACTATAGGAGCCAGAGGGGTCAGGTATATCATACACACACACACACAAAAAAAAAACCCACAGAAACAACAAACCCGAGCTTATAGGAGCTCACAGAGTTTGAATCAACAACCACGGAGCCTGTGTGGGATGACTGATCTGGGACCTATACATATATATGACAGTTGTATAACTTGGTTTACTTGTGGGACTCCTACCAGTGGGAGCAGGTGCTGTCCCTAATGCTTTGGCTAGATTTTGAAACACTATTCCTCTTATTAGGTGGCCTTGCTTAGCCTTAATACATGGGGAAGTGCTTTCTTAGTACTACCGCAGCTTGATATGCCATGTTTTGTTGCTATCCATGGGAGGCCTGCCCTTTCTTCACACAAACAGAAGAGGAATGAATTGGGGATAGTGGAGGGAAGGTAGGGGGGAGAGAATGGGAGGAGAGGAAGGAGGTAAATCTGCCATCAAGATGTAAAATAAATAATTAAAAATTGTTTTTTCATGAATTGTTTTTGTTTGGTAATGTATTCAGGCTTTTACTGAGAAAAGACTAACCCCAAAACTCATATTGCCTTTAAACACCTGTTTTCTTCAAATCATAATTATTCTAAGTAAATTTCCTTTTGTTGTTGTTATTGTTAGTTTTGTTTTATACTTCAATAATCAGTGTGTCTTCTTGATTCAGTTTTATGCCTCCACTGTTTCTGCACTGAGCATAAGACTGCATTAATAAATATTCTCGATTTTTTGATCCTGAACAAACTTGATTCTAAAATGCAGAATGTTCCATGTATAGTCTTGCAAATCCCCATCTTTTTTCCTGGTTCTACAGTATTTGATGAAGGAAAGCATTAGGCCTGTATCAAAACCCACATTCCTTCCTACTCATGTGCTAATAAAATATGTCACTTTTGTGTGACTTTAGCCACAATGTAGATCTTAAATTTTTTTCTTTTCTTTCTTTTTTATTTTGTTTTTGTTTTTCGAGGCAGGGTTTTTCTATAGCTCCGGTGCCTGTCCTGGATCTCGCTCTATAGACCATACTGGCCTCAAACTCACAGAGATCCACCTGTCTCTGCTTTCTGAGTGCTTAACCACCACCATCTGTAAAGCTTTTGCTGCCCGGTAAACCTCTCCACTGACACAATAATCCAAATCAGACCAAATCAAACTGAACTAGAAAAAGGCCCAGGCTTAATGGGTGCCAGCGCTCTCTGGTGGCCTTCCAGGAAAACACAAACATGGAGAGGGGGAAAGAGAACCAAAGAGACCATGTGTTCAGTCTCTTGGGGGGCAGTCTAAATAGCCTGTGGGAGTGGTCTTGACCCTCCCTGGGGAGGGGGTCACCATTTGGCGGGCTTTCAGGAGGGGGAGTTTGGACTGAGGCAACTTCCATGGGAAGGGGCTTGAAATGGAACTTTTCACCCAACATTCCATAATTGATGCCAGCAGCTAGGGTGAAGCCCTCATCCAAACACCACCACCTAGCTCTTTGCAACTCCATAACTAACAAATTCTAGTGGTTTGAATAAGAATGGTCCCATAGGCTCATAGTTTTGAGTGTGTAGTCCAGAGTTTTGTGGAAACTGCTTAGGGAAGGATTCAGAGATGTGGAGGAGGTGTGTCAATGGGCGGGGAGGTGGTAGGGACATTGAGGTTTCAAAATACCAATCTAGGCGCCATCTTACTCTCTCTACCTTAGGCTTAGAGATAAGATGTAAGCTCTCAGCTACAGCTCCATTGCCATGCTTGCCTGCTTCCATGCTCCCCACCCTCAGGTTCATGGATTCACCCTCTGAAAAGGCAAACAAGACCCCTGTTAAACCTTCTTTTAAAAGTGATGTGGTTAAGATGTTTTGTCGTGGCCATTGAAAAGTAACCAAGACAGAAATTGGTACCGGTGCTGGAGTATTTCTGCTACAGGACTGTCCATGATGTTTTTTGCATAAATATAAAAAACTGGGTTTTTGGACTAAAAAAGCAGTTCAATGCTATAAGCAGGACTTCATGGGCCATCCTAGTCAGAGCTTGTCAGACAACAGTGCTGAGAGCGAAGTGAATGACTGGCCCCTGGCTCCTTCTTTCTTTCTCCTTCTCCTGAGTCTAAATTCCTCCTCCTCCTTACTCTCCCTGCCCAGAAGGCCTGTCTATAGCTCCTTCCTCGCTCTTGTCTGTTGAGCTTTTTATTAGCGCAATCAGGTGCCTTAGGTAGATAAGGTAGGTAAGATAAAACAGAAACACATCTTTATATAATTAAAAAAATGCAACATATCTTTATGTTGTTGAGGTTTGTGTCCTGCCCGGTTTCTGCAGTTGTTAAGTCCCAAAGAAATCACACAGAGCTCTACATTACTTATAAATTGATTGGCCTAGTATCTCAGGCTTCTTATTAACTCTTACAACTTATATTAGGTCATTTTTCCTTTTTTCTTTTTCTTCTTCTTCTTCTTCTTCTTCTTCTTCTTCTTCTTATTATTATTATTATTATTATTATTACTACAATTTTTCACCTCCTCCCCTCCTACCATTTCTCTCTCCCTTCCCCCATTCCCCCTTCCCCTCCCTCTCCAGTCCAAAGAGCAGTCAGGGTTCCCTGCCCTGTGGGAAGTCCAAGGTCCTCCCCCCTCCATCCAGGTCTAGGAAAGTGAGCATCCAAACAGACTAGGTTCCCTCAAATCCAGTACATGCAGTAGAATCAAAACCCAGTGCCATTTTCCTTGGCTTCTCAGTCAGCACTCCATGTAAGCCACGTTCAGAGAGTCCGGTTTGATCAAATGCTCCATCAGACCCAGTCCAGCTGGCCTTGGTGAGTTCCCATTAGATCGGCCCCACCGTCACAGTGGGTGGGCGGACCCCTCATGGACCTGACTTCCTTGCTCATGTTCTCTCTCCTTCTGCTCCTCATTTGGACCTTGGGAGCTCAGTCCAGTGCTCCAATGTGGGTTTCTGTCTCTATCTCCATTTATCGCCAGATGAAGGTTCTATGGAGGTATGCAAGATATTCATCAGAGTGGCTATAGTATAGGGCCAGTTCAGGCACCCTCTTCTCAGCTGCTCAAGGAACAAGCTGGGGACATCTCCTTGGACACCTGGGAACCCCTCTAGAGTCCGGTCTCTTGCCAATCCTCAAATGGCTCCCTTAATGAAGATATATACTTCCCTGCTCCCATATCCACTCCTCCTCCATTCCAACTGTCCCATTTCCCCAAGTTCTCCCCATCCTCCCCTTTCCCCATTCTCCCCTTACCCCATCCCACCCCACCCCCAAGCTCTCCATTTTTGTCTGGAAATCTTGTCTACTTCCAATATCCAGGAGGATAACTACATTATTTTGGGGGGGAGGGTTCACCTTCCAATTTAGCTGCTGCACTGGCTGACACATCTTTTCAGCCACTTCCTTTATGAAGCATGCAGTGTGCATATCTGAGTAGGAATTTCACCCTGGAAATCTTAGTAGTAACTTTAGGAATTCTAAGAGCTAGGATCCAGAGAGGGTTATCTCTGGCTCTGTTCTAGACTTATATTTCCAGTGTGCTTTCCCGAGCATACAATGTCTTCAGCAATAGGTTTTTACCATGGAATTCTGGAATAGAATTAATAGTAGTAGCAAAAGCCATCATCATTGTAGGGGTGTTTAGGGCCTCCACAGCCAACAACTCCTAGGGAGCTAACCTATCCCAAGCACTGGGATTCTCAATCAACAACCTATGGTTTCTGGGAGCATCGTTTCCTACCATCACAGGGCATCCTTGATCACTCTTTAACATTTACAGACACAGACTGTTAGAGAATCTTCTCAGTCACTTTGGTGGGTATAAACTATGCCTTTCCCAATCGTCTAGCTCCTGAGAATTCACTACTGCTCCTGGCCCTTGCACCCTCTGTGAACTAATTTCTCATCTTGCTCTTCAGGGGAATTTTCATTTCGTTCAAATGGGTTTCCAGACCTGCAAAATTACTCTCACTTATCATTAAGTCATTCATGTATCAAAGGCTTTCAATAGAGAATGGACAGGATAGCAACACCAAGTTCTGAACCACCACCCCATAACAAACAGTCAGGTCGTGAAAGTCCATTGTCATTTCTGAAATTTCCATGTCATTCTGAGGAAGGAAGGTTACATGACCTGACCGCAAAGTTCACAACTAAGATGATAACTAAAGTAAGCTGTTAGCAAGCTGTTTGACTGTGTCACTCTGAGACACCTTCACAGGCCCTCTTCAGCTTTTTCAACTTGATGAACTTAGTCAGGCTTGCTCAAGTCACTCAGTTTGGCTCAGGGTCTCTGGAGGCATAGTCAGTCACCTCTTTTAGTTATGCTTGCACCTGAGTCCTTGGCTCCCTTGTCTGGCAATCTAGGCTGCTGCCTGCCTGGCAAGCTGGTCTTCTACCCATCTCACAACCAGCTGCTGCCTGACAATCCAGCCTGGCAACCTGGGCTGTTTTCTGCCTGGCAAGCTGATCTGGAATTCTGGACTGGGGGTAGAATGTCATGAAATCAACACGAGACTTTGGGATTTATGGATAAAATGCTGTGGTTTAAGTGATACATTTAGGGTAAAATAATCCAGGGGTTCAGCACTTGCATCAGATGTATGAGGTCCTAAGTTCAATTCCTTGAACAATTACATAAAAATAAATGAAGTTTAGGAGTTAAGTTGACAAAGTATAGTATAGTAAAGTTGTTATCAACTTGGTGTGATTGAGAAATGCTTCAGGCATTACTCAAGCATACTTTGGAGGGTGTCTTTGAGAACATTTCCAGAGAGCTTTAGATGAATGGGGAACTGACCCTAAATATGGCAGGACTACCACATGGCTCAGGCCTCAGAATGAATACAAAATGGACAAAGAGAAAGCTAGCAGAGTACCTTCATATTCCCCTTTCTGTGTTTTCTGACTTGCTAAGATATGAGCAAGCAGCTACAAGCTGCCATGGGCATGAGCTATTCCTACACCATGCCATTCTTTGACCCCCTAAACTGGATCAAAGCAAGCTTATTTTCAGGTATTCATCATAGTACAAAGAATAGCAATATACTGCCTATTTGAGTTTTTCATGTTTCCTTAAATAGGGTGATAACAGGCTTTATCTTAAATAATGTACATGCAAGAAATCTAATACAACTCAGAATATCTATTGAATGTTCAACGTATTTGTCGGATCAGCCCTAGGCTTGAGATTATGTCTGGTGACAAGGAAAATCCTTCACATCCTAAAGTATGTGTTCATAAAATAAACCAATGGTAGAGCAAGAAAAAAATAGAGTGTTCAACACTGTGTCATAAAAGGTTTATTTCTGTACTTGTTTGTTTCTAGGAAATCACAGTATAATACAAAGCTACGAGATGTATTCTCCATTTCGCATTTGAAGTTTTACTCTACAGCTGTGAATTCAGCTGTTTTCATCACGTTGTTCAGTATCAATCCAACACTCAGAACTAAGGAGTGACTCTCAACATTTTATACGGGAAGAAACATGGGCATTTTGTGCATTAACAGATTTATAGTGCTCTCCAGTACCAGACAACACTGCATTTATTATGCAAACTTGTTTGGATCCACTAAGAACTTTGGAAACAGCACTGGCATTGGAGGGAGAGAATCTGAGCATTGCATAACTTTAGCAGCTGCTTAAATAACTTCCCTGTTCTTTAAAATGAGGTGATGGTGATAGTAACTTACAGGGCTACTGTGAAGATGAGCTGGTTAAATACATAGATGGCGCCCAACCTGAAGAAGGCAGACAGTTGGACATTAGTAAATTTTTAGCTATTTTATTTTTCTGTGAATGGAAAAGACAAACTGTTCCTAGATAAGTGATTACGAAGTGGTTTGACCTGCCTGAGAGGAAAGAAGGGCTAACCTGTACATATCATCTTTTATCATCTGTTATAGCTAGGATGCTGCACATTTGTTAGTGCTACTAACTGTAATCTTCATCACCATCTTCAGTGATGGAAGGCTGAGAAGGAGTCTTGGTCAAGCGCCAAGTTGTTCTCAGATGCTCAATTGATATTAATTAATTCCCAAGTAGCAGCAATTTGGCTATAGATTTCAGCTTTTGTGACCTTTCCTGCTGGATGGAATTACATTCAGATGATTCTTTTTTCCAGCCAAGCCCTTTAGAATCTTGTTCAGCTCTTGGCAGACTTCACACCATGGTTTTCCCACAGGTCTGCAGTTGGCAGCTCCAATGGGCTGGTGTTAAATCAGCAGAACGTGAGATTTTTTTCTATTTAATTTTGATAATGAGAGCTATCCAAAATATGCTGCAAAAATTCACAAGTTCTCTTTGGAATGCTGAGGATGTTCATGAAGAGGATCTTAGAAAACCAATTTCCTGCTTCCTGTTTCTACTCATACAACTCATATCATCATTACTCATGATGATAGGGCAGCTGCTTGAAAATCCTCTGCTGCTCCCAGATGGTAAGAAGCAAATTCAGTGCCTAGGCTAGTATTAGGTTTATGTTATTTCTAGTTTCTTTATTCACACTGTTTACGAAGATTCCCTGTGTGATTTCAATTGTATTTGAAATGAAAGTAGTAGCAGTCAGTCACAAACGAGAAACATGCTACCTGGTCTTTTTCTTTCTGGGGTGATCCTGCCCATGTTCTGAACATGATGCAGCATCCTTAAAAAGGAATGAGCATGCAATGCTCTGGTCTTCGGAAACCCTTAAACCTGCATATTCTTGTATCTGATATTTGTGTAATTTAAGAGTCCATTTGCTTTATTAGTATTATTATTAGTATTACAAAAGAAGGGTGTTTAATTTGACATACACAGTTTCAGAGGGCAGAGTCCATGATGGCAAGCCACAAAACAAAACCAGAGCAAAACCAAATCAATGTGAAGATGAATCTCAAGAATGTGCTAATAAATAGGCTGGGAAGATGAAGGCCATGGGTAAGGGTGCTTTCTTTTCAAGGACTGAGAACCTGAGTGTAAACCTCCAAACACACACGGGTGGCTGGAGTCAGGCAGACACTGTAAGCTCATGGGAGATCTTATCTAGACAAGATGTTAAACTTCCAGCTCAATGAGAAACCCGGTCTCAAGGCAATCAGGAGGAGACCGATAGATCAAGACACCCGACATGTTTCTCTGACTTCCACATACATGCACATGAATATATACACTCACACAGTGAATGCAATGTACTCACACTTATGGGCGTGCATACATGCACACACAGTTAGAAAGAGAAAGATGACTTGCTAAAGTAATTATTTTGTAATTAAAGATACTGCTAAAATATGAATATTGTTATAGCTCTCTATATGGCACTTACCACAGTATATTAAAAATGATCGGTTTACTTTTTGTTACCATCCACTGTTGCAAGTGGCCGCTCGTCTGTTCCCAGTTGCTTAACTCTGAATAAGCACACAGAAACTGTATTAATTAAATCACTGCTCAGCCCATTAGCTCTAGGTTCTTACTGGCTAACTCTTACATCTAGTTTTAACCCATTTCTATTAATCTATATATGGCCACTGTATTTTAAGATGCTTTTTTGTTATGTTTCTGCCAACTGGAATTATGACTGTTTAGTACATTTTTGGTGAATAAGTAAAAGATGAAAAATTGGGACACAAATGATAATAATGTTGCCCCAAATTACAGAGCCAATATGAGGGATATGAGTGTCTCTGGTGCACGTCCTTCCTGCCCCCACATGCTCTTGGCCTGCTCTCGTCTATTTGCTCACTTCATTTAAACAATTTCAGGAAAGCCTTCTTTCAGGCTGCTCCCCCCTGTCAGGGCTGGCATTCCTCTAAATTGTTCTCCACAAAAATCAACTCTTCTTTTTTCTCTCTCAAGTTGCTTTTTGTAGATACTTGGTCATAATAGTGAGGAAAGTTATTAGTACAACACCCTGCCTCCTATTTCTCCCACTTATATTGGATGTAGCTTTCAAAGTAGTAGTTACAAAGCTACCCTATGGCCATAGATTCCCTTCCCTTGACTTACTCTTAAACTACAACAGTTATGAAGTTTTTATAACAGTTGTTTACACTGCTGTTATTGTCAGAACATATGTGGCCTTCCAAGTCTATAGTTTGTGGTGATATTTTGTTTGTGATCTAACAAACAAAGCTTTCCTGAAGATCAGAGTGCAGAACTAACCACTCTTTAGCCTTAGAGGCCAGGGCAGTGGTGACACACACCTTTAATCCCAGATGGATCTCTGTTAGTTCAAGGCCACCATGGGCTACACTATATTGATCAGTCTCAAAGAGAAAAAGAGCCAGGCAGTGGTGGCTCACACCTTTAATCCAACCCAGTACTTGGGAGTAACTTGTCTTTAATCCCAACACTAGGGAGGTGGAGAGCAAAAAGGATACAGCTGCTGCAGAGAGAGGAATATAAGGCAGGAGAGACAGGAGCTCAAGTCATTCATTCTGAGGAGTCATAGAGACAGGATCTTGCCCCTTTGGTTCTGAGGATTTTGTAGAGGTAAGAACTAGTGGCTGGCTGCTCTACTTTGCTGATCTTTCTGCTTTCACTTCCTAATATCTGACTCTGGATTTTATTATTAAGACCAATTTGAATTTACACTACATATGGTGGAATTTAATCCTCCATGTGATGGCAAGAGAATTGAATGTTAGATTGGGCTGTGAAAAAGGCGGAAAGAGACTTCCATCCTCTAAGTGACACATAGAATACAACAACTATGAGGTGTGTACTCAATCTCCGGTATTCCCAGCTTCCAGAACTGTGAGTAGTAAATTTGAGCATCTATGCATGGCCCATCTTAAAACCTTTTGTTATAAAATCCAAACAAGATATCAACCAGTATTTTCGTTGTATCCAGATACATAATAAAATGTATTCATATTTATCTTTAACCCTGATGACCACTTGTTTTCATTCCCCCATCAATGAAGTTGCAAGAAACATATGCCCCCATGCCTGTCATTTTGTTGTGGTTCTAGCAGTCAAGCTTAATATCCCTGTTTCCAAAGCAAGAAACTTTTCCAACTGAGCCATCCTACCAGATCTGCCATGAGGTTTTAAATTTTATATCATGAACAAAATATAGCAGCAGATTTAGCATGCTACAAGCAGCTAATGTGCCAACTCATTCTCTTTTCTAATAGTTTGTGGGACTCGAAAATATCTAGCTGAGGAAAGGAATGATGAAGAATCCCCTTCATGTTCAGACCAGAAGTAGTTATAAATAGCTCTGGAAATAATGGGACAGCCATTTGATTGGTTAAAGATGAATACAGATTTCACAAGTCACTGAGAATTTCATGGTCCAGGTACGATGATGAATGTGGGAGAAATTTTCACTTGTATTCTTTCTGTATTTTTTATTTATTTTTAAAATTGAATTTCTTTTTTTAAAAAGGTTATCTTTTATTTATTGGTTGACAACTTCAGACAGGTGTACAATTTGTCTTAATCATCCCTACCTATCCACTTTCTAAGTCCTCCTCCTCCAACTTCCTCTGGACCTTCCCCCAACTACTTATTTACTTTTTATTGTGGGAGGGGTAATTTATCGAGTCTAGTAATGCTGCCTCTTTATGATGGAATGGGGCCATCCATTGGAGCATGCTTGACCTACCAGGAACCACACTTCTAAAAAACAACCAAACAAACAAACCACAACAACAACAAAACCAGACTCTCCATTTTCTAGCAGTTATCAATTGTAGGAATCAGGAATCATGATCCTCTTCATACGCCATGCTGGCTTGACCTTGTTTGTTCTCAGGAATACTGCCTGGTACTAAATTTTGAATAGATGATCTATGGTCCTTTGGGGGAAACACTTCCTATCCATTCTACAATATGTTCCCTTTCCTCCCCTTCCTGGTTTTCATTTAACAAATATTCCTTTGCTGAGCAAAACATAAAATAAGCTATTTCTTTATCCTCAAGTACAGAGATTCTTATCATATTAAATTCCTTAGGTTAATCACACCAAATATTTCCCCCTAGTCTGTAGATATTTGAAGTTAGAAATGTAGGGTCATAACGTGTAAACTTCCTATGGAAACCACAAACATTTAGCAGCAAATGTAAAAGGGACCAGAAAAATTCATATATATTGGGAAAGTACATTGACAAAATACACTGGAGCATAGTTCTTGGGTTTCTGTTCTTATAAGGAGTTTATGTGTATTTATAAGGTCAGTGACATATTCATAAAGTGAGTAATCATTTTTCATCCTCAAAGTATAGCAAATCATACTTTGGTGTTAAAATATTTTCTCCCTATGACTGGGAAAGCCACAAAAGTGAGAGGGGTCAAAACTATAACGTTAATGATATTATAGTTAAGCCCTAGTCTTTTGTGGATATAGATTTTTCACAATGTAAAAAGTATCATGGCTATGAAAACTGTCCTGGCAGCTAAATCACTGATACAATAGGAAGAACTAAACAGCAATCTCAAGGTTCTTAGCCATGAAGAGGTATTAGGAGATGTTGCTGCCACGCTGCACTTTTTTTGTTATCCATTTTTAACTTTATGTCTTGCCAATTGATTTCACAATTACTATTTTAATTCTATTATAACATGTGTAATGGTTTATTTTGGTGAATTGTCCCAATAGAACTGAAAAGAATGTGTATTTGACTTTTGTTAGATGAAGTAGTCTATAAATGTTAACCGGTTTTGCAGTGGTGGATTATTTATTTCTACTGCATTCTCATAAATTTTCTCCTGGTTTTATTTGTCAGTTACTGAAGGATGAACTCGGACATCCAATATAAAAGTAGATTTAGATGTTTCTTCTTGTAGTTCTTGACTCTTTAGCTTTATCGCATTCTGATGCTCTCTCAAAAGGTGCTGCAACGCTGAACATTATTATGTGTTCCTGGAAGGATGACCTTTAATCATCCTGTATGCTTTCTCCATAATCTCCCTTACTCTGACTCTGTATTTTTCTGGGATTCATGGAACTATTTTAGCTTTCTCTGGATTAGTGTTCAGGATGTTATATCTCTTTTTTGACTTTACAAGAATTTTGTTTACAATACAGTAGGCCACAGATCTTGAAGAATATCTTTCACTAGAACAAAGAAAGAATAAAAAACGCATCATAAAATTGAAGGCTATCTTTAAGCATATAGCTCAGGAATCAGAGAGATGATGGTAGAAAGTGAAAGCAGATGTATTAGGTATTCCAAGAGTGTTTAGTAATAAGCTTAGGTATTGTTTGCTAGACTAATATATAAGACACAAGAGTGATTTGGATGGCTCAGCTTACATCTTCTGGTTAATAGCATTATCATTCCAATTTGTCGCCTTTCTTCATAGTCATATTTTTTTGACATGGGGTTTGTACAGGTGTAACATACTTTTGTGTTTTCTTGAGTATTATGACTTCTGTCAATAGAATCTGGACCAGAATGAAGGTTATTTCCCCTTTCTATGTCAAATGCATTGTATGTTTCTTTTTACCCTTTTCTATTTATGTACAAGAAGAGACTATGTTCCCAAGAAATTCAGATGTTCCCAGAAAAATGTGACATATGGGTCCGACATGACTCAAACCCACATTTAAGAGTGAAGACTGGTTGAGCTTGTAAGAACCATTCAGGCATTCCTATTAGCACATCAACTTAACAACAACAAAACAACAACAACAACAACAGCCAAATATAGAGCTCATGAAACCCCATCCCTACTGAGGATGCATTGGCTGGGAGATGAGAATCAGTTTTCTTCAGGGATGTGGGGTTTGATAGGCTGCCCATATTCTAGTGGAAGGTACTATCCCATGCACATCCTAGCAGCACTAAATGGATTCTGTGGATTTATAAAGGAGTAAACAAGTGGCGAGGGGAGAGTGGTGGTAGTGGTATGGGAACAGCTGAAGGGAAGACTATGGGGGTTGGATCTGATTAAAACACATTTGATTAAAACCCATGCATGAAATTCTCAAATGATAAATAAAATGTGTGATGTTTTAAGGCACCAAGTTTGGAATAAACTTTTTGATATATCATCACTGTAATAACTAACTGAAAGCCCTCTCAGTGGTCTAGACTCTTAATTCCTTCCATTATGAGAAAAATCATGATAAAATTCTCCATTCAATTAAAATGTAAGTTTTATCAAACTTGGAATAGGTGGGAGCTTTCTATAATTGCATGAAGGGTATTTGCAAAGGGAATATCACAACAGAAAAAAAAACCTGCATCCCATAAGATAGTTAAGGAATAAAATAAGGAACCATCACGTACAAGGCAAAAGATAGTAAAGGACAGGTGCTTCCATGCATCCAGTCAACACTGAATTAAAGTGAATGAGCAGGGAGGTAAAGTCCCCTCTGCCACGTGAGCTGGAAGGGCTTAAGGCTCAGACAAAACATGGGGCTCATGGTTATAGTTAAGGATTTATAGTAAAATTGATAAGGAGGGAAAGGTATAAAGCACAAAATCTAGGAGGAAGTTCCTTTCCTGTTAGAGGTAAGTCCAGCCACATTAGGCACTCAGCATTTCCCCCACTTACTGTTACTCCAGTGACATAAAGCCTCAGCTCCAACAGTGGATCTGCTTCTGTGTTCCCAGTGGAGCCACACCCCTTCAAACCTGCAGTCTCTCTGTGGTTTATTAGATATAATAATGAGAAGAGTTCTGGGTACACAAGTCAGGGTAGAGTTATTGTTTATAATAAATAAGCCTCAGGATGTGATTGCCCAGCACCTCTAAGGAAAAAGGTTATAAAAAAAATTAATTCTGCTTCCTGACTATTGAACCATGTATTCTGAAAATAGGGTACAAGAGAAGATTAACTTCAATAACCCAGTCATCATCCTCATAGTCTGGAAACATTTGACTAATAGAATGTACCTGTATGGCCAATTAAATTCCTTGGGTGTGAGACCATTGCAGAGGTCTTTGACTCTGAGATAATTTGAAAGCAATGCTTTGCAAAACATCATAATGAAGGACAAGCATTTTGTGAGAGGATAGATGGCTTTGGCAGAGATATTAGGCATAAGGAATGGAAATTCATCTTTAGATATTTTTCTGCTTCAGTAAGAACGAATTTCCACATCTTCCTGACAGAAGCTCAGTGCAATCACATACTACCAGATGGCTGCTTGCTAGCTCCTCCTAGGGGTGGCTGACATACTGAACTCATTACTGATCTCTACTGCTGTTGCTTTCTGAACTCAACTCTAGTGGGAGCCAGTTCACCTTAGTTAAGGTTACATTAGTGTTGTAAGTATAGCCTCTGTCCCTGCCAGTGTGATAATTTCTTCCATAGCGCCTGTTTAGTCAGCTTCCAGCCCTAGTGTTTCTGGAGAAGGATTACAGAGTGACATTTACTGAAAGTAGCATTCTCTTAAAGGAGTTATTGAGTACATTCTTCACAGTGAAGACCTTTGATGAATATTTATTCACCCCACTCCTGGACACCTTCTGTTCCACTCTGAATGTTCTAATCAATATTGTTTCTCCAGACGTTTCTGTGACTAATATTCCAATCCTTTCTCTTACAAGTCCTTTAACATCTTGATCTACATGCAGAATGAGCAACTCCTCTCCCAACCCTCTGTTTTTAAAGTCAGAAGTGCATAATTTGGAATACCACAGAAAGAACTATTGCTTCTGTCCCATTTCCAAACCCAAGACAGCACACTCTGTCTGTGAGAAAGAGCACACCTCCCCAAGGAAGGACTCTTTCGGAATGCAGCAATCTAATGAATATATTCCACCCAAACCTGCTTAGGGTCATGGCACCATGAAATAGGAAGAGTGCACTAAGAAAGATGGATATTTTCTAGGCTTGCTAAACATAGTCTCTGAGGGCCCCAACTGTTATCCCCAACCCATCCTGAGAGTGAAAATAATAGTGGGGAAGAAATAAACACAGAGACAGTTTCTGTTTGACTCAGGGTGCCTCAACTGCTTCTTCACAGTTCCTTCTGTATATACTCCTGGGTCCTTAACATCAATCGGAATAGATATTCTTGGCAATTGGCAGGACTCGCACATTGGCGGACTGACTGTTGTAACAGAGGCCATTACTGCCAGAAAGGTTGAGTTGACGGCCTTCTATCAGAATAAAAACAAGGAGCTGGGTGAATTCTCAGAGATGAGCAGTTGGAGGTTTATTTCTCAAAAACAGATGCTTTTTCAAAAAATGCCTCATATTTCTCAAAGGTTCTGAAAATTGCTTGTTTATGTACGAGAGACAGATGCTCTAGTGTTGGAAGAATGAGGCCTTCGTTGCCTTTTTTTTAAGTTTCATTTTGCTGTTTTCCCACTATACTTTTAAGAAACATCTTAATATAAGATGAAAATTGACAACGTGAAAACTAGATTCTGATGCTTCAAGACAACAGGCCAGGTGGTGGTGGTGGCACCTCATTATCCCAGCACTTGAGAGGCAGAGGCAGGTGAATCTCTATGAGTTCAAGTCCAGCTTGGTCTATATGAGCTAGTTACAGGACAGCTAGGACTGTTACAAGAGAAACCCTGTCTCAAAAAAAAAAAAAAAACAAAAACAAACAAAAAAAAACGAAAGAAAGAAAAAAAGAAAGAAAAGGAAGGGAAAAATATTGGAATCAGGGATCACACCAACCAGCTTTTTCATTGTAGAAATGAAGCTTGACTCATTTCTACTTTATATTATGCTTGACAGAATCTATGGTGTATAAACTTGTCTTTCTGTGGGTCCCTGGGAGATTCAAAATGTGTTTTTTGGTGGACAGTCCTTCAAGGCACATTATAGAGCATTTCTACTGCATTGGGGTTTCTCATGGTGGTGTGTGTGGTGTGGTAGCACATATGGAAATGCTTGCATTCACACAGAGACCAGAGTGTTATGCATCAGGTGTTGGTCATCCAGAGCTTCCAGCTTGTTTTATGAAACAGGTTCTCACACTGGCCTGGACTCTCTGATAAGGTTAATAAGTCTGGGGAATGCCTCTCCTCCATTTCATCGAAGCTGAGGTGCCAAGTGTGTGCTATGGAATGAAATCCTTTGATGTGGGTTTTGGGATCCAGCTCAGGTCCTCGTAATTGTACAACAAGCACTTTACAAGCTTGAACCTTCTCTCCAGCCTTGTGTCTGTTGTTGAGACTTAGGCTGAAGAGAACCCAAGCAATAGTAACAACACCAGAGTTCAAAGCATGATTTAAGAATCTTCATTAAAATATGTGTCATCTGAAGTATGCTCATTCTCACAACCACAAAGCAAAACCCTGCGCTCACATTTATTTTATTCATCATATTCTCCACTGAGCTGAAAGGAATGTAATAGAAATGGAGTTAGTTTATGCTAGCCTCCAGGAATATGGACATGGCAGTGATATTTACACCTGAATAAGAACATATCTATCGACACTGGCAAAATGAATTAATATTTCCTAAACTCAAGGAAATCTCATTTGCCACTGTTTCCCTGCCTCCAGAATTCTTATTTCATTTTATTGCTTGAGAATTTTCTGCGTATGATATCGTAGGCTATGTAAAGTCATGGTCAATATGAACTTTGTTTTTCATTCATTTCCACAGTATTACATACAATGTAAGTTGTTAAGTAGCTATTGGATGAATATGTAAATTAAAACATAATGAATCATACTTTGATCTTTGCTAAAACAATATACCATTAAAAGACAAAATTTACATAGAGAGATAAAGCTGACAGAAAGACTGACCAAGTGACGTGTCCTTAACCAGTCAATCAGGGGCAAGGCAATCAGGGCTCAAGGCCTATTTCTAAAGCCTGTTTCATCAGCAATGACTAGTCATTCTTCGAAAGCACTTGACGAGTTCTGTTCATGTGCCGGTTTCTAGAATAATATCTAAGTTAGCGAAGCCCAGGAGAACCAGTCAGCTTTGCACTGATTTTCATCTTTTCAAGAATGTGTCAGATTTCTGGTG
This sequence comes from Arvicola amphibius, assembly GCF_903992535.2. Lineage (NCBI taxonomy): Eukaryota > Metazoa > Chordata > Mammalia > Rodentia > Cricetidae > Arvicola > Arvicola amphibius. The sequence continues at coordinate 81,798,685 of NC_052057.2, forward strand.
TCCTTTTCATTTTTTTTTCTTGTTTTTTTTTTTGGTTTTTCGAGACGGGGTTTCTCTGCAGCTTTTTTAGAGCTGTCCTGGAACTAGCTCTTGTAGACCAGGCTGGCCTCGAACTCACAGAGATCCGCCTGGCCCTCTGCCTCCCGAGTCTGGTGTCCTTTTCAGATGGAGAGTGTGCTACATAGAGAATGAAATGACCTTAGGAGAGAAAGAATAAACAGTGATAATTGATGCAAGTATGGATGTTTTTTAATTCCAAGACGTTGCCGCTACTGGTCCACCCCATGATGTAAGTAACTATTTCAATGCTGAATTACAGAACAACTCTCTTTAGAAGGCATTTTACTTCCAATGAATCTCTGAACAAGCACTATTTATAACGTAAAGGGCAACTGCAGTGATGACACTCTGAACAGCAGATTGTGTTGCTCTGGTCATTTTGATTTCCACTTGGCTGGAAAGCACCTTGAGAGGCCACTGACTGTCAGGGGATTGCCTAGTTTCAAAGGTTCACTTGGGAAAACAGGGCTGGAGTCAGGAGGCCAAAGGGTTAAGTCTTTAGATGTCTGAACCAGGAATGTACATGTTTTACTCATACCTTTGACTTTTCCAAATGCAAATGACATGTAAGCCCTAATGTGGTTGCCCTTTACTTGGTCCACAGTGTGCCAAGAGCTCTCAGTCTTCTGCGAAGCCAAGTTCCTACACGGAAAACCAACCCGTGGTACTGGAAAGTACAGCTGCCACAGCTGCACAGCTGTGGATATAAGTGACCCAAACAGCTGCCGGCATGCGACTGACTCAAGTTCTGTCTTCATCAAAGATTTTAGGCATATTTATTAAAATAAACTTTTAACTGGAGATCATTATGTAAAGCAACTAATCTCAGAAAACAAAAGATCCGCATATTTTTAGTATGTGGAATCTTAAAAACATTTATCATTTTAAACAAAATTTGTTATTTTCGATTTATATGTATGAGTGTTTGGCCGGCATGTATGTCTATGCATGTAGTGTCCTCAGAGGCCAGAAGAAGGACGCTGGATCTCACTTGAACTAGAGTTACAGATGATTGTGAGCTGCCATGTGGGTGCTGAGAATGGAACCTGAGGCCTCGGGAAGGCACCCTATTCTCAGACATCTGTCCAGCCCTTTGTTTGCAGTTTAAAAACTTAAAATGAGTTTTATATATTTTCTCTCCTCCCCTCTTCTCCTTCCATGTCCCTCCCCACTTTCAAATCCATGGCCTAATTGTTCTTTAATTATGACGAGATTGTCAATAATTAGGAGTGGGAATAGCAGTAGCAGTGAGAGGGATAAGCGAGAGTAAATGCGGAAAAAGAATGAAGACACACAAAACCCACCATATATATATATATCTATATATATATATATATATATTATGAATGAAGATGTTGTAATGAAACTCATTACTTCATACAATTAGTGAACATCAATAAAAATAAATCTCCTCTTGCCCACGTTGCCCAGAATTCCTGCATGGAAATGCCACATGCTGTGTGTCCTGATAGTAGAAGTCCCAGGTAGACAGAATGGGTAGAAATTTGCAGGCATCTCATGCTTCACTCTCTTGCAGATAGCTGTGGGGAATCTCTGCATTTTTTGCAAGCACACTTTCACACTCATAGACATACACATCATGATACATCAATAATGCTCACAAACACCACCTAGATATGTTCTTGGTTGCTAGCAAAGGACACCGCCCCCTGAGAATTTGTGTTCACGCCAAAGATGGAATAAAATTGCAGTATCACCTCCCAGAGTGACAAACACAGTGATCCCAATCACCCTGGATACTTCATTTCATCTGGGAAGTATGGTAGATCTGGCTGTGGGGCTGAGAAGGTTTGTTGTTCAGGGTTCATGTTCTGTTCTTCCCATGAAGTTTAATAGGCCTGGAGGTATTTTAGATGTGTGTTTGTGTAGGGACACAATACTGTGGTCTATTTGAGGTCATGACAGCTTTCTATCACCGATGATTTCTGGGGCTCTGCAACCCTTTGCTGATTTCCTTTAACCCTGCTCATACCTCTGTGATTATTCTCTTGATGAAAATCTTCAACGTAGAACTCTTCTCTGGAAAATTGAATGGCTAAAAATAATTGTTCTCCACACACCAATGTTTAGGCATGCCACAATGAAAATATTGCTTCCTCTTAGAGGCCTCAAAGTGAAATATGACAGCAAAATATACTCCATCTACATTCATGGCTGCCAATTTGAATTTTCACCTTTTTCAATGTGTTCATAGTCAAAAGTAGAGGCACTGGAGTCAGCTCCTTATATAAAAATGAGAGGCAAAAAGTATTAAAAATGTACATAGAAGAAACAAACAATGCAGAAATCTGAATTAACCTCTCTGATTAAAAATCCCACCCTTTTCATTAATTCTTTGATATCAGTAGAAAATGTTGTTACCATTAGGGAACCCTTATGCTGAAAGCAAGCAAAACAAATAGATATGTTAAGCTTCTGAAAATGAGGGATGTAGTAGTTCACTGATAGAGCATGCACAAAGTCCTGCAGATCTGCACAGAGCATCATCAAAAACAACTAAGACACAAAACAAAGAACCTTTGAACCAGGAATGCCCCACAGCCCCATTTAGTTGGGAGACTGAGGCAGGAGGATTGCCTCAGCTAGGGAATTTGGGACTAGTTTGGGCAGCATTTAAAAAAAAACACTATCTTTAGGAAAAGCAGGAGGATGGAGTCAAAAGCAAGCAAGGAAGGAAGAAAACGAAGATGAGAAAAGAGGAATGGAGGCAGGGAGGAGAGTGAGGAAGAAATTTTGTACATAAAGGCCAGGTTAATTTCCAAAAACTGGGGCAAGGGGAACTAATATTGTTAGGAACAAAGGGGTTTATAGAATATAAATATAGAAAATTCCATAACTCATTAAACTTTAGAACAACATTAAAAAAGAAAGAAATGAAAGAAAAGAAGTGGTAAGGGACAAACAAATGAAATGTTTTAGGACTGAGATGTTTAGAATGGAGAGACACAAAGACCAGACAAGGTGCTGGTATCAAACCAAACCAAGCAAAACAAACAAACAAACAAAAAACCAAAATACAAATAAAACCTGAAAACAACAATGCACACCAGGAAAGTTCGCACCAAAATTTTCAGATGAGGAACATGTAAGGAAAACTGAGAACCACAGGTAAGTATCTCCTGAGAGTCAGAATTGGTCACCACACAAGGGACTAGCATTGGACATGCATTAGATATCTCAAAATAATCTGTCAAGTCAACTACCGTCTGCCATTAATTACCTTCCTAAGTCTAGCATTTGTCTTTATGAGTTATGAGGACTTTATTCTCAAACTACTAATGAAGCATAAGGTTAGATAACCTGCTCAGTTTTTACCTTCTATGTAATCTTTCATAAGATGACAAATACAGGATCAGAGAAAATAAGGTCTCCCACGAGGGAGACTAACAACGTGCTGGGATGAAACTTGTTCTGTAAGCTTTAATAGAAAACATTTTGTTATGACCTTGTTTGAAGCATTGAAGAAGTCAATGATCCAGAACTTGGGGACGGAAAGTAGACCTGACAGACTACATGGGACTGTGACTATAATTTAGAGATACGTGTAACAGGAGAAGCGAGCTGCTCATCGTCCCAGCTGCCCCCAGCTATCTTACACCCAAAATAATCACATAGACACTGTATTCATTCTAAACACTGCCTGGCCCATTATCTCTAGCCTATTATTGGCTAACTCTTATATATTAGTTTAGCCCATCTCCATTAATCTATGTATCACCACATGACTGTGGCTTACTGGCAAGATTCTAACCAGTGTCCGTCTCAGGCAGGGGATCCATGGTGCTCCTCACTCTGCCCTCTTACCCAGCATTCAATTTTGTCTACTCTGCCTACTTAAGTTCTGTCCTATCAACTAGGTCAAGGCAGTTTCTTTATTCAACCAATGAAAGCAACACACAAACAAAAGGAACTCCTATACCAGATAAGTAAGGTACAGTGGATGATAACATGGGGACTAAGCATCAAGGTTTTATACATGAATTTTGTATGTGCATGTGTGTGTTCGTGTGTGCATGAACATGCTTGTGAGTAAGGAAAGAGAGAGGAAGAAAAAGAGTATATATGTACACTCATTTCATAGTCTGCATGAGAAAGTAAGAGGACATCTTATAGAATTCAGTTTTTTCTAACCACCTTGTGGCTCTTCACAATCTAATAGGTCATCCAGTTTGGCAGTAAGACACATTTATGCAACTAGCCAACTCACTGGCTGTGAGCAAAAAGTTCACAATTTAGTGAACAAAAAATTCTATGAGAAAAAAATAATGTCTTGATAACTTTTTTATACTGCAAATTATATTTCCAGAATCATACTCACATGGAGTCACCTAAATTTAACTTTTAAACATATTCAAGAATAGGTAAGGAAAGACGAGAGGTTTAAGAGCTAGATGCACAAATCTCAGATATAGAAACCAAGAGATCATGTCTGACAAATCAAGTTAGAGAAGAATAAATGTATGCATAGAGGATCAGTATGAATAGAATCTGTTCACTGAAAGATTTGGCATGTGACTGCCAGTACCAAAAATACAACTCCAAGTTCACGCACATCCGTTTTAATGTTCTGGGCACATACACAATTCAAGTCATTAAACATGGAGGGTTGTTTGAAAGGATAGCATGTACTCTTGCCACTTCTCCATCTGACACCATCAGTACAGTGTTACATTCTACAAGTGGTGGAATGTAAAGTCCAGGTCTGCTATCTTTGATGGAAACAAAAACAAGCAACAGCCCTCCATGCATTCTTGTGCTTGAGCCTATCAGAACCTAGTCTAACAGGAAAGGAAGTGACATAAGCTGTGGTGTAAGCCCTGTCCCTGGGAACCTTCACAAAAGCTCTTCATTTCACACCTGGCTATGGAATGTTCCATGGTCACGCTCTGCTTCCCATTCTTCATCTGGAAAGTGGGAATATTTCACACAGGAGAGAAATGAGAGATTCTTTACAGAAATCTTTTTATTTTTATTATCTGTCTGTCTGTCTCTCTACCTATTTATTTTTGGGGTTTAGAGACAGGGTTTCTTTGCAGCTTTGGCACCTGTTCTGGAACCTGCTCTGTAGACCAGGCTGGCCTGGAACTCACAGAGATTCGCCTGTCTCTGCCTCCTAAGTGCTGACATTAAAGGTGTTCGTTACTACCGCCCAGCTTGGAAATCTTTAACAGAGTTTTATAAGTGAAACTTTACCAACTCCAGTAGATCCCAGGTGATACAGATAACAAACAGTACTGTGCACATTACTGCAAATAGACTCATAAATTTATATCCATGTTGCTTTCAATATTTATGGGGGATATTTGCTTTTATAAGGTTGCATCCAACCTATTTGCTATTTTCAGCATTTATTACTACAATATACATACCTAGATTGCTCCAGGTCAGGGGTCTAACATTATTTATGGTTACTGCTATATAGTAACTTAAATTGTAAAGGTTAATTACATGGAGAACCAAGGCTGTGAGTTTGATTGTTACCTTGTCCTCTTCAAAACAGTTTAAACAAACAGGCTGAAGTTCCTTGATAGAATTTTTGGGGTCACTTATATAAACTATCATATCATCCACAAAGAGTGAGAGTATGACTTCTTCTTTTCTGATTTGTATCCCCTTGATCTCCTTTTGTTGTCTTATTGCTCTAGCTAGGACCTCAAGAACTATTTTGAATAGATACAGAGAGAGTGGACAACCGTGTCTTGTTCTTGATTCTAGTGGGATTGCTGGGAATTTCTCTCCATTTAGTTTGATGTTTATTGTTGGCTTGCTGTATATTGCCTTGATTATGTTTAGGTATATACACTTTCAGTAATGTAGCAGGATACAAGATTAACTTCAAAAATCAGTAGCCCTCCTTTACACAGGTGATAAATGGGCTGAGAAAGAAATCAGAGAAATATAACCCTTTACAATAACCACAAATAGCATAAAATATCTTATAGTAACTCAAACCAAGCAAGTGGAAGACCTGTATGACAAGAACTTTAAATCTTTGAAGAAAAAAAAATTGAAGAGGGCACCAGAAAATGGAAAGATCTTCCATACATTTGAGTAGGCAGAATTAACATGGTAAAAATGGCAGTCTTACCAAAAGCAGTCTACAGATTCAATGCAATGCCAAGCAAAATTCTTCACAGACCTTGAAAGAACAGTACTGAACTTCATATGGAAAAACAAAAAATCCAGGATAGCCAAAACAATTCTGTACAATAAAGGAACTTCTGGAGGCATCACAGTCTCTAACTTCAAACTCTGCTAAAGAGCTACAGTATAGAAAATAGCCTGGTATTGGCATAAAAACAGATAGGAGGACCAATGGAACCAAGTCAAAGACGCAGATATTGATCTGCACACTTATGAACACATTTTTTTTAAAAGAAGCAAAAAATATAAAATGGAAAAAAGAAAGCACATTCAACAAATGGTGCTTGCATAACTGGATATCAACATGTGGAAGCATGAAAATAGATCCATATCTATCACCACACACAAAAATCAAGTCCAAATGGATCAAAGACCTCAACATAAAACCAACCACAATGAACCTCCCAAAAGAGAAAGTGGAAAGTACAATTGAACGTATTGGCACAGGAGACTACTTCATAAATATAACCCCAGTAACACAGACACTGAGAGAAACAATCAATAAATGGGACCTCCTGAAACTGAAAATCTTCTGTAAAGCAAAGGACATGGTCAACAAGACAAAACAGCAGCCTACAGAATGGAAAAAAATCTTCACCAACCCCCACATCAGACAAATGTCTAATATCCAAAATATACAAAGAACTCAAGAAATTGGTCACCAAAAGAACAAATAATTCAATAAGAAAATGAAGTACAGACCTAAACAGAGAACTTTGAACAGAGGAATCTAAAATGGCTGAAAGACACTTAAGGAAATGCATAACAATCTTAGCCATCAGAGAAATGCAAATTAAAGCAATCTGAGATTTCATCTTACACCTGTAAGAATGGCCAAGATCAAAAACACTGATGACAACTTATGCTGGAGAGGTTGTGGGGTAAAGGAAACACTTCTGCATCACTGGTGGGAGTGCAAACTGGTACAGACTCTTTGGAAATCAGTGTGGTGATTTCTCAGAAAATTAGGAAACAAACAATCTTCCTTAAGATCCAACAATATCACTTTGGGGTTTATACCCAAAAGATGCTCAATCGTACCACAAGGACATGTGTTCAACTGTGCTCATAGCAACATTGCTTGTCATAGCCAGAACCTGGAAACAGCTTAAATGCGCCTCGACTAAAGAATGGACAAGGAAAATGTGGTGCATTTGCACAATGGAGTACTACACAGCAGAAAAATATAATAACATCTTGAAATTTGCAGCAAATTGATGGAGCTAGAAAACATCATATTGAGTGAGGTAACCCAGACACAGAAATACAAATATCATATGTACTCATTCATGTGTGGTTTTTAGACATAAAACAAAGAAAATCAGCCTACAATTTACAATCTCAGAGAGCCTAAACAATGAGGACCCTAAAAGAGACATACATGGATCTAATCCACATAGGAAGTAGAAAAAGACAAGATCTCTTGAGTAAATTGAGAACATGGTGACCTTGGAGTAGGATTAAAGAGGAGGGGAGAGGAAGGGAGGGGAGTAGAAAAAAATGTATAGCTCAATAAAATCAATGAAGAACAACCAGACTGTGCACACAGTGGACTAGGAGTATTATGGGATCTCTGGCTGTGAAGTCCAGCAAAGTTACAGTCCCTTAGAATCTAAGAGAGTCTTTCGGCATGCTCAGATATCTCAAGGCTGTAGCACGTCAAGCATTCTTCCCTGGGCTTCACGGTTAATGGGGCAATGGCAATCTTGGAATCTCAGGGGGTCAGAATCCAGAAAGTATAGAAGAAGTCAAAAATGAGGAAAGCAGCTCAAGCTGCCACTGGGCATGGATGACTTCCTAGAACCACGCCTGGGAGTGAGGAAACTAAAACGTGAGAAGGCACATGAATAAGTCTTCTGAAAGAAAGCCAGAAACTATGGGAGAAAGGCATGAGAACAAGATCTCTGATGACCTGGGTTTTTCCCCCTGGTTTTCCAATATTATCTTCTCAGCTAAGTAGATTTTATGAATCCAAAAGGATGAATTATTATTTTTGACACTGACTTATGTAAGATGTATTTGTAACACCTCCTCTCATGGGAGGGCGCTTAGTTCTTCTGTGCATCCTTTCCCCATATTAGTTCTTACAAGCAATAACAAAATATGCAAAAGAACACAGAAAGCAATCAATCTGAAATGACAGCTCATGTCTGGAGATGTCTCCTCAGTGCCCAGTAGACAGCTCTTGCTATTAGTACTGCATTTAGGAAGAACAGAACATGCCTCACAGAGACACCGTTTTCTAATTTCAGTTTTCCAAACAGGTAACTGAGTTATTTCATCTGCCTACAGAGTTGTAGGTGTGTGTCCGTGTGTGTGGTGTGTGTGTGTGTGAATACTTGAGACTGAAAAAACTATGTCAATATGTGAAATAAATATATATGTAATGAAAACTGCTTAACCTTTAGTCAAATCAGTTACAAATAGCAGAATAAAACACAGTATTTTATCTCAGGGTATGGCGATGACATTTCTTATAATAACAAGAGATAAATTTGCTCAGCCACTGGAACATGGCTCCTATGTTGTGGTCCTTATTCCCATAAGCAAATTTTGTAGCTACTATAAATAAACATCACAGGAGAACCACTCTGCCTTTCTTACACCCGTATCTGTTTAGTCACCGCAAATGAACTATCACTAATGTTGAGTTTAAGAACAATAGAAGGCAATGGTGAGAAGATTGTGGCAAGTATAGAGCCAGTCTGATCTACTTATCAAATCCCAGACAAGTCAAGGGTACACAGTGAAATTATGTCTCAAAAAACAAAAACAAAAACAAACCCCCAAAGAATGATAAGATTATTTTTTAAAATTATTTTGAGTATATCTTCAATGTAAATGTTGTTTGACATTCAGGGTAAAGCATTTTTCTATATGTCACCATGAGAGCATCAGAGGAATTTTTAATAGGAAATGTATCTGTGATTCCCAAGCACACATCCTTTCAGGCAAAAATGATGCATGTGATCTGGGTTAATTGCACCAGTTATGATTGTGCATTATCTCTGCATGTAAACCATTTAATGCTTTTAATAATTATAGGCTGTGCTGTTGGAATCACATTAGCTAGCAGAGGAAGAATTTAAACCTCTATTTAATGAAATCTCTATACTCTAAGAGTTGGTATAAGGGAATTAAAGCTACTAGTGGGGAGACTTTCTAGCAGTCATTTTCTGGGGCAAAACAACTAAGATATGGAGAAAATAGTTTGCCTCACTAGCTATTTGTCAAAAAAGAGCTCTTATATTTAAGAAATTCTTTTATCTAAAATGCTAGCAAGACACCACTCACTGTTCTGCCTGACATTTCCAACCATGCATTCATCTATGTCACCTGAACTCTTTAGAGTCTCCTCTTTTATGAATTGATGTAGTCCTTAAAAACTGCAGGCTAAACACCTACAACTCTACTTAAAAGAGATACTGACTGTGACAATCTGTTAAAGAGCAGTTTTATAGCATCGGAAATGAATGACCACTTGCCAAAGGAACATGTTTGTGTTTAAGTAGCTGTATGAGTAGACTTTGAAGGTTTCAAGCCATGTGGATAATGTATGAACTAAATAGTATAAAGACTCATGGTGTTTAGAGATGAAGTCACTTTCTGAATAAAACTGTGCCTTGGCTACTTGCAGACCAAGGCTGCTCCACTCTTGCTAAATGTCATCTACTCTAGACTGTGATTCTTGCCTTTATGCACGGTTCCAAATCTCGTAAAGAAAATTTTTGTAAACTTCCTTTGACTTCTGTATTAGCTATTTTTGTGTCGCTGGCACTACATACCTGACAAAAGCAATGTAATTAATATAGGAAGTATTTGTTTTAGATTTTCTCTACCCCTCCTGGCAGGGAAGGCACAGTAGTTAGATCAAATCGGTCAATGATGCTAACAGCTTGCAGCTTGTTCACATCTCAGTGGACTTGGAAGCAAAAATCTCAGGCTTGAAGAAGTTCCAGGCTATAAGGACTGAGAGCTTGCTTTCCGAAATGCATCCTTTCCCTGTACTGCCACCTGCTCATGTTCAAACACAAGAGGCCATAGGGGATATTTCCATCTGAAACAGGACAATCTCTCAGCAACGCTTCATTGTTGTTTACTCTCTAGAGGTGCTGGGACCTGGGAGAGTGAAGCCGATGACTGAGGTGGACTAAAGTTTCATCGATAGCTAATTTTATTCAGAGCATCCGACAATTTATGCTCTGAGGGTTAAGAGGAGTCACATGAGTAAAATGACTTCTTTACTCATGGACAATCACAGGGGCAAACTGCACATGATGGACATGCACCAAAAACATGTTATTTTTGATAGGGCAAATGAGCAAATAAAAGTAGCCAGTTGTAATGAATAATCTGATGTAAACTCACTCCTATCCGCCACACCTGGGAGGAGCACAAAAACCCATTCCAAGAACAGTTCCAAGTCTTGAAGAAACTGAGGTCACAAGATTTTTTCTATTTTTTTTTTGAGTTTTCTAACAAGCACTCAGAATTTTCATCACATGACTCCATTCTCAATTGCTTATTTTTTAAATGAAGGATAGCTAGAGTGGTTTTTGATTTGAGATGTTGTAAATCAATGTTGAGAGTAATGTAATTGTCACTTGATGCTTGACTATCCTATAAGCAAGCAAATTATAAACTTAATAATATTAGAACAGTGAGACCATTGTGAGTAATACTATGTCAGTGAGCAAGGAGCTAAACTATGCCCAGTACTATTGGTCACATTATATTGATCAGAAAAATCTAGAGAATAGCTTAAGAAGAGAGCCTTATGATTAATAGTTCTAGAATCTTGCAGAAAGTAACCCAACATTTGCCTTTTATAGGAATACAAATGCTATGACATTCTATGTAAATGGGAAGTGATTTAAATCCCAAAGAAAATTAGAAGCATTCCCTTCTTCAGATGAATGAATGAGTCTTTTGCGGTCCTATGATTGAGTCATAAATACAAAGTCATTAATAAAGATCACAGGAGCTGGATCCATCCAACATACAAGTTGAAACAAGGGAAGTTGGGGAACATAAGATCAATACACATGCTCAGAGGCACTTACTGCAGATGCATTGTCACAAAGCCATTCTCTAGTGACATAGAGCTCTGAGTATTTCATAGAATAACTTCTCCTTTGGTACATAGGGCTGTAATTTGGCCCCAGGTGGACAGACTGGACTTCTGATGATAGAGTCGATATCTCCTTTTGCCCTTGAGATGGAGGTCAGCTGTCTTTCTGGTGACTTCCACCGTCTCCTTACCTTCTACCATAATCCTTAATGACCCAGGCTGGAGGAGTTGAAGAGGAATACACAATGTTTCAGTGGGCCCATCTGCAATAACAGATGCATGGCCCTTCCCAATTTTCTTCTGGAGAAGTAAAAGTAGGACAGGTTAATTGTCTTAGTCAGTGTTTCTATAGTTACAACAAGAACACCATAACTAAAAAGCAAGTTGAAGAAAATAGAGTTCATTCAGCTTACACTTCCACATTGCTGTTCATCACCAAAGGAAGTCAGGGAAGGAACTCTGGCAGGATTTTGGAGGCAGGTGTTGATACAGAGGCCATGGAGGATGCTGTAAACTGGCTTGCTTCCCTGGACTTGCTCAGCCTACTTTCTTATAACTAGGACCACTATCCCAGGGATGGCACAACCCACAATAGGCTGGCCACTCCCTTATTGATCACTAATTGAGAAAAGGCCTTACAGATGGATCTCATAAAGGCATTTCCTCAACTGAGATTCCTTCTTCTCTAATGACTCTAGTTCATGTTGAGTTGACACAAAACCAGCCAGTATATTAATGCCCCAGTTTGCTTACTTTCTTCTGCAATAAAACCAATAAGTTAGAATGAGTCTATTCCTGTAAATAATCCTACAATAGGAGAAGAATCTGAAGCTATATTTGAGATTATGAATTAACCGTAATAGATGAATCAAAACAGCCAGCTCTACCTGTTGGGCTGAGGAAAAGGAAGTATTAATAAATTGCTGACTATCTGTACCATGAATTGACTCCAATGTTATTAGATGATCCTTCAATAAAATAAGTAGTTGCCTGTGGGATGCAAGAAGGTTGAACAATTTTTGTAATCACAAATTCAACTCATGAGAGAAATCCCATAGGCTACCAGGTAGATAATGATTTCTTATTCTTTCATAGTAATCTGCAAATGAAATTTGAAAATTCACAGAGTTCTGTACTGCTCTCAAAAACTGATTGTTAAGGGTAATATAATACATCAAGGATCAAATCCATATAATTATTGACAATGCTTCCTCCTTTCCTCAATTTACTAATTGAGCAGAAAGAGTAAGGTAAGCAGTTAGTCTTTTCTGGCTCTCATAGGAGACAATTTAGTGGGGAAAATAAATAAATTTAAAGGTAGTGAAGGATCCACATAAGAGACAAATGACTCTTTTAGTCTGGATTCAAATTACTGTTGTTCTTTTCTTACATCTTAGGATAGTATGTGAGGACTGTCGAATGCCACCTCTCCATCTAGAGTTTCCAACAGATTGGTTAGTACATTGGAAATACCAAGCCCAGCTCCTGAGGCTGAGGAGGACTAGGGAAAAGAATTCCTTTACCTTACTCTGTGCTAGCTTGCCTAGGCTGTAAAGTTAACATTTCCGTAAGCTCTCTCTTAAGTTCTCACCAAAAAGGAGAGAATTTCAAGTGAAATAAACCCTTTCCTCCCAAAGTGTTTTGGTCATGGTGCTTCATCACAGGAATGAAAATCATTCCTAGGGCACACCTAGTTACACCATCTTAGTTACACTAAGTCTTATGTTTTGTTTTCTTTACTTACCATTTTTCTTCTAGATTTCCTAATAGATATTTGCATTTTCTTCTTAAAAACTGGAAAATACATTGAAATAGCAACTGAGTATGTTTCAAGAATTGTTCTTATTTTTCCTAGAGATAACAGGGTTTATTTCCCCCAAACAAGAGTATTCTTTTGCAATTATAAAATCATATCATATTATAATTTTGCAATTATAAAAATAAGAAAATATAATATTAATATATTGTCAATATTTAATCTATATGTATATAGATAACATTTTAAAAACTTAATATATTTCACTTATCAACTGTGAATAGACCACAGCCTGTGGGTGGAGGTCAGAGAACAACTCGTGGGGTTGTTTTGTCTTTCCACTCAGGTCACTGGGCTTGGTACTACTGTCCACTAGCCAGCCTACACATTCAAACAGAACGGTTGTTTCATAAATGTCTTTTGTTGTCATATTTTTCCCAGCACAGGACAATTCCAGGATCATGTATTACACTTAGTTATCTTGTTCCTTAATCTAATGATTTTCCTTGGTCTAATTATTCTTTCCTCCCTCCCTCCCTCCCTCCTCCCTCCCTCCCCCCCTCCCTCCCTCCCTCCTCTCTCTTCCCTCCCTTTCTTCCTTCCTTCCTGACCACTTTAGTATTTCTTTATGATCAGTGGTCTCGATGTTAAAAAAGTACAATGTGTTTTTTTCTTAATACGATATCCTTCAGTGTGAGTTTGATAATCCTTTCCCGAATCAATTATTAGTAAAACATTGCAAACGCTAACTTTCTTTTTTCTTTCCCAGCTAGTAATATTCCCGTATAAAGAAGAATCTATCCGCCATTTTTGTGTATTTGCAGTATTAGGTATTTATATCACCTTATGCTTACTGGTTTTCTTTTGTTTAATAGATCATAACACTTCATTAGTGTCACTTATTTTGTTCTAACGTTGCCACTTGTAGTTGAGATTTTAGAAACAGTATTGCCTTTGCTTTGTTAGCCACTTAAGTTATGCAACCTGGAGCTAAAATGTTTCCATAGGTGTTAAAAAAAATAAAAACAGGTACACAGCAAGGAAATTGACTATTAGATACATAAAAATCAGTCATGAAAACCAGTAATTTTGCAGACCAGTGGCTTTGTTGTAATCAGATACATCTTTTCAAACAATCTACACTGTTTCCTTTTTGTTAGTATAGGGTCATGTGTATTGTCATCAATAATTCTGGCTATACCCACTTGAATTTCATCTTACAGCGTATTTTCTATTTTCTCTGTTTAAACATTTTTTGACCCCCCCAAAGAATAGCCTCTGCGGGTCTAGAATGAAATTAAATGTGTTTATAATAGTTTGTATGCTATTGAAATGTATAAAGAAACGTCTTTATAGCTCTCAGCAGTTATTCTCTTGGGTTCTTCATGGCTGTTTTTTTGGGGGGAGGGTAACTTCTATTCTGGCCAATCCCCCTTTGAAAACACAATTTTGTATGACATCTTCTGGTATTATCCATACATGTAGTGGAGTTGCAGGTTGTCCAAGGAACTCTACAACATACATATGTAAAAGCAGACAACCTATTGCTGTTTTCCTTGGTTCCCCCGCCCCCCCAAGAGATGGAAATGTTAAAGGCAACCTGCATTTCATAAACAGGTCCCAGAGAACCCTGAGCTAGAACTGACTTGAAAACTCCCTCCCTGGGGACTAGCTTTCATGGTCCCAGAAGGTGCCATGCAAGCTTCCAAATGAGGGAGGCAACTAATATTCCTCCCCAGATATGACACCACATCAATACCCAGCATGTCACAATAACCCTTCAGGAGCAGTAGTATCACATGTACTGTGGTGACAGCCAACAACCCTCTACTTGAACTTAAGACCTATTTCACAAGAGGGATTCCATGCTTGATACTGGTATCTGCACAGGGCTAGTGAAATCAAATTGGAGGAGAATCTATAACCAATCATTTACTTAACCTGTAAATCCCTAACACCAATCTACAAACCCTTGTCATTATACTAACAGATAATTGTAGTCTTCTCCTTTCATCTAGAAAACTCTCTGCAACAGATGAAGACGACTACAGAAAACCACAATAAATCAGAATACAGAGTTGAAGCGCCCAGTCCCAATGGACACATCTACAAAGGACTCCTGCACCTAAGACTTGGGAAACATTTCAGAAGAGGGGGCAGAAAGATAAGGGCCATGGGAGTCTGGAAATTTCCTGTGAGAGTGTGTCTCCTAGTAACATCAGAAGTTACACCCACAAACATGACTGACTGCCCAAACATGAGCTGAACAAGGATGATACCGTTAGACATGCCAAACTGCACAGAGAAAAGCCCATGAAGGCTCAACCTGCCACAAAGAACCATAGACAGAGGAGAAAAACTGGGAATGGCAGGAGTTGCCTCCCCAGGGACGAGCAGAGCAATTGGCTGTCCAGTGCCAAACAGTCAACCCTGAAGGTAAACATGCAGGGAGCAGTATATGGACTGAATGGGTTATATTATATGCATAATTAATAACAATTAGTTTATTTAAAAAAAAGAGGCCATGAATTTGAAGCAAGGGGTGTATATGGAAGGGCTTGAAGGGAGGAAAGGAAAGGGCAAAATGCTGCAATTAATTTACAGTCTCAAAAAATAGAAAATTAATTAGAGATGCACCTGTAAGCCTACGTGTGAACATGGCTATTTTTCCCCATGTTATCCTCAAACAAGAGTGGCAAGGGAGGCTACCATCACTGTTGCATATAGGAAACCACATGTTCAGACTGAAGAACACAATGAGGAAGATTAGAGGTTGTGTGAATTCTGATTCAGGTATTATGCACACAGAGCATATTAGGAACCCCATTAGTCACTAGCCTCTTCATGGGCTTGGAAAGCAGGCAGGGTCTGTATATTTCAAGAAGAAGCTCACTATGAGAGACACTGGAATAGGACTATCTATATATTCATTGGATTGTTTGCGGCCTATATTGGTGTTCATTGAAGCCCAAGTGAAACTTGGGTCAGTAGTTTCTCTGGGACACCCTTGGTCTTTTCTTTACTGGTGATATGTCTTGAGGTTAGTGTTGTCTCTGCAGTAGAAAGAGGCTTACTCTAACATATAAACTGTCTTTTTAAATGGCAGGACCACAGTGATATTAAACTTTACCATAAATGCCATGGGTGCACCAAGCCTTAGTCCCATAGAAATATCCAGTGCAAACTGAAGTTTTGTTTGCTTTCAGTTTAGAGAGATGGCGTTTGTTCGCTGTGTCCTCATTAAGCTGCCTGAAATACTGACATTGCAAACATGACATCCAAAGTTGGTTCATATTTGATGGAATGGTCGGTGGGAAAAATACCTGCATGCTACCATCCTAAATAAAGCATGGATTCAGATGGTCTCTGTTCATCTCCAAATGTGATAGATTCAATACCTCTCACATTGATAAAGACATAAAAGAACCCAAGAAACAAGTCAAAGTGTTGTCTGTGAAAACTGGCTCTCTGGTGTGCAGCCGCATGAGGAATTTAACCCTGCAAAGTTGACTGAGGGTCAGAGACAACATGCGGGTTCTGCGGGAAAGCCCCAGAGGGAAGGTGCACTGCCCAGTCATTTTGCTGCCAGGCCTGAATACTACACTGGCTGTTTCATTCTTTAGAACAATTAACATTTATATACTACTATTTAGTTAGGAACAAAGGTTCCTGCAAGGAGTGCACTGTTTTTATTTTATAAATGGTGAGCCAATTATTTCTTCCCTTTTGCATTCATTGGTGACTAGTTTCAAGTTAGAAGTAATTTTTTGTTGATGACAATTGTTGATTAAACACTTGCCAGTGCTAAATGTAGCATAAGGCTTGTGGAAGTTATTTCTTGTAAGAATTCATAATCTTATGATAGGACAGTCATATCTCTATTACTCTCTCTTAGAACTGAAAGGGGGAGGGGAGAGACCAGAGATGAAGCTGTCAGAAGCAGAGCGGAAGGGGGCCGGGGATATAAAGCAACACCTTCATAGCTCTTCTTAAATTAAGTCAACCTTTCGTTAATTAGATGATATTTGAGGCTGCTAGAAAGGGAAAGGGCAATTTATGCCAAGTGGACTTCCGGGACCTTTTTAAGCGATAGAAATGTCTTATATGTTAATTTTGTTTGTAGCTACATGAGGGAACATTTTTTCAGCACCCTAAAAAATAATTACCTGTTTTGAAAAGATACATGGATTTTAATATATTAAATTGTAGCTTGCTTTTAATTTATAAAGCAGACAAAGAAATAAAGTCTCAACTAACTAAAACATTATACAAAGCAATGAGCAAGAAGTTCACAGAATAGGAAGGCATATAGCTCAAAAAAGTGCTGATGCTAACCTCCTTAAAAATGATGGATGTGAACTAGACACACCTTTTTAACCTAGAAATTTGGAAAAAACTATTGACAATAATAATTTTTATGTGGGAAACATAACTTGTTAAAGTATAAATTGTCACCGTCCTATTAAGGATGGATTGGCCACAGTTAAAACATTTCTAATGCATATACCCTTTTTTTTAGTCATTATACTTTGGGGGGAGACTATCCAGTTAAAAATACTTGCATGTAAAATTACATACATACCCGTAACATATAGAACTGTCATAACAGGAGATGATTATTCAAATGTCAATACACAGGGGACTGGCTAAAAATTCTAGTGTATTCAATACATGTGGCTGTTGAAAAGAGAAAGCTTCTGAATATTATAGATATTCAGATGTGTGGGCCCTTGTGTGCTTATTTGATGCATATGTGTGTGTGTATCTGTAAATCTTAATATATAAATTCAAAGATAATATATGCTTTTCAGATATATCATTTTCTCTAATCTTCTTCCAAGATACAAATAAAATCCTTTGCATTACATATGCAAAAACAAAACAAACCAAGACCAAAAAAATAAAAGAGACTCAGGAGGAAGGCAACAAGGAGATTGTATTTATAAACTGTGATTCTCAGAACCACCATAAAATGTTAATCTAATTAATCTTAATCAATAAACCCTGAGTCAGATATCAGGGTAAATACCTGAAAGATCAGAGAAAGAGAGGAGCAGACACCAGTGACCTCTTACCTCTCTGATCCTACAACCTGAAGGGCTGAGATCCTGTCTTCACCCCACCTTGCCACTTCCTGTCTCCACCTCCAGAGTGCTGGGATTAAAGGTCTGAGCCAACACTGCTCAGTTTCTATGGCTAAATAGTGATTAGCTCTGCCTTCTGATAACCAGGCAAACTTTGTAAGAACACAACAAAATATCACACAACACCCTAGACACATGGAATGAACATATTTGGAGGTTTTTTTGACTGATTCATTGAAAAAGTTGATGTCTTAAAAATACCCATGAACTCAGAGACAAAGTGGTATTGGGAGAGTGTCTCAGATTTACAAATATTTGAAAGAATTATAACTACATCATTTCCCTCATTCTTCCTCCAATACCTCCCATGCCTCTCAGTCTCACATTTGTGACCCCTTTCTCTTCAATTATTATTGTTACATATACATGCAACACACACAGAGACATTAATGAATAAGCATATAAATATTGCCTTTTAATCCATTTAGTTTATTTTATGTTTATATTTTTAGCACCAATTACTTGGTGTTGGATAACAAATTAGTGGGCTCATCCCTGAGGATATTTAAATTTTATTTTCTCAGCATTCTTTAATTATTTGTAGTTTTTCATCTTGAGGTGGGTCCTATTAAGATTTTCTCCTTCTTCGTTGGCATGTTACCTGGTGTTGTCATTGTCCAGGTTGATCCAGCAGTCTTATTGAGATTTCATGGGTATAGCATCCTTGTCATATCTTGAAGACACAGTACTGCAGTACACTTTGTTCTTTGGCTTTTACAATCTTTCCACCCACTCGTCTGTGATGTTCCCCGAGCCTTGAGTGTAGGGTTGTATTGTAGATGTATAACCTAGGGTTGGGTACACAACAGTCAGTTGTTCTATGTGAGTTGACCAGTTGTAGCTTTTGGTAATGACCTTTGCTTTGAAAAGAAGCTATTTGAGAAGGGGTGAGGGCTCCACTTATCTGTGGATATAAGGATTTTTTTATTTTTATGCATGGGCAATCCATATATGATGGGTCTGTTGAACTTGTCCATATTGAGTTTCAAGGTCTAAATTGATGAGGATGACTGACCAGGTCTCTTCTCCAAGAAGGCACTAGATCTCCTTACAGATGGTTGTGAGTCACCATGTGGTTGCTGAGAATTAAACTCAGGACCTCTGGAAGAGCAGCCAGTTCTCTTAACCACTGAGCTATCTTTCCAGGATATAAGGATAGATACTGATAATCAGTTAGAAATTAGTAGATTTCTTTTCTCTAAGATCTAAGACACCACTAACCATTGGCAAGTTGGCTAGGTTTATACAACTAGGGAAATGTAAATTAAAACAATTTTGAGATTTCATTTTGCCCCAGTCAAAATGACTATGACTGAGAAAACAATTGACAACCAGCGTGGTGAGGATGTGGGGAAAAGGGAGCTCTTGTTCCATGTGGTTAGGATTGCAAACCGGTGCAGGCACTATGGACATCAGTGTGGGGAATTACAAAAGTAAATCTGCCGAAAGACCCAGCAGTACTCCTAGGCATATACCCCAAAGACTCAACAACCTTTTCCCGTCATGTTCATGGTTTATCTATTCATAATAGCTAGGAAGTAGAAACAACCAAAATGTCTTCCAACTGATAAAAAAGAAAATGAAAATCATAAATAAAGTATATATGTACACAATAGAAGTATTTAGCTATAAGGAAAAATGAAATCATTCAATTTGTAACTAAATAAATGTAACTAGGTAACCCAGTCACAGAAGGACAAATTCTACATACTTTTTCTGATCTGTGCTTCCTAGCTTCAAATATTCAGATATAAGCATATAACCCGGAGTAACTAAAGAGACAAGAAAAGTGAAAAGTGACCATGGGGGATGAGCTCTCAAGACGGGAACGGCAGTATACAGATATATGAAGTAAGAAATGGAGAAAACAGGGTAGCAGGGGAGCTTGAATTTGGAGAGAGGAAAGACAACCTAGAAGAACAGGAGACAAAGGAGTAATAAATACCATTAAGGGTTTTTGAAAAGAACCATGGGGAATTTGTATTATTCTTATACAACACAATGTATACACACAGTTTAAAAACTTCATTTTACCATCAAAAGCCATTAACTATCTAACAAAAGCCTCAGTACTAGGCGCAAAAAACCTCCTTGAGGGAAGTCCAAGAGACTGCCAAAACAATATAGGCTAGTGCTCTTGCCTCTGCTTATCTGCCAGAAGTTGAAATTAAGTCCATAATGCTGAAGATACCAAACTCTTTGGACACAGCATATGAAGGATTCAAGCTGGATCTGCCTTGAAAGCTTCCTGCCTAAGTACCAGCTTTCATAGTACTGGGAGATGCTATGCCAGCTGCCAAGGAAGGAAAGCAATCAATAGTCTTATCCAGCTGTGTTTGTGAACAACAATCAGCTCTGGCTGCTGGGTAACTAAATATCCTAACTGGTTGATCAATGCCCATTTCTCTGCTGTGTTGATTCGACCATTTTCTCTGTTGCTTTCTCTGTGTGTGCAGGCATGTATATGTGTCATAAATGCACATGTGTGTGTCTCTATGTGTGTGTCTGCGTGTGTGTGTGTGTGAATTTTAGGTAGAATCAGTAAAGAGGGAGGAGAATGGCACATTGTCTTAATTAGAATTATTATTGCTATGATTCATTTTGCTATGATGAAGCACCATGACCAAAGCAACTTGGGGAGGAACAGGTTTATTCTACTCGGCTTATGCTGCCCTATCACAATTCATTATCAGAGGAAGTCAAGATGGGAAGTCAAGCAGGGCAGGAACCTGGAGGCGGGAGCTGATACAGAGGCCATGGAAGAGTGCTGCTTACTGTTTTACTCCCTTTGCTTATCCTGCTTTCTTGTAGAACCCTGGACTACCAGCCCAGAGATACCACTACTCTCCATGGGCTGACTCAAAGAAATTGCCTTATAGCTGGATCTTTTGGAGGCATTTCTCAGTTGAGCTCCCCTCCTTTCAGATAACTCTAGTTTGTGTCAAGCTGACCTAAAACTTGCCGGAACACACACACGTCCTATCACTCTGTCTTTGACTTCTATTAATTTCTCACTTCACTTTCTACCTCAGAAAGTTCACATATACTAAGCACATGCCAGATTTCACTTCCGTGTTTTAATGTGTTCCATTAATCCTTCTAAGAATGCCCTGAGTAAAGGGTTATTAATGCCATGCCCCATTTTGTGGATGAGGTAAATAAAGCTGGATGAGGTATTAAGCTTTACAAAATCATCACCGCTTGTGAGAGGCAGAACTAAGATTTAAATGTAGGTAGGTCTGTTGGATACATCTATGCTCTTGCTGTTCTTGCTTGACGGACTGACAGCATGATATAGATGTTTGATGCGGGCAAGGGTAGCCACCACTTCTCCAGCAATATGATGGGCAAAGAGGTGAGGTTAGAGTAATAAACGTCCATACTGTGGTAGCTTAAGAACTCATTAGAGCACCACAGGCTTTAGAGACAGGAGAGCAGCACTGCTACTCAGTGGGCACAACCAAGTCAAGATATCCAATTACAACTCAGTGACTGTGGGTAGAATAGTGAACATTTTTCTGCTAAGAGGAATTCTGTGTTCTCAAAAGCACATACATGAAACATGACACCGTTCAAATGAACTTGATTTAGCCATGTTATATAAACTCCATGCATTTCACTATATCATGTTTACTCCATAACAATATAATTTTATGCATCAACTAAAAATAAGAATAAAATAAAGCCGGGCGGTGGTGGCGCACGCCTTTAATCCCAGCACTCGGGAGGCAGAGGCAGGCGGATCTCTGTGAGTTCGAGGCCAGCCTGGTCTACAAGAGCTAGTTCCAGGACAGGCTCTAAAAAAGCTGCAGAGAAACCCTGTCTCGAAAAACCAAAAAAAAAAAAGAATAAAATAAATATTACAAATGTGGTGATATATTTTGGGGAACCTTTATGATGAGATGAATCATTGAGTCAAGTGCGTAAACCCCACCACCTCTTTCCACTCCAGGAAACTGAACATGAGAGAAATGAGCAAAATGGTGGAAGCTTTGTTTTGGTAAAAGCATTATTATGGTTGTGCTTCTTACTAAGAGAGATTGGGAGTAGGATTACATGGATGAAAAAGAACAGGAAGATGATAATCTAGGGAGGCCATGCTTGCATAACCGAGTTCTTCTGGACTTGCTAGTCTTTCCGCTAGAGAACAAGGATGAGAGACGTTGGTGATGGAATGTGTAGCGCATGTGGAAGTTGTGACTCGGAGCAGTTCGAATGGCCCAGTTAGTTTGGTCATCTCATACTCGGGGAGGAATGGACTGTGTTGGAGCAAAGGCTACAAATCCAGGCTTCTGAGGATAAGTAGAGCTGACCACGAATGTGTTTTTGACAGCTCTGAAAGAACTTGAAAGGAAACACCAGCTGTTTAGGACACGGCATTTCACTGTGTTGGATTATTTCAGTCCACGACTTCCAGCCGATTCTGGCCAATGCAAATATCCCCTCCATAGAGTTTGCCTTTTCTCACTTCTCCTCATGTTTGGTTCTCCAACTAAAAAGTGCACTCCAGGGACCAGGCCTGCAGCCAAGTCTGCAAGTCTGGTTCTAACGCTGACATTAGCCACCACAGCCCTTGGGGAATCTCAAAGATAAAAAGGTCGTCATGTTTAAATGTTTTCTTTCCCTTTCCAGAGCCCTGCACTCCTGCAGGTTTCTGCCTGGCTTTTCAAGATAATTGCTGGAATGTTGCCAGTCCTGAATGGGACGATGGCTTAAAATCAGTTTCTCATTTGTCAATTTTAGGGAATGACTTCTTGCAGAGGCTTGCATCTCTCAGGCTGCACTTTCATAAGTACTTCGTTCTGTGTTCACATTCTCTGGGCTGCCATAGCTGTTCTGAGGGGTGGCAGTCCAAATGCCTTCTCTCCAGACACCTCCTTGAAAGTCAGTCCCATTTTGTGGTGCTGTGCCTTTCTCCACCAGTTAAAGCAGTCATCCCTCACTGGTGAAAACAGAGGCAGAGACCCGCATCGAAACACTGGACTGAGCTCCCAAAGTACAGCTGAAGAGTGGGAGGAATGAGGATATGAACAAAGAGGTCAAGACCATGATGGGTTTACCTACTGAAACAGTTTATCTGAGCTAATGGGAGCTCACCAACACCAGCCAGAATAGGAAGGAACAAGCACAGGACCAAACTAATCCCTCTAAATGTGAGTAACAGTTGAATGGGAAACTGAGGGGCCACTGGCACCAAGATTTATCCCTACTGCTTGTACTGGCTTTTGGGGAACTTATTCTTTGGATGGATACATTGTTTAGCCTAGATATAGTAAGGAGGGCCTTGGACCTTCCCCAAAGCAATGTGCCTTACCCTCTCTGAGGAGTAGATTGTAGTGGGGAGGGGGTTATGTGAAGGGAATGGGAGAGAGGGGAGGGAGTGGGAACTTGGTTTGGTATGTGTAATGAAAGAAATTGTTTTATTTTTTTAAAAAAATAAATTAAAACAATAGTCATCTCTTTGGCTCATAGCTTGGCGGCTGACAGTTGACTTCTGGGGTTAGTGAAGTGACTGTATTCTAGTATCTAGACTCTTCTAGACTGCTGACATTTAATGTACACGTTTTTCTAAAAATACCTTCAGAAGAGATTGCAGCCATTGGACAAGAACAGTGGGGTCATGGCGATGCTTTTTGTAGCCGTCTTCATGAAGTTTCCCTCCTCAGTTACTGTCTGGAGATTCATTCCTCAGTGTCCACTCATACTCCCCGGGGCCAAACAATTCAACAATGAATTAACCACAATGATTTTTTTTTAAAAAAATATATTTCTTTAAATTAATTCAATGCTTTTTGTCACCTTAAAAGATTTCTTTAATGAAAATATTTCCAGATGAATAATGTGATGATAACATGCTGTTGCTATGATATAAACCATGTGTGAGGAAAAAGGAAGAGGTAGGGGTGGAAATGAAAGATTAGCTTGGATTAATAAGATAACTTTGGCAAGTGGGGTTTGGATGTTTGTTGTGTCATCTATTTGCCTTTGCATTTGTTAAGCAGCATCATGCAGTGGCTAACGGTAGAGGATCTAGTTTTCTTGAACATTGTTATCCTCATAAAATCACACCACGAAAGTTGTCAAGTCTGCACCTTTCTCACCAGTTCCCTGCGTCCCAGGTGGTCTTCAGTGAGTCCTGTTGGCAGAAGTCATAGCGACTTCAAGAAGCAGCCACATGTGGAATAGCAGTCTGAGAGATGAGGGAACACAACTACCTCCAGCTGCTCCTGAGGAAGCCCTTCTCTCTGGATCCAGAAATCTGACAGAGAGTTGGGAAAAAAGTGAGACTCTCAACGGGAGGAGAGACTAGAGCTATGTGTGTAGCCTCTATGTCTAAGAGCCCTCGAGTCAAATTTATGCTCATAAAGGCTTGTAGGAGTAAATTAACTGGAAAATTAATCAGTTAATGGAAAATTCTAGTAGGTGCATTTTATATTCTGTTTCATTTTTCTTCAAAATACTGGCCAATCTTGTTGAGTTTAAACACAACTCAATTCTAAGATATAGGTATGGTTTTGGAGTTGGTCTGTCCTAGGATTTTTTTTTTCCAACCAGTCTATCAGATACAGAATAAGGCAGGGAGGATAGCAGCAGAGAGATCATTTTTTATGTAGACAGACAGAATGGATATAGTTCATTAATCAACCAACAATTTATGAGCAAATTAGGCATAACATTGCATTCTCCAGCTTCCCATGTACTTGTGAGGGCACCAAGGTAAACTGTGAAGCATTCCTTTGGCCTTTCCCAGTACAGTTTTACCAAATTCTTATTTATGGGAGGTCTAGAATGGGGGCAGCATTCACATTCATGACACTCACAGTAATAAACAGAGGCTTTGGTGCCACCTAAAACATTAGTGCCGTGTTAGTATACTGCTGTTTGTGCTTGAGGGCTGGAGGTGGAATCCAGTGAAGTATCTGTCTAGCTTGAATGAAGTTGTGGGGTTCAACTTTAGCACCAGAAAAAGAAGAAAAAAGAAAGGAAAATTCCATATTAAGTCCAAATATAAGCAGCTTTCAGAGAGCGGAGCATGAAAGCCAGCCCTCATGAGAGTTCAGAGGATCAAGACAGATGTTGACCATGACCCAGGGTTTTCCGATTGAGTCTTTCCAGCACCAGGATGGATAATGCCTCTGGTCCCTTCTCGTGGATTTGTCTCTATTCTGCAAGGTGATATTCTGTGCACTCCAACGTATCATTAGTAGGCTCGTACTTAATACTTATTGCTCTGAAAACCCTCTGATGTATTTCCCAGCTTAAAAATAGCGGTTTGCTTTAAAATGGCATGTGTGGAAGGGCGGCATTGCTAGGGGTAGAGTGGAGAGCGATTTGCCTGTTGCTGGGGTTTAGAACCCTGCCTGTGCTGATCCAGTTTGTGACCTCCCTCTGGGCAGCAACAATTTTCTGCCATCTAGTGGATAGTTCAGAGAATGAACCGTGGCTTTACTGAATCCCTCTCCAGCTGGAAGGAAAGGATTTGTGTGAGTAAAACAATTTTCTCATTAACTGAAATACAAATTAGGTTTCACAATAAAAATACAATTATTTTTATTAATGTTTAATGTGTTTTATTACTTCTATTAATTACAGATACAAAAATCAAGACACCCCATTTCTGAATATTAGTGAGATGTGTGTGATATAGGCAAATGTGGTTCTATTTATTTTTATTTTTTTTCTTTTTCGTCTTGGCAGTAATAATGTCCAGACAGAACAGCCTTCTTCACCTTGACCTTCTGACTTAAAATGCTGACTCTTCTTTAACCCAGCTGTGGGGACATAGAGAATGAATACAGCTCCTTTCTGTTTCAGCTTCTCCTTCTGCTAATGACAGTGTACACCTCCTAGGTTTACTGGGATGACTTTATCACAAAACACTTAGTATTCAATATCATTGTTCCTACCAATGTTATTTAATGTGTGTTAACTTTTGCTACTTGTGACAAAGATGTTTAGCAGTGGCCTTTCCTGTGATAGGAGCCAGTTTACATACATGTATATAACAACACTTAGTGGGAAAAAAAGAGGCCATGAATCTGCAAGAGAGCAAGGGAGGATAGATGGAGGGTTTGTTTGAGGAAAGAGAAGGGGGAAATGATGTAACTGCATTATAAACTCAAATATAAAATTAAGAATTAAAAGCAAAACGAAACAATGAAAATGCAGCCAGCAGCAGAGCATGATACCCCGAAGATACAGAGGGGGCAACACCTCGGTGCTCACAAGCACCTCCAGTTGACTTAGGGTCTGCTCAATAAGGGAAATGGTGCCTGGTACTGGAAACCTAGCCAACTACCCACAGCTGGTAAAGTCACGGATACTGGAAAATTTACAACCAAAACAGCATAATCAGTAGCTATTCTAAATAGTTCTCTTTATTCTTTATACGATGGTGGCAGAACAGGCAAAGATTCGATTCTCCAGAATGTGCATTCCAGTGTGGAAACTGCTAAGAGGGTGGAGTTTGGAAGGGAGATAATGGAGGTAAAGGGGAACCAGCAAGGCAAGATTGGACCATGATCAAATATGAATTAAGAAGCATCGTCAGGGAAGAATTACCCGTGGAAAGTGCATACAGGGTATTTTATATCACCGTGGATGAATACTCAACTCAGGAAGTTTGAAGCAAATGATGAACCCAAGACAAACTTACCTGGGCCTTTATGCCTGTGTTTATATCAGGTATACATGGAGGGGAAGTTAGGAGATGATTTCATATATGGAAGATAGTTAGCAGAGAACTTGAAGGATTACTCCCCCTCATAGTCACCAATTCAAAGCTATTATTTGGCTTTTACATTTGAGAATCAGAGTAGTTGTTGGCTTTGATATTATTCTCCCTACAAAGTGGCAACAGCTTTATCTTGGCAGCTGGAAACATGCCGGTTAAGAGGGAGAAAAGACTTTCTGAAAAAACCTAACTAAAAGTGGAAAGTACCCGTATGTAGCGTGTTTCCTTTCTAGCAGTGTTGAGACTTCGGATTTGTGTTTCTCAGCCTCGTGGTTCCATGTTGAACTCATTGTAGAAACATTTGGCAGCAGAAGTGCTGAGAAGGTAATGACTTTCTAAAGTAATGAGCCGTTTACTTTCTGGAATTTGCCAGGCAAAGTAATTATGTAAATAATTTGAATGTCCGACCCACAAGACTTAGTGCACATTCAGAGCAGTAGGATGGGAGCCTGGAGATGTAGGAGCAGGTAAAACAGAGGAGGAACAAGAGGAAGGTCCTGTCAGTGAATCCTGTTCCATTTGGCAATCAAATTTAAGATGTCCAAGTCTGCATACTCACCAGTGGGTTAAAAAGCATTGTGTGTGCTTTGGGGGACTCAGTAAATACATGTTGCAATCTGTTCTGGTTTGATTTGCATTTCTGTGAGAAACACCGTGAACAATAGAATCTTGGAGAGAAAAGGATTTATTTTAGCTTATACTTCCAGGTAACAATTAATAACTGAGGGAAATCAGGGCAGGAACTCAAGCAGGAATTGAAACAGAAACCATGGAGGAAGGCCACTGGACACAGAATTCACGGAGGAACACTGCTTGCTGATTTGCTCTCTGGTTCTCTCTTAGCTAGCTTTCCTATGTAGTCCAGGCCCATACGTTAATTGTTGGTGCTGCCCACAGTGGACTGGGCCCCCTCAATTCAATGACTAACCAAGGCCGCATTCAGATCTGCTTGAAGCAATTCTTCAATAGAGATTTCCTCTTTCCAGGTGACTTTAGGTTGTGTCAAACTGACAATTAAAGATAACCAGGCTGTTGTTAGTTAAGTAGGGACAATTATAGTTCCTGTTATCTACAATCACATGATGTGACAGCTCTTGATTTGGGATGGTCTGGTTTAATCTAAAAGCTGTCTATATGTAATAAACCTTGAGGTCCTCTAGACATCTTCAGGTACCCGTATGAATGCTGTTTGGAAAGAGCATCCAAAGACACATGGTCAGAAACACGAAAATGAAAGATTCTAAGCAGTTATTTGAATTTGTAGGAATAAATTTGCCATTTAGCTGCTTTTCACATGAGCATCTCCATACAGAGTGATTGACATGGAGGGCTGAAAATACTTACCCATTAATCATGGGTATTGCCTGCAGTATATCTATAGTCCCTCCACAGCTACAAGTAAATTGTGTCCTCACTGGGTGTCAACCAAGTGTCAGACATTTACACAAGTGCGAATCTTATGAAATACAAATACACAGATGATCCAGCACTCAGCAGGGACTGGGAAACAAACATGGGAATAGCGACTTAGAGAAGAGATTCCAGGGAACAGCTGAGATGTTGTGGGCTTAACTGGGGGATTTGGGGAAGAAAAATGGAGACAGGTTTTTAAAGCTTTATTGATATAGTTTACATATCATAGAGTTTATTCACTTTAAGTGTACAAAGAAATTATTTTTACTAGTTTTGCAAAATAAATGCAATCATCACCATGAACCAGTTTTTGTTCTACATTCATCTTTCTTTGCATGTATTTATTGTACATGGTAACGCACGAGGACAGTATCATATAAGCACATATTGTATGCTGAGCATATTTACCTCTACACTCCCATAAATCAGTTTAAGAACATTAATTTTTAGAATTGTATGTATGTGGATGTTTTGCCTATGGGTATTTCTGTACCATGTGCCCATGAAGGCCAGAGAAGGTGTTGGATTCACTAGAACTGGAGTTACAGACAGTTGTGAGCTACCCTGTGAGTGCTGGGAATTGAACCTACATTCTCTGAAAGTGGAGTCAGTGCTCCTACCACCGAGCCATCTCTCCACTCCCGTGAATCAGTTTTAAAATGTTTTCTTCTCCATCAACAAAGATCATTCATGTCCATTTATAGTGAAGGGACAAGGATAGGGAAGGAGAAGATGCTGGTATTATGGATGCCATCAGAAGAAAGGATTTGGAGGACTAAAGGTCAACAATAGCACCTCAAAGGAGTATGGAAAGAGATCAGTGTATCTGCTGGTGGTATCTGAGGGATTTCCATGGAAAGGAAAGAGATATTAAAATGTAGATATCGATCCTAAAATTTTATTAACTTTTTGTTTATATAATTTGGTTCCTTTGAATTTCATGCAATTCTGGTAGATTTTTACTATATTATACAAAAAACAGTATTCATTGAAGTTCAAGTTTAGCCTACATTTTTAAGGATGCCATTTTTAAACCACCACTCTCCTTTTCCTCCTACTCACCCTTTGTCCACACTCCTTCATTCATTCTCTGCCCAAGACCTCAGGGTGGAGCTACCAGGAAAGTCTGGTCAACAACATTACAGACACAACCAAGCATTTAAATAGAAAACTACTGCATTCCATATGCACCCTTCCACACACATCAAACTCAAGTTTTCTTTCTGAATGAGGTAGAACCAGCATTTAATGGCACTATGTCACTGTGGGGATGTCTGTTGAGCTCATTAATGTTACTCAAACAACTTTTATACACATCTGCCTCATAAATTCATGTCCATTGCTGGGAAAATACTTTACCTACATTCTCATTTTCTCTCGTGTGAGCTATAATTCTATCAAAGTGTGCTGCTCATCTTCCCAGCCACAGATGTATCCAGTCTTGTCACTGAGGATACACACAACTGACTTTTCTTTAATATGCTCAAACTCTGTGTTTGCTTTTTACTCTTTATGATTCCCAGTTTTAGAAATAACCCATTTACCTACATCATTCAGGAGTATTCCTGACCCTAAAGCTAGTCAATCAACAAAAGTTAGAATTGTTCTAATAAGAATATTCTCTATTTCTGGATGCATTTCTTGGGCTATCTAAGAAGGCATGTGGATGCCTAGGTGGTGGTGTGTATTTATATGTTCTCTTAAAAATATGGACTGAACCAAATGTTACCAATGTTTGTGTTATCCATATAACTCTGCTTTTAATATAATAGATAAGATATCAGCACACAATACTTCAAACTAAGAAGAAATGTGTATGGTTTAAAGGAAGAGTCTTTTACCATCTTCTCCCATGGCATCTTTCTGTTGGGTTGGTAATATATAATTTATATAAAATTCAGATTTTGTAATTTCTCAGTTGACATCTGCCCTTGTGGTATACTTTCTTAAGTTGTATAGGGATCAGTGAAGAACTCAAAGTTTTGTGACAACGCTTTCCTCCTTTGAACCATGTCTTACTGTGTTCTCAGCCAAGCCTCAGTGCTCTGGTCTCCAATTATCCTTTTCTATCCTTTCTCTGGATTTCAGGAGCTCCCACTGTACCCATCCTTTCTTTCTTTTTACTTTTTAAAATGATTTTTTAATTGTGTGTGTGTGTGTGTGTGTGTGTGTGTGTGTGTGTGTGTGTGTATGATCATTGGAGTGCAAGTTCTTGCAGATGTGAGAGGCACTGGATCCTCCTGGAGCTCGAGTTATAGTTGCTGATGAGGAACTAGACTTCCTTGTGAGATGCCCAACTCTGATCCTCTCCAAGAGTAGCATGTGTTTCTAAAGACTGAACCAACTCTTCAGCCCCCACACATTTCTTGATGGTGACACTATATGATGTGTTCCTGGTACTTTAATGAGATCTAAAGGTTCAGTGTTCCTTGGAGTGGGGGAAGTTCAGGATGAAGGCAGTGTTCCTAGCTCCAATAATATCCACAGATAGATTGAGTCTAGTTGAAGAAACAATACTTGAAGACATAAGACTTAAGTTTTAACTTTCATATATACATATAAATAACATGACTTTCTTTCTTTTTTTTCTTTTCTTTCTCCTTCCTTCTCTTTCTCTTTCTTTATTACTTCCTCCCTTCTTTTCTTCCTTCTTACTTTTTTCTTTCTCTCTTTTTTCCTTCCTTCCTTCCTTCCTTCCTTCCTTCTTCCTTCCTTCTCCTTCCTTCCTTCCTCCCTGTTATTGGTTATTTGTGACTTCACATCATACATTCCAGCCCCACTTATCTTCCTGTCCCCTCAGGGCTCACAATCAACATGACCTTTCAAAATCATTATATCAAAGAAAAACTTTAAGTATCTATTTAGAGGCATTTTCCCAAATATTTATTTGTTCAATTACTAAGCAAATTTATTTTCTCGAGTAATTATAGAGTGAAACAGTGTGGATTTGGAAAAGTGTTGCTTTACAGAAACTTTGATTTTAATAAAATAGATAAAAGCCTAAAACTACCAACAGTTTTAACATTTCCTTTGACACAGAAAAAAATAGCAAAAGAGTCCGAGCTATGGCAGGAAAATACAAAGTGAACTCTTCTCCTGGTCTCAGAGAGAGAAATTAGAAATAGGTTTTTAAAATTTACTAATCTTCTAAATCTGACTACTGTAAAAAAGAGTGCAGCAGCACATAGTTTATTTAGCAGTAGAGACGTCCCATTCAGATCAATACTTAGCTAAGGTATTTTTCTATCTGTGACTTGAGATGATCCCCCGAATGTAGTAATTTAGATATTGTAAAAGTGATAAGGCAAGAAGCATGAAATAGAAGTAGAAATTCTAAAGAAGTTATTCTATATCTGTTGTGTTTACAGCCAATGTCAAAAATCCCCAAAACCCATTTTAAGAATATCTGCCATGTGAAGTATAAGTTTATTCAATATAAGAAACTTCTGAAAACCACCATTTGTAAAACAAAAATCTGTATTATGGCAGCTGCGGATATGAAATATCCATTAAAGCATTAGAGAATAATTTATATGCTCAGTTAAATATAGCCATATCATAGAGTAACATTCATTTTTAAATTTAATACATGAACTATGTCAGCATGTCAAGTACTTTACAAAGTACTTTTACACTTACATTAAAAAGTGATATTACCAACATCAACAATGTTTTGAGGCTGATTTTTCATGATGGAATTCTGCAGTGGTTTTTGATGAAGGTCACTTGTGCTCAGAGGCACACATTTTTCACCATGCCTGACCTCTTTTACCGCAATGTACAATGAGATGTTCCTAAAGTCATAACGACTGAGCTGTGAACCACGATTCGTGATATGATCATCTCTCAGTTTTCCACTGGTGCTAATTTATCTCAGTCAAAGTTTTTTTAATGTTTTTGTTAATTAAAACTTGAGTTCTTGGGCATCCTACCCATCTTCCTTAACAAGAAAAATTCTGTTTTATCAACTTCAACCCCAAATATAGCAATGTCGAGTATCTTGATTTATTGACATGTACACTCACCTCAGCAGCCAACACAGCCCTAAGTCTGAACTTCCTCTTGGTCTCTCCCTTTCACCAATCACTATGCACATGAGGAACAGTGGGAAACACCTGGTGAACTCCTGTGTACTCTGGTCCTATTCCACACAATATACATGTAGATACGACTGTCCTTGAACACTGTCATAGCCTTTTCCTGTCTGTGCTAGCCAAGAACACTGGCAACTTCCATGACCTATTATATATACATCTATACCTTTTATCCTGACAGCTCACTTCCCCCTTCCTCTGACTTTTGCTTGTAGTAATTTCATTTCTCCTTGCTCTATACAGCACAGCCCCTCTGCAACTTCCAAGCCATCTGGTGAAAGACTTGCTTCTAACTACTTCCCTGCCCATGCAGATGTCACCCTGCATCATGAATGTCCACTGCTTACTGAGGCAGTACATGCCATTTTTTAATAAGCCAGTAAAGACAATTTTCCACTTATAAATCAAATAAATCATCCATGTTTTTTTCACAGTTGTCTTTGTGTGTGTCACTGGGAAGAAGTCTTTCTAAATTATTTTTCATATGAATGCTGTATCTTCAGTGGTGCTTTCATTATGCATCACGGAAGGGTCTTTGTAGTGAGACTGTCATAATTTTGAGCCCAGATCTGCCCTCCCACCACCTCAATGTCCCAGGAGCCTGACCTATAACTCTGGGCAACACACATTAGATATGTATTTGGTTACTAAGCAATACAAAAATTGGTAACTATTTCTATATATTTATGAACTATAACTAAGAGGGCAATAAAATACTTATCTAGCAAATGATTTTATGCATTTAATTGCTAAGATTAAGTGCAAAGAGTAGGGATGTGTAAGGTCCTAGATTTGAACTCCAGTGCCGTAAAAAGTTCAAATGCAACCCTTACCCTATTCATTCCCATGTATCATGACAAACACATGATCTATTTAATTGTTTAATCAGGGAATATCATGTGCTACATGATTATCTGTAATTGGTTAATAGAGACAATACCATATCTTGTATATCTATTTAAATTTTGAAGAATTTAGATTTTTATAGTTGTGATGAATTATTTTCTAGATCACAAAATAATCAGCATGCTTAATTTTACCTATGCAATTTCATTTAATAATGATTGATTGGTGCTTGAAACAAGGGTTGTTTATATCTTAGTAGAATTCCCACTAAAACTTCCTTGCTGACAGAATAAATGTTGATTTCTGGATTGACTGCTTAGGGTTTGGAAGTCCTGGTCATACCTAGATTGACCTCTGGGGTTGGTTGGCTTCAGGACGGGGGTGATTGAATCATGAAAGAACTAAGGAGGGTTTTTCTGCCTCCCACTTTTTTATATTGTGTTTGTTTGCAGATCCTGAGTTATCAACAGTGAAATATTATTTGTAAGTTATTACTTTTACTAGGTTGCTTTTTAGTTCACTTTTATGTTTGACCATTAGTTATCTATATAGTTTTCAAAGGCAAAATGTATAAGGCTTAGAAATAATTATGCATCCTATTATGCCTTAGCTATCTGGTTAAAACTCGTGTTCTAACATTGAACTGCTTCCCTAACATTCATTTTCATGAGTGAAAATCTAATAATTCATTTACTTTAAAGCTTTGCCTTTGGGATCAACAATTATTTTGATTAAATTCATTTAAAAGAGTAGATGAAATCTGTAAACATTTAGAAAAGCCATGTGGGCTTTGGAAATATAACTAATCTAAAATGTATTTGAATCTGTAATCTAAATCTAATGAAAATCCATGCTTGGCTCTGCTCAGATAGGGATGATGGCCTTTGTGTCTAAATATAAAGGTACCATAGTTGTCCAATTTCATTGACTAAGGGGCAGCTGAGGGTGGAAGCCTTGTGTACGAGAAAAATTGCAGCTTTGTTTCTCAGCTCTTATTCAGTACTGGCGAACAAAGAATGATTCTAAAATGATAAGGTTGTTAAATGTGATGATTGCTAATTGATTTTTCATAAATCTTGTTCTTCCACTATTCATATGCAGTCTAACATGCCATATATAACCAGCTAGTTTAAAATGCAAACATTTGTCTCTTGTGTACTTCTCAATTGGATCTTGTTTTCCTTCTATAGTTTTGAAAAATGTCCTTCAGCAGCAGTATTCACAATTATGAAGTACAGGCCATATACTCAATAATGAAGAGGTATTATCCCATGTTTCTAACAGCAGAGTGCAGTATTTTGCAAGGAGATAGAGCCTTGTGGTTTAGTAATTCATTTTCCTATTAGACTGTGTTTTGTGTGTTTCTTATTATAGAGTTCAATTATAAAGTATACTAGCCTTTTCCTGCTATGCACCCTGCACTAAACTGCTTTCTAAAATACAAACAAAGAGTATTACTGCCACCGAGTTCCCCTTTTAGTGAGAGCAAAGGCAAAGTGGGTTTCAGGTCGGGGAGAGACCGTCTCTTCCTACGCGTCAGCGTCTGCCCCAGAGCCACACTTGCGGCAGAAGATTTCCATGTTCTGAGTCAAGAATCCTTCGCCCACCAAGGAGACAGAGCACTTCCCACAGTTGAAGCACTCACTGTGCCACTGGCGGTCTTGAAAGCAGATGAACTTGGCACCTCTGAGACCTGGAAGGGAATTGGAGGCAAAGAGTAATCTTTTCAATGAACAGATTGAGAAGTCAGCTAGAAACTATTGAATAGAGTGGTTAGCAAGATGATGTGTACACATGTAACTCCATAGAGTGTGGCCCTTTGGCCTCATGTCCAGCTGAGAACTTCAGCCATATAAGATTCTTGGCTCAATTCTGCTGTAATCTAAGGAAGAAAAATAAATCTTGATATGCATTGTTTAGTTTTAATTGTTTTGGGGCGGAGGCAGATGAAAACTACAAGAGTCAGGAAACCCATGTGCAGTGGGAATATAGAAACCCACAATGTGCAAACATGAATGCATTTTGCCCCACTCTTCATTTGAGCAAGTTTGCTTAGCTGCAAATTGAAAATGTCATAAAAGAAATGTATACTTCTGAGCCTAAGGCTTGATGTTTTAGTGACTTCAATTTTCATTTTTCCTCATTTTACTTGGAGTAAATCCTATTTGGGGATATTTGAGATACAATTTTCCAAAGACCAAGTTGAGAATTTCTTCTAGACTTTCATAGAGCTATTCTCCAGGAACAAGTTTAGTGCCTGGCTCTGCCGCAGCTCCTGTTCGGAGTTCTAATGTAAACGGAGGAATCTCTTCACTCTAGATACCTGCTCGCCTTACTCAAAGATAAAGTCCAAGAAGGCCTTCAACCCCCATCACTTTAACTTTGCCTTTACTTGAGCTAAGTTGCTTCTTAAAGCACTCACTAAAGCACTGACACCTGTTCTGTCTAATATAATTTCAGGATGCAGTTCAACAAAAGTATGCTGAGTAGCCATAGGAAAAAGAAAAGTTCCAGAAGCCGAGAAGTGATGGGATGTTACAGGTTGGCTCTATACACTTCATTTGACAAGTGGACAAGGGATGTTCATGTTGTGAGTTACTGGTGCCTTGCTCATCACCTCCGGAGGCAAAAAAGTGTTTCCTGTGCTGACCCCACACGCACTGCCCAATTCTCTTATGAGATAAAGAATCTCAAGGTGTGACTATGAATCTATTTCAGGTTAGTTCTCTGACTAACGTCTTTTTATTTAAAATGTTTATATATGTGTCTATCTGTGCACATGTGTGTACAGGTGCCTGAGTATGTCAGACAAGGGTGTCAGAGCCACTGGAGCTGAATTTACAAGTGGGTGTGAGTTATGCAGTGTGAGTGCTAAGATCTGAACTCTGGTCCTCATGACTGAAGCTCTCTTAACCACTGAGCCATCTTTCTGTCTTTATACAGAGTTTGGCTCATAAAGAAAAGAAGATCCTACCTCATTTTTCTTTATTAAACATATAGTTTATTTATCCATGATAATGTAATTATTATCTTACAATGATAGTAAACTTGTCCTGCTTGGTTTTATGTCTACTTGACACAAGCTAGAGTCTTCAGAGAGGAAGGAACCTCAAAAGAGAAAATGGCTACACAACGACCAGCTGTAAGCAAGACTTAGTGACTTTTGAGTGAGGTCCCTACCTATTACAGGTGGAACCATCCCTGGGCTGGTGGTACTGAGTTCTATAAGAAAGCAGACTGAACAAGGCATGAGGAGCAAGCCAGTAAGCAGCACCCATCCATGGCCTCTGCATCAGCTCCTGCCTCCAGGTTCCTTCCCTGCTAGAGTTCCTGTTCTGACTTAATCCAGTGATGAACAGTGATATGAAAGCATAATTCAAATAAACCCTTTCCTCCCGAATTTGCTTTTTGGACATGGTGTTTTATTACAGAAATCAAAACACTAACTAAGACAAATACCAATTAATTATTTTCTTAAGTTTTAATAACTTTAAGAATAAGGTTTTAAATAATCTTTCTCAATAAAACTAACTATTAAATGTATAGGACTTTGAGGCTTATGACTTATTCTCAATTTTATTAGCAAGCCACATACAAGTGGCAAATGTAAAAATAAATATATAGTTTAACACAAAAGAAAAATGGAAGCATATAGAAGTAGGACACAAAGGTCCAGACCAACCCTTGGGTTTTTTGTAAATTTTTTCAAATTTGGTTGTGTTTTTTTATTTAGGTCAACAGGGTCATTTACAGTAACAAAGTCTTTTAGGAAACTGATCTGTTGATGGGTGTGGTGGTGCACATCCTTTATCCCAGGTACTTGAGGGGCAGAGGCAGTCAGGTCTATGTGAGTCCAAGGCCAACCTAGTCTACATGTTGAGTTTCAGTCTAGCCAGGGCAGAAGAAGAAGAAGAAGAAGAAGAAGAAGAAGAAGAAGAAAGAAGAAGAAGAAGAAGAAGAAGAAGAAGAAGAAGAAGAAGAAGAGAAGAAGAAGAGATGAAAGCAAACTGATCTTTGATACCCACTTTATCTAGCTTCATTTGTACCTGGAAAGTCAGTAAAAAGGTAGTTTATTGAGTTCTAAAGTTTGTCACTCTTCAGTCTAAGCCCAAATGTGTATATATAGCCCCATCTAACCTTCATAGAGTAAATAGTAGCATCATCTTCAATTCATAGACAAATATCTACCAAGGAGCAGTGAAGTTCAGCCACTCATCTAAGGTCACCAGCTGGCAAGCTCTGACTTAAACTCTGCAGTCTGGCTTCCCAGCCCATGCTATTAACCTCACTAAATTAACTTTATCTTTGTGAAGAACATAACTGGGAACATTAGTGCTTCCTTCTGTAGAAACTTTAGAGCTTGAAACTCCATTTTCTCTAAATAAAAAGAAATGAAGGGAAGCCAGTCCTTTTCCAGTCATTTTGTATATATGGCAAGAGCAGGCCTCCAGTGGGGAGGTATTTACCCATAGTCACACAGCGGCTAACAGTACAGGCACAAGGTCTGTTAATGCCAGGTTCGGAGCACTTTCGCTAGGTCAAGCTACCTCATCTAGCTTGGATAGTTCAAGAGGTAGTGAACATCTTAAAAAGGGAGAGATAAATGTTGTTATACATTCTAAGTATTATACTCACAAATAAGTGTACTTTCATCTCTTATCAAAGAAGCTTCTGTTTATAGCAAATGGAGGCCATTGCAGAAAACCACAAATGGACAAGATGTGGAGATCAGCCCAGCCTCAACAGTTACATGTAGAACATAGATCCTGCACTTTAAATCTAAGGGAACGTCTTTGAAAAAGGGATGGAAATATTATAAAAAGGCAGAGGACTGTGAAGTGGATGAGATTGTGTCTTCTAGAAATAGCTGCATTAACAAGACCTGGAGGGATAAAAGATCTCTCTGGTTCCAATGCCTAAACAAAGAAACATAAGTAACTAATGACTGCCAAAAAAGGGAGAATTAGCCTCTCCCAGGGATTCCTACCCTAATTGGTTATACAGTACAAAGTAGTCATCTCTGAAAACATATCAAAAAACAATAAAAACAGACTCAGTAGACTATACTTATTATATATTTGCATGTGTGTGCATGTTGCAACAATAAAGAAAAAGAGAGTATCCAATTGAGAATGAGGAAGAAAAGGGGAGGAGTCTGAGAAGAAGAAATGGGAAGAGATGAAGGAAGGAATGTAAATGGAAGAAGTGATATAATTATATTTAATTAAAAAAAAAACTGAGAAAATAAAATAATAGTTATAGCTGTAATCAGTTCAAATGAAGACAATTCATTGTAATAGTATCAGCAAACTACATTAAACCACCTCTGGGTAGAGTTAGTTAACATTGGATACTATCCTAAAAGCATTCTAATAGAAATAGCTTCTCTTAAAATATTGATTCTTAATTGTATATGTTTGCAGTATGTAATAGGATGTCATGATATGTCCAACCACTATGGAATACCTAAGTCAATCTAATTAACACGAATTACTTCAGATAAAACTTTTAAAATTCAGCCTTTTATCGATTTTCAATGATACAATGCATTATCACCCACTGTAGTCACCACAATGTACAGTAAGTTTCCTGAACTTGAACTTACCTGTAAGAAAGCATAGCTGCTCCGATGGTTAAGTGTTTGGCATGAATTCACAACCTCTGAAGATAAACACATAGCATTCCTCGGATTCCCTATTGCATTAACTCATATGGTTTATTTTTAAAAAGCCTTACTTTAGGGCTTTACATATATTTAAGAAACATAAGAATGAGCTGGCAGTTTTTGCAGTCATTTCAGTCTTAAGACAATTCTTAGAAATTCCTTTATCCTGACTCTTTTCCCTTAAATACTGTCACAAAAGATTAATTTGGGGTCTGGTCTTTTATGTTTTGTGTAAAACTGTTGCTTTCTGTCTATACTGTCTATACTTGGTGCAGTTGCCTGAGGAAACATTTGCCAGAAACACCATTTAGGTACATGGGTCCGGGAAGGATCAGAACTTAATCCCATTATGATCATGGAGCTTGTGTAGGCTCCATGAGATCCCTGTTAGCTGTTAGAATTCTTTAAGCACTGTAAAATATTTTTAATTATTTAACCTCTCAGTTTCCTCATCAGAGGACCTTCGTTTCTAGCCCAGCTCAAGTGAAATTAGAGCAGACTGTGATGGGAGAGTTTCCTGAGTAGGTTCTGGAGTCCGATGAGTTTAAACTTCAGGACATCCCATGTTCTAACTAAAGGTGATGGAACTGGTAGCTGCCTCTTTTTGTAGGAGCTGCCAGATGAACAGAAGACAGGAGAGCAGAGTGGTTAGGAACACATGCTGAGAAGCCCAACAGCCTGGAACTGTTAACATGAAACCTTGGAAGGCCAAGGAGGTAACATAGTTGGATGTCGGAGGAAGAGGGTTTGTTAGGAACAGAGAAGACCTGGCTGGTGCAAAAGGGCAGCCACCCTGCTGCATGGAAGAGTGACTTGGGAATGTGAAGGCAGTCAGACCAACTGTGGCGAGCTCTCAATGTGCTTTCAGTTGCAACAATGGTTTTCATATTAGTCTCCTCCCTGACCCTGTAAATGAAATATTGGCCAAGGAAAACCTGTCTGCTAGCCAAACAAAATCTATGGACCAGTGTAAATCTGAAAAATATGGTGCCCCCTGGGTAGAGAAACATGACTGTGCTTAAATAATAAATAATAAATAATAAATAAGGAGGACCACTTCCTCCCTTTTCAAGTAGGCAGAAAGCCTTCAAATTTAGATTAGCGGAGAAAATATTTTCCTTCATCAGAAAATTCATGTAGATCCAACATACACACTCACACACAGGAGGAGAGAGAGAAAGAAGAGAGGGGGGGGAGGGGGGGGGGGAGGGGGGAGGGAGGGAGGGAGGGAGAAAAGAGTGGTGAGATCAGAAGAGGAATGGGAAGAAAGGGAATAACCTTTAATATGGTGTTACACAAACTGAGCTAAAAATGACATGAGAACTAAGAATACCGAGGACAGAAAGTGGAAATACATCTCTGTCACATTATTAATGACAATAAGTTGCCTGGAAGAACAGTTTCTGGGTTTTCCAAGTCTCATGCTGGCTTTGGCATCTTTACCACAGGATTAATGCTTTAGAGATGGTTCTGAGGAAAACACAATATGCTCCTCCAACCCTGCGAGAAACTGCTTAGCGTGGACTGATTTGTCACCTATGTTATTTTTCAAACCATGTCTCATGCACTTTATTCTTTAGTTGAATACTATATTGTTTTCTTTCATAATCAAGTTGCTGCCAGTGAGTACAGAGAAGGCAGTAATATGTTTGTTTAAAGCATCTTAAAAAAGAAATTAAATTAATTCCTGTTCAATGTTACTCTAATTACAGCTTTGGTTATTTTATAGAATAGTTTAATTAAAACCTTTTGTGTTTTAAATGTTTGACTTTTGTTGGAAATAAGTAGGATTCTGATTCTGTAATAGTCCTCTGCCCTCTGAATTCCTGAGTCTCAAATTGGGCCTCCTTACTGGGGCCTTCTTTGACCTTTTAGCTTACCTATTTTCCTTCCTTGGACTATGACTGTCCTTAGAAACTATACCATTCAGTTAATTACTTTTTACAATGCACAAACACCCAAATTGTATCCTGTCATTTCCTTGAGGGACCCATGTAAAATTTAAATTCATAAATGAGTATCTATTTGTGTTTACCTCAAAAGGAAATGTAGTAGATAAAAATATGTTTTTACTTGCTTTTCCTAAATTAACCAGGTAGCATTTTACATAGTTCTAACCAGATCATGGAAGAACCATGATGAGCCGAAGCGCTTACCAGTGATGGGTTTGGTGCAGGCTGCACACTTTTTTGCATAAAGATGGTTGTAGCAATCCAAGCAGAATGGGAAATCATCCCTGGACATAAATGCCTCCTCACAAAGCTCTTTCCTGCAGCCGCTGCACAGAAAGCACTCTTTATGCCATAACTGGTCACGGAAGGTTATCCCACCGGAAGTTATCACCTGCCAAGGCATTAGCAGAAGGCAATGAGTGTGAGTACCCTTGCAATTCAGACAATCTCACAATGCTTCTCCATGCTGACACTTGGTGCACTGAACTCTCTATTACCTTGCGTTAGGATGCTTGTTCCCTTGGAAACCTCTTTAAGTTTTGGAAAACAATATGAGAAAAAAATGTTACAAGAATTATACAGAACCTCAAAAATGAAAGTAAGTCCAACTTTCTTAAAGAATGTACCAGAAAAGAGGTAGAAATCCCTTGGACCTGGGAAGATCATGAAGGAAGCAGCGGCTTGATTGACTTTACCTTTTTGTAACTCTTTTTATTTCCAACTCCAAAGATCTTTTGTTAGAGTTACCATAACTCTACTCTACACATTTATAACAATATCTGACATTGAATAATGTTGGGAAACATGATAAAATGAAACAGAAGTCAAGGTACTTTTTGTGAAAGCTCACTGCAAGTCTGAGAAGACTCAGTTGTGGACATCCTGGGTGGAACTGATGAGCAAGCACCATCATTGTGAGCAACGACTCACTTTTTACCCCATCCCCAGTACTGGATTAGGAATGACTATTTCTGGATATTCTCAACACCTCTACATGGCATAGACTTGGTCCTTCTGTAGATGGACAGCCCTTAAGTGATGGATGACGGGGTCACTTGCTACCCCTACTGAGAAATTGCACTGAACTTGCACATACTGTACCATCTGTGTGTTCAGCCATGTGTGAAAGCCATTCTAGTACTGCACTTTGAACATAAAAGGACTTGAATCTAATGGGTGAGTTTTTTACTTCAGGTCTCAAATGGCGTACAGAGTTCAGATTCCTAGTATGAACATAAAAGCTGGGCATGAAGTCATGAATCAGTAAGGTGTATTGAGGCTCAGATGCTTATTTGTTCTTTATAATGCTGGCATGGTGCTGGGGGATTAAACCCAGGAACCTACGCATTCCAGGAAGATATTTTATCACTTAACCCATAATACATTCTTTTAAAAATCAATTTATTCCTCAAGTCCCTTGAAAGGTGGAATCGTCTTTTTTTGAGAATCAGGTTGATAGATACTGGTTAAGCATCCCAGTGTGGCTGCTTTACAATCATCTGTTCCTTCAGATCCATGGATGGTGACCTCACACAGCTGTGGCGGACACTGGAATGTGTTCGCGTCTGTCTCTTACAAAGACCAAGGAGATGGGATGATGACGATGGCTGCTACAGATCTCTATTAATTTTACTAGATTTTTAAAAATGGAAGCATACTTTAAGCTAGCTTTCTTTGCTGTCAAACATAGACATACTGTTTGTCTCTTATACAGGTCTTTGAAAAATATTCTAAACACAGTTTAACCTTACATCAAGTTTCTCAGAAAGTAAAGATAATTGATGGGAGTCAAATTTTCTAGAAGGAAAAAAGCTTACTATACTTTTCTGCATAAGTAAATGAGCAGCACAGCAGTATTCTATACTGTATACTGTACTGTTCTGTATAAGTAAATGAGGAGCACAGCAGTATTCTGTACTATGTACTATACTGTTCTGCATAAGTAAATGAGGAGCACAGCAGTATTCTATACTGTATACTATACTGTTCTGCATAAGTAAATGAGGAGCACAGCAGTATGTGGGAAAGAAAGCAATTTAAAATGCCTCCCACTGACATCAAACGCCCGACAGCAGGCACAGGCGAAATCATGCTTCCTTTGATTTGTTTGGTCAAATGATTTGTAGGCAGTGCTTAAAAGATCTGAAGCTTGAAAAATGGATTCCTAGCAAAATAATATATCCTAGAGCTCGGGAACATTTGGGAAAAAAGTTTGCTGGTGATTATATTCCTTTTGAAGAAACAGACAGGAAAGATGAAGTCTAATATTCAAGCCTTGGTTGACCATTAACTTAGGACAAGTTTCTTCTCTGGTGTGTGCTTATGTGGTGTGTTTGTCTGTACATG
This sequence comes from Arvicola amphibius, assembly GCF_903992535.2. Taxonomy (NCBI): domain Eukaryota; kingdom Metazoa; phylum Chordata; class Mammalia; order Rodentia; family Cricetidae; genus Arvicola; species Arvicola amphibius. The sequence goes on from NC_052057.2 coordinate 81,841,931, forward strand.
TGTGTGTGTGTTTGTCTCTGTGTGTGCATGTGAGTGTGCATGTATATCTGTGTGCATCTCTGTAGAGGCTAGACACGGATGCAAAATGTCCTTATCTATCATTTTTCCACCTTTCTTTTTGACAAAGGCTTTCTCATTGAACTTTGAGTTCTCCATTCCATCTGACATGGCTCTGCTTGCAGATTCATGCCTCCAGGCCCAGCCTGTATGTTGGTGCTGGGATCTGAACTCTTCTCAAACTCCACAGCATGGACTCCCCACATAGTACCATCTCTTTAGCCTGACAGTGAGGATTGTAGACACAGTAGAGAGCAGTTAAAGAACTTATGGACACATTTAATTTTATTTATATCCTGAAGAATTTGAATCTGAAGCACTTACAGTTTGAACCACCAGTTTCTAAGTAGAAAGTTCTAGTATAACAAAACAAAATTGGTGAGGGAAAACATAAAAGTCTGTTCGACAATAAGTTTGGGGTTATCTAAGCCAAGTTCTGCTTCTGGGTTGAATCAAACAGAATATTTCTTTAGCTTTGATCACAATCATTTATATCCAGCTTTTCTTAAAGAGTGTGTAGTCTAAAAATTAAATAGAAAATAATGAGTCATCATTTGTCTACAACCCAATAAGAACATTTCATAAGCTTCTAATGGCTTCAAATCCCATCCTCCATATAGCTACAGTCTTCCATAGCCTGAAAAATCCAGCACTTTGTCCCAGGTATCTTGAGTCTTCATAACAACATTGAAAGGAAGACTGTTGTGACCAATAAATTATATGACACTTCCCACAAGTTTCATTAATGTGTTAGCCTAAACTGAGACCTAAGTTTGAAACCTCTCAGAACAAGAGAAGCCTACTCATTTTGTTTCCAGCATGTGCTGTAAATGCCACTGACTCTGGAAGTCATGAGGCTTCTTATGTTGTGTGGTCATGGCACAGGGTTTGATTGTTGCTTGAATCATCCTTTTCAAAGCCAGCATTTCTGGAAAGGCAATAGAGACTTTCAGGTAGGAATGATCTCCCATCTTGTTACTACTCACTGTAGCCCTCAGCTACCATTGTGGTGTAATAGAATAACTATAAGTCTGATGAGTGTATTGGTTACTTTGTTCCATGGGTAATACTGGTATTACCAATATAAGCAGAAATTTGCCGTACTATGTATACATACATCCATGCTTGTGTATGCACATGGAGAAAATGTAATGAGCTGTCCAGATGGAAATACACAGTGGTTTTGAGAGCCATCAAGGCAGTTAACAAATCACAGTATTCAGGAGTAAGCACAATCCATTGTCATAATTCAGCATTATCCTACAATCCACAGTGCCATTTTAAACTCATGGTGCTTCACGTGGCAAGGCTTTCCTTGAGAATATCAGTATATATTTTATGAGTACAGACAGGCTTCATCAAGATGATGGACATGAGTCGCTTTTCACATAAAAGCCTGGAGGATGAACTGCTAGGTCATGTTTATTTCTAAAAATGGCTTTTCCCTTCTGGAAAGTATGCTTTGAATGGGAAAGCGAGTGAGAGGGAGCTTGCTTTTGTGCTGGAGTGGGAAATGAAGGAAATCACAGTTCTTGGGCTTTTTGTGTCTTCAAGAGAACTGGATTTCTATCATGATCTGCCACTTACCTACCAGTCTTCTCCTTGATAACACAAAGCCTCAAGATCAGAAGAGATTTTAGTAACTAGAAAATAAAAGGTAACGTTTCTAGTACTTGTTCCTGTCAATCATTCTGAGGGGCAAATCCATATTTCTCTGAAACAGTTAATACTAAATGGATCCAAATTGTCGTCTAGGAAGCACAGGGAAATGTAGCTGTCCCAGAACAAAGTTTCTATACAACAGTTAAGGTGACTGGGAGGTCAAGTCACCTGTGTTATTGAACATTAGATCCATGATTTAAGGTGGAATTTTATAGCTACTCCAAGAGCAAGATATCTTCATTATGAGAATTTTAGTTTGGGCTGTGTTGAAATTTAAAGGCTACCTCATGCATGATGGGGGTCACTTCATTCCAAATATATAAGGCATCCAAATAACAAAAACAACAACAGTGTTCTGGAAGTTCCCATAGCTTTACCCTCTTTAGATAGCTACCTTCTTACAGAAGTTGCAGTAGTGAGCGAACTCCTTCTCGAAGCACGGTACACAATAATTGCCACTCTCCTTCGAGATCAGAGGCTTGGTTCCTATCGGCTGTCGGCAGTGCTCACACACAAAGCAGGTTTCATGCCAGTAGTTGCCCTTAAATTCCATTTTTCGAGAACCTGGATCCCAAAGTAAGACTCTGTTAGAACAAGCTAGGCATGCTTTTGTTTTCTTTAAGAAAACATGCCTCAATTATTTAAAATATTTTAAGTACAATCATAATAAACGGTATTGCTGTATAAATAAATAGTAAAAAAACTTTTAGAAAAACATTTTGTAGTTTCTGAGATATTCCTTAGAGAAAAGAAAACTTGCTACAGTTCTGCAAGGATAAGAGTAGATCACGCACAGAAAACCCGTGCAGCTTCTGCAAAAGTTATGGGGAAGCCCTGCATGTCGAGATTTGGACTGGTTCATGGTTCAGACAGATTGAGTCATAGCTGTCATTAGACACATAATTATACATGCTCAGGGCACTACTCCTGTGATATGGGTTATGGAAATGGCTTCTGAATTTATTTGACTTTATATTAATAATGGTGGTAGTAGTAATATTGATTAGAGTGCTTCCAGGTGGGGTTGACTGATTCATGTTCTTATGCTGCTGTCCACAGGGATAGCAAAGGAAGAGAGAGAGAGAGAAAGAGAGAGAGAGAGAGAGAGAGAGAGAAAGAGAGAGAGAGAGAGAGGAGAGGAGAGAGGAGAGAGAGAGAGGAGAGAGAGAGAGAGAGGATTTAAGAGCCAGAGGAACAAAACTCTGCCGTGAGATTAGTTATGAGTTATCAGTTATGAGCGCCTTTTGGTATGAGAAGGTAGCTACACCAGTGAAATCTCAACAGCATGGCCGCCTAAACAAAACCTGAACAATTCCAACAACAGCTCATGTTCTAACACAGATGGGGAAAATGTCATGGGGCCCCACCACTAAGTAAAGAGCTATGACTAACAGCTGCTGAGATGTGGACAGAGGGATTGTTATTATTTCTTAGGGATGAGCCCCTGGTCAGTTACCTGATCCTACGTGGTCAGTCCTGGAACACACAAACCTGCAGGAAACCCTGAAAACCTTCAACAGGCTGTATTTATATACCTGTTTGTGTTTATGTCTGTAACAACAAAGGTTAATGACAAAGAGATTGCAAATCTGAGAGAGGGACAAAGGTAGGAGGGGTACGGAAGTAAACAGAGAATTTTCAACAGAAGAATCCCAAATGGCCAAAAGATATTTAAGGAAATGTTCAACATCCTTAGTCATCAGGGAAATACAAATCAAAACGACTCTGAGATACCATCTTACACCTGTCAGAATGGCTAAGATCAAAAACACCAATGATAGCTTATGCCTGGAGAGGATGTGGAGTAAGGGGAACACTCTTCCATTGCTGGTGTGCAAACTTGTACAACCTCTTGGACATCAGTATGGAGCTTTTCGTCATGAAAACTGGGAATCAACTTACCTCAGGACTCAGCAATACCACTCTTGGGCATATGCCTAAAAGATGCTCAATCATACCACAAGGGCATTTGTTCATCTATGTTCATAGTAGCATTATTTGTATATCCAGAACCTGGAAACAACCTAGGACGCCCCTTAACTGAAGATGGATAAGAAAATGTGGCACATTTACACATTGAAGTACTAGTGAACAGGTAAAAAAAAAAAAAAAAAAAAATGAACACCTTGGAATTTTGCTATGTAAATAGATGGAATTAGGAAACACTATTCTGAGTGAGGTAACTCAGACCCCAAAAAGAATGAATAGGGTATATACTCACTCATAAGTGGAAAGTAGCTATAAACAAAGGACATTGAGCCTGTAGTTCATGATCCTAAAGAATGCTAATTAATAGGGTAAACCCAAAGAAAAACAATATATAAATCCACCTGGAATTTGGAAACAGACAAGATTGACTGACAAAATGGGGAACATGGGGGTGGGGGGAGAGTAAGGGAGGGTTGGGAAGGGGGAATAAGAAGGGGTAAGGCGAAAGGGGTAAGAAAAACTTGAGGAAATGGAGTAGTTCGAGATGGAGGAAGGTCAGAGATGAGAGCAAAGAAAGAGATATCTTGATTGAGGGAGCCATTATAGCAGTTAGCCAAAACCTGACTCCAGAGAAATTCCCAGAAATCCACAAGGATGACTCCAGCTAGAACCTAAACAATAGAAGGGAGGGGGCCCAATCTTGACTTGGCCTGTAGTCAGAATTGATGATATCTTAAAAACCACCTAGAGCATCATCTAGTAAGTGGAAACAAAAGTGGAGACCCGTCAATTGGAGCAGGGGACTGAGCTCCCAAGGTCCAGTCTGAAGAGTGGGAGGAAAAAGAATTGTGAGCAGAGCTCAAGACCAATGATGGGTTTCACCCACTGAAAAGTCTACCTGAGCTAGTGTAGAGCTCTCCAAATACAAGACAAGGACTGGGAAGGAAACAAGCACAGGAACCAAACAGTCCCTGTAAATGTGTTGACAGTTGCATGGCTGGGGCAGACTGAGGGGTCACTGACAGTGGCACCAGGATTTATCCCTACTGCAATGTACTGGCTTTTGGGAACCTATTCTCTTTGGCTTGATACCTTGCTCACCTGGATATAGTGGGGAGGGCCTTGGACCTTCCACGTGGCAGTGTGCCTTGCCCTCTCTGAGGACTGGATGGGAGTAGTGTGGGAGGGTTAACTGGAGGGAGTGGGGGGGAAAGGGAGGAATGGGAACTTGGATTGGTATGTATAGTTAAAAAAAAAGGATAGCATCTTTTCTTTTTTCATATACACATGAAAAAAGAAAGGCAAAACTGGTAAAAAAAAAAAAAAAAAAAAAAAAAAAAAAAAAAAAAAAGGGGGCTTGCTGCTATGCCTAATGACTTAAGTTTGATCCCTGGATCCCACTTCATGGAAAGAGAGAACTGACTTATAAAAATTGTCCTCTGACACTCCCCCACAACAGAAAAAAAAATAGACACAATGGAATAAATGAATGAATGAGTGAATGGAATAGATTGATTAAAAATGAGGACTATCCCCAATGTCTGATAAAGAACGATCCCTTTTAATGCCATTGGTTATGCTCAGGACAGAGCATTTTCCGTTGTGTTCCTGGTACAAGGTTTATCCCTTAGAGTTGTCCTCTGGCTCAACATGTTTTCTATGAATTAGGTTATAATGAAAATAAAACCTTGAGCACTGTAATAACATTACAGAATTAAAGAGCCCTGCAATATACTTTGATCAAGAAGAATAGATTGGGAATTAGAGAAAACAGGCAAGAACATTGACTTTCTCAAACCAGTGTTGGGAGGGCGCCGGTGCGGGAGGAAAAGTGATGAGGGCTGTTTTGGGCAGAGCCAGAGCTGGGTTTGGGTCTCACCTGGCATGATGTTTCTCTTGCAGTGGAAGCACTTGGAGGAACACCTCGTTAGAATAGCAGTTCTGTGCAGAGCAGGGCGCTCATCCTTGGCAACAGAAGGGCTTTCCACCAAAGAGTGGTCGCATTTGGTACACTTGAAGCAACCTTCATGCCAATGACGGTTTTTTGTAGCAAAGATCCGTTGGAGACAGTAAATAAAGTCAATTTAGACGGGCTTGCAATGAAAACAAGCCATTTTCTAAGACAAGTTGGGATACCCTCGGGACCCTAGTAGCAGTAGGGGTTGTACCACCAGCTGGAGGGAAAGGTTGTTGATATCGTTATCTACAGAAAGCCTCTCTGGAGTAATTAAGAGCAAAAGCCTGGGGCCTGTTGATTGGTCCTAAAGGCCACTGAAAAATAAACCTCATTGGAATTTGTTAAGTTTCTCTGTTGTTTCTTTTATAACTTACAAGAAAACGTTACAGGATAATTTTAATTTTTAGGTTACAGAATATTGTTATTCCTTGAGCCTTCAAGCAAACAAATGACAATACTCAGTTAAAGCAAAGGCGAGAAAGAAAGCAAATAACAAGCCCAGAGGAGGAAGTGTGCAGTACAAAGGAGCAGTCTCAGGGGCTAGAGGAGACAAGGCAGATTTTTAAGTTGGAAAGCACAGGCTTTGAAATTTTTATGCTTCCAAATTCTTTTTTTAATGTATTTTTTGTGTATATTAGCTGTTCCAGAAGTGACTCAATATTTAGTTGTAAAACTCTGGGGAAATAACTTCTTAAATTTTTGCTCATCCTAAAAACTACCACACTTGCATATACTAAAAAAAAATTGTCTTAAAGGATAATGTGAGATCAAACAGGCATTCCGCAGAACTACACATCGGGGACTTGATATGATGATGTGGGTAGAAAGTCAACATGCAGGAGAAAAGGGCCACTCTGAATCAGTTACCCACCATTCATGAGCAGCGACAGTGTCAACTGAAGTGATACCTACCTTAGAATCTGATTCAATTGGCTCTTTGCCACTGCTCACAGCAGTTAGAAAAGATCCGATCATAGCAGGAGACGCAGTAGAGATGATCATCCTTGAGTACGTACTTCTTACCAAGAAGGGATGTCGTGCAGTATTGACATTCAAATTGAGTACTTTGCCATTTCTGTTTGGTCCTGTGGATAAGAAAATCAAACAAAGTTTCCTTACAAATGGTAAGTCCTTTATAAAATGTGGCTCAAGCACTTGAATTTATATATTACGAGGCAAAATTCCTAAATTCACAAATTTAGTAAGCTGTTTGCAGTTATGGTGATTTAGGAAAGGCTACTCCTCCATCTTGGGCATTCTTTTGTATTCTTTTTCTCTTAGAAGTAAAATCAGCCAAGTTGTGAAACAAAAATCTTTATTCACCATGTGCCAATGTGGAAATCAACAAAATGCAATATCTGCAGGATATATCACATCAAACATGATAATATGACCTGTAGACTGGGTGTTTAAAATTGGCATTATGTAACTATCTCAAAAGAGTTCTGGAAGTGGATTTGATAAAAGTAACAATTCTTTTTTATTCAAACTTGAATAATTAGTACGTTGCTATATATTTGCTGCATTTTTTACTCCTAAACTCTCATTGGATTCCTAATAAGGATTCTGTGTATTAATCCGAAGCCTTTCTAGATCATATATACATCTCTACTGGGACAACCTTAGCTGCTTGTTCTAATGACAGCTCTAAAAAAAATGCTTTCTGATACCTTTAGTCACCTGGAATTCTACATTTGAATGTCCCCACCAAGCTAAAAAACACAACTGCAGGTGAGATTCAGTCCACATGCTAGCTTTCAAGACTTTGTTTGAGCAATGCCCCAGGTATGGGGATTCCAAGAAAACCCTTGGGATTCTTTAAGCTTTGGGGTGAAGCCAGCACGTATTTTGGACAACGCCACGAAACAGCCTCCAGCAGAATGAAAACTGACAGCCGGGCGGTGGTGGCGCACGCCTTAATCCCAGCACTCGGGAGGCAGAGGCAGACGGATCTCTGTGAGTTCGAGGCCAGCCTGATCTACTAGAGCTAGTTCCAGGACAGGCTCCAAAGCCACAGAGAAACTCTGTCTCGAAAAACCAAAAAAAAAAAAAAAAAAAAAAGAATGAAAACTGACAAAAATACAAAACAATGGCTAGAGTAAGATTTCAGATTATTTTATGAAATAACCAAAAAAAAAAACAACAGCAAAAAATAGAACTTGCAATCTCTAGTTTTGTTGAAATGTTTCTTATTCTCCAATTTATATTTCTTTTATTTGAAAAGACAGCAGATCAGGTAATTAATATGGTGCTTTAGAATATTTTGATGCTAATTTGTATCTAATCCATGTAAAGTGCTATCCTAAAATATTTCTATTTTATTTTAGTAATGAAGCCTGCAGCAGTTTCTTGGCAAACCCCCACTGCCATTAATTCTTTGTGTATTCCGTCTGCATTGGCTTCGCTTTCCGCTCTTTACAGCTAAGTAGGGAAAGAGCGAGGATCTGGAACACAGGGGTCTTTCCCAGGAAAGATACAAACTCAGCCTAGAAATTCCCAATGGGATATGGCCAAAATTATCACAAGGAACATTGAATTCCCTATTTGATTAATTTCACAGAAATGTCCATTCCTAGTGAGCACAAACATATTCAAAGGGCTCTGAAAACAGCAGGAAAATAGGTCTGAGTTCCCTGAAATGATAGAAAATACATTTTAAATTACATTTACAGTGATCAGATCAAGTGTTTAGTCTCCACAGTAGATATGGTACTTTTAAGGGTCTTTCACTTAGTATGGAAATGTAATTTTCATTGTGAATATGTATTCAGTTTAAAATGCACACAGGACCACCACTAAGAGTGGGTCCCTCCTGGATAGGGAATACTCAGAAAGGATTCTTAGAATTCTTACTGGGGTAGATAAAGCATACAGGAAGACCTTGAAATTTTAGAGTTTTGGGACCTCTGATTAAATGGGGTGAGGTTAGATAAAAAGAGGAATCTTTTTATAAAATTTTACCCCCCCCCACTTTTTTTCTAGGCATGATTTTGTACTTTCTTTTCTTTGTATATGGAATCAATATGTTTTTTTTTCCTCATTTTTTATTAAAGATTTCCATCTCCTTCCCTCCTCCTACCCCTTCCCCCCCCTCCCTTCCACCCATACCCCCACCACTCCACCCCTCTCCAAGACAAAGAGCCATCAGGGTTCCCTTCACTATGTTAAGTCCAAGGTCCTCCCAGCTCCCCCTAAGTCCAGGAAGGTGAGCATGAGGAATCAATATGTTTTTAATGGGAGAATTGTGTTCATACACAGGATAAACAGCCAGTTTGTTATTCTGTCCAAAGGGTGGAGGAGGGTGGAGGAGCCGAGTACCCTTTCTCATTACTACTTGCCAAAGACACCAGGAGTATTTTTTAAAAGATTTTAAATGCTAGAGCAAACCTGATTTGTGATTAGGAGCCTGAAGAACTATTAGTGTTACTGATGTGTCCCACAGGTTATGATCAACCATCCTCCAACAGGGAATGCTCAAGCCCCACCCTATGCCAATACTTTGTAAATCAGCCATTGGAAGTAATATGTAAGCAGTTTCCTAAGTCTATAGCCTACCATTACATGGATGACATTTTGTTATCTGAGTCAAATGCAGATACTTTAGAAAGTATCTAAATGCCTAAGTGGGGATTATAAATTGCTCCTGAAAAGATTCAAAGAGGAGATTCTGTTAATTACCTAGGTTACAGAATAGGGTTACAGAAAATTAAAACACAAAATGCACAAGTTCGGAGAGACCAGTTGCGGACTCTTAATGAGTTTCAAGGATTATTAGGAGACATTTCCAGTCCTACGACTGGCTATTGGGAATAACATCTGATCTAATAATTCATTTAAACAAACCTTAGGTGGTAATAAAGACTTGAATAGTCCCATAAAATTAACAACTGAAGCAAAAAAAGAATTGACAATTGTTCAGAAGGCACGTGTGGATAGAGTGAATACAAATCTTAATTGTATTCTAGTCATATTACCTTCCAGAATTTTACAGAAAATTTAATGCAGAGGGATGATCATAGAATGGACTTTTTACCATATAAACCAAGTAAAAATATTAAAAACTTATGTGGAAAAGGTCTCTAAATTAATTATAAAAGGTAAATTGAGACTTCATCAATTAGCAGGTATAGACCCAGCAGAGATTATAGTGCCTTTCACTACTGATGAAATAAAAAAGTTACGGGAAGACAATAACCATGGCAAAGGGCTTGTGATATTTTTTGAGAGAAATTAATAAGAAATATCCAAAAGCAATAGACATACCTTATAAAGAAAACTTTTTGGATTCTTCCCCGAACTGTACATGATGCACCAATAACTGAAGTCCATACATTTTATACTGATTCAAATAAATTAGGGAAGGCAGATTACAAATCAGAAGATTTCAGTAAGGTGGAACAAAGCCCTTATAATTCTGCCCATAAGGCAGAATTTTATGCTATTCTTATGGTACTAACGGATTTTAAAGAACCTTCAATATAGTTACTGATTCACAATATGCAAAAAGAATTGTTTTACATATTAAAACTGCTAAATTTATACCAGATGATACAAAATTGACTTCATTATTCATTCAGGTACAAGACATAATCAGGAATAGGATTTGTCCTATGTACATAACACATACCCGATCCCATGTGTCTGCCAGGTCTTCTAGCACAGAAATTGATCAATTATTGATTGGAAGTATGTTTCAGGCCTCTGAATTTCATATTACATGGCAAAAAGCTAAGGAGATTATAAAGAGATGTCTTACTTGTTCTTTCTATAACCAAACACCATTGCCTGCAGGGAGAAACCCAAAGGGTACTCAAAGAAATGAGATCTGACAGATGGATTTGTTTCACTTTATGGAATTTGGTAAATTATAATATGTGCACCACACCATAGGCACATATTCAAGTTTTCAATGGGCAACTGCCCTGAGCTCAGAAAAGGCTGATTTAGTAATCACACATTTATTATTTATTATTATTCCTACCTCTGATCAAGATAAATTATACATTGTTTATGTTCTGAAGCCATTGTCCTTATTTGCTGCACATTTGTTTACAGATTATTTAATATTCTGACATGAAGTCTTAATCTTTAAGTTATACATGTATTAAATATTATAGGTCAATTGTTCACATTTGTTATACATATACTCAGATTGATTAGGTTCTTAGATACATAGAGATTATATTCTGCCTAGATAGGTAATCTTCAACCATTTCAAGGATCTGGAACATGGCATTTAAATAACTTAGGGTTCTGTTGATGAGACATGATTGCTTCTGACAGCACCAATCTATTCCCAAGAGAATGTTGAGCCCCAAAGACACTCCACTCGGAGTTTGTTTTCTTCTTGGCATAATTGATCTTTGGGACCCATGCCTTGACCACTGAATAAGGACACAAGAAAAAGCACTGCCAAACCTTGCCAAGACAGGGTAAGACGGTTCTGAAAATTTTCCTGCCTCTGAAAATGGTCTGTCAGTTATGCTAGGCCTTATCCAAAGTTGGTTTTTTTAGCATTGCAAAAGAGATTTTGGGTGATTTCTCCAGTAGTCAGTTGTCTCCGTCATATATTGCTCGCTTTGGAACCTGCTTGATTGTACTTCCTGCCTGCTCAAGTATTATTATTTCCCTTCTCAACCCTTAGATGGGGTTGAAGATAGTTGTAGTTACCTTTCTCTCATGATTTAGCCAAATTTATTTCCGATACAAGATTTAGACTCCTTGAAATAAAATATTTATTAAGACATTTGTTATATATTTCTTGCTTAATATTGCTTATGTTGTTTGTAATTTTATATTTGTTATCTGTTCCTATTGGATACAGTTTTGTATTGGGTTTGGATTGCTCTTGTTTAGACAAAAGGGGGAGATAATGGGGAAACCTTGTTAGCCAACTATTTTTAAGAGGTGGATCCAAGGATGAGGCATGCCTTTCTGGGACCCAGAGAGAAAAACATGCGCATGAACCAGGTGCCCTCTCTCCATGTGGTTCCACCGCAACTGAGCAGAGCCTGTGACATGAGTTTCCCCTTATAATAAATAAAAATATAATTGTTTATCCTTTAAGGTAATCTGATTATTTTACGAATTGAGTTCACACCTACAGGTGTGCACTGCCAGCCATCCATGTGTGATACATATTTGAGACATCTGTGTCAAGCTTCTAAATTCATCCCACAGTTGATATGAAACCAGTCCAATATTTTTATCATTATCCACTATAGATTTAGAAAATGGGTTCAGAAGTTAAAGGATGTACCACAAGGCATTGGAAGACAAACAAGGCTTTATTTTCCTTATACTTCTTTTTTTTTTTTGGTTTTTCGAGACAGGGTTTCTCTGCAGCTTTTTTAGAGCCTGTCCTGGAACTAGCTCTTGTAGACCAGGCTGGCCTCGAACTCACAGAGATCCGCCTGCCTCTGCCTCCCGAGTGCTGGGATTAAAGGCGTGCGCCACCACCGCCCGGCTCCTTATACTTCTTTTAGATTTTAAATTTGTGTATAAAAATATGTGAGTTACCTGGCTGAGGGTGCTATTAACTGGGTGCTATTTTCAAACGAAGACTATTTTTCTGTCAAGTTACATTTAATGGTGAGATACTGGCGAGAAGGCTAAGGCTGTGAACGGCACATCTACTTAAATTTCACTGTGCTGAGCAGAACCAAGAGATTCGCCACAGGCATACTTGACAGTGCATGCGAAGGAGGATGGCAGGGAGATCCTCCCTGAGGTCCTTTATCGGCTCACAATGTATTTACGGATTTTCCCTTTATCCATGAATTCAATAAATATGTAAAGTATGTTTTATTTGCAAGGTAACAGCTAGACGTTGCGAAGGCCTCATAAAACACACGAAACTCGCATCACATTGGCGGAGAGCACACACATAGCCACTGAGAGGGTGAGGACACTTTACAAACATCTGAATAAAGTTCAGAAGCAGCAAAGAGAAATGAAACACTGTAAAAGTAGAGTAGTGCTCTATGCGCGACCAAGTTTTAAATGTCCGAAGTGCCTCCTTAACCCTAATCAGAGTTTCTAGGTATGGAGACTGAAGAGAAGTATTTTTCACTCCTCACAGGATGTACGGTGCAGTGACAGCTGAAAATGACCTCCTCGAGGAAGGAGACAGACCCTCAAAGTTATTTCCCTCAAAGGTTCAGGAACTACTCGGAGAAGCTGCATCTGTGCTTGTGTAATTGGCATATTATAGTCTGCAAACCTTGGCTCTATTCTCCTTCTAGGTGGAAATATTTTCTTGGACCTTCTTCCAGTGCATGAGTGTTCAGGAAGTTCCCTTAGCCCTGCTAACCAGAACACTGGAGGGTAGATATATAATGAAAAAACTGTTCCTACTTCTTGGTTATATAGCAATTTCCTGAGTTGATAATTTCCATTCTACAAGGGAACTGCTTAAAACCCCTGAAGTAAGTAACTATGACACCTCATCGTGTCTCAGGAAAAAAATTCTATAGGTCCCTTCATCTCCAAATTGTAAAGACTCTCAGATAATCTAAGTTGCCTGGAAGAGGCTCGGATGAGCCCAGCTGCCTGGAAGACACACTTTGACCTATAGCCGCCCTCAAATTGTGCAGTGCACTTCAGGGTCCCAGCTTTCCTGAGATGTGGCTCAAGCAGGCTTTGGAGAAGCAGCTCTCTTGGAGGCATTTCTGCTCCCGTAAGTAAAGCTCTCACTCATACTCTTGTAAGAAACCTCAGTAATCTAATTGGTTCATCAAATTTGACTTTGGTCATATTCTTTTTGTAGATTCCCTATTGGAGTGAGCCTAGCAATAGTGCCACACATGCTTTATGTTGGCAAGTGGGTTGGGAGCCATGAATGTTCACTACCCATTCTGGATCCCTACAGTCAGTTTCTCAGGTGCTAGAAGTAGCTTTTGGCTGTGAATGGCAGTTGTAATGGTGAAGCTAGAGGCAACAATTGGCCAGAGGTAGGGAGCTGACTTATAAATCATAGGGCAGAATGGACGTGAACAGTGTCACCTTCGGTGTAATAGAAACAGGAGCAATTATACTCCATGGAGTCTCCTGAAAGCCGCATACTATTTTAACAAATGCATATAGGTTCTTTACATCTTCACTACAATAGCCCAAAGCCCCAAAGCCTATTATAAATTTTCCTCATTTGGTAAGTGGAGAAACTATTTTCTGGAGCCAAGATCACTTGGATGATGAAATGCAGGATCTAGAAACTCAAATCTTTCAGCTTTTAGAACCTGGAGCTGAATACCTGCATAAACCTCTCTGTCTTTGGGATTACGGGGAAGGGATGACACAACTGGGAAGCACACTTGTAGCTATGAGGCATTTTTAGACAAGAACAAGAAATGTATGCCAAGTGGCATAAATCATATGTATGATTTACATAATCGTATCGTTTTACAGGCAGGGATATGTTCTGAGAAATGTGTCATTCATCAATTCCATTATTGCAGTAATGGCTAGAGTTTGTTTATACAAGTGTAGATGGCACAATCCATCACACATACAGGCTATGTGCTGTACCCTGCCAAATGTGCAGCCTGATAAAATGGAGAACAGGAGAGGGTGAGACAGGTTTTTAGAGATTGGGAGAAGTAATACAATAGCACATTCACGTACCTACTTCTGGGATTCGGAGAAGCATGGGGGATGAATGACACAAGCGGCAGTTAGGGAGGGACGGGAGCATTTGTAGTGCTCAGGCTGGAAGGGATGTCCATCTGACTCAGAAGAGGACAAAGCGAGGCGTATGAACGTGAGTTACAATGCAGTAGGACCTCACCATGTCTTGAGGAGTCAGAAAGAACCATTCCGAGATTTCCCACCTGGGTCCTTCTAGAATTAGTGTGTTACAGAAGATTGGGCATGGAAGAATACTAATTGAAAGGCAAGATTAATTCAAATTGATGTAAACTGATTTTGAGGAACTGGACTTGAGAGGCATCAGGCTGCCTGTCCACAAACTTAGAGTGTTGCACTAAAGCAAGTTTGGCTTTGTCATAGCTGAGCCATTTGATGGCGGATAGATTGTTGGTGAGAGGGTGCGATATTAAGGTATTGGAGGAGGCTATCAGAAGAAGTTGCAGCACAGAAAAGGAGAAAAGGTAAAAGGTTTGTGGATAAACACAAGCTGCGGTGTGTGAAGGGAACAAAGCAGGCAGGGAAAGCCACTGTACTGTGGTAGACAAAGAAAATAAGAGCATTACAAGGGAACATAGCTTGGCAGGTTAAGGACAACTTCAATGGGGCAAAAAGGCACTTCCAAGATAGTTTTTCTTTAATACTAGTTGATGCCAGGTTTCAGAGTTAAAACTTAATTGCAAAGGTGATCATTGTTGAAAGTTTGGAAAATTGCATGCACAAATGTTCTTCTAGAAATAAAAAGCAAAATAAAATGCATTTTGGACCTGTCAAAATAAGAGCTCAGAGTTACAAACAGTAAGAAATCAGCAAGCTAGTAAAGGAAGCAGCTCAGGAGAAGCCGCTTCCTCACAGAAGGCTTCCCAGCTATGGTGATCATGACAATTAGTGAGGGCTGACTTCTCCTGAGGTCTTCCTTTGGGTTTTGGTTTTAAAGAGTAAGGTCAACAATGAAATTTGGTAAGTAGTGCCCAGGACCTGGCTTGAACACACACACACACACACACACACACACACACACACACACACACACACACACACACATTATGAGGATTTTTCTGTCACTCCAGACTTGAAAAGTTCCAAAGATAGAATAAAATGAAGGGCAAAGAGAGAATAGGAAAGAAAGACATTGACTATATCTTAATTAGTCTTGTGACTCACAAACAAACAAACTTTGGTTTTACAAGACAAACTAAAAGTTATTGAGATTCAAAGTTTGGTTTAAAACCACTTCAATCAAAATCTCACTAGATTTTCTTCAAAAACAAGCAAGGCAAATTGTTTTGTCAACCTTAGTTCCAATTCAGGTGTGAGTATATAAACTGGAGGAATGGCAGAAACCAGGAAAGTAAAAAGGGATCCTGCAAGTTGGGGAGAAAGAACAGAAATTAGCTAAGAATGCCCATGGCATGTACTTCTGTTCAGCTTCATCATAAGTCATAAACTGCATCAAAGTAAGTAAAGGAAAACAAGAACAATGACAGCAAAACGAAGAATGGAGAGAAACAAATACATTGCTTATTGGTAACCTGACTGGGGAATCGAGTGTTCTAGTATGCCTTCAGGTTATCAGAATGCATAAAATGTGTAGGTGAAAAACTTATTCTATTATCATTCAACAGCAATAGAGAGAAAAAATATCAAAGTGATTTTGAAGCATCATAACTTCTCACTTATTGAACCATTACATAGAAAGTTATAAAAGCTTTGAGAGACTATAAAGAAACTCCCCAAAAGTGGAAGGATAGAAGATATCTATGGAGTTGAAGATCCATTGTTCTTCATCTGCTGCTTTTTCTCTACTTGCTCTGCAGGTCAAACTAAAACAGTGTTGGGCTATTTTTGGTAGCATTTATGAACTTGTTCTAAAACCCACATAGGAACATGAAGCCCAAGAACGATCAAATCACATTCACTCAAGGACAAGATGGGAACACTTCCAGAATCAGATGTAAGGCCAGTGCAGAGCAATTGCACCCCACAGTGTGGCACAAACACAGTGTTAGCAGCACAGATCCTTGAGGGGGGCTCAGAAATTAACCCCACACATACAGACATGTGACCGGAAACAGTGTTACACACAAGTTGGAAAGGTCTATTGACCACGATGAGTGACAAGGGACAATATTTTTTTTCAAAAATGGCCATGGGGCAAGTGAACTTCCAAGTGAAAAAACAGGAAATTAGACAAATACTATTTCCCTTCATGTGAAAATATCATTTCTGCCATACTATAAGGAAGGAGAAACAAAAACTTTGACAATAGAGACTGTCTCATGGACATGTCAATAAGAAAATGCTCTTAAGACAGAAAAAGTACATTCATGGAATCCATGTTAAGTTACATGTAAGAACTTCTGTTTGACAATAAGTCAAATTAGTGAAAATAAATCATAGAATCAAAGAAGGTCTTGCAAGCTGCTTATCCATTGAGAGCCCACATCTGGATGTGCATATAAAGGAATCCTACAAACTCAGTGGAGAGGAGGTGGGCAGCTGAAGACAGACCCAAGAAAATGTATTAAAGGAGAGCCAAGAGTGCTACTTGGAAACATTATCAGTTTAATTCACAGCTACTGAAAGAGTTCGGCAAGCTCTACTAGACCAATAGATAAATAATTACAATTATATATGTATGCTCAGTACAATATACTATCCATATATCAAAACACAGACTGAGCGTCCAGGAAGGACAAAAGGACAAATAAATAAATATATGTTTCTATGCCATCTTACCATATGGGAGTAAAATCAGATGAGGCAGATTTCCTCCCCAACCAAATTTTACATTCTGTAAAACAGGCAAGTAGCAAAGATTCCATAAATGATGTATCAGTCACATAAGTTTCAACTAGCCAAACGCAGTCATCAGGAAACACACACACACGCATGCATGCATACATGCACACACACATGCATGTACACACTCACAAGCACCAATGCATGCATGCACACACAATTTGATAAAAACAATTTTTAAGAGTATGGTGGTGATAAATATATAGCATCAGGGTTCAGTTTAAATTTAACGTTTGATATTGAAAGAGGATAGAGAAGTTAGAGAAAATACTTTGAATAAACAATGAATTCTACTTTATAAAGCTGATTTGTTATTTTTGTATTTTATACACATATTATGTTCTTTTCTGTACATGTAATCTTTATTTTTCTTTAAAAGAGCAGATGATGACTAAGGAGGAATAGGAATACTAAGCTTTCTGTCTACTCTACTCTTTATATCAACAGTGGCAATAATCTAGATGAATGGAGCGTAACTTGGGAAGGGCTTTGTATGCTCTTGGCTCTCAGATGGTGTCGTAAGAACAGGGAAGATGGGGAGAAGTTCGTTGAGGACCACAGGAATCAACTACTGAAAGAATAGTTGTAGATGCCAAGACAGGAAGAGAAACAAGATGCTCTCTCCTCCTGTCTCCACGTTCCTTCTCCTCTGCTCTCTTTACCATACCTCCTCTCTCTGCTCTGTAGAAGAAGCCCCCTCTAATCTCTTTTAATACTGAGGTACACCAGAACTGTGCAAAGAACTTAATTCCAATATTTAAAATGTCAGCTAATGCAGTGTCCTACAAATCAAGGACTATTATGTATATACATGTGTGCTCCTACTTTTTAAAATCAGAGATACAAGATTCTAAAGCAAGAGAGCTTTAACCTTTGTGGTAGAGTTGAAATCAATTTGAACCTTTGAATCCCATCAACAGCACTGTGTTTTTAAGGAATAGCATTCCATTTGTTCTCGCTTGACAGCATTGAATTATCATACATCCTTTATTAGAAACTCAATTAGAAGTTAACCCCATTGATTTGATTATAGATTCACATTTACCATGTGGGAGGTTAGGAGGGAGTAATGCTGTTTAAAAATAATCATAGTGATTGCATGCCTTATATAGATAATGCACAGCAAACGGTATTTAGGAAGACTTTCTTCTCTAACGCATGGTCCATATGTTGCTCATAACTTACTTGTATATAGATGCAAACATGTACACACTTTAGATTCTGCTAGGATTTTTAGCTTAATTTTCATTTTTTTTTTCCAGAATGGTTTCTGGAGCTGTGGGTGAACTTTTCTAGTTGCCCACTAAGGTCTTTCATGGATTCATTTATTTAGAAATACACATTACTCAAAAAAGAACAATGTAAACAATATTACAATGTTTTTGGAAAATGTTAGTAAAAATTTCTGACGTCTGAAGTGTGCTTTGTGTATGAAACTTGGGGAAGGAGACTAGACGAAGACCGTGAATTTAAATTGTCCTTCATTTGATTGACTTGCCTTTTTCTCATTTAGCGTTTTAATTTTGAAAACCTGCTGTGAGGGCAGGCAGCTGTAAATGAGCAGCCAAGAGCACTCTGAGGCCGCACTGATCAGGGGGCAGCTTGCACTACTCTCTGCAAAGCGCAGGAACCATCCACGCTGCATAATTAAGGATACACTGTGCTTGCTGAGGCAGATGTTTTAGGTGCTCTCATATCTTCTCTGCCTCCTTTCAGACTGTGCTCTCCCAAATAAAGCTAAACAGTTTGCTCATGTGCTTGCTCTCTGCTGGAAAGAGCAGTTTTCCCAGAGAGTTCAAGAATGTCTTCCACAATGTCCAAAGAAGGTGGCTCAGACTCAGGATCTTCTCTCCTGAGTTACATTTTATTTTCATAGATTTTCCTTATTATAAAGTCTAAACTCACTTAGCATAGAAATCATTGACTACAGTATGTCATTTTCTTATTATGTCTCCCCCTTTCTAGCTACCTCCCATGATTCCCTCCTCTCCATATACTATGTCCTCAGGCCTTTGAACTTCTGTCCATGACTCTCTGGGATGTAATTCCCCTCTTGTGTCTCTGATAAGAAAGTAAAATAAAACCACATACATATAGCAGTCCTTGATTTGTCCACCCTGATGATTCTCTGCCCCGATCATGGTCCAGTTAAAAACACACTCTGTGTGAAATGTTATAATCTCTCAGGACAGAAATATCTCCTGTGTTCATAGTTCCACTTCTATTCACCACATTCTGCTCATTTCTTTTTTCCAGTGTGCCTTCCTGGATTGTTAGCTTCTCAGGGGACAAGCATCTCACTTCATCTGTGCCATCTCAGAAGGCACTGTAGGGTCTCAACAGATATATTGCAGCTGACTAAATGAATGGGAAAGCTGGAGTCTAGGACAAGGAGTGAGAAAGGCACAAGTGTAAAGAGGATTCCATTTGATGATGTGTGGATTCATATATGTGATATGTACGGTAGATATGCCACAGGCTCAGCAACAAAGACTAGAGAGTAGAAGGCCAAGCCCTCCAGGTCTGATAGGGCAGGGATGGTTCTACTGCTGCTTCTACAAGGGTGGCTAAGAAGACTTTTCAAGTGTCCTTTGAACAATGACTGATAAAGTTATTTTTATTAAAACAGCAGAAGCACATTATTACATTGAAAAACTTCTTTTTTTTCTCCAGTGAGAACGTTTCTGCATAGTTACATTTTAGTTCTCTGTCATGAGGCCTGCACAACTGACCTTGAAGACCCTGTGAGTGGGCCAGAATTGCAAGGTTATTGCTACCAGGTCTAATAGAGTTAGTACAAGTGTTGTCAGTGTTGATGAGCTGCTTCATTTGGCAAGAATTAGGAGAGTTAAATGCAATTCATGAGAAAAGTAAACCTTTCAAATTTATAATTCATCCACACTAGGGCAGAGAAACAAAGGTGCTCTTAAGCAGAACAATTCACATATATGTGCTTTATTTAGGTCTGTGCAGGGGCCTCAGCAGTGAAAGGCCGTGCAAAGTTTATGACCTCAGTCTGATGCCCGGACCAACACAAAGGCAGGAGAACAAAAAGCACTCCACAAACTTGTCCTCTGACATCTCCATGTCCCTTTGGCTTGTCAGTACCCACACATATCATATACATGTGCGCACACACACACACACACACACACACACACACACACTAAAAGTCCATGAAAGAGTTAGAAAAACTAGTAAGTTCTCCCTTTAGGTTTTTCTTTAATGTTTTTCTCTGATCTGAGAATGGGCAAACCTATCTGCAGTTCTTTATATGATTTTTTTCCCTTTGTAACCAAGACATAAGAGGAATGAATGCTGGCTTACAAATCACTCACTGTAGTGCAAACTTTTAATGTGCTGTTACAGAAGTAATTTGGTCTTTCCGGCCCCCATTTTTTTAACTACAAAATGAGACTCCTACTGGCTGCCTATGATCATACCCGAAGTACATGTAAAAACAGAAAACTCATGGTAAGTCAGAGGCAGGTTGCTTCGCTTGATGGAGACCCTATAAGTAGAACTGCTTCACATTTTGAAGGAGTAGCTATTTTTTTTCCTCCCCTCAGAATGCTACTGAAAAAGTAAAAGCAACTCAACAATCTTAAAATAACCAAAGCCATAACTTTGGGGCATCAATCAAAAATAATCTAAAACGAGCAGCGGAGAATTGTGGTGGAATGTTTGATATTAGTCTCTAGGGAACCCTTGCAAGCCCAGATTGTTGGAAACTTGATGTTTTGTGTGGAGAGTTCAAACATGAATTCTCCTGAGAGCCAGGGAAGTACTCTCCCATGAAACAGAGCAGCTGACTAGACCGTTCCATCTGTTAATTTATTCTGTGGAGATGAACAAAGAGTGAAAGGCACTTTGTATGTTTCTTGGAGAAATCACTTTTAGAATGGTGCTGGGATGGTAGCCGTGAACAGCAACAGTAAAAATAATAGCATTCTCACCACGGCAAGTGCAAAACATTTTTCAGACATTTCACTCTTCGGGAACAAAAGACCGTAACAATTTATAGGTTTCATACTACCCTTGATTTATACACTGGTGTATAAACAACTCTCAAGATCAGAAGAATCTTGTCCTTAAAGCAACTCCATCTTCATGTCCAAACCATTTCCCAACTTTTTAAAAAATACACCATTACAAAAGGAACAATGGAGAGTTCAGAAGATGCAGTGTTAACCTGTCCTTCCATTCCATGTATTCTTGCCTGATCATTCCTGGAAACGATGTTTTAGAAAAGCAAAACCAGTTCCTGGCTTGTCTTAGTCACTTTGAGGACTTTTGGGGAATCATAGCATCAGGCCTCGTTAAAGACAAGAAGCAATTTAAAAAGCTGATTTATCTAATAGTATCACACAGGCTCAGTGTCGATCAGGGAAAATGCAAGGCTGTTTCCTAGTGATAGATTCTATTAGAACAAATCTAATACACACTAGCAAGGGTCCTCCATCTCTGTATGCTCCTTGGATAGTCAGCAAGCAATCTGTAAAATTTCAGAAAGCTATTAATCATATCAGGGCTTTAATTTTGACTTTGTTTTTTGTCATCCTTTCTAGTTGGAAATTGCTTCATCGTATTCCTAACAACTGCCAGTTGGTGGCTGATTGGAGCAGTGCTGGACAGTCATCAATCTGCCTTCCCAACACTGTTTAATGGTTTCCCTTAATGGTATCCCAATGCCAAATGCAAGCTTGCCAGTGAGAAGTATCATCTGACACTGTAGAAATTAAGACTACCAGGGCTATGTCTGCATCATGCATTAATCATTGGCATAACCCTCACCAAGACAGACATTTATTTGAATGCGTGGGTCAGAAGAAGTTGCCATGGTCTGTGAAAACAGAATCAGAAAGAGAAGCTATTGCCCTTCCATGAACTCGCTATGATCTCAGTTATCAGCCATGAAGAGGTGAGGAGAGGAGCACTAGGAAATCAAGGGGTCACTTCATTTCCCTGATGTTGAAATACCTTTACTCACTAGTGAGTGATAAGCAAAGTTAATCCTCCTTCATTAAGTCACCATAAACAGACGACAAATGTATTCATCTTAGCCATTGCTCCAAAGCAGACCCCGTAAATTATTTCTATTCCAGGAAGTCAGGGTGTTGGTCAGGGTTCCAATCACTAAACTGTTGGTTGATCCTAACCCTGTATAATCTTTAGAAAGTTAAAAGAAACTCACAATATAGAACATTAAACAAAAATTATCTTCTGTGAGTTTCTTTTAAATAAATATGGTTCTAAATATAAGAAATGGTTTCTACTTTTGTAATATATGGAGAGTATTGGAAGCTGTTAAGTCAAATGAAGAATGTATTTAGTCTGTAGTAATCTTTAATGATAGTTTGTATATTATTTATTTAATATTGTCCACAGAATATTTTTTCCTTTTTTATTTTATTGGTTTTTCAAAACAGGGTTTCTCTGTGTTAACAGCTCTGGTTATCCTGGAACTTGCTTTGTAGACCACGCTGGCCTAAAACTCACAGAGATTGCCTGTCTCTGAGTTCCGGGATTACAGGCATGTGACACCACCACCTGGCTCAAAAAACAGTTTTTTAAAATCTGTAATTAACATAAATGACAACTCCGGGTTGAGAAAAAAAGAGCGAGGAAGAACTTTCAGTCATTCGACAAAAAGCAATGAATAAGCTCTTACAGTCAATCACACATTCTTCTCTGAGCTTGCAGCAGACGAGACAAATACCATTTCCTTTTACATCTCCTGGTATTGGTGTGTACAGTAGATCCTCCTGACTTGAGGTCTTACCGTTAAACACAAAGATCAAAGAAGAAATCATTTCTGGTCCTTCTAAGGAAAGCCTTTAACATTTTCAGTTTAAAGATTTATGAGAACAAACTCAGAAATTGTGATCTGAGATCTTTTTAAAGTTATTTATGATTCTCTCATCTATTTATTTATTTGTATTTTTAAAAAGAAAACAAACTATCTTTTATCATTATACATACCAATCCAAGTTCCCAATTCCTTCCCTCCTCCCATTCCCTCCCCCTCCCTCTCCCCACCTCATCCACTCCACAAAGAGGGTAAGGCACATTGCTTTGTGAAAGTACAAGGCCCTCCCTGCTATATCTAGGCTGAGCAAGGTATCCATCTAAAGAGAATAAGTTCCAAAAAGCCAGTACCAGCAGTAGGGATAAATCCTAGTGTCACTGCCAGTGGCCCCTTAGTCTGCCCCAGCCATACAATTGTCACCCAAATTCAGAGAAACTAGTTTGGACCTATGCTGTCTCCTCCCTCTCTGACTGGAGTTGGTGAGCTCCCATTAGCGCATGCAAACTGTTTCAGTGGGTGTATCCATCATGATCTTGACTGCTTTGCTCATATTCTCACTCCTCCCACTCTTCAACTAAACTGTGAGCTCCAGGCCAGTGCTCTGGTGTGGGTCTCTGCCTCTGTTTCCATCAGTTGCTGGATAAAGGGTCTATGGTGACATTTAACATGGTCATCAATCTGACTACAGGACAAGGCCAATTCGAGAACCCTCTCCTCGATTGCTTAGGGTCTTAGCTGGGGTCATCCTTGTGGATTCCTGGGAATTCACTAATCCCACATCAGACAGAGGACTGATCCTGTATATATATATATATATATATATATATATATATATATATATATATATTTATGATTCTCTTAGAAATGTTAAATTTATGCCTTGTATTGCACATTTTCAGTGTGGACTGCATGCCTCATAACCAAAGCTTAAACTCAGGATACATGTAAGTCATGTCTACAACATTTGATATTACTCAAAAGTCAACCAATGTTTTACTTAAAAACGCAGCCATTATTGAAACCACAAGGGGCAGTGAGATGTCAAAGCAGGGAGGCACCGGGTTTTCTTTTTGCAGTAGATTGTATCCGTGCAGGAATTTCCTGTCTCAAGATTCTCACTTAAATCTCAACACATATCTCTCACAGTCTCTTGGTCTTGAACATGGAATGTCAAAACTCAGTTCACTTTAACGTCACCATGTTATACACAGGAATTAAGCTACGAAGACAGCATTTATCCTGCCTCCAGACTTCTTCCCAGTCACATCCGGGAAATCGGAATGCACCTCTAAATCAAGTTTTGCAAATAGTTAATAGGACAGCTTCATATTGTGACTCCAAACTATTTTAAAAAACCTTGTTTTACATTACAAATTCTCCATGTCTCCATATTAAAGGCATGGTGGTGGTGCGTGCCTTTAATACCAGCACTCAGGAGGCAGAGGCTGGTGGATCTCTGTGAATTCAAGGCCAGAATTCTACAAGAGCTAGTTCCAGGACAGGTTCCAAAAGCTACTGAGAAACCCTATCTCGAAAAACAACAAACAAACAAACAAACAAACAAACAAATCTCCACGTCTGACCTATTGAGGTCCAAGCTTAGTTAACTGACGCGCTAAGAATGGAAGGGGTTTTCTTTAAGATCAGCTCCAATTAGATGTTAAAGTCTATCTTATATTTGTTACTGTTTTGGTCACTTTAAACAAGTTGTTATTTCACTTTATTTGTGTGACATCATTTCCTCAGGAAAGAATTTCCACTCTGGAACAAATTAGTTATATAGTCAATCACTAGTCTATGTAATACCATTTCAAAAACCAAACGAAACGAAACGCCAGACTCTCACTGCAAAGATGAGAAGAGAGTCGGCAATGTGGGGAGTGCTGAGAGACTTGATGGGAGACTCCTGGG
This sequence comes from Arvicola amphibius, assembly GCF_903992535.2. Classification (NCBI taxonomy): domain Eukaryota; kingdom Metazoa; phylum Chordata; class Mammalia; order Rodentia; family Cricetidae; genus Arvicola; species Arvicola amphibius. Next base: position 81,866,701 of record NC_052057.2, read on the forward strand.
TTGGCTTACAAGACTGAGACGCAGCCTCTTATGGCTCCTTTTATGTCCCCACTCCCTTAGAGCATGCCTGGGACCTCCTTTTCACAGCCCCACGAAGTCTGGAGCTGAGATGGCTTTGAAGTTCTTGGTTTGTTCTGTTCTGTTTCATCTAACAAGAGGAGAAATTGGGTTCAGAGGAACATGCTGGTATTTATGCACTTTTTTTTATGCTGACAGAGGGATTACCGAATAATATTTCAGTATAGTTCAGGTTCCTGGCACTTAATAGATATAATTTATTTTGTGTTTTTTTTCCACATGGCACACAGCTATTTTTTAAAATGTTGGCTTTCATTACAGATGTATTTTCTGAAAAATGAAAACATTTTCTGAAAACATGAAAAAGCTGCTATTTATCTGTCTCCCTCTCCGGGTTTTAGTTACTGCCAGGTAACAGCACCCTACCCATAAATGCAGAGGTTTGTTCTGCACCTGAAGCCAACCTGCTGGCAGCTGCACAGAGTGAAGCATTGTCTTCCAAGGAAAAAAAACAAGCCTCATAAAATCTTCAGTGCAAGTCAATATTTGTTTTTGTTTATTATGAGAATTATTGTATTACTATCGCTATTGGAAATAAGACACAAAAAATTGGGCTTGCGCTAATTTCTGGCTCATCACCGAAAATAATATGGGTGTGACATGTGTCCATGATATGGGCAATCTACTTCCCACCAGAACATGATTACACATAGCACATGTTATTGCATGGTAGCAATAACACTCATTGATAGTTGCAAATTATCTATTCTGTTGGTCATTTCAGTTTGTTGATTATAATGATAGTTAAGTGGAGAGCAATATTTAAAATGCAGCTTTAAGCTTTATCTGTTCTAACTCTTAAAGATTTAGACAAAGTTGGTCTTCAGCTTTGGTCATGGTGTTTCTCATAGCAGTAGAACCAAACCAGGACAGAGACACGTCTTTCCCATTCTTTTAGACCAGTCTCTGGCTGTACATGCCCATGGCTCCCAGTATGTTACCACCCACAGCTCTCGTCATCTCTAGTTAATAGACTTTCCTGTTCTGCAGAAAATGCAGAGTAAAACCTATTTTCAGCCAGGTTCCTAGTGATTGTTGTATTATCATCCTGCAACCAGCCTGAGCAATATCTGCGGATGAAAGGGAGTGTGAGAAGAAAGGAACACGACTCTTTGAAAATGCTTTGAGGTGTGTACAGGGTGGTCGGGGAAGTCAAGTTTTAGACAGGCAAAATTCAGAATTATGTCTTAAAAGCTGAATAGCAGAAAGGCTCAGGAAAAGTGAGAGTTTCTGCAGCCAGGGCAGCTGCAATCCAGACTGTGGAATAGAGGGGTGGGAGTGGGGGGGATCACAATGGAGCAGAGCTGCAGGAAGTGCTTAGGGCAGCGTCCTTGTCCATGCCTAGATAACAGATGGCCACAGATAAAGCTGCTGCTACTGTTTGAGCCTTAAAAACTCACCTTCAGCAGGCCACAGCTATTGTCTAGGCCATAATTCTTTTCGTGTCCGGTTTTAGACAGTATTGAGAAAGCAGACCCATGATAGGCCAACTAACATTTTTGTCTTGCTCGTCATTTCACTTTTCATGTTTGACTAATATTGAAGACAGACTCAGACTGCATTATTTGACATAGAGATCCTATGAGAAAGCTTTATCCCTCTCCTTCTGTTGCACAAGTTCCTCTCATTTGGAAGCGCCGAGGATAGAATTTCCCACCCTTAGTTTACTTGTTCTAACCCCCACCATCACTTCATCTATAAATCACTGGGAAAGGGGTGCTCTCACATAGAGCACTTCTCATTTACTCTGCTGGAGAGTCGGCTGCCTTTCCTGGAAGGAGCCCTCAGCACCTCCCAGGTTATGAAGGTGCTGCACCCGCCCTCAGCACCTCCCAGGTTATGAAGGTGCTGCACCCGCCCTCAGCACCTCCCAGGTTATGAAGCTCTTCTGCTGGTGTCTGCCCACTGGTAAAAGTGCAGTTCAGGCACTTTTCCTCCTCTCACACAAGTTGTTCTCTCTTAAGCCAGCTTTAACAATAATAAAATTGGCAATCCACTGATTCGCATATTATAGTTGTGTCTAATTTTGATTGTTAAATAAGCCCTAAAAGACAAGCACATGATTAAGTGAAGATTTAAGCCTGCATGTACAATGTAAAAGAGGTGGTTTCCCTCTTTCCTGACTTGGTGCATGTGTGTTGGAATAAGGGGAAGAATGAGAGTATAGAAGTATTATATTTATGCTTTTTTAACCTAAATACTAAGTGAGGGGGCATGATCTAGTCTCTTTTTTAAACTTGGCATTGTAATGGGTAACCTAAAAGCACCAAAAAAAATCACTTTTCCTAAAAAAAGAATTAAAATTTTTTGGTGGGGGAGCAGGGTCTCACTATGCAGCCCTGGCTGGCCTGTGACTCAACATGCAGACCAGAGATCCATCTGCCTCTGCCTGTGGAGTGCTGGGATTAAGAATGTCAACCACTAGGCAATCATGAGCTACCAGGCAATCAAAAGGAACAAATTAAACAATGCATATTCCAATGACCATTCTTGGGAAAAATCAATTTATATTTTAAATATTTTGGAGTTTAACTTATTTTTTCTTTAGGCATAATGTATTAGAGATTTGGAATCTGAGGTATTCAGTTTTTCATTTATAAAGGAATTCAATTCTACTAATAAATGTCTTACAAATGTTTATATCAAATGAATAACATCATGGATGAGTGTGAACATTCATTTTAATGGGCACACACAGTAGACAGGGTACATTTCTGTATAGTGTTCAAAAGGGTTTAGAGTCACTTTTATTTTAAGTTATTCTAGAATATGATGAAAATTACTTGCCATTTCTTATGGGAAAAGAGCATACATATGTTCACACAAGTTTTCCCAGCTCAGGCAGGTAGGTCTGCATCTCCAGTCAAATGTCATCACCACCTCTTTTACGTTCTGAGACCTTTGCATAGCGTCTATGTTTTAAATGACAGAAATCATAGCAAAAGAACATTTTTGGCACATATAAAGTTTGAATTCAGTTTCCTAAATAAAGCTACAACCAAATACCTGTATCCTATATTTTTACATTCTTTAGAGTGGAAGGCAGCCACGCCCATGCCTTAGCACACTGTATAGTTGTCCTGGAATGTGCCCTTACACAAGCCTTTACACACTGTGGAAATAGCCATGGCCATATGTCTAATTACAGTAGAGTGAAGTCACACTCATACACAGAGCACTGGCTAGCTGCAGTGGAGTGAAGTTATGCACAGTCACAACACACTGGCTAGCTGCAGTGGATCGCAGTTGTGCTCATGCACAGCACACTGGCTAGCTGCAGTAGAGTTAGATCACACTCATGCACAGCACACTGGCTAGCTGCAGTGGATTGCAGTTGTGCTCATGCACAGCACACTGGCTAGCTGCAGTGGAGTTAGATCACACTCATGCACAGCACACTGGCTAGCTGCAGTGGAGAGAGGCCACACTCATGCACAGCACACTGGCTAGCTGCAGTGAAGTTAGATCACACTCATGCACAGCACACTGGCTAGCTGCAGTAGAGTTAGATCACACTCATGCACAGCACACTGGCTAGCTGCAGTGGATCACAGTTGTGCTCATGCACAGCACACTGGCTAGCTGCAGTGGAGTGCAGTTAAGCACAGTCACAGCACACTGGCTAGCTGCAGTGGAGTGAGGCCGCACTCATGCACAGCACACTGGCTAGCTGCAGTGAAGTTAGATCACACTCATGCACAGCACACTGGCTAGCTGCAGTGGATTGCAGTTGTGCTCATGCACAGCACACTGGCTAGCTGCAGTGAAGTTAGATCACACTCATGCACAGCACACTGGCTAGCTGCTGTGGATCACAGTTGTGCTCATGCACAGCACACTGGCTAGCTGCAGTGGAGTGCAGTTAAGCACAGTCACAGCACACTGGCTAGCTGCAGTGGAGTGAGGCCGCACTCATGCACAGCACACTGGCTAGCTGCAGTGAAGTTAGATCACACTCATGCACAGCACACTGGCTAGCTGCAGTGGATTGCAGTTGTGCTCATGCACAGCACACTGGCTAGCTGCAGTGAAGTTAGATCACACTCATGCACAGCACACTGGCTAGCTGCAGTTGAGAGAGGCCACACTCATGCACAGCACACTGGCTAGCTGCAGTGAAGTTAGATCACACTCATGCACAGCACACTGGCTAGCTGCAGTGGATCGCAGTTGTGCTCATGCACAGCACACTGGCTAGCTGCAGTGGAGTGCAGTTAAACACAGTCACAGCACACTGGCTAGCTGCAGTGGAGTGAGGCTGCACTCATGCACAGTACACTGGCTAGCTGCAGTGGAGTTAGATCACACTCATGCACAGCACACTGGCTAGCTGCAGTGAATCACAGTTGTGCTCATGCACAGCACACTGGCTAGCTGCAGTGGAGAGAGGCCACACTCATGCACAGCACACTGGCTAGCTGCAGTGAATCACAGTTGTGCTCATGCACAGCACACTGGCTAGCTGCAATGGAGTGCAGTTATGCACAGTCACAGCACACTGGCTAGCTGCAGTGGATGCAGTTGTGCTAATGCACTAGCATTCTTGCTTTGGCCACCTGGCACCTGTAACACTGGGGTCAGTAGTTTTAAGGCCCCAAATGTTTACTGGTGGTTCTTAACATAAAATATTTGCTGACCTGTGATTAACATTTTCTAAGTATATTTTGTGATTTTAATTCTAGTCTGCTGGACTGTTGCTAAAATAAGCTTAAGTCTGACTAGGATTTAAAAGGTTTTTCTACTTTTAAAATAACATTACACATCATTGGCATGGTGATTGTAATGGTATTTAACAGAATAGTAAAATGTGTATATTGCTTTAAGTAAAAATTAAATAGAATAAATTAAATATTAACTATATGAACATTTTTAAAAAGTTCAAAAAAGGAAGAAAACATGACCAGATGTTAAGCCTCTTGACTTAGGTCACAGAGTTTTTAAAAGTTTTAATCTGCAGTACTTTGGAAATAATATATTGTAAACTATCACTTTGACAATGAGAGAAATATTGGATAAAATTAGAGTACAGCTGTTCAATTTAGAAAAGTTATTGGTCAAAGGTCAGAAGTTCCTGACATAGTATAATTATATAACTGTTCCTGGAACAAACAAGTAGATATAATTGTGGACTAAAACTCACTCCTAAAACAGAGTCTTAATTTAGGCTGCATAGCAGCTTAATGTCAGCTGCCTTCACATTTCCCCAATGACAGCTACATCCACACAGCCACTAAGGAAATGAGGCTTCAGGTGAAGAGAGCTTGCACCCAGTAGAAGCATTGGTAGCTCTGCACTGGCAGGCATTTCATCCCAGTTTATGCTAGGAACCCCTTTCCTCATAGGAGCCTGAACTTACATGCTATAGTCATAGGATTGTTAATATTTTTAAGAGTGCTAACACTTCTAATGAAAAATATCAAATGATTATTTTTTATAGAACCAGAACCACAAATTTATGCCACCTATCAGCTCTTCATTCATCTATCATTAATTCATTTACTCATCTAGATTGTCAATTTAACACTACAGAAAAAAAATGGTTAAGGTGTTCAATTTCCTTCCTTCCTTCCTTCCCTCCCTCCCTCCCTCCCTCCCTCCCTCCCTCCCTCCCTCTCTCTCTCTCTCTCTCTCTCTCTCTCTCTCTCTCTCTCTCTCTCTCTCTCTCTCTCTCTGTCTGTCTTTCTGTCTGTCTGTCTGTCTGTCTGGTGCTAATGACAACCAGATACACTGCTACACTGTTATTTGAGAACCAGACCATCCAGCCCAAGAGTTCTCCTTGACTTTCAGTGAGGTCTGTAGACTGTTAGCATCCCCAGAACCTGGGAGACAAAACTGTCATGGAGGTTGGGCTCATGAGGCCTCAACAGGAGGTGGGCGCAGGAGGGGAGCTATTCCTTCTGCTGGTGGCAGCGAGTTAGTTAAAGGGTTAATGCCAACCAAGTGAAAGAAGATGGGGCTGAGAGGAAGAGGAAATGATTCCATCCTGAGGCACAGCCTGAATCATGTGGCGTCCCGATGAAGTACAATTTGAAACAGAAGGAAGAAACTACTTGGCAGGTGTGCAGTTTGGGAATAGTCAGACAACCAAAGAGAGATGTGTAGCCAGGGCCAACGAGGCGGTGGCGGGAAATAACATGTTATTAGGCCATTGTGGAAGGGATCCTCGTGTTGTCCCTGTCAGAATCTCCAGCTGTGCTGCCCTGGGTGCCCCCACGCCACTACATTCAGTACACTGTTGTTATTCGCAGAAGGGTCTGTTGCTCACGTGAGCACACTGAGGTCTTAGAGGCAGGTACACTTTCAGGTTGATCATTTTGAGAGGAGTTGAGGTATTTTTGCAGAAACGCCCTTATCGAGCCCCCATCTTTCTCTTCAGAGACCCTTCGTGGCATCAGTGCTTACCCAGGAAGCAAACATTATTTGCACGAGTAATGAAATGCAAACTTAACTGACAGCTAATTCAAACTTTTATAAGGTGAAGTTTTTCATCTTCAGTTCTAAACAGACATAGTTTCTATATTGGAAATCATCAAAAAAATTCAAAGCTTCCATAAAGTGTTCCATAAAAACACTTATTTTCAGTATAATAAGTAGATAAGTATAATAAGTAGAAGATATTTTAGCCTTGCCTAATTCAAATTAATAAGTCTTTACTTAAAATTCTGCCGTGGGCAAGCACGTTATGAAGGAGAGAATGCTTGCCAGGGTGACATTGCTTTAGACAGAAAGCTGGCACTCAGCTAAGGTCAACATGAGAATCTGCAGAATGGAAAACAGACATCTGACTTTACCTTCCTCATTATGCAACTTGGCTTGTGACTTCAGGCATATATCTTGATACATATGCTTACAAATATTTTGGGGGATTTACATATATTTGTGCCAAATTTGCTTGGATTTAACATGACAATATTGTAAATCTGAAATACTGGCCTAAGTGGCTTGCGTATTTTCTTTCACTGTGGGTTCAAGAACTGCATGTTTTATTAGTGTTTAAAGATCCCACACTTCTGTACTCCAAACAGCTAGCATGCCCAATCTGACTTCTAAGGGGTGACAGGTACCGAAGGGAGTATGACTAAAAGAGGGAGACAGCTGAGGACTTTTTGCCCAAATAATAAATTCTCAACTTCAAAAAGCAGCACTTTGGATGTGTATGTCATTTATCTGTCGGGGCTAGGGTGGGGAGATAGAGGCATTTTACTTCACACTTCTGGAAACAGGTTAGGAATTGCTCTATGCCTGCCTCTAGAGAGTAGTAAGATTTTTCTAGAAAATAGGAGGATTCCAATTAACGCCTTCACTTCTAGGCTAAGACTAAGATGTGTTCTGTACAAATAATTTAGTCATGAAATATCCCCAATGAGAATGCTATTCACTCAAATACATTAAGCAGAATAAAATCTGGACTATCTCCTTTTCCCCTTTTACAAAAATGAAAATGTTACTGTTTTAAGACAATTACAAACTCAGGAGGCAATTCCAGTTATCAGCCTACACAGGTGTCATCAAAACGAGAAATCCATAAAACTCAGGAAATAAGAAATCAGATACCAATCATCTCTAATTGCCAAGGCTTCCCAGTATGTACCCACCCTCCAAGCTAAAGTTGATCTTAAACCTTTCCTGGAAAGTTTGAGTACCTCATCCTTAAAAAATTTAAGAAGCCAAAATACCACATAAACAAACATAAAGGATGCATTAGGGAGAAAACTCACTTTTCTTTGGCTGCTTTTTCTTTGGATCTACACAGTCTGGAAGAATAGGTGATAGATTCGCCTCTTAATCACAGGCATGCCAACTCCAAAAGGAACAGAACGGGTCATCAGCATGATTGGATCCTCCCTACAGTTTTTCAACTTTGGAGGAAAAAATAGGCTCTTTCCTCCAGATCTGTGGCACGTACACAAGGCTCCTCCTCAGACAGAACCACTCCTGTCAATGTCTACTTAAAACCACAAGGAAAAAAACTTCCCTTCAGAATGTCCTTAAAGGGAAATTTGACCAGTGCTAGAGCTGCAATATCTGACTAAGCCCCCGAGTTTAAAATATAGAACATTTATGCAGAGACACACACTTGAGAATTTCCACTAAGTTCAATTAAGGTCATAATTATAAAAACTATGTTCTCTGAAAGTATTTCGTATTTCCTTAACCAATCCATTTTTGGTTTTGTTTTCTGGTGGCTACCAGAATCCTCCTTAGGGGTAGGAAACAGCTGAAGGGCGGGCAGATGTTTTCTGTTGTCTGGGAGAGATGAGAGGAACTCTCACCTTTGGAGTTCTTTGTAGAGCAGATGAGATGTTGTGTGCTGCCTCTATCACTTCCTTCTTGGGAAATTTGAGAACTTGGAGTGCTGGACTTGAATAAAATAACTCAGGATAGTTCCCTGCTTTCTGCACTTGCAAAGTGGATGGATTTCTGCCTGAGTCCCCAGGTGCGAGCACCTATTGTTAGGTCATTAGCCACACTGTGTGACTTCACTTAAGCTCAGCCTTACCTGGGCTTTTGAAATCTTCAAACTCTGAAAAGTAGCCAGAGAAGCCAACTGTATCAGAAGAAAGCTTTTGTCATGAACTAATCTATCACAAGAATTCTCAGTGGGTCACACAGACCTGTATGACAAATGGAATTCGTTCTTAGAATTTCCATTTGAGACCATTCCTTCAGTTTAGAAGCTGGGATAAGAGAAGAAATACTCAAGCCATAACTTGATTTACTTTCTGACCAAACTTACAGTGCTTTTGTTTTCAGCCATAAAGGCATATGTTAATATTCCTGAAGTCAACTCAGCTAAACACAACTAAAGAACCGGGAGTAGGAAACGCAGAGCCCATGATGAACTGTTTTATTCCCTTGATGAGTGGAGCGTTACAATGAAAGATGAACAAATCTCATCAGCAAAAGTACACCTCCCTTTTCCTTAGTGATGGAGTTCAGTACTTGCTAACAAGGCAGCTCCTTTCACCTTCAAGAAAGGAAGCAGTCCTGGTTTTGTCACAGCACCTCTGTCCCCATCAAGTCATGAGGCCACTGTTCTCTAGGTCACATACATACTTTTCAGGATGGCTTACACTCACAGATTCGACTTTACTGACCCCCTTAACTTACTGCAATTTGTCTTTCACTTGAACTCCTCCACCAGAAAGGGCAGAAAAATTTTAGGATCATAAAGGATGCCGACTAGAATCTCCCAGAGCACTGCATACTTTATAGGAAGTTCCTCTGGCCGGGCCTATTATTGAAACCGGATTCCTTTTCTCACTGTTAGACTTCCGGTTTCCCCTTCCCCTGCAGGTTCAGTGTTAGTTCAGTGTTTCTCTGGGCATTCCATGCTGCTCCTTAAGAGCTACTTTCCACGCTACAACCAGTAAATCTTCAGTGCCATCTGACGTGGCTCTCCTAGGTTGCCCGAACATATCCTATGATTTACTGGGATCTTTGTGACTTGTAGCCATCTCAGCTTTGAATGAAGCCTTGTATCTTCTTTCTATATTTTCTCAGGGCACGGCAATGCCATCCTCATGTCATCGTAAATCTTAGGTTCCCTCACTTATTCTCCACTAGCCTCCATTTTTACAGCTTGTTGGATTCACTTTGTTAAATGACATCTCTTAGGCATATCATTATCCGTGCATTCCAGACTTAATATAACTACATAAATCGCTTTATCAACCACAAACAATTTCCTCTGCCTCAGTGTGGTACCCTCTTATCCTTTCTTTTTTATTAGTGATACTTAATTTAAAATGTCTTACTGAATTATAAAAATGCATGTTGCCTAAATTCTGAATATAGAATTTAAAATTACTTTCCAGCATAACCTAAATATTTTTTCTGTAGAATTTTGTGTGTATATGTTAACTACATAAGGTAATATTTAGGTATTTGTATAAATGTTTCCATTATAACAAAATGTTCACTTTTTATATTACATATAGCTTTAGAGTTACACAATATTCTTAATCAGAAAAGACCAACTAAATAATGCATAGCTATAGCAAAGGATCCCATTTCTAGGTTCACTGATAACCAAAGACAAACTAAAGAGAAAAGCATATGTATTATTCTGTTTTATAATGCTGTAATAAAATTTCATGGCCAAGGCAACTTACAGAGGGAAGGACTGGCAGTTCCAGAGGGACGGAAGTGCATCGCTATCGCGGCAGGCAAGCCTGACAGCAGACGGGCATGGTGACTGAAGCAGTGAGCTGAGACCTCACAATGCCGGGACAGACAGCAAACTTGAAAATTGTGCGCAGTTCTTGAAACCTCAAAGCCTGCCCTAATTGACATATTTCCTCCATTAAACCCACACATCCCAAACCTATCCAAAAGGTGCTACTAATGGGAACCAGGTATTCAAACGCCGAAGCCTATGTGGCACAATCTCATAAAAACCACTGCAGCAGCCAGGCGGTGGTACGCGCCTTCATCCCAGGACTGGAGGCAGAGGCAGGTGCATCTCTTGAGTTTGAGGTCTATAAAAGTGAGATCCAGGACAGCCAGATCTGGCTTTGATCTTGTAACCCTGTTACAAAGTAATTCTGTTTCAACTCCCTCCCCCAACAAACCAAGAACAAAACACTACAGCATACAAATTTATTTTTCACTTGACCTGAAAATTTTGAAAGTATCAAAAAGTCAATTATTTTTTTGCCTAGGTTTGTTGAAGAGTATATAGTTGTGAATTATGAGTGGACTTGGAGGAGCTAGGATATTGGGGGTAGGAAAACAGCAGAGAATTAACAGCAAGCCATGATTATCCATACACTTCTAGTCACCTAGGCTTTTACCTAAGATACTGAGACTTTCAGCATCAATAAAATATTATCTATAAAGTAGCTGTGAATAACAGCTGTAATAAACCTTATGACGAAAAGGTATTTCTTTCCCGGCAAGCCACTGTTTGTTTCTATCAGCACCAAAGGTACTATCAAGCATTTGTTAGCCCAAGAATCATAGGAACTTGACTTAGGCAGAATTAAAAATGGAAAACCTACTGCCTACACTTAACTTCATGTATATTTATCAAATACTACAGAAATAACTGCGTTTTCTTAGTGTATTTGTTTTGTCTGAGACATCTACCACATAGCTAAGGCTGACTTTGATCTTGTAATCCACCTGAGGTAACAGGTGTGCACTAACATGCCTGACTTAACCCTGCATATCTGTCCCAACCTTACATTATACCATCAACCGCTTATCCAACCTTGATAAAGAAGTTAACAGTGTTAATTAAAATCTAAAGGCTAAGAAGAAAAACAGGTTGACAATGTGGTTTTCCTTGCTCCACTGAAGCACAAAAGATGAAGTTCTGGAGTTGTGGCTGGTGAGACAAATGAAAGGTCTCTTTGGTGGAGCAGATGCCAAGTGAACATGAATACCGAGTTCAGAGGGACGCTTTCTCTCTGTGTAAGGTGCACGGCTCTTGATTCCTGCTGTAAAGTGGGCACATTTATTTATTTTTAATTTTTTAGGCTACATTTACTTCTGAATTAATACTGGTTTCACAAATATGTCTATTTTCAAAGATGGGGGAAATTATCAAGTTGCCTTCCTGAACGGAAATGATCCTTGGCTAAGCTAATCTTGTGATAGATTCATCTGTGTGTTTTCAAGGGTATGGGTTCAACTTTTTAGCCTAATGTATGAGGCACTTCACAGCCTCTTCTTCCCTCTTTTACCTTATACCATCATACCCCAGATAGTTCCCTAAATGTCACATTACTGATGTTAATTAATGCCATAATACTTCCGCATTTCATTTTCTCAGCCTGGAAATACCCTGTTCCCCTTCTTCCAGTTTTTGAGGCTTATCATTTTTCTTTCAGGATTGAGCTGAGAGCTCATCTCCAACCTCTCCTCTGTGGAAGAAGGCCTGAATCACTTTGAATTCCATCTGTTCTCTCATGAAACCCTTTGTAAATAAAACTCTGTAACTGACTTTTGTCATCTGCCTAAAGGTATCATCAGAAGCACATCCTTTGATTTTACAGTTGTGGTCTTAGCTGCCAGAGAAGATCCAGGAAACTGCGAAGCTTCAGATCAACAGGTTCTTTCTCTTCCATACCAAATTTATCACCCTCATCAGAACAGCACCACGCTGCATCACTTGCCACATGTGAGATGAACAGAGATGCAATAAAGAACATGTGTGCCAAAACAATGTAACACCAAAAATGTACAAATTTAATAAATGCTTAAATTAAGTTACTCCTGTTGTGTGTGATACAACTCTTCTCTCAAGACTGTAAGTCATGATTCTTACCAAATGTATAGTAAGACTCTTCTATTTTCTCACTTGCTACCTGTCCATAAAAGTAGAGCAATCTGTATGACCCCTTAAGGCTATTTATTTATCATTCTATATTTTTAGTATTTAAAAATTGTCATTCATTAAAAATAGCAACACATTAATAATAGTGATTCAAGACATGTGTGAAAAATATGCACCCCAGAGGCATTTTCTCTGTGTGTTTTTACCTTATCGCTCATGCAACATTGAGGTTAAGGTTTCATGGACTTCAGCGAAAACAGAAAATCCAACAAGCCTTCTGTTGCATCCTTTTATCCAGTTTATCATAAGTAGTTGATACAAAACAACAAAAGCAAGACATTTGGGTCAGGAGTTGATGACAATACGGCCTATCATCTGAGTAAAGCACTTCTCCAAAGATTCCAATGGAGCCCCACACAGAGGTTTAGCTACTATGTACTCATGCTCTACAACATGGTGGCTTTTCTCAAAGCACACTGAGGTTCTGACGGTCCCTGCTACTGCTCACTTCTGGGTAGTCTGAAATGGGCTACTGTTGACTATACTCGTCAGTAGACGGAAGATAATGAACATTAAAACTAGGAATGTTTCCCACATTTCTATTAGAATAGCAAGAGTTAACAGATAATGAGAACATGGCTATACAGTTGCTGAAATCTGGCTGAGAAATTATTTACTAAGATGATTCACAAATTTTCAAACAATGAAAAACAACAAGATGTAAGAAATTATTTTTGTGTAATAAAAATATCACATTCTTTAACAAACAATAATTCAAAATATAAGTGTCATATGAATTGCAATTGTTAAGTACTTTTCAGAATAGCATATACAACTTAAAAGAATAGACAACTTTATTTTAAATAATATTCTTAACCTAATTCATTAAGACTATATCAGAAATTAAGTCTTTACAGTCGGCATATAATTTTATTTACAAAACAATAAACTTTATTTGCTAAGGGAAAATAAAAAATTTGGGGACAAATAAAGTAAATTCAAGTAAGATTAACAAAGCTTTACTTTTTCTACTATATTTTTGTAAATTAAATTAAAATGAGTTTAGTGTTTTCTGAAACAAATAATGTTATTAAACAAAATTTGAAATTCAGATTATTCACAAATTTGGAAGCTGAATAAAAAAATAAAATGATTTTGGAGTCACAGAGAATTTACTACTTTTCTTCATTTGTTTATATGAAAATATACAATAGAAAATGTGAAATCATTTATATTATTTTCTTTTATGTGTAAGGGTGTTTTGTCTGCATGTAGGACTAGGCACCGTGTTGTGTACATGGTGCTCAGAGGCCAGAGGCATTGGATTTCCTGGGTGTGGAATTACAAAGCAGCCATGTGGTGCTGGGACTCAAAATCGGGTCTTCTGGAAGAGCCGATGCTGTTCCCCCTGAGCCGCCTCTCCAGTGCCTTAATGTTTTCTACAAAGTTTTATCATAAATTTTAACAAGACTCCCAGTGAGTAATTAATTGCTTCCATGCAGTATTAACACTCTGTCATTTCAGAAAAGAGGTAGTCTTCTTTTGTATTTAAACATTTGAAAATATTACAATTACAATGTCACCTGAGGCATTATATAAAACAGCATTCTTTAAACATTTTATTACATTAAAAATAACTAAACTTTTTAACAAGTAATAGGACATTGCTTAGAACTTACTTGGTTTAAATTATTGTTCCAAGTAACTATTTTAGTAAGCCTTAACTAATAATAGCAAAACCAAAAGTGCAATGTTTTATAATTTCTATTCTTGGAATAAAAGTTCTGTGATTAAATTAAGTTTAATCACATTTACAGATTCTGTGTTCATTAGAAAGAACACCCTAGCAACCTGTTATACAGGTTCCAACAAAGAACTCAGGGTTAAGCAGCCACTGAAATCAAACAAGCAAAACTTAGAAATCTAAACTGGGCCAATCAAAGAACACCTCTGTCCTTTTAGCCACCCCACTGTACAATGTGCCTTGTGTTCTCACAAGAACCTCAGCTTTGCCCTCAAGGCTCCTTCCCTGGGTTTGCTTTAAGAGAGCACAGCACTGCAAGCTTGTCCAGAGTCCCCGCTTGTCAAAGCGCCTCTCAGACTCTGGACAGGTTTATGCAGGAGGCCTTCTCTCAAAAGCAAGAGCCTGAGCTTAGTAATATAAAATATATTTGAAATTTCTAGTTTTAAAGCATTCTCTATAAATTTGAAAGTAGAACTCCCTATTTATTCTTATTTCAGATATAACATTTTTTCATGAAAAAAATACAATATTTTAAATATCTGCCAAAATAGAGGAGTGGTACTTGGAAATTAAATAGAAAACAATTTTTTCCCCTAGAGATGAAAAGTATTCTACTTTATTTTTCATTTTAACATCTAGAAGAAATTAAAGCATATAATTGCTCTAGATTCAAAACTCTTTGAAAACCTTTTTATTATATTACAAATTATACATAGGATTATGTAAAAAGAAAATGTTTCAAGGAGAACTCAACTTGTAAAAATTTCCATAAGATTGGCATCTAATGCAATATCACTCTTTTATTTGAATTGTGGGGGGCGGTTAGTGGGGAGAGTGGGGTGTGCTGACTGATTAATTTGTGATCACTCATCTTCAACTTTGTGGAAAAGACTCACTATAAAAGCAGATGAAGGGCATCACTCCTCTGTCACAGATGATTTCCTGGACTTCAGAACAAGGTCCTTAATGGATAAAGACAGTTCCTGAAGCTCTTTCCGAGTAGCATTGGTGACATCATGCTGTTCCTTGTCCAGTTCATCAGCTGACAGGTCCTCTTTCTGCCCACTCTTCTTATTTTGATTGACTAACTGCTGTACAACCAAGCCTTGGTACTTTACCAGGAGAGCATGCTGGTCCTGTCAGAAGGAAGAAGAACCTGTACCAAGCACATTCGATTTGCTGTGACCAGAGAAAGGAGATATGCTTGAACAGTACAAACTGAAAGCCTTATCTTCATGAGACAATGGCCATGTTAGTGCAAAGCTGAGTACGACAAGAAAGGTCTGTGCTCTCAGAACTCAGACAGGGTGCAGATCGGGAAGAGCAAAGCTTGTGCATACGTCACAGGAAGCTGATTTAGTTAGGCTCTATCACCAAAAACACAAACTAGTAAGACTCAAGGAAGCTGAATTGTTCTTAGCTATGGGTTGGCTTCCTTAAATGAAATGGAAAAGAAATTTGAAGGGGTCCTTGGAGGCTAAATCAAAACCAGGGAAACTGAGAAAGAAGTTCAGACATTCTTGTATCTTTTCTGACAACTTAAGTCTAAAATTAGAGGACTTATCACCATAGATCTTACAGAGTGCTAAAAGACCCTTAATCTACACTTAATTAAAAAAGAAAAAAAAGCAACCCCTAACACACTGTCCCCATTTCTGGGTGCAGACAGATGTTAAGGACTTATATCATTCTCTCTCCCTCTCTCCCTCTCTCTCTGTCTCTGGCTGAGTGTTGGCAAAGATTCACATCCAAAATACTCCAAGTTTAAAAGCTTGAAAAATGTGCAATGCATTAAAATGTAGTACCTCTGGGATTTTGTTGTGAAGAAAAGCAATGATCTGTGGGACACATCTCCCAGGTGCGTGGAGCATGCTGTGGGTGGAGAACTGAAACAACAGGACTGATGTGAGGTGCAGAACAAGAGCAGGGTCCTCTGTGACCTTCAGCTGCTCAGCCAGCGCCTGCCGATGCTGGAACAGTATCTGCCTGCAAACCCAAATCACAGAAATACATAATTAACACAGACTCACTGTTTATACATTTTCCTTTCAGCATTCATTGCTTCACCTTCTCTAATGACTTGGTTCCTCAGCATTTGAAGGAATTTTTTAAATATGGGGAATATGTACACATACTACTTTAACTTTAGATGAAACCGGTAGATAAACATGCTAAGAAGTTACAAACAAAGCTATATAGCAAGGGACTTGAAGTATACTTTCTGAGGTTGCTGGGATCAAACAAGTTATAATGACTTAAATAAGGTTTCAGGTAAGGAAGGCTTCAAGTCCAATACAATGTCCCAGGACTAATCATCTGTGGGATTAGGATGGTGAGTAGACTCTCAGTGAAATGCTCAGTCCCACCCAAATATCAGCTAGGAAGCAGCTCATGCTGAGGAGCAGCAACAACAGAGTCAACGTTACCTCTCCCTTTTTTTGTCTCCCTTTTTCACCATAATGTCACAAACTTCTGTTGCAGAATCCAGACAAGAAAGGAAATCTTCTATGCTCTGAAGACATTTAATTACATAATTTACTTTTAAAGACATTTAATACTGGTTTGCAATTTCACACCCCATACAAAAGTTTTCACCAGGGCATTGGGTAAACAGAAATCGTGATTTAGGATTGAACGGTGAAGTGCTCCCATCTTTCTTTGCCCTTCAGCTCCCGCAAGGGATGGGCACACGGAGCACTAGTTTTAGACTCAGGCTAGAAGGGTTGATTGGAATGGACATATGGCATGCTATTCACGAGTTCTCATCACAGTCACCGGTTAGCACTGACTTACTTTGTCATTCAGAGAGTTGTGGAGTTTGGTGAGAGCTACTTTGGTTTCTTCTGTCAATTTACTTAAAATTTTTTTCCTTATCTGTAAGGGAAAAATTATTTTGGTTATGTTTTTGATATATTTTGGATACTAAGACCAAACAGACAAATAAAAATTCTACCACATATTTAATGCTATAATACACTATTAAATGCAATATATCTTGTGTTCTGTTAGGTCTCAAACCAGGAGTTAAAAATGTTAAACTACTACAGAACCACAGAGCTAGCCAAACATTAGCCAAAAAACTTCTATGTAGCCCTCATCTTTACAGCCCCCAGTGAGATTAGATGATTACAGAGTGACAGACACGTGGCAACAGAGACTTTGGGTAAAGAGACTGCAGTTTTTCCTCTCAGTGCCACCAGAGCGGTGTCACACAGCCGCTCGGCTTCCACACAGAAACGGATGCCTGTAGGAAGAACAGTGGATCTTTTCTGTGGCCAGACGCTTGTGTGGTAAGTGGTATAAGGAATATGTCTTCATCTTTCACAGATGGAGACACTGAATTTTGTGGTCCTGTGGACTAGACGGAACATTCTTCTACAACATTTCAGGAAGGGCCACTGAAAAGCTTGATGGAAAGGCTGGCAGGTATGCTGTGTCTGGGAAGACAGGCGACTCAGTCTCATATCAGTCTGTACAAGGCCACAGAAATAGACTGCACGTAGTTTTACAGGAGAAGTAGGTAAAGAGACAGGAGACATGACACAAGTCAGAGTGTTGGGCATTGCTGTCAAAGTGAAAGAGAGGGAGTCCAGTATCCTCTGCGTAGCAGCGGAGGTAAAATAATAACTGCACTTCTGTCTGGGGTGGGAGGGGCCTTAATTATGTAAGCGAGTCACCTAAGATTAAAACACACCAAGAAAAATCATGCTACCTCTGTGGCAATAAACCATAGTAATGGAGGCCACAGCATTTGATGCATGTGGTTTTAGCACTTTCAAAGCCAGTTAAAAATGCAGGGAGCCACATGACGACCTTCTCACTCCTTTTCCCTGAATCTCCAACCAGAAGGAACAGAAGAAAGAGAATGAGGTAGAGGAACGGTTATCATCAACAAAGGAAGAGACCAAACCCTTTTACCTGTAGGTAACTGGGCACAGCTCTACCTCACACAACAAGTGCAGAAGTGATGGGTTGCACTGGACTTTAAGATCCGAATTTTAAACAAATGAACTGGAGTTTGTCTCAGTATTTAAGAGGTATATTCCCATCAAAAGAAAATGACTATCAACTAAAGGAACTCTGACTAACTATTAAGGGAGTTATAAATCAACGAGAAAAAGGGGAAGACTGATAGAAACAATTAGAAAAGGTTTTACTTGTTATAAAGTAATTAAACCTCTTTACTATAAGTACTTTGGCCATATTATCAATCCTTATAGAATGATATAAGCATTGTACTATACTTAAATTCTTTAGTAATTTTGCCATATAAACACTCTTATTTTCCCTTTGAACTATTTCAAATGAGAAAAAATAAAAATGTATTCAGACTCAAATTACATCATGCAGCAAGCAAATCACTAACATACATCACTTGTAATGGCTGCAGGGTCCTCTACTGCCATCATTAAATCTGAAGCTAGGAAGTTGAACATGAGGTTAGTGATATCGGTACACACTGTCTTCAGCAAGTGCTTGGTAAGAGCAGTCTGTGTGTCATCTGGAAAAGAAGAACACTTTATGAAGACCTAACTTCCTCTCAGAATTACAAGAATCCATTAAAAAAAGACACTGTTAAGTATACCTGCAAAATACTTCATCCCCTTTTCAAATAATCTAATATTGTTGTACAGGTTTGAGACCTCTTCTTGTAAGTCCTTGATTGTACGTTTTCTGCCAGTTCCAGAGGCAGAAGTTGAAGACATGAACACTGACCGTACCACTTCAAGATACATTTTATTAAGAGGTCTGTGACAAGATAAATAAAGTCAATTAAAATGTATTATATTTATGTATTTAAAAATTTTGTTTATAATAAAATAACACATTAAAAATCTCCCATATTTCTAACAAATAAAATTAATCTGAAGCAAGTTTCAGTAAAGAGTTTGCTTTACAGGGCCAGGAATAATAACTTAAATGAATTTTTAAATTTTTTTTTCATAATTTTGAAGTATTCAAAGTAATTGCAGGAAAGATGACAAGAATGATAATAAAACTCTATAAACTGAAACAGACCTTTAAAGTTAATTTGCGAACTAGCAGAAGATAAGTTTGCTCTTCATTGTCAGGAAGCATAGCAGAGAAGCTCTCAGGGTCCAAAGTACTATTTAAGATGATAGATTAAGACACCCCTACATGCTCTATCACTGATTACTTCAAAAACGGTGCACAATTGTCAGCTATCTATTTTCTATTTTCATAGACTATGGCTCTGCAATATATTTATGCATAAAATTTACATATATTTAAAAAAATCTCACTATCTCACTACAAAAGTCCTACTCCAAAATAAAGAAGTTAGATTCCCCGAAGTCTTTGATAATCTCTATGAGACTATTTGCTGGGCTTAACCTGAGGGCTGGGTAACAGTGGTTATGTTATGTAAAATTTCTTTCATTTCTGCATGCAAATCTAGCTTGTTTCATTTACAAGGTAGACATTTCTGGACATATTCTTTTTGAGGTCCATTTTCCCTCTTCCAGAAACTAAAAGTAAATACTGTTTATTCTCTGTCAAATAAAAATAGAAAATGATTCCTTTCTCCTTTTAAATGCTGTTTTTTTATGCTATGTAAGGAACCAGTTAGTGATTAGTTCCAATCAAGACATAAGACTGCAACTTCAATGAACACTTCAGGGTTCTCAGCTTCTAATGTCCTTACTGTCCAAATCATTTACCAAATCTTAACTGCCTCTGAAGGAAAATGAACTTGGAATTCCATTGATTAAATTAAATCCAAAGATTTGGGGGGGGGGGGTCTAGCAAGGTGTTGATGGTGCACACCTTTAATCCCAGCACTCTGGAGACAGAGGCAGACAAATTTCTGTAAGTTAGAGGCCAGATTGGTCTATAGAGTGAATTCCAGTATAACCAGAAACCCTTTCTTGGGTAGGGGTGCTAAAATGTGGTTTTAGAGATATTAGTGAAAATTACATTCTGTCAAAAATGGTAAGACTACCAGTAATTTATACTTGCTTTATTAGGTATTCTGCAAGTTCGGAAATAAACTCCTCAGGGGCATCTTGCACATGTTTCTTTAAGTAATCTTCAATTTCATCCTGGAACATGAACATGATGTCTGGCTTCTTCTTTCCTGTGTGTGTATCAGCAATAAGAAAATGAAACACATAGTCAAGAGCAAAAGCCAGGCAGAATTACACACCTCACCAGACAGCAACACATTTTATGTCAACAAAACTGCTACTTTCAAATATAACTATCTAATAAAATTAAATTTTGAAAGTCTGTTTGGTAGAATTTCATTCTTTTTAACTTCCTTTAAAAATGACTGTTCTCTGTAAGATGTCACAGGCCTAGGGGCCTCTCTCCTCTCAGCTAATGTAGGAAATGCAAATAGTCAGGTATCAGGGCATCAGGACAATTAAGAGATGATCTTTCAGAAGAGAGTGATTTCTCTTCTGTCAACAGCTGACACAGAACAAATTTTTCTTCTTCACAAAACTGAGTACTTATTGAAGACAAGTCAGCCTTGGAATTTACATGAGAACTTCAGAAAGTGATAAGACTATGTTAACATTTACCTTTTTGGAAAGATATAAATAAAAACCTTTATAATTTATTCTTGCTTTCACAAACACAATTCTATACTAATGAATAATAAAAATAAAGATTAGTGTGCAGCTAGTGTATGGAAATGTTGTTAATTGTAGAAATGTCATGGCTAACCACTTACTTGAAAAAATATTGGTAGCAAAGAAAATAAACAACATTTTCATTATAAATAATAAAGCTATACCTTTAATACAAGTGATTATTTCCAGCTAAATCAGATATTGATTCAATAAGTGAAACCTTAGCAATAAAAGAAAATGGCTCAAAAATCAATTTTCTGTCTTAATGAGAATCTGAACAGATGAATTCATAGCTTCAAGGTAGATACCCAAGTTTTAGACCCTTCTAAGATCTGTTCTGTAACCCTAATGTTCACACTAAATAGTCTTTTCCTGTTTGTTTCTCACAAGCCTTTTATAGGTGGTTAAATTAAATTTCTTTCAGTAATCTTTCATACTGATTTGATTCTGTGTTTTAGTTGAGAACTTAATTTCACCCTCCATTTCAGAGATTACAACATAACCCTGTTTCAAAGCACTAAAATTACTTTTAAGGTAGAATGGTTTTACTACTCTTATAGTGCCTCATAATCTATACACAAAAGAATGTCACATGCCTCATTTCTCTATGATCACAGGTATTAAAGAATAACTTTAAAAATTCCTCTTTATTATTGTTCCCACTGTATCTTGGGAATTCATTAATAAGCACACAAAATGAAAAATAACATACACAAAGCCATATTGATGCTGTTTACAGTAAGAATAGACAGAGTAAACTGTTTCTATTGGACACTCTGCTTTAATTAACAGTATTTTCTGTATAATAACAGTGTTAGTTATTTTATCATTTCTTAGGTACTTTAAAGGGAAGCCTAAGCAATTATGATGTTGCATATAGTAGCATATTATCTTCATTGGAGGTTTACTTATCACTTTTTAAAATTGTTGCTGGGGACGAGGAGGCTATATTCCATGAGCCTTTATTCAAAATGGGAAAATATAAATTTATTTAGAAGAACAAAATACGATGTCTCTTGCAGTTAACCTTGGCAAACATTAAGAACTCTAGGAAATGAAAGATGCAAGAAGCAGTTAATTAATTTCCTCTCAGATGTCAGCAACAAGCCAGCCATGTACTGTACAATTTCAAATAACCTTGTGATTCTTTGTATCAGCTTCCAATATCTATTTTTCCCCTTTCACTGTCTTCAACTATTTCCAAGAATTCTTTCAAGGAAAAGAGGCACTGGGTACACAAAGGTCCTTGGTTTTTAGATACAATTAGGGAAACCAGGAATGTAAACCATGTAGTTGTCTTTTCAAAAGAAAAGATGTGTGATGTGGGATTCCCCTCTGTATAATATGAATATATTTTATTGCCAATGGTTAATGAATAAAGTTGTTTCGGCCAATGGCTTAGCAGAGCAAAGCCAGGCAGGAAATCTGAACACAGACGTGGAGTGAAAGTAAGCGGAGTTAAAGAGATGCCATGTAGCTGCTGAAGGAACAGATACAGGAACCTTACCTGGTAAGCCACAGCCTCATGGTGATACACAGAATAGAAATGGGTTAATTTAAGATATGAGCTAGCTAACATGCCTGAACTAATGGTTGAGTAGTGTCATAATTAACATAGTTTCCGTGTGATTATTTGGGTCTTAGCAGTTGGAAATGTACAAGCAGCCTCCATTTACAGACATGGAGCTTACTTTCGGCCTGGAAGGTGGGGAATGGAGGTGAGTAATAGCCTAGAAGATCCTTGCCCTATCTGTAGGCCAGGTTATGCCAAAATCCCACAAGCAGACTAGATAGAGGTGGCTAATACGCCAGGTGACCTGTACTATCTCACAGGCCTTTAAGGTACTACATATAACTTTGCTCTAGAACCCACCTTATGGGGGAGACTGGGTTACATTAGTAAACCTTTTCCCAAATTGTACTGCAATTTTAATGCCTAAAACAAACTGCCTAGGGTCAGACTAGAAGTTTGAATCAACACTGGCTACTGAGTTATGTAGAACTGGATTCCTTCTCGTCTCATATGGATCAACACTCTGCTGGCTCTAGTAGTCAAACTTTTTGTTTCCTTGCGCTTTTCTTCATTTCCTTCCCTACCCCACCCCTTTTTTGTATTCTACATCTTCTAAAAATTTTTCACCCCTTTTGTTATAATTATACCAATAAGTGAGCCAATGCTACATTCCTCCATTTGCAGCTAATCTCAAAAAGGAAAAGCCAGCATTTCTAAATACCACTCCAGCATTAAGATTGATTCCAATTCTGATTTAGTTTCGGGACAAGGTCTCATATAGCCTAATATGAGTAAAACTCAAGGCTGGTCCTTCAATTCCTGGTTCTTCTGCATCTACCTCTTTTTCTTTCTTTCTCTCTCTCTCTCTCTCTCTCTCTCTCTCTCTCTCTTTCTTTCTTTCTTTCTTTCTTTCTGTATTTCTCCCTCCTTCCCTCCCTCCTCCCCTCCCTCCCTACATCCCCCCCTCCCCCCCTTCTCTTTTTGGTGGTTTTTCAATACAGGGTTTCTCTGTGCAACAGCCTTAGCTCTCCTGGAATTCACTTTGTTCACTTTGTAGACTAGGTTGATCTAAACTCACAGAGATCTACCTGCCTCTCCCTTCTGAGTGCTGGGTAGGATTAAAGGTGTGTACCACCATGCCTCTACCTCTTTAAGTGCTGGGATTATAACTGTGTGCCCCAATGCATGGCTTGAAAGTAATTTTGTTTCCAGTGTTACTACTTTTCAATTCTTTTATCTTCTAACTGTGCATTTTTATAAACTGTCATGAGTTTATCACTGGGAGCTGAGTGGCAATACACACTATAAGCTGTGCTGTTTTTGCATGAAGAATGACTATGCACTGACAAGCCTTAAAAAAAGGAGTGACTTGACTGTCAAAGACCATAGAAGACACTTTCTGTTTAGTGATTTCTGGCATGAAAACTAAGAGACAAGTTTATACTTTATATTATTAAGCTGTGAAATTTGTAATCACTGAAAATACAAAACAAATACTTTCTATTTGAATGCACATACCTAATTATATGCATTGTAAGAAAAATGTTAAAACATATACACACAAATAAATAGTGAAGTAAAAGCTACACACCAGCATGAGATGACTGAGACTCATCATCACTATCATCATCTTTTCTTCCTTTCTTCTTGACTTTTTTAATTTTGTATTCTCTGGCGTTGCCCCCTCCTCCTCCTCTCACACTTCCAGAGCCCTCTGGTAGAAACACATTAGTTAGTATTATTTAATTAACAAGTTTTAGAAAATGACGATAATATGTTGCTGTATAAACAAATGACAGAAAAATGAAAAGCAAGCTAAAGAAAAATTTGAGTTCCTTTAGAGGCCAGTTTTCATACCAAGGTGATAAAGATAGTAACATCAATAGGTTCTATCACTAAAAATAGAAATCTCTTGAACTTAAGCAAACTCCTGAGATTGTCTGAACTGTAATCTACTCCATGCTGCCTCTTTTCTGTAGCTTCCTGATATCCTTGCAGCCAAATCCATTCCTTCACCTTTCCTTTCTTGTCTTTTTTGAAAAATTATTTCAAGAGTATGAGTGTTTTTCCATATGTTTGTGTACCACATGCATGCAGTGCCCATGGAGGCCCGAGAGGGCCCGGGCCTCTGGAACTGGAGTTACGGAAGGGGGAGGCTGTCAGCCACCATGTTGGTGCTGCGACTTAACTCGGGATCCTCTGCACGAGCAGCCAGTGTTCTTAAACACTGAGCCATCTCTCCAGCCACCCCTCCCCTTTTCTTGTACCCTCAGAGAAACAATCATTTATTCATCTCTGTTATCACAGCACTATTTTACCCTCTGCCTAAAAGACTGATTATTCCCCATGCTTGGAGGAGTCTGACGCACACAGCACTCATCTAGATTAAGAATACTTGAGATGTAATAGTTGAAAAAAACCAGATACTTGATAAACATCTGTGTGCATTAAATCAGTAACAGAAAAATGCCATTATCAATTGATTTATTAACTAATCAATTATCAATTAGTTATTCTCTCTCTCTCTCTCTCTCTCTCTCTATCTCTCTCTCTCTTTCTCTCTCTCTCTCTCTCTCTTTTCAAGATAGGGTTTCTCTGAGTAACAGCCCTAGCTATCCTGGAACTCACTCTGTAGACCAACCTGGCCTCGAACTCAAGAGATTCTCCTACCTTTGCTTCCCGAGTGCTGGGATGAAAGGCGTGTGCCACTGCCCAATAATTAGTTATTTTCAATCAAGTAATTTATTTACTAAAGAGTTAATAAACACAATTCATGAGAGATGCTTAAATACTGTGCAAGAGAACAAAGACACATTACTGAGGTAGTTATCTGGCATTAGATATCCACATTTAGGATCTCGTCTATAAAACAGAATACTCATCTTACAGTGGGCTATACGTAGTAAACAGTTTTCAACATAAAGGTTCTTTATTGAGTAAAATAAAGTGATTTCTATAAACACACTTTTCTAACACCTGAGCAGAATTTTCTTAGATTTCATTATAACTTAGAATTTATTTTCTTTGGTTTTACAATGACAAAAAATAAATAAATAAATAAAATCACATGCCTAAAGTGAAATGTATCTTTAATATTTGGAATTGAGTTTCTTATGGGCAGACATTTGAATTGGACAGGATTCAGTGCACCATAATTAATTATATAATTAATAACTGCCATACAACTGCAGTCATGAGAACAAAGTAGTGTGAGAGACAGATTAGTCACCTACCACACTTGTGTGTTTCTAAATACCACTCTAAACACAGCGATAACATAAGTGTAAATAGTATTGGGATTCACTTGAGGGACTTAATGTGCCTTTCTAGAAGGATGGAGAGAATATCCAAAACATTTCCAGAGTCTTGCAGAAAAAGGTTTTATAAGAGGAAGAATTTTAGCTAATGAAATATAAATGGATTTTCATAGCAAAATTATGTTTTAAGCATACATGTTAGATATGTTTGTGTTTATTAAGGAAAAAAGTCAAATATCAGAGTTTTCAGCACTGCAGAGCATTAATAATTTGTTTCTACTAATAAGAGCAGGGAAAGTGCATGTGCTTTTCAACTCCATGAAAGTGCTCCCTAGAACACTTACTACTGAGTGTAAATGCAAATTTAATGTTTAAAAGGGAGATTTGCTGGCTTAGGAAACCTGAAGCCATGCCAAGTGGTGTTTTAGGGACTAGGGATATGACCATGGGAATGGTTTCAAAACAATATAACACACTACAATGGCAAAATCAGCTGAGGAGGAGTCACTCCAAACTAGAGAAATAATACAAGTATGGCCACTATTATGAGGGGTTAGAAAGGCACCCAAGGAGTTGAAACTTGGAATTTGACTCTAAATGAAAGGTGAATCCAGTTACTTTAAGTTTGGAAGAAGCAATAAAGTTAAGCAGCATAGTTATTGCTGAGGCCTTGAAGTAAAGATGAACTCGGCAAATAAGAGAACACAGACGGGAAAACAGGAGAGATGGGGAGCCACAAAAAAGGCTTTGTATCTTTTCACGAATACAGACAGAGTCAGAATAAACTGTCATTTCTATTTTCAACATTAAAATTTAATTTACTAGGAGCTAAAGAGAGAGCTGGCTAACTAGTTAAGAGCACTGTCTGCTCTTACAGAGAATTCATGTTCAGTTCTCAGGATCTACATGGCAGCTTCACAACTGTCTGTAACTCCAGTTCCTGAGGGTCCTGAGGCCCTCTTCCGGCCTCCTCAGGCACCAGGCACACATGTGGTGCATAAACATACATGCAGGCAACACATCTATACACATACAATTAAAAATTAAAAAAACTTAAATTTTAATTTAGTAGCAAGATTTGGTTCAGATTAGAGTTAAAATAAAAAAGAATCAATGAAATATAAAGTCTTTCAAATAGCCTTAGTACAAAGTTCATGCAAAAAGATAAAAACGCAACTTTCCCAGCAGCACTTGCTAAAGGGGCATCATTTTTCCAATGTAAGTTTTCAGCCCCTTTGTCAGGAACTCAATAGCTGAAGCTCCTTGGGCTGATTTCTGTGTGTTGTACCTGTGCCAGCACCATGTTGTCGCTGCTAGCACACATGCCTGTGGTTAGCAGGTACTGAGAGAGTCCCAGCATTGCTCTTTTCTTAATGGTTTTTCAGAAGGGGGCTATCTGATTCGCAAGTCTGGAAATGCACTAATGAAACCCCTTTGTACTATTACATGTACTTACAGACGACTCATCTTTGAGTCTCACGTATTATTGATTTATTACCTGTTGCTTTCTTCCTGCGCTCATCTTTTTTATCCTTTTTATTTGTATTAACACTTTCTAAAATGGAAACTTGCTTCAGATCTTCTTCAGTGATTAAATGCACAGGGTTATTTTTCATTTCCTGAAATAAAACATGCTTTTTGGTAGGTAATATATATTTATATATACAACATTTCAAACAGCAGAGAAGTTGCTTGTTTACTCACATATCCTAATTATCACTGTTAGGTTTCATTGCTACAGATGATAACACTCATAACTGCTGCTCTGAGGATGATTCTTGGTACCTTGGTCTCATTTGCTGCTCTTCTTGGCCTGGCTAATGAAAGCAGCAAGGCAACCACAGAGCATCTGACTGCAGAGCGAGAGATGCAGTCTTCGCCAGCTGTCACTGGTTTTGGCATGCTTAAGAAATCAGTTTTTTTTTTTTTTAAATAATGAGAAATAGTTCTTTAATCTCTAGTGACAAAAGAATGTTTTCACAGTAAAAATATTATGATTTTCTTTTTGGCTTCTTAGGGAAGATGCTTAGGATAATAAGGATTCCAGTAATAAGATAATCTCTCTCTAAACCCAATTTTATTTTTTATTTTTGGTTAAACAGAGTTCAAAGAAAGACAATGAACAATTTTTTAATAAGTGATAGCTCACACACACACACACACACACACACACACACACACACACACACTTCCAGCCTTGTATTTACATATATTCTTACCAGAGTATCATTTTTTTCCTTTGAAGATAAGCAATATGTCCAAGCACAGAATAAATCAATAACCCTAAAGTTTACTGATGTTACTTATATCTATTTTTGTCTGCTTAACAGGACACCTGCAGAAAACTATCGGCAACTGTCACATTAGGAAGGTTTAAAAGAATATAGTTAGCCACAAGTGATTTACACATTTACTAGGTCTGCATGAATCCGGCAACAGTAAATTAGGACATAGGGCTTGTTTTATCTAACAATAGGTTTTATACACGGGTGGTGATTTTAACTACAAGCAGGAACTGAATAGCTGTGAAGACAGGCCTGGCAAGAACTGTGCTTCAAAATATTTTTAGACAGAAATCAAATACTAAAATTTAAAAAAGAAAATTGTTCAGGAACTGTAGAGATGGCAGTGGTGATGAGCACCAGCTACCCCTGTGGAAGATCCAGCTTTGGTTGCAGCACCATCATGGCAGCTCACGGCTACCTGTGACTTAAATTTCAGGGGCCTCAATACCCTTTGCTGACTTCTGAGGGTACCCAAACACAGGTTCATACAAACATATTTTTCATAAATGATCAGGTTTAGATTGGTTAGGACAGGCTCTTACTATAGAGCTTGGAGTTGACTTTGAGCCCAAAGACTTACAGCACTGCACCCTCATTCTTGAAAATGAATGAACTTCAAGTGACAAAATTTCTGTTCTCAGTGAGTCATCCTGTCTCTTCTAACCAGGTAAAATCAAAGAGGATTTGCCATATTTAGTGATTATCTGTGGTGTTGTGCAGGCTTTGTACTAAAAATATGCTCACTGATTTTCTTTCTTTGATGTCTCTCTGATCACAAAATAAGCTTAACTTAAATATGAGTAACTTTTTATGAATTTTAAGATTTACCAGTTAATAAAATCCTTTGGCGACTTAAATTCAAAAACTATATAATTTTATTGATAAGATTTTCATTTGTAAAATTCATTTGCTAACTTTTAACAGGTTCTAATGAAGATGAAGAAAAGGAATAATGAATCGTAGAGGACATGGAAAAGTTGTGTAAGATGATACTCCTTTGTGGTCAGACTGCTACAGCATTTCCCCAAAGGTAGGCTGGCCCTGAATGGAAAGAATGCAGCTAAGGTTAGCAGGCAGAGAAAGCTGGGCTACCTTTTCTGCCTTCTGGTGCATCTGCTGGCTGAACAGCTCTGTGCAGTCGCTTATGAACTTCTCACTGACCACAACTGTGTCGCTGAAGATGAGAGCTGAGGCTTGCTTGCTGAAGGGTCTCATCACCTGCTGAAGCAGCATGGCAGCATCCTCAGATGACAAAGAACTGGGCAGCAGAGGCTGGAATTACAAGCAAAATGAAAATGCGAGAAATGCAGTGAAACACAGGTTATCTGTTCATATGTATAACACATATGTGTGAAGATACAGTTATAAATGTGATTCCCCTTAAGTGTCCTCATTTAAGTCAGTAAGTCAGTCAGTGGCTTTCAGAAGCAGTTATGATCCCAACTTTGCAAATTGTATAAAAAATCATTTTTTTATACCCAGTTTCCCCACTTGCATGCCTTATAGGACTATCAAGTTGGGCAAACCACCACCAAAATCTACAGAACCCTCTGTGTTTCTCTCTTAAACCTACATACAATTCACCAGTAAGTTCTGACAACCTTACCTGTACAAAGTTTCTTTTCAGCTCTATCACCTGAATTATTATATTTAATTACTATTTTATGTATCTGTCCCTATGAACTGTCTATCTTAAGAGAAGACACGGGTTTGTTTGTTTACCATTATTTGTAGCCTATAGAACAGTGCCTACCACACAGAAATTATCTGAGATCTGCTGTAAGAATAAAGAAGCCTTAAGAATTCATACCCACAAGCAGCTTTCCTATCTTATAAAAACACCTATGTTCTTATTAGGAATAACAGACTGGTCTCCAGCTTACCTTTACCCATTCTGAAGTGTTTCTGCGGCATGAGGGGCAGCTGAACCTTGAACAACACTATTGGTGCTAAAGCAGTTCATGGTAATACATTAGATTACTGGAGAAGGGATAACCAGGCCAGGGCAGTTGTACACACTTGGAAAAGGCATTATGATAGCTACTTTCAATTGCTAACTGACACAATGTAGAATCACTTGAGAAGAGTCTGAATGAGGGACAATCTAGATCAGGCTGGCCTCTGGGCCCATCTGTGGAGGACTGCCTTGCTAGTGTTAACTAGTATGGGAAGACTCGGCCTAAAAGTTAGTGGAACCATTCCCTGGGTTTTGGTCCTAGACTGGATAAAAAGGAAGAAAGTAAATCGAGCACTGACAAGCAGGCATGCATTAGTCTGCTCTCTGCCCTTGACTGTGGATGTGTTATGACTAGCTGCTTCACATTCCTTCTCCCTTGACTTCCCATGATGATAGACTGGCAAGATGGAACTGTGAGCTAAAACAAGCCTGCTCACCCTGAAGTTGGTTTTATCAGGGTATTTTTTCATAGCAACTAGAAAGAAAACTCATTCAGATGTGCAAAATCTCACCAATTTTACTTTCAGGACTGAAATGTTTGCTATATTATTTTCTTTGTTTCTGAGATTTATAAAATTCTGGATTTGATTATATGTACTCACAACATCATTTTAAGCCTAAAATAACTAAAATTTCATTTCTGTTGTAACAATGACTGCTAGAATTTACTTCTAAAGGCAATATTAGTTTTACATAACTTATTTCTAAAATGGACACATTTTAGTAAAGTATCACTCATTATTGGTTTAAGAAAAACTTAATAAAAAAAGGTAAAACATACAGAAATATCAACCCATGTCCCCGAGCTGATGGCTTCCTCTACTGATGCTTCCACCTGGTCCACAAGTCCTTGACCAACACAAGCTGCCTTCAAAAACAAGAGTTGTGTATTCTTGTATCTTTTCTTTATATAGTTCACGGCATCTGGGATTCCAAGTCTTGATAAAGCATCAAATTCTAGAAATACACATGAAAGTTGAATAGAACTCATCCATACCTTCCTGAAGTCTTATAAAAAAAGTTAATTCCACACAAACCCATTCTTTGACTGTGAATGTAATGTATTCCAGCATTTTCTTAGGAATAAAAGAAAAGAAACGTAGTGTAGCTAGTTACATGGGGTTATTTTCCTAGGTGTCTATTACTAAAGATCCCTGTAGGAAACCTGCTTCAAGGGCTCCGTGAATACAAGTCAGGGTCAAAGGAAAGCTGAACTATAGAGCAATAC
Source organism: Arvicola amphibius (assembly GCF_903992535.2). NCBI lineage: Eukaryota > Metazoa > Chordata > Mammalia > Rodentia > Cricetidae > Arvicola > Arvicola amphibius. The sequence goes on from NC_052057.2 coordinate 81,897,642, forward strand.
AACGAAAGACAGCAGTAAAGGGAATGGAAACTGTTCAAATTAAAACCCAAACTGCAATCTGTTTTGCTTATTTTAGTTAAAGGAGTGAATTTTATTTTTTTAAAATTTGTTACTGTACAATAAGCCACACCATTCTCCAAAGCAGACAATTTAACATAATAGACTCAGAGCTACAGAAGTTACTGGTACTGAAGGCATTACAGTTATTAAGAAAACTAGTAATAAAGCTCTAGCTTAAGGCTGGGGTTGAAGAAACTGTATGTAGATTATTAGAGATTGAGTGATCTGTACTAGAGTATACATTCAAACCGTTCTTCATAAACTTAGGAGAGCGTGCCCCACTCTGCAGCTTGATCAGGTCTGCATTCAGCAGAGGACGTGGCCACTGCTTTCAATCAGTCTACTTTACAGAAATGAGGGCAGAACCTCAGAAGAACACTTTAGAATAATACTGTTTCTGAGCAGTAGATAACTGATAAAAGTAAGCACTGAAAAACCAGCCAATGCATATTTCTAAAATGAAGTAACTTGAAAGAATAAGCACACTACATTAAACACAATAATTGCTTTTGAGGTTTAAAACACTTAAATTTTACAACACCTTTATACAAACTGAAGGTTAGTAACTGTCCATACCATCTTTTGGCAGTTTTAAATTTCAGTGATAATGGAATTAATTTCAGTTCCTATGCCCCACAGAAATGAAAGTGACAACTTTTGCAGTCAAAGGGAACTATGACAATCTACCTAGTCAACCACAGGAAAATGCATGTGGACTCTGGAGAACAATGCTTTCTATGAAGAGTTCAGTGTTAGGTAGAAATTTAAGTTTCAAAAAAAAGAAAAAAATAGTTACCTAGGTAACCATTTTGCCTGAAAAAGGAATCCACCCAAGCACTCTGAGTCTTGGAATAAATATCAGGGACAAACACTGCTTTATCCTGTCTGCCGCCAACCACAGTGCCTCGCAGACGTCCAGTGCCAACGAGTTCCTCGAGCACAGCTTAAAGCAAAGACACAATACACACAGGTCAGAACGGGGGGACAAGGCTTTGAAGGCCAATACTTTACAATCAGTCTCCCTAAACGTGATGCTTCTTCAAGATATATTACAATTTAAACACCATACATGAAATTACATTTAAAAAACATGCCTAGTATTTATTTTATGAGACTACTCAGCCTGTAACTCAGGAAAAATTTAGAAACCAGTGTAACTCGAACCAGATAATATTTACACATTGAGTAATTTTGAGAAAAACTCAACATCTTTGTCAGAAATGGAGGCCACTGAAGAGAAGGAAGCATTGTAAGAGAGTGGGAAGAGTTGGAAAAGAGGGGGCAATGCAATACACGCGACATTAAAACAAAAGGGAGGGAACTCTTTCAGGGAGGAGGGAACCAGTAAGAGAGAGTGGTAGAAATGGAGATGAAAGACAAGAACAAAATATGACATATATGTATGAAAATGCTATAAGACCCATTATTTTGCATGTTAACTTAAAAACTTGATTAAAAAATCATCACCCCATCATTTAATAATTTGATGTAAAAGTATAACTTGATTTTTACTTTATAGATAATAATCAATCACTAGCATTATACATTCAATTTCTAATAACTAGAAGAAGCAAACACCAGGACATATTAGATACAGCAGTGTGGTCACTCTCCATTTCTGATTAACTGAAGCAGGGCATCAGCCGTTCCTAATGCAGAAGTAAAATGCCACAGCTCCGATGATGGACTCTGTGGCTCCAGTGGTCAAGGACAAACCTCAACTCTGCCATCTACTAACTATAAAACCCTGGGCAAATAATTTACTTAGTATCTTGATTTTCTTATTTGTGAAATGGGTACAATAACAATACCCATCTCATAAAGGTACAGTATTCAAATAAATGCTACCCTTAGCTGAAATTATCACAAGCACTCAATACACACTGGGCACAAATTTCATTATTACCACTACCATCTTCCTAAGTCTAGGGCCAATCTGCAAGCTAACTGGACTTTAGGAATGTTCAACAAGAGGGAAATCATGCCTCATATGGTAATGGTGCCTGAGGCTGGTGGAGTCATGGACCTTGGAGAAGAGCCAACAAACACCACTTTACTAAACAAGCATAATCTCTAACGTCATTCTAAATATCTGTCCTTATGCCCACAGTGTAGTCCTCATCCGCTTTCAAGGAAACTTCTTTCTGTAACACACTGAGATCACTACAGAAAACCACAACCAATCAAAATGCAGAGCTGTGGAGTCCAGTCACAATGGATCCACATATAATCCAACTCTTGCACCTAAGGCTCAGGGACCACCATGAAAAAGACAGTGGAAAGATTACAGGAGTCAGAGCAATGGAATTTACTGTGAAACTGCATCTCCTAGGAATGACAAAATCTCACCAACATGGCTGCCTATAATAACAAACATGCTAATGTGGAGGGGAGAAAAAAATCCCTAGGAGGCCTCAACATTAACACACAGAACTATAGGCAACTTAGAAATGCTGAGTGCAGGAGAAAGTCTTCCCCAGGGAACAGCACCCCAATTAGTTATCCAATAAAAAAGTTATGCATATCCACATACTACCATAACCACCATCACCACCACCACCACCACTACCACCACCAAAAACAACAATAACCATTAATGAAAAAAGAGGTCAAGAATTTGGACGAGAACAAGGAGGGATGGATGGGAAGTTAGAAGCAAAGAAAGGGAAGTGAGAAATGACATGGTTATATTATAATGTACAAAAGTAAAAGACATAATAAACTTTAGAAAAAGAAGAAAAAGAAAAAATCAATGACTTTGTTTCATCAACAGTCCATACAGCAATGCTATACCCTGGATGCTGAATGTCTTCTTGGTCTCACTGAGGTGATACTGGGGCTCATGGAACTTGTTAGAGGTAGAACCCACAGAGAAATCCTTGGGTCATTAAAAAATGCATGCCCTTGAAGAGAACTATGTGGAACTTTCTCTTTATTATCATTGGAGATGAAAGCCAGGTACTTATGTATTCTCAAAAAAACACTATATTACTGAGTTACATCCACAACCCAAATAAAACAAATTGAAATAAAACTCACAGTAAAGAAGCTGTTCCTGAAATCCATATTTTGAAATCAAAGAATTCACTGCTGTAGGCCTTTATGGGAAATTAAAAGAAAAACATTGAAACTAGTTCACTATAGAATTGTATAAGACTAAAAAAACCCCAACAAACTGGAGATTATTAAAAGAAAACATCAATTAAAGAAAAAATGATGGCAAAGTTATATCAACTCTTAAATACCTGATCAGGCTTGTGCCACCCAGATAGCAAGAATGAGTCTATTCATAACGTAGATCAACTTCTATTATGATTCCAGCAGGATTTTCCTTTTTGTGAGATGCTGGGCTTGCCCTTGTCCCTTACTGTGCAGCAGACTGAAATTCAAGGATGCTCACACCTCTTACTGTACAATGCTGTGGGATTTCCCTATAACTTGTGCACTTAACAGTTCTAGATGTCCTTATTTTCTAATGCAATATGCTATTTGAAAAGTTTAGTGCGTATCTAATTTTCTTCCCAAGTATTTTCAGTACACGGCTACATGCATGACACAGAACTCACAGACATGTGAGCGTGGGTGAGCATCGTATTCCTTACTGTGGTTTCCCTCCTTTTATGTGAGAACACTAAAGGGGGCGTCATATGGTTCTGTTTTTCAAGAAAAGTGAGATAATATGTGTACTTAAATGTATCTGAAATATTTCTTGACAAAAGTATTTCGAAGATATCAATTTTAATATGCTATTTTTACTCATCTGTGTTTGATGTAACATTTTCTAAACTATTTTAGTACGTTATGATTTATATATAATTAACATCTACTATATTTCAAGTGCATACTCAGTGATCTTAATTTTAATAATTTACAAACTTGTGTACCATCACAACAATCCAGTTTCACAATGTTTTCATCACGGCTGAATCACTGCTGCCATTCTGCAGATAAGAATCATCCGTTTCCTGATTCTGTAAATTTGACCTTCTGGACATTCAACAGAGTTGATTCAATACGAGGTCTCGGGTTCCTGTTTTTTTTTTGACATGCTGTTATATTACTGAATGCTTGTCAATAATGAAATGTGCATGAAGTAGTTCAGGCATGAACATCACTCTATAATACAGATATATCCCAGTTCATTTAAATGCTCAGCTGATAGATATTTAGTGTCTATTACAACAGTTTGAAGCATTATAAGTAGATTTAATGAATGTCATCTATTCATGTCTTTATATGACCACTGTATGTGAATGTGGTACTGAGATAAGGGGTGCTATAAGTTCATTCCACGGCTTTGTGCATGTATAGTTGGCAATCTCCCACAATCTTATTTACATCCCAGACCATCATAAGCATTTACATAGCTGAACCTGAATGCTTTTTGTTTCTTTGTGTAGTATGTATGTATGTATGTATGTATGTCTCCCATTTATTTATTTATTCATTCATTCATTCATTTATTTATTTTGTTTTTTTGAGGCAGGGTTTTTCTACAGCTTTGGAGCCTGTCCTGGAACTTGCTCTTATAGACCAGGCTGGCCTTGAATTCACAGATCCACCTGCCTCTGCCTCCCCGAGTGTAGAGATTAAAGGCGTTTGCCACCACTGCTCCGCTCCTGTTTATTTTTTGAGACACGGTTTCTCACTCAACTTGGAGCTTCCTATCTAGCTAGAGTTAGCAAACTCCCAGAATCTGCCGTCTCCACTCTACAGTACTTGGGTCCCAGATGGGTGCCTCCATGTTTGGTTTTAAAGATCATGCTGAGAACACACGAAAACACTCAGATTCCTATTCTTGCAGAACATGTACTTTACCCACTGAGCCATCTCCACAGTCCTGTATTTACTTTTCATTACTCATAGTTTTAAAGTAAGGTTTCATTTCTGTTTACTTTAAGCCAGCATCTGTATTCTCCAGTCAAGATTTGAATTGTATACATATGCAGTCTTTTAACTAATTACAATTTTTAATGCCTTGCTGATTACTTATAATGCCACAATATTTTTTCTTTTAAATTCTTGAAAACACTTGGTAAAATAGAAATACTTATTTATGAATGAATGAAATACTTAAAGCTGTGCATTTGGAGAGATTTGATAAAATTATTTGACAAAATTTCATATGGATCAATTTGTTTTATTAAACTGTTTGATCCTAAATTTTCTCAAACTCCCAAATTGCTGTGAATTGTGTCATCTCTGTTTATTGTAATTATCATAACCTTCTTATATATTTATTATTTTATTTGTCTTTGCGTCAGCATTGAACAGCAGACATTCCTTTTAAATAGGGCAGCTGCAGTGATTTCTTTTTCATCATTTGACAACAGTGTGTATTTATTGAGTACAAGAATAATGCACCCCTTCTGTGAATTCCTGTCAATGATGAGCAACTTAATAACGACACTAGGTACAAACAACAGACATGAGAACTTAACATGTGTCCTTCTCAATATTGAAATCAGAAAAGTCAGAAAAAGACCAAACAAGTGTTCCTGATTAAAGGTGACCGAAGACTATACAATTAAGTGAAACACATGGTTCTGAACTGAACCTGAAGGGGCTAGAAAAGGCAGTGCTGAAGCAATCAGTATACCGATGTGAATCCGAATACTAGATGGGTGTATGTATCAATGTTAGTTTTCTGACTGTGAGTTCTGGGTTATATTATATAGAATAATGCTCTTTTGTAGGAAATACAGACTAAAATATTTGTGGGAAAATTTGAGCAACTTCTATACTGGTCATACAAAAACTTTCTAGTAGTTTACTTATAAATTCCAGATTATTTAAGAATGAAAAAGAATGAACATTGTTCCAACTGAATAAGCTTCCTCTTGAAACTGCTCAGCCTTTTGTACTCCTTGTACCTTGCATGTGTTCAATACTCAATAAATACATACTGTATGTCAAACTATGAAAAAGAAATCACTCCAGCTGCCCTATTTAAAAGGAACGTCTGCTGCTCAATGCTGATGCAAAGACAAATAAGGATAGCAAATAGATATCAGATTAGTGATACTGACAATATAAATGGCAAAAACCAGACAAATGGCTTGAGAAGTGAGAGAGGGTAAGAATATGGGCAGTGAATACAGACATCAGTCTTAAGAGACCTTAAAAAGAAAGAATGAGCAGGGTATCAGACAGAGTGGTGGTGCGGGACAATTGTCTATATTCTGTCAATTATGTTCTAAATAAATGCTGACCAGCCAGTAGCCAGGCAGGGAGTATAGGCGAGACAACCAGATGGGAAGCAGAGGCAGGTCAATGAGAACAGGAGAATTCTGGGAAGGAGGAAGCCCATTCCTCCCCAGTCCTGTCCCAACCACAGGAGAAGGAAGTTGTGATTGCCCCACTGAAAAAGGTACTGTGCTATGTGGCTAAATAGATAAGAATAATGGGTTAATATAAGTTATATAAGTTAATAAGAAGCCCAAGCTAATGGGCCAATCAGTTTATCATTAGTCTATAAATGTGATTTTTTTTTGAGAATTAATGATTGCAGGAACCGGGCAGGACAGAAACCTCAGTCAACAGAGTGGAATATGCCACTCAGAGGTGTAGTGACATCTCAAGACTGATGTAAGCGCGAAGCTACTCAAGAGAAACTATGTGACAGGTGAGGCAACAGCCAAGAATGTAGGCTTTCTGAATTCTATATTAAATAAACCTGAACATTTTACAGACTCTGAGTACCTTTCAAAAGTAATACTGTGGACTTTTAGCATAAAGGATTCTAAAAACAGTCCTATCTAAACTCCAAGTAAGTTAGGTTACTGACTTATGTGCTATCACATGGCTCCTTTGTGGGCTCAAATTCTCCCATTTTAATAACTGCATGATCTTTCCATGATTTCTGGGTGATTTTTCATACAGTGATGTTAGCATCAGATTTTAACACCGTTTTCTGTAAAAGTACAAGAGTTGTAGGAGCAGGAAAAGGAAGGTGATGTGAGTGGAGGGAGCGGGGTCTGGGGACCCTGGAGGCTTTACAGTACCATTTCAGAGCTCTCTTTCTACCTATTTCATACACTGGGATATTTAATGAGATTTTGTTTTAAACAGATTCAATTACTTGATAAAAAATACAAATCGTATTCAAGAAGCATATAAGTATATCCATATATACGTACTTAAAACACGCTTACCGGGTGATAGCACTGAAGAGCCCACGGATGCGTGCTTTATGACGAGCCACAAAGGCCTCAGTGAAAATCACCCCTCTGTTGTCAAGGTCAATGTGGCCATTGATAATTCGACCAAGTCGCTGAGTTAGTGCCTGGGAATAAGGCATCCATTTTTGTTAATTTGCAATAACAAAATTAAAGTATGTGTTTGTATATTCCTACTTAATTTATGCTATGTGCTGTGACAAAGTTCAACTGTGTAAACTATATCATAATAAACTAAAATGATGAAGTAGTGGTATCTAGAAAGCTTCATTGTCTCAAAGCAGAGTCCAGAAACATACCAAATGGTTAAATGATTACCTATACTAATAGCAATTATTATTATTAGTTAATTGATAAAGGATTAACTGTAATAGCCCCTGCTTACAATACTTATTTCTAATGGAAAATAAAAATAATTGATTATCCAGTTTTCTAGATATAAGTGATTTCAACATACAAATAAGAAGATGGGTCTCAGAGAAGCCTCTACTTGGACCTTTGGACACTAACAGGAGTAAATGTCATTCCAAGATTTGGCAGCTAAGGGAATCATAAGATCTGGAAGTTGATATTCTCCAACAGTAACAAGAATTTTTTCCAGATTTAAACTGGCAGACTTCTGGTTACTTGACTGGTTTTCAAACTTATTTTTTCTCAGCTATACCACATGTGTACAAGTACATATGAAATAGGTCTGGACATATTTCATATTCCCCCAAAAGCAGATGTATTCATTGGTTTGTTTAATAGTTTTACATGTAAGCTTTTAGAAACATGCTTGTGATGTTCAGAAGACAGAGCTGAAAACTCTGAAGTACCCAGAAGTACAGTTGCACAGAAAATCATTGGTCAGAGCCTTTTATTTCTTTTAAGTTTAACTTTCGATGATTTATAGTTTCTCAGGTAAAAACAGGACTTAGACCCCTAAAGTGCTTTGTTAAACATCTATTATCTCTAAATTGTGTTTTAAATACTAGAAAAGCTTCTTCTATTAATATGCTTGAACAAATCTATAAAACAAATTAGTTTCATGTACTTATGGTTTGGTAACTTTCTCAAGTCAGATTTCTGAAGACGAAAGGTCATTGTGGAGGTTTGAATGAAAAGGCACCGCGGACCAGCATAGGCTCACATACTTGAACTTGGTCTCTAGTTAAAGGAACTATTTGGGAAGGATTAGGAGGTGTGGCCTTGTTGGAGGAGGTGTATCCCTGTGGGTGGCTTGGAATTCAAAAGCCCATGCCAGGCCAGGGTCCCTGTCTTTCTGACTGGCTATCTGTGGATCAGGAGTAAGCACTCAGTCTCATGTCTGCCTATTGCCAAGCTTCCTGTCACAATGACTTTGGACTAACCCTCTGAAACTGTTAAGTAAGTCCCCAATTAAATGCTTTCTTTTATATGAGTTGCTTTGGTCATGGTGTCTAATCAAAGCAATAAGACAATAGTTAAAATGAGATTCAGCTGTTTCCTTGTTTCAATAAACTAAAATCAAACTACTGTTTCTAGAGTGGCACCATTGTGCTATCTTTTCATTAGCTCATTGATACTCATGAAAAGGACATAGCTATTCCTTCTCAAAAGATATGATATTTGAAACACCATACAGAGAAAAACATGTTCTTAATGTCTGGTTGACTAAGAAGTGGCACCAATTCAAATTCAATTCCAGGTCTGTTGAACACTAAAGCCTATGGGTTTTTACTGTATCTCACCAGCATCTATGATTATAAGATAACAAACTACAGATAACACATTGCTTCAGTTTTTAGGTAACACCATTATTACACTATGGTCATGATCTGAATTTAGTATCAACACAAAGGCCTAAAGTTAGAGAATATGTGACAGTCTTATTTTTCTGTCCTATCAGTTTAGAGGAGGAAAATGGATGGCAAGAAAAGGATGGTTCTACTGACGTTTTCATAGGAAAAACCTTTGCTGGAAGTGTTTTTCACTGCAAAGCATTCAGCAGCAGCCCTTATATTTGCTCCCTCTACATTATAATATTTACCGATTATAGAAAAGCAGCATATATCTTGGTTAGTTTCTACAGTGGATATTATAAGCACTAGGCAAATCCATGCACTTGTGGAACACGCCCTCCTGTAGCATCAGGACAGTCCTAAAATGCATTCATTAACTACTCTTCAGTGTCTTGGGGCGTGGGATAGTTGTAATTATTTTCAACAAGTCTCTCTAGAGACATAGATGGGACACACGAAATCCATGGCTGTGAGAGGTATCCACTGTACCTTATGTAAAACCACCTGATCCAGTTCCCCACTGACTCTTTGACATTCTTCACACTTTTAGGGGGAGAAAGTACCTGTGTCAGAAAATCCCCAGGAAGGTCATAGGTTTTACACAGATCTGAGATGGTTACTTGACCACTTTCTTGCAATTTATCATTTACCTCTTCTGATAACCGATCCAGATAGTTCCTAATATTGAAGAAAAGAGTTTTAAAAACTATAATGTGTTTTCCTTCTGCAATTTCCCATCATGTTTTTCTTGGAGTAATGAGCAGAATGCGAATGAACATCAGTCACTGTTCAGATTCTAAAGCTAATTCTGTCCTCATGAATGCAATTAAATGTATGGTTAATCAAATGGCAGGTTTTTTTTTCCCTTTGCCAATAGAAATTTTATAGTCATTTCACTTTAATATTTTTAAAAGACATTGGCTTTGAGTTCAGTTAATTCATGACAAGTAATAAAAGCTATGTTTTTATATTGCCTTAATAGGAAAAAGATCAAGATTTAGACTATTTATGAAAATGTATTCCCCATAACTAGTACTTATTTTAAAATGAAATGACTTTTATAATAAAATGATTTTTATATCGTATTACATGAGCTTAAACAAAAAGCCTAACTGGCCGTCACTGACCTAAACTTAAAGGCTAATTGAAAGAAGGAAGAGAGAACTTCTAAACATTTTACTTACTCGTCTATCAGTTGACCCAATACAATTTGGACATGCTTCTCTGATTTAATAATGTCACTGATTCTATTTTCAATATGAGTCAGGTCCACATTAATGACCTAGAATTAGATAGAAATTAAATAAAGTTTACACTACTTGTTAAATTTAAGATTATACATTAAGAGTTATACTTTTATACTCACTCTTAGATGAATTGCTTTAAAACATTGATAGCTAAGTATAGTGGCAAACACCTATAATCTGAACATGTGGAAGGATAGTCACAAGGCTGGTGTTGTCTACATAGACAGTTCTAGGCAAGACAGGACGACAGAATAAGACAAATACTGCTAATTACAGAAGAAAGAGAAAGAGAAGAGGGTGGGGGAGGAAAAAGAAGAGGGGGGAGTGAGGGAGGGAGGGAGGGAAGGAGGAAAGGAAGAAAGGAAGTCCCATTGCTTATTTATTTACTTTTGAATTCTGATGAATTACATTTTTTCCTGGAAACCTTGTATTAAGCAGTGAACTCATAAAACACATCCTTTCATATAAAATTTTCTAGTATTTAGATTATATATACTTTTTAATATTTTTAAAATATTTTTCTTTCCTTTTTAAACTATTTATTATTCTCTATATATTAAAATATATAAATATGAAAAACTAAATTATGTTTTACCCAAAATTACACAAACCTTACAATTTTATAAAGTAATAACTATTGAGTTTTATCTGTAAAGAATGTATTCAAACAAGAATGAAGCTGGGCAGTGGTGGAGCATACCTTCAATCCCAGCGCTTGGGAGGCAGAGGCAAGTGGATCTCTATAAGAGCTAGTTCCAGGACAGCTAGGGCTATTTGTAGAGAAACAGTGCCTCAAAAACAAACAAACAAAAACAAAGACAAAACAAAAACGAAAAGAAAAAACAAAACCCAAGAACTAAAATGTAGTAAATCAATTCAAGCCATTAGCCAAGGTTTTACAACTATTTCTTCACAAATATCACACCACACAACACCAGTACTAGTGAATACTTAGAGAGGAACCAAACAAACCCATAGTATTAGATATTAAGAAACTTTTAAGAAATCAAAGCAAAATTTTTACAAATTTACCTGTTGTAAGTCAACAATGTTTACTCGACCTTTGAACAAAAGACAGGCATTTAAATTACTTGGAAGTATAGCTGAACAGCATAATTCTAACAGATACAGTGTTGATCAGTCCAAGTCCTTCTACAAAGAGCATTGGAGCACAATAACTGATACATTGAGATATAAATTACTAGTTGACCAATCTTTATGGTTAAAACCATAGGCAATACTGTTTCAAAGATGTTTTTATCACATCAGATCCAATTATGAACATCAACCAATACAAGGTGGACAAACCTAGGAGAGCCATTCCCTTCCCCACACAATTCAGTTCATCTAAAATGACCAATGAAAAAAATCTACAATAAATTTAGATGAAAGAGCCATTCTTTGAAATTGGAAAGTGGGTGTTTTTATACCAGCAAGAGAGAATGTGTTAAACATTCCAAACCACAGCTTGTATTTTATTAGAACTATTGCAGGAAGACAGGAAACAAAACACCAAGACTACACCCTAACAGTATCCAATGAAGAGTTGGTTGGGTTGACATCCAACTGTGCTCAATCTGCTTAAATCATAGTTCAAATTTTAAAAATACAAAGAAAACAGTATTCTGTGTCTGCTGGCAGTAACTGCATTTCATATAATATGATGGACCTCAGATCATAGTTTATAGGTTTACAAAGTTTTTAAAGAATTTAGCATTAACATCTAAGAACTTACAATCTTACAAAATCTCTATTCCTCAGATACAGTTGACAGCTAGGTACCCACCCTTGGTTCATGACGTAAATTAGTATGAAAAGAAAAACCCTGCATATAGAGTACATTTAATTCAATGCAACCAAACCATGGTATTCCTTAAATGGTAAAAATCAAGATCACCTTTGGGTGATCCTAGGAAGGCTGATTGAGTTACCGGCCAGGAAGGGTCACAGCTCAGTGGTAGCATTTGCCAGCATGTGCCCAAGTTTGATTCCCAACACAAAGTGGGGAGAAAAGGGAACAACTGAGGAGTGCCCTATAACCTCCATATGATTATTTACTTACAATTCTAATGTATTTCCCAAACATCCAGTAAAAAGAAAAACATCCACAACACTAAGGAATTACTTACCCCCTCGGACATGGAGCTCCTCTTTCATCTCTTTGCTGATCTGGGCTGGAGTGATGTATTCCTTCCCATCAAGCGTATGGACTACGTCTAGCTGTTTCTGAGAGATCAGCTTATTCACAATCTCAATGCAGTTCCGCTCTGACAACCTGCGAGAAACCAGAAGTTTAAGAGTATGGCTGATATTCAAACCCACAAAAAAAGGGTTTGAACACAAAATTCTGAGCAACTTCTACATTACAAGATCTGTCCTTTATCAGTACAGCGGCATTAAGTAATTTAAAAAGGAAACTTGAAGAGTAAGCCACTTTGCGTTCACTTGAATTATTTACTTAATCCAGACACATCATTGTACTATGATTCTAACAGTGTTCTCTTCTAGTCCGGTCCTCAACTATCAAAACTGTGGACATACAAGGTAAGAAAGAAAACACCAGCTACGCCTTTGATTTTCAGATGGAACGAACTTTTCCAAAAAGCACAGCATGTTGGTCTTACTGTACAGATGGTGTACAGATAGGTCATCTGACTTAGCAAAACCAGTCACTACTGTCAGTTACTCACACGGTTTATCGTGTCCTAGATTTTGTTTTCTTGGGGTTTGCTGTTGCTTGTTTGGTGTGTGAATGAATGTGTTTGTAGCTCTCAATGCTATAAACAGCAGCAAAGGGCTAGTGTCTGTAGGTCCCGTAGTAATAAAATACTACAAGAACACGTTTACAAGGAGAAAAAAAAAAATCTGTTCGCATTATATATGCGATCTGTAATCCTGGACGCGGAGTCAGGGTGTTCTGGTCACTCCTCCAAGGGTTCACGGAATACAGAAAAGTCAGGGACCGGGAGTCCCTAAAACTGACAGAGGGCGGCTTAGATCTGCGCCCGCGGATAAGAAGGGATTTAAGGAGGGACTGGCTACTTGCTGCGCACCGCCCTGGAGTCTAGGCCGGGCTGCGAGCGCCTCTACCGGCAGCCACAGCAGCCGGTCCCCGGGGTCCCGCCGACGCCCGGCGGCCGGAGCGGGAGTGGGGCAGCGTCCCGGGCCTAAGCCGGCTCCAGACCGGAGGGGACCAGCACCTCTGCGCCGCCTCCGCAAACTGCGCCCGCTGGAAGTCAGCCGCCAGCCGCCGGATCTCCTCCCAGGCGTCCGCCATCACTGTCTCGCTCGCGCCGACACGGGAAACGGCAGACACGTCAGCCCTCAGCTCGCCGCAGGCGCCCAGGGACGGGCCGCGCCGAGGGCCAAGACACCCGCGCGAGCGCAAAATCGCGAGCGGAGGCGTGGCGGTCATGCTCGGCGCCCTCGGCTGGGCGTGGCCTCCGGGAGGAGGTGGCGAACCGCATCAAAGCCCGGCTAAAAGCTGTCTCAGTAATCCTTCAGTGTGTAGGAAGCCAGTTCAGGTCCAGCAACCTTCAAATGTCCTTGCAGAGGGGACAAGACACATTTCTTTTGTCGGGATGTTACAAACTATGACCAATCCACTTTGAACAATGAGTCGGACTTCTACTTGGGCCAAGAATGAAGTCATTTTTGTTTGTTTGTTTTTTGGAGAAACATGGGCTTCGCTACTACATCAGTTGGAGTTTTGTTTTCCCAAAATGAATCCATTGGGATATTGCAAACGCCATGGAATTGAGTTCATGTGTTCTAGAGCCTGTTATTTTTCTTAAGGGAATATACACTCAGACAAAGGAATATCTATGGCTGGGAATAAAATGGTGGAAAACAGGATAACACGGCCTCTCTGAGCTGTCATCCTTCGACAACTGCTGCCACTTTTCATTCACATCCACCACGTTCCCCACTAAATCAGTGGGCAAATCACACAGTAATAAAATATTTTGGTACATAGTATTATTAGTAAAGAATATTTTACTTCCTTTCCATGTAAATATATTAGTCTAGACAATACAACCAGCAGATAAATATATTTGTCTTCTCAAGTACCTAGCTTTGATTAAAATTTAGAGAACTCCATCTTTAAATTTGTATTTTGCTGTGCTCTCCACCCTACCTTTTGAAGCAGTGTCTCTCAGCAAAGCTCGGTGTTCTCCATTCCAGATAGACTTACTGGTCAGCAAGCCCCTGGGGGATCATCCTGGCTTCACCTCCCAGGCAGGTTGAGCACCATATCCAGCTTCCTGCCTGAGATCTGGACTCCGAACTCAAGTCCTGTGCTTGCTGAACCATCCCTCCACCCACCAATTTCAGTGCTTTTGAGTCCGGGATATTTCAATTTTGCCCAATATGTGACATACAGAGAACTTTTAAGCCATGTACTGGGTGAATTCACGAAGCAAAGATGAAGCGACTCTTTTCTGGAGGATAGACGATCCCTTTGAAAAGTGAACTTTGTGTAGCTTTGGGGATTTGAAGTTCTAGTCTTTATAAAATGTTCTGAGAGTTGTCTGTGTTTATGTGCAAACCATCTTAATGTCCAAATGCAGGCAATCTGAAGACAGCTGGTATTGTCTATAGCTACAATGTGTACATGATTTATGACACATTCTCAGACTTATATATTGTCCTATAATTAAGTACTGTGATACTTAAATATATGCATACATGTAGAACATTTAAATTATGCCAAACCCCTAACACTTCACCTACTCTCCATGAAGAAAACGTTCAACATTCTTCCCTCTAGTGCTATAAGATATAAAGTACACGGTTGTCCAGTTGACAAGAAGGACCTCAGAAAACTAAAAACTAGCTACACAGCTAAGGAATCAATCAAACAAGTGAAAAGGAAGCCCACAATAGGAGAGACTCTTTGTCAGCTATATATCTGTCAGAGGATTATTATTCAGAATATATAAAGAATTGAGAAAAAATCAAAGAACAAACAAAAATCAACAATAACAACAAGAGAAAACCCTGTAGGTGAAGGTTCTCTGTGTCTTGTCAGCTCTGTCTTTCCAGCTATCTCCCAAAGACTTATAATTAATTATAAATGCTTGGCCAATAGCTTAGGTTTGTTACAAACTAGTTTTTACAACTCAAACTAACCCATATTTCTTATCTATGTTCCTCAATGTGGCACAGTACATTCATTCACCTTCTGCTTCCTCTGTGCCTGGCTGGGGACTCCCTTGAGTCCCTCTTCTTCTCTTCTTCTTCTTCTTCTTCTTCTTCTTCTTCTTCTTCTTCTTCTTCTTCTTCTTCTTCTTCTTCTTCTTCTTCTTCTTCTTCTTCTTCCAGTGCCCCCCCCTCAGTTTGGCTCTCCTGACTGTGAGACCCTCACCCCCTTATTCTCAAAGAGACGGGAATTTCCTAGCAGAATGTTTTAGAATTAGAAACACAGATGATCCTCAGGTTCCCAGAAAGACAACACTTTCCTTCCTCCCTTTCACCTGGAGATTCCAAGCACAAGGACATTCAGCTCAGCCCAGCCAGCCACCTGAATTGTTCCTACCAAAATAACAAGTAGACTAGAGACAAACCCACACCTCTCCTACTGCTCCTGTGATCCAGTCCCTCCAGCTAGCTCTGTAGTTGGAGACCTGCTGTGGTCTTCTATTACTCTGACCCCATCCCCAAAGGATCACAAAAATCTTCTCCCCAAGTCTCCAGCACCAGCAGATATTCCCTATTCACAAACCCAGCCTTACAGAAAGTACTAGGAGGAAAAACTTCAACCCAACGAAACTAACTACACCCCTCCCAAAAGAAAACCACAGGCAACAGATAACCTCACACTAGCAAACTTCAAAGAAGGGAAACACAAATCACTATCACCAAAATGTAACAGAAATTCACAATCACTGCTTATTAATATCTCTTAATATCAATGGACTCAGTTACCTATAAAAAGACACAGACTAACAGAAAAAATATGAAAGCAGGATCCATCCTTTTGCTGTATACAAGAAACACACCTCAACCTCAAAGACAAACATTATCTCAGAGTAAAGGAATGGGAAAAGATTTTCCAATCAAATGGACCCAAGAAACAAGTGGGTATAGCAATCCTAATATCTAAGAAAATAGACTTCAAACTAAAATCAATCAGAAGAGATAGAGAAGGACACTTTATATTAATCACAAGAAAAATCCGTCAAGATGAAGTTTCAATCCTGAACATCTATGCCCCAAATACAAGAGCACCCACATATGTAAAAGAAACATTACTAAAGCTTAAATAGCAAACGAAACCCCACACACTGATAGTAGAAAAATAGAAGACTTCAACACCCCACTCTCCCCAATGAAAAGGTCAAGCAGACAGAAACTTAACAGAGAAATAAGAGAACTAAAAGATGTCGTGACTTAAATGGACTAAACCGACATCTATAGAATATTTTACCCAAACACAAAAGAATATACCTCTTCTCAGCACCTCATGGAACATTCTCTAAAACCAACCACATTTTCAGTAACAAAGCAAACCTCAACAAGATCCAAAAAAATTGGAATAACCAGCTGTATCTTAACATATCACCATGGTTTAAAGTTAGAATTCAACAACACTAATTGCAGAAAACTTAAAAACTTATGGAAATTGAACAGTGCTCCATTAAATCACTCCCAGGTCAAGGAACAAATGAAGAAAGAAATTAAAGACTTTCTATAATTCAAGGATAATGAAGGTACAATGTACCCAAACCTATGGGACACTATGAAAACAATGCTAAGGGGAAAGATGATAGGACTAAGTACCTACATAAAGAAAGTGTAAAACTCTCACACTAGCGACTTCATAGCACACCTGAAAGCTCTAGAATGAAAAGAAGCAGACTGACCCAGGAGAAGTACAAGACAGGAAATAATCAAATTGAGGGCTGGAATCCATAAAATAGAAACAAAGGAAACAATACAAAGAATCAATAAAACAAAGAACTGGATCTTTTAGAAAATCATCAAGTTAGACAAATCCTTATCCAAACTAATTGAGAGGCAGAGAGAGAATATCCACATTGACAAAATCAGAAATGAAAAGGATGACATAATAACAGACACCAAGGAACTCCAGAGAATCATTAGGTCACACTACAAAAACATGGACAATTCCACACAATTGGAAAATGTAAAAGAAATGAACAATTTTCTGGGTAGATACCATATACCAAAATTAAATCAAGACCAGGTGAAAAATTTAAATAGACCTATAACCTATAAAGAAATAGAATCTGTCATCAAAAGCCTCCCAACCAAAAAAAGCCCAGGGCCTGATGATTTTAGTACAGAATCCTACCAGAACTTCAAAGAAGAGCTAATACCTATATTTATCAAAGTGTTCCGCGTTACAGAAACAGAAGGAACACTGCCAAACTCTTCCTTATGAGGCTTCAGTTACCCTGATACCAAAACCACAGAAAGACTCAAGCAAGAAAGAGAATTACAGACCATTTTCCTTCATGAACATTGATGCAAAAAAAAATTACTGGCAAATCAAATCCAGCAACACTTCAAAAAAAATCATCCACCATGATCAAGTCAGCTTCATCCCAGAGTTGCAGGGCTGGTTCAACATACAAAAATCTACCAATATAAACCATTATATAAATAAACTGAAAGAACAAAAACCGTATGATCATCTCATTAGATGCTGAAAAAGCATTTGACAAAATCTAACACCCCTTCATGATAAAGGTCGTGGAAAGATCAGGGATACAAAGAACATAAATAAATGTAATATAAGCAATATACAGCAACACGATAGCCAACATCAAATTGATAGAGAAAAACTCAAAGTGATTCCATATCTATTCAACATTCATCTTGAAGTTCTAGCTAGAGCAATAAAACAACCAAAGGAGATCAAGGGAATTCAAATTGTAAAGGAAGTCAAACTTTCATTATTTGTAGATGATATGATAGTGTACATAACTGACCCCAAGAATTCTACCAGAGAACTCCTACAGCTGATAAATACCTTCAGTGAAGTGTCAGGATACAAGATTAACTCAAAATAACATCAGTAGCCCTCCTATACACAAAAGATAAGAAACTGAGAGGGAAATCAGAGAAACATCACCTTTCACAATAGCCACAGGTCACATAAAATATCTTGGGGTAACACTAACAAAGAATGTGAAAGACCTATATGACAAGAACTTTATGCCTTTGAAGAAAGACATTGAAGAAGATACCAGAAAATGGAAAGATTTCCCATGCTCTTGGATAGGTAGGATCAACATAATAAAAATGGCAATCTTACCAAAAGCAATATACACATTCAATGTAATCCCCATTAAAATTCCAACAAAATTCTTCACAAACCTTGAGAGAACAACACTCAACTTCATATGGAAAAATAACTCAACCCAGGATAACCAAAACAATCCTGTACAATAAAGCAACTTCAAGAGGCATCATCATTCCTTACATCAAGCTCTATTATAGAGCTACAGTAATAAAAATGCTTGGTATTGCCATAAAAACAGATAAGTTGACCAAAGGAATTGAGCTGAAGCCCCAGATCTTAATCCACACACCTTTGAACACCTGATTTTTGACAAAGAAGATAAAAATATACAATGAAAAAACACATCTTCAACAAATGGTGCTGGCATAACTGGATGTGAGCTTTTAGAAGAATGCAAATAGATCCATTTTTATCCCCATGCACAAAACTCATGTCCAAATGAATTAAAAGCTTCAATATAAATCTGATCCCATTGAACCTGATAGAAGAGAAAATGTGAAGTAGCCTTCAATGCATGGGCACAGGAGACCACTTCCTAAATATAACACGAGTAGCACAGACACTGAGAGCAACAATGAATAAATGGGACCTCCTGAAACTAAGAAGCTTCTGCAGAGCAAAGGACACAGTACATAAGACAAAAAAGCAGCCTACTGAATGGGAAAAAGGTCTTCACCAACTCCACATCAGACAGAGGACTGATCTCCAAAATATAAAAATAACTCAAGAAATTAGACATCAAACTTCCAAATAATCCAATTAAAAGGGGTATACAGATCTAAGCAGAGAATTCTCAACAGAATAATTTCAAATGTCTGAAAGACACTTAAGGAAATGTTAACCATCCTTAGCCATCAGGTGTTGGGGCAGCTGGCCCAATCCCTGCGTTCAGGGGCGTGGCTGCCCCAGCGGAGTAGGATACCCCTTAAATAGGATCGGGGGCCGGAAGGAGCCCCGTTTTGCTATTCCCCGCGTTACCTTCTGCTCCGCTGGACCCTTGGTTCTGTAAGTTCCCTTATTTCCCCCTTTATTAAAACTGATTCATTATATAAGGACTATTCTGGTTATTTCCTAACCCCTCCGACCGCCGGTACCGCCGGTACCCGCCGGTACAATCAGGGAAATGCAAATAAAAACAACTCTGAGATACCATCTTACACCTGTTAGAATGACTAAGATCAAAAACACCAATAATGACTTATGTTGGAGAGGATGTGGAGTAAGGGGAACAGTCCTCCATTGCTTGTGGCAAAGCAAACTTGTACGACCACTCTGGAAATCAGTACAGCGGTTTCTCAGAAAATTGGGAATCAACCTTACACAAGACCCACGAATGCTCAACCATACTACAAGGACATTCATTCAGCTATATTCATTGTAGCATTATTTACAATAGCCAGAACCTGGAAGCAACCTAGATGCTCCTCAACTGAAGAATGCATGAAGAAAATGTGGGGCATTTACACAGTGGATGTAAATTTCACTCAGTGGTTAAAAATAATGATATCTTGAAATTTGCCTTATGGATGGCGCTAGAAAAAAAAATACATCTTGAGTAAGGTAACTCAGATCCAGAAAGAAAATATGGTATAGCCGGGCAATGGTGGCGCATGTCTTTAATCCCAGCACTCGGGAGGCAGAGGCAGGTGGATTTCTTGTGAGTTCAAGACCAGCCTGGTCTACAGAGCTAGTTCCAGGACGGGCTCCAAAGCCACAGAGAAACCCTGTCTAGAAAAACCAAAAAAAAGAAAGAAAAAGAAAATATGGTATGTATTCACTCATAAATGGATAGTAGCTGTAAAGCAAAGGATAAGGACCCTATAGTACACAACTCCAGAGAAGCTAAGTAACAAGGAGAACTCTAAGAGAAACATACATAGATCTCCCTGAGAAGGGGAAATAGACAATATTGCCTGAGAAAATTGGTAGCATGAGGGTGTGAGGAGAAGAAAAGACAAAAGGGGAGGAGGAGGGGAGAAAGAAAGGGGGAGGAGAAGTAGAGGTAACTGGATGGTTGAGATGGAAGAAGGACAGAGCCAGAGAGCAAGGAAAGAGATATCTTAGAGATATCTTGATTGAGGGAACCATTGTGGGGCTAGCAAGAAACCTAGTACTAGAGAAATTTCCAAGAATCCACAAGCATGACCCCAGCTAAAACCTTAAGCAATAGTGGAGCAGGTACCTGAACTGGCCTTGCCCTATATTCAGATTGATGACTATATTAAATTTCATCATAAAACCTACATCCAGCCCAGTCAGACCAAATCCCAGCACAGAGACTGGAGTGGGACATGAGCTCCCATCCCCCAGTCATCCAGCAACTATCAACTGTTAGCTGTTGGGAGTGGAAGAGACAGTTTCCTCTAAGAGGACAGCCCTGGTGAATGACCACACTCCAGTGGAAAACCTCATCTCAGAATATTTGGGCAGCACAAAATGGCCTACTTGGTGGTAAAAGTTGTGGAGTGGAGAATATTATCAAAACGCAGTGTGCATTTTTGAGGTACCTGGTTTTTTTCTCCCTTGTAAATGTTATGCTATACCTACATACATTAATTTGCTTACATACATTATAGACTAAAATTCACATGTGGTCTTTTTCTTTCTGTGATTGGGCGACATCACTTAATATATGTTCTATGTCTATTTTCCTACAACTTTTGGGATTTAATTCTTTTAGAGCTTCATATTATTTCATTTTATTTATGCACCAATTTGTATTGTCTATTAATCTGCATATGGGTAAATACATTGGCTTCATTTCCTTGCTACAGTGCTACAGTGAATAAAGCAGCAATAAAAATATGGTGGTTCCAATATCTCTATGGGGTTCTCAAGGTAAATGCCCAGGACTGAAATAGTTTTTCATATGGTAGTTATATTTTAAATTTTTTGAGAAACCCCAAGCTGATTTCCATTATGGGTGTATTCATTTGAATTTCAGCAGCAGTGACTAATGTTCCTCCTCACATCTCCTCCAGCATTTGTTTTTAGGTTTCTTGATGGTAGCCATTCTGAGGGTGAGGTGGTATCTCAAAGTAGCTTTAATTTGCATTTTTGTTGTGAGTAGGGATGTCGAACACTTTAAAACATAGATATTAATAATTTATGGTTCTTACTTAAAAACAAAAGAAAAACTGTTATTGCTTATTTGTTTATTGCAGTTTTATGTCTGTGGTGTTTAATTTCTACAATTCTTTGAAAAGTGTGACTATTAGTCTTTGTCTGAAGTGTGGCGGGTCAAGTTCTCCCATTCTGTGGGTTGTCTGTGCTCCGCTAATAGTTTTCTCTCCTGTACAGAAACTCTGTTTTTCATCTGTTACTGTGCTATTGATGCTCTGCTAAGAAATTCTTTTACTACACCACATCTTTTTCTTAAAATTATTAAAATTCAAAATGTATTTATATTGTTTTTTCCTCTCCCCTTCCTCAAATTTCTCCATTTTCTCTTCATTCCTCTCAAATTCATGTTTTTCCATTCTTGAATTATTATTGTTATATACACACACATTCATACACACACTCGCACACATATATATTTATATATAAATTCATAAACATATAAATAAAATTTGGTGACTTTACTTAGGGATGCTTCTATGTACCTGATTTCAGTGCTGACCTCCTATTATCAGATAACCAATTAGAGAGTATCTTCTTGGGGAAGACTAATTCTCCCTCTCTCAGCAGTCATTGGTTTCCTGTGGTTCTTCATTGCAGATGAACTCTCATGTTCCTCTTCTCTCCAAGATAGCATGTCTATTTGTGATGTCATGGTCCTTGTATATTGTAGGCAGCTATCCAGTTGAAGCACCAAGGGTGAAGCTTCACTGTGATTTCTTAGGAGGCACAACCTCACAAGAGACTTCCTGGTCCATTGGCTTACAATCTTTTTACCCCCTCTTAAGTGATGTTTCCTGAACCTTCTGTGTGTGTTTGTGTGTTGCTGATGCATCCACTGGGGCTGGGTACCGAGAAGTTGTAGATTTTTTGTGATGACTTCTGTAAGCTGAAAAGAGGAGCTTCTTTAATGAGAAATGGGAGTTACACTGATCTATAGGCATAAGGACAAGAAGAAGGAGGTTAGGAATTATGCCGACTTCTTTAATTGGTACTACTAGGCTATCCTCTAAGATACCACTAGCACTGAATAGTTAGCGAGGTCTCCAAGTACCCGGCATGTTTTTCCTCTTGTTGAGTGGGCCTGAAGTTCATGCCATCGGTTACTTGCGATGTTTAAGTGTCACTGTCTCACCATCAGAGATCTCTTGCCTGTTGGTCACTGATGTGGTTCATAGAAACCACATCTGGAGAGGACTGTTGATGAAAGCTTGCACAGTACCTTCTTGTACAATAAAAGGTCCCTATGGAGGTCAGATCCATCTCAGATATTCTGAGTCCTGTATTCAAAGTGCATGGTGTCTTCATATAAGGACTCATCTTTAATTTCTAGCAGGCAACCAAAGGCAATGGGAAATAGACCATATTGTTTTAGGAGTCTCTTGTACTTCTTTGTTATTCTATGGCTCTTGGGAGAGATTATCACCTTAAGAGGCTTCATTGAAAGCACACACCACACACACACACACACACATGACTGAAGAGAGAGAATGTATGTGTATGCACAATTACATATAAGTACTATATATAATTTTAAGCATATATTAAATAATGATTATTTGGGAATTTTTGAAACAATCTTAAGTGTAGTTTATTCCCCTGCTTCTTTCTCCTTTTGCATTGACCACCATCCTAGCTAAACACCCTATTTCCCCTTCATACCATTTGTATCCTATTTTCTTCTCTAGGAGTCCTCCCTCCTCAGCTTTTATTTTCCTGACCTCTGTAGTTATTCATTCATATCTGAAGAATTAGAACAAGGAGCTTCAGATGAGAAAGAACATTGAGGGTTTTTCTTTCTGAATCTAGGCTACTTCACTCAATATAATACTTTCTAGTTCCACCCATTTATTATCTGTATGTTTGCTTTTCTTTGCAGCATCAGATGAGCATTTAAGTCATTTTCATTTTCTATGCATTTAGAGTAGAGTGGCAATGAACATGCTGATCTAATATCTGTGAAGTGGGATGTTGAATGCTTTGGACATATTTAGAGGAGTGGTCCAGCTAGGCCATAACGTAGATGAATTTTCAGTTTTTGATAATTCATTACACTGATTCCAGAGTAACTGAACTCTAGTGTCTTGAAGACTATGCTCTTTGCTTTCTTTTTGGTTTTAAAATTAACATCTTTGACATATTTTAATTTGATTTTATACAATATAAAAGATATAAATTTAGCTTATTCTTCTACAAGTGAATATCCAGTTTTGCCAGCACCATTTAGTCAATAGGCTATTTTTTCTCTGAGGGGTATTTTTGTCTCATTAGTCAAGAATTGGTGGACATAGCTTTTTTGGGTGATTTCTGGGTCTTCTATTCTTTTGGTCTCTATTTCTGTTTTATTGCTAGGCTATTCTATCACTATATCTTTGTAGTGTAATTTGAGGTAGGGTATTGGGAATGTCTCTAGCTTTGTCTTACAGCCTTTTATCATGAAGACATATTGAATTTTCTTCAGTTTTTTTCAAAATCACTTGAGATGATTATATGGTTTCTCTACTTACAGTCCTTTTATATGATATATTACATTTGTATATATTACATTTGTAACATCTCCATATGTTGAATCAACTTGAACTTTTCTGAAATGAATACGTTGTATCATAGTGTATATTAGCTGTAATGTGTTCCTAGATTTGTTTTGAAAATATTTTGTTAAGAATTTTTACATTTATATTAAGCAAATAAAGTGTTTGTGATTTTCTTTCTTTGTCCTATCTTTACCTAATTTTGGTATCAAAATAATATTTGCTTCAGAGAATATGTTTGATAGTGTTTTTTATCTCTTTTGTTAATTTATTAGTTGACAGGAATTGATATAAGATCTTTATTGAAATTTGAGAGGATTCAGCCATGATTCCTTCCATTTCTTTTATTCCTGAGATTTCTTTTACTAGGACTTGGTTATAGCTTCTATTGCATGACTTGAAATAAATCTGTTCGCTATTTCCATCTTTTGACTTTAATTTTGGTTTCTGATATGCATTTAGAAATTCTTCTATTTATTTTGGGTTATCCAGTTCTTTAAAGCATAAATTTCATTGTAGTACCTGGAAACAGTCTGCAATTCTTTGGCATCTGTTGTAACAACACAATTTTGATCTCTAATTTTGGTCATTTGTTTCTTCTTCCTCTTTCTTTCTGACAGATTGGCTAAGGGTTTTTTGATCTTATTCTGCTTTTCAAATAACTAATTCTTTAATTGATTTTGCATGGGATTCTTTTAGTCTATTTTATTAATTTTCCCAAATAATTATTATTTATTACCAGTTTCTAGGATTGGGACTCTCTACTTATTGTTTTCTGAGCACCTTGGGATAAGACATTAGATTGTTGATTTAATATCTCTCACATTTTTTAAAGATTTATTTATTTATTTATGTATATAATATTCTGCCTACATATATCCTATAGGCCAGAAGAGGGCACCAGATCTCATTATAGATGGTTGTGTGCCACCATGTGGTTGTTGGGAATTGAACTCAGGACCTCTGGAAGGGCAGCTAGTGCTCTTAACATCTAAGCCACCTCTCTAGCCCCTATCTCTCACATTTTTAAATATGAGCTCTTATAAACCTTCCTCTTTGGTCAGCGTGGACTATGTCCCAGAGGGTCTGATAGGTTTTGTTATTCTTAACACGTATGTATAAGAATTTTTAAACTTACTCTCAATTCTTGCATAACACACTGATCAATGAAAAATGTTCTGTGCATTCTCCAAATTCAAAAAATGGTTTCTGCATTTTATTTGGCTGCTCATTCAAGTTTTATTTCATTATGGTCTGAAAATGATAACTTTTCAAGATATAGCATCTTTAACTTACTTGTGTTAATATCTGTGTGAGTTAGTCTTTCAGTCTTGATTTTCCCTTCTTCTGAAACCATTTGAATCCTTTGTTTTCCGTGACCATTTATAGAGGATGTCTGTATGAAGTCCTGCTATGGGAACTTGTAAAACTTGGTGTCAGTTGTCAAACGGAAAAATCTTGGTCACTCTAAATTCTTTGAACTGTTTGGGGACAGGATGTCAAACGTCAGACAAATCTTTGTGCTTTCTGAGGACTATGGTTAGAGCTCCAGGCCAGAAGTAACCTCCAGGACAAGAATATAGACCCTGGTTCTTCAGTGACCACTGAAACCTACCACACAGACCTGAGAGAGACATAGAGCAGTCTCTAGACTCTTCTCGTACTTTAAACACATTGGAGCCAGAAATTGGGCCCTGCATTCCCCTCTGAGCCTACTCTGTGGCTAGAGGGCTGTTCACATCATACTCTCTGGTCTTATGTTACTCTCTGGATCTGCACTAGCTAAAGACCTGGTTACAGGTGCTCTCGGATCCTGTAAGAGTCAAAAACCTATTCACAAGGTGGTCTCTGGCCAAGCAGAAAGTTAAAGACCTGGCATGTTGCTCTCTGAACCTCAAGAAACCGAAGGCCTGATCAGGCATCAAGATTTTGGTATAACAGCCTCTTTGCTCTGCAAATATTATTTAAAAAGTTGTTTAAATTAGTTGAGATAATTTTTAAAATTATATCTTATTTCACATTGTCGAGAAATTTGATAAAGATTATGCATTTATTAAAGTGGCTGACAAACTTGATTGAGGGAATTAAAGACAAGCCAGTGATCCAATATGTTAGACTCCTGTATTTAAAAACTAACTGGGACTAGAGACTACCAGATTTGTTTGTTATTTAAGAGGCTAGGACATTTATTTGGGGATGAAGAGAGAACTAAATGACGAAGCTCTGGCAGAGGACCAGAGTTCAATTCTCAGCACCTATATCTGGTGGCTCAGAACTGCCTGGGAGATCTTAGGCTTCTGGTTTTCACAGGTGTTTCACGTACTCCACGCCCCTCCTCACAAATCACATAATGGACGGGCTCTGTGTGAGCCTTGTCAGTTCGGTTGCTCACCTTCCTGGACCTGGGGGGAGTTGGGAGGACCTTGGACTCAACATAGTGTAGAGAACCCTGATGGCTGTTTGGCCTCAAGAGGGAGGGAGTGGGGGTGTGGGTGGAGGGGAGGGGAGGGAAGGGGGAGGAGGAGGGGAGGAGATGGCAATTTTTAATAAAAAATAAATAAACTGGAAAAAAAATAAAAAAAAAATCTTAAATTTTTAAAATGTACTTCACGCATTATTAATTTTATATAGTATAATGTGATTGCCCTAAGTCTCACACTTTTATTAGAAGGAAAGATGTGGAATGGTATCTTCTTTTAGGAAAGTTAAAGTATTCAAGTTTTTAATTTTGTAAGAAAGGTTTTTCTTCTAGATTTGACCTTAAAGAATTCATGTTGGTCCTTAATAACCACCAAGGCCTACGACCTTATTTTTTATTTATTTGTTTTAGAACCACTTTTGTTTATTTCTCTTCTTTTTACCCCCAGCAAAGTGTAAGTTCCGGCTACCTGTTTTCTTGATGGATGAGCAGCCTTGCTCTGATCCTTATGGTCTTCAGTCCTCATTAATAAAATTGAGACTTACATTTCTTTGCTCAATATCATTTTATTATTTTGTATGTAATATTTGTACTCTGACCTGTCCAGTCAAATCCACGTAAATATTTCCAAAGGTATAAATTATCTTTTTCTATTTCTGCTTCCACTTATTTCTTAGCAGTATTATTTGTTATTATATATGTTATTATGTTATTATTTCTTATTATGTTGTCAGATTTTTCATTTTAGTACCACATCTCTGTGAAAATTCTGTTGTAAATATATTTTCCCAGAAACAATATTATTGTTTTGTTTCCAAGGAAACAAATTCCATATTAGTCCTTTTTCCCTTTCTCGCACAATGCCAGATTTATTAGCTGAAGGGCATCACTTGTTTATCTCTACAGTGTAAACCTCAGGAAAATGATAAAAGGCAAATCCATGAAAGAACCAGTTAGTGTGCTTGTCGGGGCTTCGATTTGTCCCAGTCCCAAAGGAGATGAAAATTCCCTTTCATCGACAAAAAAGTGATTTAAAAGATATATCGACAACTTTTTATCACTGCTCTGCACTAGTGTTCACGGGACAACTCATAGTACAGCTATAGGAACACATTCTGAATAAATACAGAATAAATCAATGAATATCTGCCCCACCTGCCAAGGAAGGAAAAGCCAAGATTCCCAAATGTTTTGGAACAGCTTGTATCCTCCTTCATCTTCTCTGTCTTCTCCTTTTCCTCCTTGTATATAGTATATATTCTACAGTATATACCATACATATACTACTTGTATATACACTACAGCAGCAGCGGTGACAACATTACAACTGGCATTTCTAAAATCTGCCTTCCAGTATTCCATACAGGAAAAGTCATTTCTGAAGACAATATCTGGCTGAGCCCCTGAAAGGGGCAATACTGATGGGAATTTGAAAAGTAAATGCATCTTTAGGTATTGTCTTAGTTTGCTTTCTATTTCTGTGATCAAACACTGTGATAAGAAGCAATCTGGGGAGGGAAGGGTTTGTTTTGTCTTTCTGTTTACAGTACATCACGGAGGGAAAATGGAACTCAACATAGAAATCTGGATGCAGAGCCTGAAGTGGAAATGATGTTATAATTGCTACTTATCAGCTTGCCCAGCCTGATTTTTTTTTTAAATATAACCCAGGATCTTCTCACTATTCCCCTACCAACACATCAAAATTAGCCAAGAATATACTACAGATTCCTTGTTTTCAAAGTCAATTTGCTGAAGACATTTTCTTAATTTAGGTTTATTTTCCAGAGGATCTTAGTATTGAATTGCTAAAACCTAACCAGCACAGGCATATAGATTCATAACCTATGGTATTGCAAGCTTTAAAGCAATGTATATATCTGTATGCATTTTCCCTTTGCTCACATTTGAACAGAACCATTTTCCTGATGAGGGAGATGCTATTACTAATGCCTCTTATTGTTCTACATAGTAATTATATTTCTGTGTAATTTTTACATGGACTAGACATTTATTTTCTTGCTCCACCTATGTTTGACCATAGTAAATTCAGTTGACTTCATAGGGCTAGCAAATACACAGCACAGAAGCTAAGGTCTCCTGGTAGACCACTAATCAATCATGGCATTTTCTGAGCCAGAAAATAGTTCAGAATCCTGGCACTTGCTTTACCCAGCAAGGAAACAGCTTCAGAATCCTTCTAGAACAATGTTCCAGCCAGTCACTAACAATTAATCAGAACTGATGCTCACTATGTGCTATATTTGCCATTGAAGACCAAGGTCATTCCTCTGACAAATAGCATCAAGTTTAAAGTGACTTCTGAGTGATGGCATCATCTATATGAAGGTCAGTGATGGAGATCAGGGATCTCTCTGGATGAGGGATAGTTGCTGGAAAATCACTGCAGAGATATCACATTTTATCAGCTTCTAGAAATTAACAGCAGCCCGGGCTTACGGTAGACACAGACGGAAGTAAAATGAATACGCTTTTTTTTTGGGATGTGTCTCTAGAATTATAGATTGCCTGTCTGGGATGCCATTACTCAGAATCCTATCATTCTACGGAGTGACTTTTTGCACGGCCCAGTGTGTGATGCCAAAGGGCATCAACGTGGATTTCCCTATGATCAGTGATCTGAAGGAGCAATGGAAAGGGGAGGCCTCTTCTTATTGTTTTAGTTTTCCTATACCATTGAAGAAGAGGCCTCTTCTTTGATCTCATGGCTCCTACTTTTTGTCTCAGGAAACTTACAGTGTTAAACATTCTAGGAGCTAGTCACATCCAGAGGCGAGGCAAGGGCAGGGAAAAAAATGAATGCATCTATGCCTGCTAGTCAGCTTATTTTACTTCTTTACTCATGTACAGTCAAGAACTCAACTCCAGGATTTGAGTTATAACATGGAGTTACAATTTTGTATTATTCATAGTGTTCTGGGTCTTTCCACATTAACTAGCATAATTAAGTCAATCTCCCACGGACATTCCCATAAGCCAACCCCATTTAGACAAACCCCACAAATGTTCTCATAAGCCTGCCTCACCTAGACAATCCTAAATTGAAGCTATCCTCCCAGACAATTGTAGTATGTGTTAATTGCCGAATAAAACTAGCTACCACAAATGTCTTTGAGTTTAGAATAAGCATTTTATTGATAAGAGTGGGTATCGTTTTATATTTTCTCAAATATTTTAGATATTTGGCTTAACACAACACTAGTAAAGGTTTCACTTAATTTATGACACTATATTTCACAGCACCGGGAAAATTTTTGCTATATCCTCATGGGAAAATGAAAACACTTTCAATCTGACAGACCTCCTCTGAGATTCAGCAACACCACAGTTCTTGACGTATACTTTGGAAACTGCCACCTTAGACAGTCCTGAAGTGACTAGTGACTCAATGCAAGATGAATGCAGATGCAGAATGTCTCTTGCTAAGATTGCTCTTTGCAGTGCACCATTCAAAAAGGAAACAGCACACATCACCTCATGTTAGCATGATTTTATTAAATGTTTCTTGATTATACTTTCAGTAATTTTTATCCTTTGTTTGAGATAAGAGCTTATATATTTCAGTTTGGCCTCAAGCTCACTGTGCAACTGAGGATGACTTTGAACTTCTGTGCTACTCTTTTTTTTTTTTTTGGTTTTTTTCGAGACAGGGTTTCTCTGTAGCTTTGAAGCCTCTCCTGGAACTAGCTCTTGTAGACCAGGCTGGTCTCGAACTCAAAGAGATCCGCCTGCCTCTGCCTCCCAAGTGCTGGGATTAAAGGCGTGCGCCACCGCCGCCTGGCTGACTTTGAACTTCTAATCCTTCTTCTCCTACCTCCCAACTGTGGAGATCATAGGCATGTGCCACCATATTTGTCTCAGGACTTTTATCAATGCATAAATTCACAATGTAGAGTAAATACCCCAAAATGGTTATCATATGCAGCACAAGAAGAGAAATTTCAGGCTTAGAGAAACACAAATAAGAAGATAAGATCAATATTCCAAAAATGCTATATTCAGGATATAGATAGCTGATTTGTTTATTTATAGAACACCAGTTCTAGGAATATAACCTGAACAAATAATTAAGATAGATCCAGTTGTTACCCCCGTGATTATATTATAGTTGTGCAACTTATTTCACAAATAAAGCTTTGGAAAGATCAAATATAAGAAAAACTCAACCAAACAAATATGTCAATTACAAGATTATTTCTGATCAAAATGTTAAAAGAAATCATTAAGGCATACAAACATTTTTGGAGATGTACTCGGTAATTTTTATGTGGTAATTGCATAACTGATGTTTGAAGTTTTGTTGTTATAGTCTCAATTAATAAAACCTGAGAGCCTATGAATAAAAATAATGCATCTAAAATATAATATAAACTGCTTTTTGGAAAAAAGTATGATTTAATTGTTGTCAATTGTCTTATTTGTTTTTATATTACTGATATTATGATATTATGATATATTAAATACCATGACCAAAGCAATGTAAAAAAAGAAAGGATTTAATTTAGTATTTACAGTTCCCGAGGATTAGAGTTCAATTGTATCTTTGTAGGGACCATTGCAGCAGGTAGGCAAGCATGGCACTGGAGCAGTAACTGAGAGCTCATATCTGGTCCACAAGCAGATGAGGCAAAGAGAATTCGTCTCCAGTATCTATCACACCTCCTCCAGCAAAATCATACTTTTTAATCCTTCCCAAACTGTTCCACCAACTAAGACACCATCATTCAATATATGAGCATATAGGGACCATTCTCATTCAAACCACCATATCTGTATTATGAAGCAGTGTTTCCAAACTAAAGTTGCATTCCTTTCTCCTATTCCTGTTTTCAAACTAAACCCCCAGTCGTTATAGAATTATAGTACTTCCTACACAAACTTTCTTCAGATACTTCTCCTATAGCAAGAGCCTAGGCAAACGGAAAGACATAGCACACCTGAAGAAAATTCAATGACTAATGCAGCTGGTAATTTGAAGTAAACTTTTAGATGGACAGTTTCATCTTTTTTTTTCAAGAATAATATGAATTACAGGCTCCTTCTAAAGTTTATAGGTTAAAACTTGAATCTTTAGTACTTCAGGACTTGGCCGATTACATTTGAAGATAAAGTCTATCAAGCAGTAATGAAGTTAAATGAAGCCATTGGTTTAGGTCCTAATGCACTCTGCTAGATGCTTACAAAATAGGGTCAAGCAGGCACCTCTGTAGGGGAGACTGTTTGAAGACACATGGCAAGAGGGCCATAACAAAGCAGGGAGAGGACTCAGAAGAAATTATGTGGACACCTGCATCTATCTGATGCAGGCTTTCAGCCTCCTAGGTGGTAGTAAGGTGTCATGGCAGTCTCTGAAAACTGAAACTGTAAATTTATGATGGAGAGGAAAGAGAAGGAGACAGGAGAGAAGAAAACCTTAGGCTTAGCAGAGAAGAAACAAATAAAGGAGTAGAATGTAGTGTGGTAGAATAAGAAGTGGCGATAAGAAATGGCAGAAAAAGAAATTCATGCCAAGCTGCTTATGATAGTGTGCACCTGTCTAGCAGTCCTCAGGGAGGAGGCTGAGGCAGAAAGCTCGTTGGCATGGACCACGTGACAAAAGCCTAAACCAAACCAAAATGAAGTAAAATTCCTGAGACAATTAAATTATGTGATAAAATTTGTGATGAATTTTAAGGCTATTAGGAGAAATGGTTTATCTCTTTTTGTATAGGTAGATTTTAAATACGATCTCACATATCATTGAATAGAAGTAGAGACATTTTTAAGATTGAGATATACACTAATTCTGATAGGATAGAAAGTGGAAAGTAGCTTTCAATGCATTGGCACAGGAGACCACTTCCTAAATATAACCTCAGTAGCACAGACACTTAGATCAACAATAAATAATTGGGAC
Organism: Arvicola amphibius; assembly: GCF_903992535.2. Taxonomy (NCBI): domain Eukaryota; kingdom Metazoa; phylum Chordata; class Mammalia; order Rodentia; family Cricetidae; genus Arvicola; species Arvicola amphibius. The sequence goes on from NC_052057.2 coordinate 81,930,149, forward strand.
CTCCTGAAACTGAGAAGCTTCTGTAAAGCAAAGAACACAGTCAGTAAGACAAAAAGGCCTACTGAATGGAAAGAGATCTTCATTCAGCCTCACATCAGACAGAAGACTGATCTCCAAAATATGTAAAGACTCAGGAAATTAGACATCAAAATTTCAAATAACCCAATTAAAAATGGACTACAGAACTAAGTAGAGCATTCTCAAAAGAAGAACCTAAAGTGGCTGAAAGACACTTAAGGACATGTTCAACATCCTTAGTCATCAGAGAAATGTGAATCAAAACAACTTTGAAATACCATCTTACACCTGTCAGAACGGCTAAGATCAAAAACACCAACGATAACCTATGCTAGAGAGTATATAAAGTAAGGGGAATGCTCATTCATTTCTGGTGAGAATGCAAATTTGGAAATCAGTATGGCAGTTTCTCAGAAAATTGAGAATCAACCTACCTCAGGATCCAAAATTACCACTCTTGGGCATATACCCAAAAGCTACTCAATCATGCTACAAAGACAATTGTTCAACTATATTCATAGCAGCATTATTTGTAATAGCCAGAACCTGGAAACAACCTAGATGCTCATCACTGAAGAATGGATAAAAAATGTGGCACATTTACACATTAGAGTACTACTCAGCAGTAAAAAACAACGACATTTTGAAAATTGCATGCAAATGGATGGAACTAGAAAACACCATCCTGACTGAGGTAAACCAGATTCCAAAAGATGAATATGGTATGTACTCACTCATAAGTGGATACTAGCTATAAACAAAGGATATTGAGCCTACAGTTCATGATCTTAGAGAAGCTAAGTAACAAGGTGAACCCTAAGAAAAAATTAAACAGATCCACCTGGAGAGTCAAAATAGACAAAATTGCCTGACTATATTGGGAGCATGAAGGTGGGGGGAAAGGGAAGATGGAAGGGGAAGAGGGGAGGAGAAGGGGAGGGGAGAGAACTTGTGGGAATGGAATGTCAAGATGGATGAAGGACAGAGATGAGAACAAGGAAAGAGATATCTTGATTGAGGGAGCCATTATGGGGCTAGCAAGAAACCTGGCTCTAGAGAAATTACCAGGAATCCACAAGGATGACCCCAGCAAAACCCTAAGCAATAGAGGAGAGGGTACCTGAACTGGCCTTGCCCTTTAGTCAGAGTGATGAATATCTTAAATATCACTATAGAACCTTCATTTAGCAACTGATGGAAACAGTTAGGAAAATAACCTAAACAAAGGAGATTAGATTCAGAGTTCTTTTTTGAAAAGATTAAAAGAGTAAGTGTTGTGGGATAATGGTCTTGTATCCTATAAAGATTTGTCACTTGCATTGGTTTAATAAAGCATTGATTGTTCAGTAGCCAGGCAGGAAGTATAAGTAGGGTGACCAGACTAGGAGAATTCTGGGAAGAAGAAAGGCTTAGTCTTTAGCCACCAGACAGACACAGAGGAAGCAAGTTGAGAATGCCTCACTGAGTAAGGTACCAATTCACATGGCTAAATATAGATAAGAATTATGGTTTATTTTAAGTTGTAAGAGCTAGTTAATAAGAAACCTGAGCTAATAAGCAAACCAATTTATAATTAATGCAAACCTCTCTGTGTGTGTGTGTTGGTACTGAATGGCTGTGGGGCCATGTAGTACAGAAGCTTCTGTCTACAGTAGACTAGCTGGCATACAGACTGAATATCAGATAGAGTTACAAGCTGGTTCTTTTAAACATTTTACCATTTATAGCAAGACAGAATAAACATTTGATTTTATGTCTTTTAAAATTTATGTATAAATAATGGATGAGACAGTGAACATATTGTTGGTAATGTCTCATCTGTCTTAGAACTTGAATGATGATTTATAAATTGCTGGGAATTCTAATTGCTTTGGTTAAAGTGGAAACAACTTTCACAAACAATTTGCTTGTCTGAAATATTGAAATGACACAATGTTCTAAATTGTGATAGCCTGCAACACATTACAGTCCAGTGTATTTTGTTTATAAGTAAAGTCTGTAATTTGGCTATGGTTGAACACTGTTCAGAAGTTGGTAAATATAGTCTGTCTTAAATCTTGTTTTTGCCATCATATTTACTTTGACAGGTAAAGATGGAAGGGTGTTGGATAATGTTTGCTGTTAACAAGAGCATAAATTAATTTTAGAGCACACATGGCACTCAATTAATTATAATCCATTTATGAACATTGTTCACTAGAGGTTTTAATCACTGTAATAGATAGGCACATCAGTCTTTACTGTATAGAATGTTTGTCTTTTGAACAAGTGATACATGCTGGGATGAATGGAATAGAGAATCTCTTCTATAGCATGCAATGCCACACTAAGCCTGCAGGGGTTTCATATGACTTCCATTTGTCCTTAAAACCCCTTTAAAAAACAAAATGACACTCTGACCAGGGATGCAGAACCAAAATTCAGCAAGCATTCCCTGTGAATCAGAAGGCCATTCCTTCCAGAGAAGGAGATAGGCTAACTGCAGGTCTTCAATCTCCCTCTTCTCCTCCAGAAGCAATGCCCCAGTCTCATCCTCAGTGCTGCATCAGACCATCTGCTCCAGGCTCCCTTTCTATCCTGCATCCATCTCCAGTGAATGACACAGATCTTCCTTCCTATCCTACCTCCCTCAACATAGTGATTTACCAAAGCCTCCCTTTCCTTCAACTCTAGCTGGCATTCCCTGGAAATCCACAGGTTACTCAAGCCAGAGAAACAGCTAGGCTAACTACAGATCTCCACCACTCCCTCCATCCCTCCAAATCTACTTCTCTAGTCTTGTTCCCAGCTCCACTGTAGAACACTTGTTCTGACCTCTCTTCACTCTCTGATCTCATTCCCAGGGGACTACACAGATACTGGTGGAACACCCTGCTTTTTTCCCTTCTATGGACCTCATCAGTTCCCACAAGCTTATAGCTATTCCTAGGCATCTGTTTCTAACACCCACTACTGGAAGCCATGCTCCAGATGGGTTTGATGACCTGGGATGGCTATGTGAAGTTGGAGCCATGAAGAAACTGTGAACACCTGTTGTTCAAACAACTGGCCCTGGATAGCTTGGGCTGTTTTTATTTTTACAGTTTCAATGGTTTGCATGATAAATTTAACAATCAATTTTTACTTCCTCAGTTTCCAAAAATGATTAACAGTTTTTTCCTTGTTTCTTTCCCTTCTGGCCCCCAGGTTTCCCACCAGTAACCATTACCTATTTGATCTATATATCTCTACTGTTAGACACACAGGTAGTCTTGCAATGTACAAAGGAACTTTTCTAACTAAGCACACCTAAAGGTAGGTAGAACAGTGTGCCCAGTTTACAGCATATGCACATACAGCATCATGCAGTGTGAGAGGTAGTTTTGTCTCTAGTGATTAAGATTTATATCTAGTAGGGTCTGGGTTCTCACCATCAACTCACTAGTCAAAGCTGTTCAATCTATTTTACATTCTGCACTACTCTATCTCCTCTGGAGATATACCACATTTTTCCATTTATACTATAGGCAACTTACTTTTAATAGTTGGCACTGATTATTCCTTGTTCTCACATCTTTCTCTCTTAACTTCTAAGAATATTGGCACAGTTATTAGAAAGGAGGGAACTGTGGGTTTTTACAATTCTGCTTCATTCCCTGTTCCTAGAGTGTGCCCATTAATTCTTGATACCATCTATTTAATAACATTTCTCAAAGACTCTTGTGGTTAAAAAATTGTGCTTTCTGGATCAGTTATGCAAATATGTATTATTAAATTTCATGAACTACTGTGTCTCATTCAAACGAGCACTGTGGCTTGCAAGGCAAAAGTAAAGAGAGCAGATACACATATGCTCCCAGAGTCATGACCAAAATCATGTAGCAAACTGTCCACAGGTTTTTGTCAATGGGCTAGTGTCTCCAGGGCTTAGCCATTGGTGTTAGTTTTGGGCCTAGTTTCCCCCAAAAGTCACATGACTCCTGCCAAACCACAAACACATTTACCAGGAACCCCCAGCTATGAAAATACAAAAAAAGAAAAAAGGAGAAAAAAACTCAACCAATAGAATGAAATGAATAAAAGAGTTCAAGACCCAAAAGTGGAAATAGAATAATAATAATTATAAAACTGGAGTTACAGACAATTGTGAGTTACCAGTTTCAGGAAACCTGGCATTCTCACACAGACATACACACATATAAAACAACAATACACATAAAAATAAATAAATTATTTTTTAAAAACTGAGGTAATTCTGGAAATGAAAACTGTAGGAACTCAACAGGTACCACAGAGGAAAATCTCACCAACAGAATAGCAGTGATGGGAAGGAAAATGCCGGCATTGAAGACACGAGAGAAGAAATGGACACCTCAGTCAAGGAAAACACAAAATCGTAAAGATTCTTAGTACAAAGCATCCAGGATATCTGAGACACTGTGGAAAGACCAAATAAAACTAAGAATAAGAGTAACAGAGGTAAAAGGCAGAGAAAATATTTTCAACAAAATCATTGAAGAAAATGTCCCTACCCTAAAGAAAATAGCTATTAAGGTACAAGAAACCTACTGAACACCAAATACATTGTACCAGAAAAGAGAGTTCTCTTGGTACATAGTAATCAAAACACTAAACAGAAACAAAAGGAATATTAAAATCTGCAAAGAAAAAAAAACAAGTAACATATAAAAGCAGAGCTATTAGAATTACACCTGACTTCTAAATGTAGACTCTAAATGCCAGATATGCTGCAAATTCTAAGAGACCACAGATGCCAGCCCAGTGTACTGTGCATGGTAAAACTTTCTATTAACATAGAAAAAAATATTCCATGGAAAATCAAATTTAAGCAATATCTATCTATAAATATTATTCTATTTATAAATATTGTAATAAATACTCTAGCCCTACAGAATGTGCTAAAAGGAAAACTCCAGCCTAAGGCGATTAATTACACCCTAGAAAACACAGGGGATAAATAATCCCAGAGCAGCAAATCAAAAGAGGGGAAACACACACACACACACACACACACAAACACACGCACCAGAACACCCAAACAAGAAACAAAATCAATAAAACAAACAAAAATCCACCAAAAACAAAATAATAAGAATCAAAAATCATTTGTCATTGATGTCTCTCAAAATCAATGGTCTCAATTCCCCAATAACAAGTCACAGACCAACAGAATGGATGTGAAAAAGGATCTATCTTTCTGCTTCATCCAAAAAAAAACACACCTTAATGTTAAGGATAAATATCATCTCAGGGTAAAGGCTTAGGAAAAGATTTCCCAAGAAAAAAAGACTGAACAAACAAGTTGAGTAGTCATTTTAATATCTGACAAAAAATAGATTTCAAACCAAAACTAATCAATCATAAGAGACAGGGAAGGACAGTATGTATTCACTAAAGGAAAAACCCACCAAGAGAACAAGTTTGTAAAAGAAACACAACTGCAGCTTAAATCACATACTGACACTCACACCTGATCTTACTTAGTCAGTGTTTCTGTTGCTGGGAGGAGACACCATGACCACGGCAACTCTTCCAAGGAAAACATTTGATTGAAGTGATGGCTTACAGTTTCAAAGGTTTAGTCCTTTGTCATCATGGTGCTGAGCATGATAGCTGGGAGTATGGTGATATGGAGGAGGACATGGTGCTGAAGCTGAGAGTCCTACAGGCAGGCAACAGGAAGTGGTCTGAGACACTGGCATGACTTGAGCATGTATGAGACCTCAAAGCCCACCTCCACAGTGACACACTTCTTCCAACAAGGCCACACCTACTCCAAGAAAGCCATGCCTTCTAATAGTGCCACTAGCTCCCTCTTGTGGCCCATTTTACTTCAGACTACCATAAATCCCACTCTCATCAATAGACACAGGTCATTTAGACAAAAACTAAACAGGGAAAAACTTCTAGCATATGACCTGATGATTTATTTTTCATATACATTTAAACATAGTAAAACTTTGGGGGGGGGAAGTTTCTACATAACAAGTCTTTCTCCTAGCTCCTGCTAGCGTCGCGCTGACCTGTATTTCAGTCTTCCCCTCATTGTTTTCCTGCCAGCCTTGATGCTTGCAGGGACCTCAACATATATTCTACTGGGTTTGGGTAAAATGTTATGTAAATATGTTACATTCATTTGGTTTATAACGTCAGTTCGAGAAACATCATTTCTCTGTTTAGAGAGATCTCATACTAATTGAAAGGCTACTATACTATGATATTAAGCCTTTCTCCTAAATGTAGTAATCCAAATCAAACTGAATTAAAAGTTCAAAATCCAGGTTTATGGGTAAAATGCTCCTGGATGATTCTCTGGCATCCAGAGAGGAAATTGAGAGGAGAGACTAGAAAACCGCATGACTGGCTTTTAGGAGGCAGTTTAAATACCACATAGGTGTGGTTTTGAGCACCTATGGGGTTTGGAGAGAGAGAGAGATGGGGGCGTTGAGACAGAACTTTCACCTGAACACTAGTAATTTAATAGCACACTTGAAACCTCTAGAACAAAAAGTAGAGTTTTGATGAAGAATCCAGTAATACAGTGGGAAAAAGACATCATCTTCAACAAATGGTGCTGCTCAAACTAAACAGCTACACGCAGAAAGATTCAAACAAATCCATATTCATCCCCCTGAAAAAGCTCCATTCCAAATTGCCAAAGACCTTGACATAAAATCGGATACACTGAACACGAAAGAAGAGAAAGTGGGAAATAACCCTGAAGTTATTTGCATGAGAAAAGACTTTTTGGAATAGAATATTGCTCACACAGGCTCTAAGAGCAATAATTAAAAAGTGGCACCTCAGGAAACTAAAAGACTTCTATATTGCAAAGAGCAATGTCATTAGGATAAAATGGAAGACTACAGAATGGGATTTTTTTTTGTTTACTAACTCTATATTTGATAGAGGACTCATGTCCAAAATATATAAAGAACTCAAGAAACTAGATAAAAAGAAAAGCAATAACCCATTTAAAAAGTGGTATAGATTTCTAAACACAGAATTCTGAAAAGAGGAAATTCAAATGTTCAACATTGTTAACCATCAAGGAAAGGCAAACCAAAAGTACTTTGAGATTTTGTTTTACACCCATCTGAATAGCTAAGATCAGTAGATGGCTAAGATCCTCTCCATAGCTTATGATCGATAGGATGTGGAGTAAGAGGAACACTCTTCTGTGGGAATCGTTGTAGTGGTTGCTCAGGAAGTTGGGAATTCATCTCCATCAATTTCCTTCTATACCACTCGGTGTTATACCCAAAGGACACTTAATCCTACCATAGACACACTTTCTCAATCATATTCTTTTATAATAGCCAGAAATTGGAAACAATTCAGATGTCCCTCAACAGATGAATTGATTAAAAAATGTGATACATTTGGGATGGCTTGCTTACTGTCTCAGAGGTTCAGCCCATTATCATCATGGCAGAAAGCATGGTGGCATGTAGGCAGACATTGTGCTGGCTCAATCTTGATCACAAGGCAACAGGAAATGGAATAAATGGAATGCGTGTCACACCGAGGGAAGCATGAGCAAAAGCAATCTCAAAGCCTGCACCCAAAGTGACACACTTCCTCCAACAAGGGCATACCCACTCCAACAAAGTCATACCTCTCAATATTGCCACTCCCTATGAGGATAGGGGAGACAATTACATTCAAACTATCACAGACAGGAAGGAAACAAGGCCCTCTAACACAATAGGACTGATGTACTTATGAACTCACTGAGACTGAGACAACATGCACAGGACCTGCATGGGTCTCACCTGTGGGGTCCTAGATCTGAAAAGAAAAGTAGATGCATGTTCCCATCCCTAACCCAGAAGCAATCTCCAATTGATAATCTCCTGCAAATGAAAATTTAGTTTTCTACAAAGAAACTTGGTGAGACAAGCAGCTCTTAAAGGGAGGCTGGGTCCTTAGCAGTGGATGGCCAAGAGAAAACGAAATCAATGGCGTTATTAGAGGTTCTCATAATGTGATGTCAGATCTCTTTAAAAGATTATATATATATATATATATATATATATATATATATATACTTAAAGTGAAAATGCTTTTGGATTTTCATGTTGTTTCTGTTTTTGAGTTGGGATTTGTATAACTGGAGTTAGCTTGTTGGTTACATTTTTTTTCTTATTTTCTCAAGTCGCTTTTCTTTTTGCAGCAGAGGTGAAATTCTGTTCACTGCTTAGGAAGAAATAATGGAAGTATGCATAAGACATTTGAAAACTGTTGTTGAAGTGATTAAATCTATCAAAAGTTTTTTATACCAGAAAGAATAAATTTTAGTTATCTAAGATTTGAAGCAATAAACACCAACCAAATGAACTATTGTGAATTTCTTCAAGTTTGTTACATTATCAAAATGATTGCTGAAAAATTAAATATGATAGGAAGATAAACCTGTGAGAAACATTTACAATGCAACAAAAATCTTACTAAATTAAATTCTTCATTAGCACACTCTGACAAGAACTTCCTAAGCCTTTCTTTCCTTTATTTTAGCAATGGATTGTGGAGAACATGCAGTTTCCTCTGAACATGAAAAGGTTTTGATATATAATATTCTTGCCTGACTGGTCTAGAACTGCTGCAGGCCATCAGTCATAATTCTCCATCCTGAGGTAGAGGACAGAAGAAAAGAAAACAATTTATGCACTAAATGTTTTGTGCCTTGGTCTAATATTTAACACAATGTCTGAACAAAATGACAAAAAAAATTAAGAATGATGTTTGATGGTGGTGGCTCACACCTTTAATCCCAACACTGAGGAGGCAGAGGCAGGCAAATTTCTGTGACTTTGAAGTCAGCCTGGACTATGGAGTGAGTTCCAGCACAGCCAGGGCATCACAAAGAAACCCTGTCTTGATAAACAAAACAAACAAAAATAGAAGAATTGGTGTTTATTCATGCCATATCCTCCACCATTGCATTATCCTACATGGCTAATGTGTTCCATCTGAGAAGCATAATTGGACGATTCTATCCAATCACTATTGTAGATGACAATTTTGCCATTGATAGAGATTTTAGTGTTTAAAACGGGAAACAGAAGGTTATGCTATTTTCCCAAAACTGTGTGCAAAATGTCTTCAGTTGAATACAGTGTAGGGAAAGCACGGCTCGCCTCTGATCTGACTTGTGATAGGTCTCTAGAATACACTCAGTAAATGGCTAGCAAGTCAATAGCAAATAATCTGAATGTGCAAACCTTGGTACTGGTGCCTAAATCTCCAAAACAGTTGTCATGATCTTAAAGGTTGTTAAAAGAAACTTATGAACATAACATGTCAATGAGAACTATAGGTGAAACACCGATGAATGCTGAATCCTCGTGCTGCAGGTATGTGTTTCCTGTTCAGCTTTTTCAGTTCTCTACTGTTTAACCATGTTTCCCATTTAAATTCCCTACATGCTAACTTGATCTATGCAATTGAAATAAAATTTCTATATATGTGTATAATTTATATTTGTATATATAGTATATCTATTTTTAGTTGCATATATAGTGTATCTCTCTATATATAGTGATTGTTGAAAAATAATTCTTCTTTCTTTTACTGTACATAGAAAAGTAAGGATCATAGTCAACAAACTTCAAAGTTTAAATAGATGTCTCCAAAACAACTCAGGCATATGTGAAAATATAGGTGGCCAAAAATGTGCATTATATATACTTTAAGTGTTTTAAATTTTATCACCGCAGTTATGGGAATCCCTTACTGTGTGTTAGTTCTTCTAATCATTTCTTGATCTGGCAGGTAGTATGGCAGCCTCAACAAGAGCCCTATCATGCTTCTGTCCAGATGAGCTGCTGAGCCTCAACCCCTGCTGGGAAGAAAATTAAATATGGACGAATAAGCTTTTTGATTTCACTCCCAGCAGGTTCTACAAACAAACAAACAAACAAACAAACAAACAAACAAAACAAAACAAAACCTTTGTTTCAGGATGTACTGAAAAAAGAAAATAAGAAAAAAAAACCCTAAGAATCCAAAGCAATAAGAGGTAACATAAATTGAAATTTATATTAGCAACTTAAAAAGGTCTTTGAAATTTATAAAGATCAGAATGTACACAGAAAGGATTTCCAAAAATGATTTGGTGAGGGAGCATGGGAAGTGTCCAGAATCAATTAAATAGCAGTTGACTCGATTCCCAGCTCTTGGCATCTCCTGCAGGTCTGGGCTCTAGGGTCTCCTGTTAGTTTAGCACCCTGGGGGGATTTATGATGAGCATTAGGGAACATGCTACCTTACCTAGTTTAGTTTTTTAAATTTAATTTTAGTGCTGGGAATTGCAAAGATTGCCAATAGTTTCTTTTGGGGCATTTTATCATTGTGGTATTGGTTTGGAAGACTGTGAGAATTAGACATATTTCTGGCCTTTAAAAACTGTTCAAATTTTCCTCCAGAAGAAATCATTCTCATCATTTTCTGGCCTCAACTGCAGGAAGTTTGAGGATTTGACCACTCTCAAAGCTCTGTGTTTGTTGAGCCCTCCTGGCATGAAGCTTCAATATTCATCCAGCCCTTGGTTCTTTTCTGCCTTCAAAGGGAACACACTGTATGTAGGATTGCCAAAAGTTGGTTGAAACATTATTACTAAAAAAAAAAAAAATAGAGGATTATGATTTTTTTTACAAATAGGGCAAAGGCTACTAGTTTTTTAAAGAAAAATGATAAAATGCTAATGAACCCAATTAAAAAATGGGGCACTGAACTGAACAGAGAATTCTCAACAGAAGAAGTTCGAATTGCCAAAAGACACTTAAGGGCATGCTCAACCTCCTTAGCAATCAGGGAAATGCAAATCAAAACAACGTTAAGATACCATCTTACACCTGTCAGAATGGCCAAAATCAAAAACACCAATGATAGCCTTTGCTGGAGAGGATGTGGAGTAAGGGGTACACTCATCCATTGCTGGTGGGAATGCAAATTTGTGCAACCACTTTGGAAAGCAGTGTGGAGGTTTCTCAGGAAATTTGGGATCCACCTACCCCAGGACCCAGCAATCCCACTCTTGGGAATTTACCCAAGAGATGCCCAATCATATTACAAAAGCATCTGTTCAACTATGTTTATAGCAGCATTATTTGTAATAGCCAGAACCTGGAAACAACCTAGATGCCCTTCAGTGGAAGAATGGTTGAAGAAAGTGTGGAATATATACATGCTAGAATACTACTCAGCGGTAAAAAACAATAACATCTTGAATTTTGCATGCAAATGGAGGGAAATAGAAAACACCATCCTGAGTGAGGTAACCCAGGCCTAAAAAGATGAACATGGGATGTACTCACTCATAATTGGGTTCTAGCCATAAATAAAGGACATCGAGCCTATAATTCGTAAAAATCCTAGAGAAGCTATATAAGAAGGTGAACCCAAAGAAAAACATATAGTTATCCTCCTGGATACTGGAAGTAGACAAGATTGCCGGACAAAAAATGGGAACATAGGGGTGGGGGGGGGATGGGGGGAGGGGGGATGGGGCGAGAAAAGTGTGAAGTGGAGGATGGGAAGAGCTTGGGGGAATAGGATGGTTGGGATATAGGAAGGGTGGATATGGGAACAAGGAATTATATATCTTAATTAAGGGAGCCATTCTAAGGTTGGCAGAGGCTTGACTCTAGAGGGGTTCCCAGGTGTCCAGGAAGACGCCCCCAGCTAGATCCTTGGGCAGCTGAGGAGAGGGTGCCAGAAATGTCCAGATCCTATTGCCATACTCATGAATATCTTGCATATCACCATAGAACCTTCACCTGGCATTGGATGGAGAAAATGACAGAGCCCCACATAGGAGCACCGGACTGAGCTCCCAAAGTTCTGATGAGGAGCGGATGGAGAGAGATAATGAGAAAGAAAGTCAGAACCATGAGGGATGCGCTCACCCACTGAGACGGCAGGACAGAACTAATGGGAGACCACCAAGTCCACTTGGAATGGGACTGATGGAACATGCGACCAAATCGGACTCTCTGAGGGTGGCTGATGGTGGAGGCTGACCGAGGAGCCAAGGACAATGGCGATGGGCTTGGTCTCTACGACATGGACGGGCTCTGTGTGAGCCTTGTCAGTTTGGTTGCTCACCTTCCTGGACCTGGGGGGAGTTGGGAGGACCTTGGACTCAACATAGTGTAGAGAACCCTGATGGCTGTTTGGCCTCAAGAAGGAGGGAGTGGGGGTGGGGGTGGAGGGGAGGGGAGGGAAGGGGGAGGAGGAGGGGAGGAGATGGCAATTTTTAATAAAAAATAAATAAACTGGAAAAAAAAGTAGAGAGTAAAGAAAACATTGAATTTCCTAGCGCTAAACTGTATTATAAATCCTGCGATTTACAGCAGAGTCCCTCAGTTACCCCTCCAGATGTTACTTATGTGTTTTCTATGACATTTCTGTGTTTCTGATTATCTACTAGTCCAGCATAGAACAGGTCCCTATACTTAGTCTTGGCTTCCAATGCCTAGCATATGCCTACTGTATAATAGCAGTCCAGGATTATTTGCAGAAAGAATGGGTGGAAATTAATTGAGTCTAATCAAGAAATCTTGATCAAGTCTATGAACTAAATGTGTTCCCTTTCACTAGCTGTTCGGGGAACCGCCCAGGGATCTTGGGCGGGCCCCTCGGGAACCGCCCGGGGATTTTGCAGCATTTTAAAATCATAAATCATAAAACCCCTGAAATTCAAAACACCCCATTTATGATGTTAACAGTGTTGCCTTTAAGAGACATCTCAAGTGGATGTACTCTATTCTATTTTGAAATTTGTCAGTTCTATCTTTAATGATCTATATTATGGAAGTTTTAATTGTTAACATTGGAAATTACAGAGATCAAAAGCAAAATTAAGCACGAAGACGTAGTTGACAAAAAATAAACAACAGAAAATGCATATCATCAACAGCATAAACCGAGACAAATTTAAAATAATGACCTTTAAGCAGAAGATTGATTGGTATCGTTTTTATGGGTTCCTAAACCAGATTCATTAAAAAATATGTTTAAAATACATCGTTAGAAAATATATTAAATTATTATGTACTATATATAAATATTGTCCCAACAAAGGAACTTTTGGTTTTGAGAGACATGGTCTCCCTAAGGAGTCTAGGATGAACTCAGAGCACAGCTTAGATTATCATTGAATTCAAAATCCTCTCAACTTAACATTCTCAGTCCAGAGATCATAGTTCTGTACTCATGGCAGCTTCATTCAGGAGACTTTGCATCAATGTAAAAATCCACTTTCTGGCTTAATTCAGCACAAGAGCTGGCACTGCAGTGCTCCAGGGACCAATTCCTGTGACTGTAGTAGTCCCTGGGGATCATAAATTCCTTTTGCTTCTTCTCAAGGAAGTTAATCATATAAAGGCAGCTGAAACAGCAAAAACCTGTTTCTTTAGAACTCAGTTTATAGGAGACTGGACATACATCAGAATACTCAGTTGTATGTGTTATATTCAAGACTGACCAGAGGATAATTCATTCAGTTTGAATGAAAGCACTAAGTAGAAAATACACTGGTTATAAGTGTAGGCCATGAAGTCATAAATAAGTTCTTAAATACTGGAATTGCCACTTACAAGCTATGTGACCTCAGTGACTAATTATCCTTTAGGGCCTTGAATTATCTGAACAGGGGGGCTAGTGATACCGCCCATTCTGTTGTGCGGTAAGACTCAAATGGGTTTGAGTAAAGTGCACAGGAAGGAATTAGAAAATAGCAAGTGCTCCATACAATGCGTGTTTGGTACCCAACCATTTCTCCTAAGTCTACACATGGCTTTGCTGATTGGCTGTGAGGAGGAAGAGCAACAAACAATCATATCATCATCAGTTCTATTGTTATGCCCAAATCCATGAAGTCCCCGCAAAAGCCAACAAGGAGACCATGTCCCATATGTAAAAGCAAAGAGCCTTTATTTTATGCAAGTTTGCAAACTTGGTCTCTACGAGTTTGCATGTCCAACGTATTGGAATAAAAGAAAAGCTCCAAGCTCAGTTAGAATTGGGTTTTTATAGTAGTAAAGGTGAGGGGTGAGGGGCTTTTGAGTTTCAGGACCCCTGATTGGCTGATATCTGTCTAGGGGTGTCCTGGTGAGTGTGTGCTGGCAGGTGATCCTATCTACAGCAGTTGGAATATTAGGCATTTCCTTTGAATGATATCAGCTTGTGGTTCTTCCTGCTACCAAGACTCGGGCCTGCATTTAAATTTATCGATGGCCAGAGTCCTACTTTGGCAGGTGATAATGTTTGGAAGTAAAGAACTTCCTTTGGGTGACCTGCCCATACTTAGCTTATCGTGGGTGGCTCCCACACTATCAGGACCTAGACTGTGTTCCCTCCACGTTCTCATCCTTAAGAGTTTTCTGTCCCAAGGTCAGTTTCCTGGGAAGTTGTTTTTTGCTGATAGTCCTCTGTTTAGGAGCAGTTTAACGAGTTCCCTGGAGATGGAAACATCTTTTGCGACAGACTGGGGCAGTCTTTCCACATTTTTTTAAGGGGCACCACTGTAGTTCTCGCCTTTGTCACAAAGCACTCCGGCAGCTTGCTCTTGCTACCCAGACATCCCGGCTGGAGTCAGGCCCAGCTACTTGAGAACTCTCTACTTTTCAGGAGTGTCTCTACTGAAGAACTGCTTTGCTCTTTTGCTCAGAGAATCCTGTGAACTCTCACTTAAGGAATTCTCCTAACCCCTTTCTCCAAAAGCACTGCTCACAAAATAATACTCTGAATAGCTGTTTAACTGCGGCTCAGCTTCATCAGTTTGAAAGTGTGTACAGTCTTCTTATTTTTGGCATGCTAGTGATGCTGTAACTATGAAATCTTAACAGTATGGCTTCACTACAGGGCCTCCATAATGTCCATATCAGCTGATGTGATAACGTGAATGGGACGAGACCAGCTGGTAGAGCAAAGGTTCTATTTCAAAGGGAGAAAATCAATCAATACTCTTCCTACCTAACTGTGAACTCCCTTGCTTTAGGGTTACTATTGCTGTGATGAAACCACCATAACCAAAGCATCTCGGGGAGGAAAGAGTTTATTCAGCTTATTCTTCCACACACATCATCATCAAAGGAAGTCAGGACAGGAACTTAAGCAGGCCAGGAACCTGGGGGCAGAAGCTGATGCAGAGGAAAGTGACCTACAGACTTACCTACAGCTGGAGCGAATGGAGGCATTGTTTAAATTAAGGCTGCCTTCTCACTGATGACTTTAGCTTGGGTCAAGTTAATATAAAACTAACTAGCAGACCTGTGAACCATGAACTGGCTAATGTGACAAGATATTGTCAATGGTACAGTAGCCATGGTTATATGATGGAGGTAACCAATATCTGCCCAACTGAGCTCCAAGCCAGCTCAATAGTCGGAATTTGTGCCTTGGACTGTAACCATAGCCAATTACCTGTGACTGGGGAGAGACCATAAACCCAGAGAACTCACTTCTGCTATTTTCCTAAGTCAATCTTGTTTCTAACTGAACCTTAAAAAATATCTACAATTTCTCTTTTAGGCAAAGCCATTTTGGAGTGTGTGATGTCCTTCACCTTGATTCTTCACACAACATCGTTTCCACAGTCTAGTGGTCTCTGGCTATCTGCTCACATTGGAGGGGCAGGCAGTAAAAGATGACTGCTGGAAGCTATTTTTTCATGGAAGCTGCACTGTCATTTGGCAGCTTCTCCAAAGTGTAGCCAGCTGCGCAGTTGCACTGTGAAACTCTAGTAGAAAGGCACTCATTAGGTCCATCCTTTCCTTTATGAAAACATTCCTCAGCTTATCTACCTATCTATCTATCAATCTATCTATCAATCTATCTATCTATCTATCTATCTATCTATCTATCTATCTATCTATCTATCTAATCCCCTTTCTTCTTTCTTTTCTTTCCTTCTTTCTTTCTTCCTTCCTTCCTTCCTTTCTTTTTTCTATCTATCTATATGTTTATTTGTTTACTTTATTTATTTAATTTATCTTCCCTCATTTTCTTTTTTATTTAATTTTGTTATTTTATGATAGCACACACACACACACACTGCATTCTGATGCCTCTTTTGTATACAACTTTTCTCATCTCCCTCTCCCTGTTGACCTTCTCCACACATCTCTACCAGTCTCCTTCTCAGACTCGTGACTTTTAGTTTTGTTTTGTGACCAATTTAATTTAGCCAGGGTCATCCTTGGATTGGAACTATCCATCAGCGCCTGATGTGGTTACACACTGAGGGTAATGACTTCCTCTTCCCTAAATCCATTCTTAGCTCATAGTTCATCCATGAGAGATAGGGACTCCTGAGCCCCTACTCCAACTTAACTGCTAATGATTCATTATTATGCATACTCAGTGTATACATCTATATCTGTTATGAACTTATGATTGCAATGGCTGTGGCAATGGCCCAGGATTCACATTTTTCAGTGTTTCTCCTGATATTCTGACTCTTATAGTCTTTATAACTCCTTTTCTGCAATGAAAGAGCTTTAAAGAAAATTGTATAAATGACTTGCACAGGAATTAACACGCATTCATCACTTACTGTTAGCATTTTTTTCAACCCATGAATCTCTGCATTCACACCATTCACTGGAAAGAGGCTTCTCTGATTATAGGTGTAATTAATGTTTTTCTATAGGTATAATTCTTATTATTTAGAAGGCAGTTTGATGCTTTGTCAATTTAGCTAAACAGCAGCATTCAGATTTCCATTAGGAGCTATTTCTTCCCAGCATGGATATTTGACCAGGCGTCTAGTGCCAGGCAGGTATCACTTCCTGCAGAGCTGCAATTCAACAGAATCAGAGAACATTTGGTTGCTTCCATAATCATAGTGTCACTACTACAAAGAGGTTGGTTTTGCTTGGCAAGTTGATCTTATTGATTGTGGGTTTCACATTGGTTAAGAAAACACTACATTTTCCCCACCCCAGGAGTCTTCATGTCACACCTTCTGGAACTCAGAAAAATAATCAGGAAAAAAGAAGCTTCTAGTTCCATTCCAGCTTGATTTCTATTTATTGTTCATTCATATGTATGTGATGCTTTCATCAATAAAATCTTTTTTTTTGAAAACAGAAAATATTTATTTTGTTATTTTGAACTGTGTGTATATGTGTGTGTGTGTGTGTATATATACTATGTATGCTGTGCATGTGTATGCTGGCCTCTTAAAGGTCAGAGGTATCATATCACCTAGAGCTGGAGTTAAAGGTAGTTGTGAACTACTCCCATTGGGTTCTGGAGACTAAACTTTGGTTCTTTCGAAGTAAGTGCTTTTAACTTTTGAGTCAGCCCTTTAGCCCATCAGTAAATTGCTTCATAAATCGATTTCTGGTGGGGCCACCGAAAGGAATGACAAGAGTCTGTATTGTATTAGGTACTTCTGGGATGTGTTGACATATTATAAGGTAATATCACACCCCTGGGACTTGGATTTTTGTTTACTAACCCATGACTTCTGGAAGCAGTCAAACTCTTATTATTAATATTGTTATTATTTACTATCATGTTTCTTAATTTTATTACAACATATAGGAAACAATTGAAGAAACAGCCACCTATATATCTGAAAGAGATTAATATCTAAAATAAATAACTTAAAAACAAAACACCAAGAGAACAAATAATCTAATATAAATGAGATACACACCTGGACAGAAAATTCTCAAAAGAGAAAATACAAATGCCTAATAAACACTTAAAAATATCTATCATCAATAGTTAACAGAAAATGCAAATTAAGTTACTTAGATAATCTACCTCACCCCCGCCTGAATGACTGCTCTAGATGGAAGTTTCTGTCCTACCCAGTCCCAAAGAAACACACAGAGATTTATATTAATTATAAACTATTTGGCCTATAAGCTCAGGCTTACTATTAACTTAGCTCTTACAACTTAACCCATAATTCTTGTCTATCCTTATCCACATGACTTGGTACCTTTTCTCAGTAAGGCATTCTCATCATTCTTCCTCTGTGTCTGGTTGGTGACTGTGTCTCTGCATTTCTTCTTCCCAGAATTCTCCTAGTCAGGTTGCCCCACCTACCCTTCCTGCCTGACTTACTGGCCAGTAAGCATTTTCTTAACCCAATACAAGTGACAAATCTTTACAGTATACAAGCACATTGTCCCACAACAGACTGTCATGAAGAAATCAAAGGACAACAAATACAGGGAAGGAGAAATCCCTTTTCACCACCGATGGTAGTGCAGACTGGTGCAGCTACTGTGCAAATCTTTGTAAAATTCTCCTAAAAGATAGAGATGAAGCTGTTCTATGAATTACTATGTTCCTTCTGGGTTTATTCTCAGAGAATTCTACATTCTTCTATATAGATACCTGCCCATCTATGTTGGTTGTCTTGCTATTGTCAGTAACTGGAAACAGAAACAGGCTAGATGTCTATCAACTGACGAATGGACCAGAAAGATATATAATGAAATTTCATCAGCTGTTGTGGTGAGCCCACAAGTATTATATAGTAAATGTGCAGCTAGCAGATCTATTGGACTTTTCACGGGAAGTGTATACGTCACTCCATTTGGAGTAACCAGTTTTTGCAGAGCTACAGGGACACCTATCCTTTGGATAAGTCACTGTCAAGTCTGGAAAAATCTTGTGAAAGCATATAGCATTTCTCCCTACTATAGTATCTCAGCAGTGCATAAACCTGACTTTTCCTGTAGGGCAACTGGATACCTCCCACCACACCAAGAAGCAATGTTGTAAAAAGGATTCACTCAGTCAAGTCCTTGTTCTCATAGCCAAAATTTATATAAAATAGTCCCCCCACAAACTTTCTTTATTGACAGTAGTCACTGACAAGAAGGGAGCTCCCAAACAGGAGGTGATGTGTCTGCTCTACAGCAGACTCAGGAAAGTGTAATCTACTGGCCTTTTGCTCTAAACAAATTACTAATACTCTGTATTTACCTTTCACCTTAGTTTCAACTCAGATAAGATTATAGCTCAGGAAATTAACTGTTTATACAGCAAAAAGGCCTGAGTTGCTAAAACTAGCTTCAGAGAGAAAAATTCTCACCTGGGTACCCTGCTGAAGTCAAAAAGCAAAGTACCCAGAGGAGATTCCTTTAAACTCAACCAGCTGAAAGCTAATGCAAATCAAGCCCCTAAGTTAGTGTAGCTACCTCTGTGTTCCTAGCCACAGGGGAACTTCACAGGCACAAACCCTCTGAGACACAGAGTCCCTCCTTGCCAGATTCACCAGTTTTTGTGACTCTGTAAAACTGCATGACTGATACTATTGTTACAGCCTATGGGGTGGCTAACTTGTCTGTGTGTCTATATAAAATGAAAGCTTTGTGGAGATCGCCCCTTATGCTGCTTCTCCTTCTCACTGCTTCTTCCTTACAAGGAATTAAGAACATGTAGTAGTAACGCATGTGAGTTGATTTATTTTGTTTTACCCTCAGATCCAACTAGCCAGGTTTTTGCCAGCCATAGTGAATCTTTCTGGAGCCTGGGAGGTTTAATTTGCCTAACTCTAAAATAAACCTTGATAAAGCTACTATGCAAGTCATTGTAGAATTCTCTGAAAGGCAGAGATGGAACAGCTCTATGAATTACTATGCTCCTTCTGGGTTTACTCTCAAGGGATTCTACATTCTTCTATACAGATACCTGTTCATCTATGTTGATTATTTTTCTATTGTCAGTGATCAGGAAATGGAAACAGCCTAGATGGCTATCAACTGATGCATAAACCAGGAAGATATAGTACAGATACATAAAGAAATTTCTTCAGAGCCAGGCGGTGGTGGCGCACGCATTTAATTCCAGCACTCAGGAGACAGAGGCAGGCGGATCTCTGAGTTCGAGGCCAGCCTGGTCTACAAGAGCTAGTTCCAGGACAGGCTCTAGAAACTACAGGGAAACCCTGTCTTGAAAAAAACCAAAAAAAAAAAAAAGGAATTTCTTCAGCTGTAAAGAAAAATGAAATTACAAAATTTACATGTAAATGGATAAATGGATGGAACTGGACATAGATATTGTGTGAGGTAACCCAGGGTTAGAAAACAAATGCCACATATGCTCTTTCCTGTGTGGATACTAGCTTTGGACCTACAGCTTCGTGCATTGGACTTGGAGTTCCTGTAGAAGCCAGTGAGTTGGGAAAAGTTTGGGAGGGGGAATGTTTTAAGGGAGGGAACCTGATAGAACACACATGACATACATAGTGTGAAATCAGAAAGGGTGAGCATGGGGAATGGAAGGAGAAAAAAATAGGCCGTGTTAACCAAAATGAAAGGGGTATGCAAATATGGAATCCAGCTTCGGAGGTGTAGTCAGTAGAGTCTTGACTGACTCAAGAAAGATGATGCGCCAGGTGGTGGAGCACACCTTTAATCCCAGCACTTGGGAGGCAGAGGCAGGCGAATCTTTGTGAGTTTGAGACCAGCCTGGTCTACAAGAGCTAGTTCCAGGACAGGCTCCAAAACTACAGAGAAACCTTGTCTCAAAAAACAAAAAACAAAAAGAAAAAACCAAAAAAAAAGAAAGAAAGAAAAGAAAAGAGAGAAAGAGAAAGAAAGAAAGAAAGAAAGAAAGAAAGAAAAGAAAGAAAGAAGAGAGAGAAGTGGACGATGCTAAGGTTTCACCACTGATGTGTACGTTTACTGTGGTTTTTTTTGAACTCTTTGTCCTTCTCTCACTCGCTCCACACCTGCTCTGTCTCCCCTTGGCCCTTCCTGTATCAGCCCCTTTGTGCTGGGTCTCAGCTATGTCTCACCGCATCCTTTCAGTGACTGCTTTTCTTAGATCAAGTATTGCATGTTGTGAGCTCTTCTGGACTCAGCTCCCTCAGATACTACTGATTTTACTTACCTTCTATTTACGTTCAGTGAATCTAAGTATAGGTGAGTGGCAAGAAGGTTAGCCTTTTTACTTAGTCTTTCATCCAGACTCCCTGGGAACAGCTTTATATATTGATAACAAAGTTACTAAATCCTGCTCCCAATTCCCAAGCCTTTCTGTAAAGCTGCAAGCTTTGTTTTCCAGATAGGCATATTTTTCTCATTTTCAAGCATCTGTGTTATATTTTATGTATTTATAAGATTTACACGTTTTAATTTTCTTGCAGTGCTCCCCCTTTTCTGCTGTGCATTTCTAAAAAAATAAAAAAATTCTTTTCAATATCTTCTGTGAAATTTCAGACGTACCCTATTCATTCTTTAATATATCATAAATACTACCTTCTCGTGTTTGAATGCACTATCACTGTGAATGATAGCTTTTGGTTACTTTATGAAATTCCTTGGCTTTCCTAAAAGATTGTATAGCATTTCATTGATACAAACTATGGAATCAGATCTAGAAGTAGCATTTAGGTTAAAATGACAAGGATTAGTAAAGTAGCTTGTACAGACAGTGATCTAACTGAATGGACAGCATATGTGATCTCTGCATGGGTCCCTTCCCTTACTCAAGGATTCAACGTGTAAATTTAGTTAAAGGAGCAAATAGGAAAGTAGACAAAAGTGGAAGAAATAGACTGACAGATTTGCAGACTAAGAATTCTGCAATTCTATGAATAATGAGAGTCCATGCAAAGATTTCAAGGCGAATAGCATGATTGAATAAAATTGTGGTTTTAATAAAGTAACTCCAAATGCCATTAAGAGACTGTGGTTGAACAGAGCAAAATTATAAGCCAAAGAATAGTTAAAAGTTCTTGGAAATTAGTTAGAGATGCTTTCCATACCTTAGACTGATTATTTGAAAGAAAGTAAGAAAGAAAAATGCTGAGAAATCAAATACCAGTCCCAGTAACTTCAGAAAATTAGACCAACCCCTAACAGGCATGTGCACAAATGGTTTGAAGGCAATGCCAAATGGCCAGCTGCAGGCAGAGCTTTGAAGGGAGTTAATCATTGTAAATGACTCATACTACCTGGGTTATACTCACATTCATAAGAATTTTTTAAAGATATAATTTATTCTCCTACCAGATAACCTAAAATATCTACATTACACATAAAACCAACATTATAATGGCTTGAAGGATCATAATGTAGAGTTCAAATATAGAAAGTAATTGGAAATTAAAGATACATTTTGAAAAGACATCTCTAGAAATGTAGTCCCTCTCAGAGATTCTCATCCTTCCTCAGGGAACTCTGCAGTCACAGGAGAGAAAACAAGAAGCCTACTAGAAAGCCACTACTAAAAACAGAGATAACAGAATTTAGACTTTTCTTATGGCAAGAAAGACAGAGTTTAGGATGTGAATCTTTCAAATTAAACCTTCACAGGCTTCCCACCCACACTCCAATGTACTGCTCAGGCTCTCTGTGATAAGCCAGGAAGTTAGCTCATTTTCAGAAGAAAATGAGTTCCCGATGAAAAGAATAGACTCATATTTCTAAAACAAAAAAATATTATTTTGAGAAAGTACAGTCTATAGTCAAGAAAGAAAGGCAGAGAACTCATTTGTGAAATCAGCATCTGAGAAACTTAAGCTTTCTTTTGTAAATATAATGAAGAACCTATGGGAAACTCTGCTTATAAGAAGCTAATATCCAGGGAATCTCAGGTGGGAAATAAAATTTAAAATAACCAAGTGCCTATATGTAATTTCATCACTTTGGAGGAGAAATGAGAATTATGAGTTTAAGTCTCCACAGAGCTGCATAACAAGTGTCAGACAGGAACATGTGAAGAAGCCATCTCAAAAGTCAACCATGGAAAAACCTTGAAATTCTGTAATTGAAAAGTATATTTCTAAAATGAAAAAGTTCACTAATGGTCTTCTCGGTAAATTGAATGTCACAGAAGAGAATCAATAAACTAGAAGGAAGATCAATGATGATGACCCAAACTGAGTAGAAGATAGTGTGACTGCAGGAATATTTGCATAGCTCAGTGACTTATGAGATAATACCAAACAATGCAATACTTGCATGATTTGAACATCAGAAGAAAAGGAGCACAGAATGAGCATGTCAAATTGTCAAAGATAGTCTGGTTGAAGTTAAATGAGAAAAAATTATCAACATCTAGATCTATTCTCAGACAGAGTACACTAGATAGCATGAGTGTACAAAGAGCCACACCTTAGGAATATCTTAATGAAATCATTGAGAAGATAAGATTAGATTAAGAATTTGAAAGTCATTAGAGTAGAAAAGAACATTACATATGTATCAGAAGTACGAATGGCAAATATGATGTCACTTTTTGTCAGCTTAACAAAAACCTGGATCTATGTGGGATGAAGAAATATCAATCCAGGAACTGCTCCTAACCGATTGGTCTGATAACATGCCTTTGGGACATTTTATTAACTTATAAGTAATGTAGGCAGTCTCATTTTATTTTTTTTTTGTCCCATTGCTATGTAGGTCTGCCTGCTATATATAAAAATGGAAGCAGAGTAAGCCAGGGGAAGCAAGAGACTGAATATCATTTCTCTGTGGTCTCTGATTCCGCTTTTGCCTCCAGGTTCCTGCCTTTGAGTTTATTCCACGACTTCCCTCTATGATGGACTACAGCATGTAAGCTAAAGAAAACCATTTCCTTCCCCAAGTTGCTTTAGGTTAGGGTTCACCAGATGTGTTTTGCTTATCACACATAGTTGATATAAACCTGAAGCCAAAATGAGATATAGGTTCAAATTCCTTTATGGGAAAATTATTAGTTTATTTTGTTAATAAGCAAATTGTGTTTTTGTAGCACTAGTCTATTTCTGTGAAGAAAGAGTTGCTTATAAAATTGAGCCAGTGACAGACTTTAACAGTGTATGCTTTCTCTCAGAGTGTCTTTTGTTGTAAGGAGGATGCTAGTTAGTTACTGATTACTCAGCCCTGAAATAATCACACAGAAATTATATTATTTAAAACACTGCTTCTCCCATTAGCTCTCATTTAATGACTAACTCTTACATCTTAATTTAATCCATTTTCATTAATCTGTGTATTGTTACGTGGGCAGTGGTTTACCAGGTAAAATTGCAGTCTGTCTCTGGTGGTGGCTCCATGGCTTCTCCTTATCTCTGAGTTTCTTTCTTCCAACATTCAGTTTAGTTTTTCCCTCCTTGCTAAGTTCTGCACTGCTATAGGTCCAAAACAGTTTCTTTATTCATTAATGGTGATCACAGCATATAGAGGGGACTCCCACAACAGACTTTTGTAACTGACTGTGTAATAGGCTATATGGCTACTAAAAGATCATAAGTATGAACAGAGAAACTTTTTTAAATGAAAATTCTCAAAGTCCCAAATCATGACATTTTCAACAGCTACACAACTATTCTAATATAAACTTTGACTTACCTGCTTTCCAAAAATAGACCAGAGTAGATGCACTTACATCTTTACTAACATGAAACACTTCTTTATGCTGAAAAAAAATGAAACTTTAGAAAAAATGGGTAGATTTGGAAAATATAATAAATGAGGTAACCCTAAACTCAGAAAGAAAAAAATCCCTCATATCCTTCCATATATGAATTCTACCTTTAATGTATGTGTGCAGATAAATAGATGAAAGTTTTGGTAAATTCTGAAAACCCAGAAAGAAGACCAAGTGAGTACAAAAAGGTGCTGTGGCAGAGAGTGAAGAGCAGATGACACAGGATATGAGAGTAAATGAGGATTGCCAGGAGGAGGGATGAAAGCCAGGATGGAGGTGGGAATATGGGGCAAGCAGATTCTACAAAAAAATAAAAAAACTCTGAAAATGCTACTGATGATACTGAATTCTTTATATGCTAATTTCCAAAGAATCAGTTCTGTATTTTCCTCATTTTGAATGCACTTTACCTCCCTTTTTTCTACCAACTCAAGCCCTACTACTGATTAGTGATTACAGGTTCACAGAAAGTTGAATATTCTCTATGAGACACTACTAATTGGAACATCTCACATTGATTTGTACTTTCTAGAGACTCATCGCTGTCTTTGCCAACCAATTAATATTTATCATATTCTTTATATCTTTAATAAACTACATGAATATTTATACATCTTCCACATATATTAAGCCTCAGTCAGGGTACAGATAGCTTTTAATATGTTTTTTCTCTTTAATGACCCTACTCCAGTGGCCTTAACAAGGAAATGTTCAAAAATTTTGGAATTTATTCACAGTAAATCCAAAGAGAAACACAAGGGATCTTATAAATCTTGTTTTCTAGAGAAATTTTCTAACCACTGTATTAAGTTACTGAGCGGAATCTCATTCCCTGAGTGTCATTACAAATCACAATAGTGTGTTACACACACACACACACACACACACACACACACACACACATATATATATATATATATATATAGAGAGAGAGAGAGAGAGAGAGAAAGAGAGAGACTAGGCTTCCATCTCTGAAATGTTTTGTCATTCTTCTCTATTTTATTACATACTTTTGCTATCTCACACAATTTATGGATTTTTTACTTTCATGTTTTGCTTAATTAAAGTCATTGAAAAGCATTATTAATAATAGTTATTATAAATAAATAGAAATATATAATTGAGCATGGAGTCGACTTGCATTGTCTTTAAAAGAATGAATTAAAATTTGGTTTGAACATGTCAAGGGAGAAAACACTGTTACAATAGTAAGAAAAAATAAAGTTAGTCTTTTTATCACTTGCATTTTGCTATGCCCAATTCAACTTTCTGGAATGAACATACTATTTTGGCATCTTGTCAGTCTTTCTAGGTCTCATTTTCTTATTCATATGTTAAAGTTAAATGTTCACTAGAGACTACTGAATTGACTATGAAAGTATAATGTTAATGTTCGAATTTTATTCATTTTACTTTAATTTTACTAAAAATAATACAGAAAATTTACATAACTGCAAAATTAGAGATAGATAAAAATGATTTTTAAGGTGGCACCATATTTTTGAGGTATATGCTTATATGAAAAAGTCTTTTACAGTATCTATTAAGTTAAAAAGAAAATGTCAGTGATCCATAGCTGTCCATGTGGTTACAAATTGATAACTTTTATGCTAAAAAGAAATTATTGTAAAAATGAAAAATAATTTTAAAGAATACTGAATTCAATATCTATAATTATAATACAAAAATCAGCTAGTCTAGCTAATTTTACACAAATGTTATTTATTAACTCTACTGAGAGAGTCAGTTGAGTCATGTTATCAAATAACACATACCTATCTCCAAAGCATAAAGACATTCCGAAACAGACTAGTTCTAGAATTGGCCATAAAACACAGCAGAGAGGAAACACTAGTGCAAGCCTGAGGGCCTGAGTGTGAACACCCGGAACTCACATAGAGATGAGCTCGCTAGCATCCATGTTCTTCTCCACCGCTCCTGCAGAGCAGAGCAGTGTAGACAGGAAAGAGCCCGAGAGTGTGAGCCGGCTAGCCTGCTGTACACAGCAGCAAACAAGATCCTGACTCAAAAACGGTGGAAGGCAAGGATCAACATACAGGGTGGTTCTCTGACACGGGCACCCACCCCATGTCACATTTACTCTCAGTTACTTACGAGTATTTGCAGACACACACAGAGAAGTTTAACTTAGTTTTCAAGCAATGGTTTTGGAATAATATCTTTTTGAAAAGAAATACTAACCTTCTAAAATTTAAATTTTCCAATGATCAGAGAAATATTAGGCCACAGAAAGTTATGAGAATAATAATCTGGTATTTTCCAGGATAAATTCTAAGAGTAATAATATAATATTTAATATTACCAAGCATCTTCATTGGAATAAGCAGAAATATAACCTGTAGATTTTTAATTGCTAGTATGTTAAAAATGAATTATCAATACATAGTATTTTATAGCATATGTTGCTTTCTTCATTCCTTATGTTGCATTTTGTATTTGAGTCTCCCATGACGAGAAATGAATTTTATGAAACAATTCTGTGATTAAGGGAAAGTCTATGAAAATTAGGCCTCACAACTGTCAGTTCAACTGTAGCTTCCGGCAGCTCATTCTAACACCAGAGTCACCCCCTTCTGGTTTCCACAACCAAATATTCAACCAACTTGGAGCAGTAATACTCTGTGGGGTGGGGGATCTATTTGTACATAGTATGTTCAGGGTGTTGTTTCTATCCTGGAAGCCATACAGTATAGCCACAATTTACATTTTTCTAGCTATTATAAATAAGCCGAGAGGATTTCAAGTGTACCTGAGGATCATTCTAGGCTATGTTCAAATATACTGTTTGACTTTTTCAAAGGACCAGAGAATTTTCAACCATTTTTAGCTCTGGGTCCTGGGGCCAGTTCCACACTAACACCAAGGGATGGCTATATTAGCAATTATTGCTAATGATTGTTAGAGAAACACCTTCAGAGCGCCTCATCCCCACCCCTTAGGTTCCTTATGGCTACCTCTGCTGTCTAGCTGGAAACACAGCTGGGATTGCAATGATCACAAGTAAATTTAATCCAATGATCCAGTTTCTATTTTTAAAAATCTGAATGTTTGTATTCAGTAAATTTAAAAAAGGTATAATATGTGCAATGCTTGGATTATAATCAATTATTTTGTAAGGTATTTATTTTGTGGGATTAACCCATCTAATTGTTTAGATTGTAGAGAATAACTAGGTCTTTTTCTGCTTTTAAGAAATAATTATAAAAGGCTCCCCATAGTAATGTTTATCTGAATTGTGTATTAACTTGTTTATTTCTTTCATTTATGTGTGTAATTTGGAAAATGATTTATTTTGTAATATGTTAATTTTGTTTAATAAAAACATAAACAAAAATAATGTTCTTAATTGAAAATCTTATTAATTTGTGATAACTTTTATTTAATTTCTTATTAGTATAGGAAAGATAGTATGTAGTGAGTATGAGATGGAGCACTTACAAGTTAAGTATATTTAACTTTTGTATTCACATAAATGCCAATTTTTGTTTAATTCTGGGGATGTGACTTTTTAAGTTTTAAATTTTTAAAATTTTATTACAAAATATAAAAAAAGAATTTTATTAAAAATTTTGAAATTCTTTTGTAACTTTTGTAACTTTTAGTCTTTAGATAAGACTACCTTACTATGTTTAATAAATGATACATCATCCCCGATGAAAACTAATCTAAAATAGTGAAGTAACAAGCCTCAATTGAATGACCACACCCATAGTTATGGGCTTTGTAAACTGGTAACAGTTACTTAGTTTTATAATGGTGACTTCCCAAGCTTATAGAGCTGCAGCAACAGACCTTTAAAACTGTCAAAATATCATAGCTGTAGTTAACCAGCTTGCTTTCTTCATTTCTCTTTCAGATATTTTATTACTGCCAGGTAGAAACAGTGCTGGTTTGTATGTTATTATCATGACCCACAGCTGTGCTGGATTTATGTATTCAATCACTTCTGGTAGAATTAGGAGGAAAGGAGTCGCCTCTGTATATAAGATCATTTCATGTGCCCGCAATGACAGTTTAATTCCCAATTTGTGTATTTTTTGTTTCTCTTGACTCATGTGCTAGATAAGACTACCTTACTATGTTTAATAAATAAAGATGTTGTGGAATTTTGACAGTCAAGCACTTGAGAATCATGTGGAAAAGCAACATTTTACTTAAATACAGCCAAAATATATTTATATAAATATTTATCATTTTAGAAAAAAAGATTGCTTAGGTAGACCCAAAGGTCTTTATTGTTTGGAGCATTCCTTTGAAAGAAAAATGCACTCCAAATTAAATTTAAAACCACTTTGCTGTATAACTACTTAAAGTTCATTTATTATTTTTGAGCTTAGTCTATTTTCTTAATCCTTAAGAATGCAGGCTCCATTATCATTTACTACTTCACAGAGACTCAGATCTAGTCACATCAGTGAGCTAAGCATTATTGCTATCCTAATCTGTCAATGAAGGGAGAAGCATTTTTCAACACAGCTGAGGGTTTTGTTGTCATACAATTACTGTGTAAATTATGATATAAAAATAACCAAAAGCAAATCATCAGTCTAAAATTTACCAAAAACAAAATATAATGGCATTTTCCAAGTACATATCCTTGATTTTATTTTAAAATATAAATTTTGAGTTGCACAGTTTACATAAAACTAGCTATAAATTCAACTCTAAAATTAAATGGTCTTTATAAAATGCTTTCAGACAAATACTTCCTAATCTAAAGCAAGGATTGCCATGAGATGATTGCTTATATTTCAGTGTATTTTATATATTTTGTAATGCATCATATGTGTGTATATGTTGCTTTGAAAGTGGATTAAGGGGACATAATGGTTATAGATTCTTCAGTAACAATGACTTCACTAGCACTAGGCTAGATTTCCAATATCTGACAGGGTCCTCTTGTTGAGTCGGTCTTAAATTCAGTTAGAAAGCTGTTGGCTACCACCTAGATATGTATGACACTAATCCATGCTTACAATTATTGTGCAATTTTCTTTAAAAAAATCCCTTGTCAATACATAGTACTCGCTAGTTCACAAAAGTGACAATTTAGCCATAACACTAGGAGACAAGTCCATAATTGAAGAAGGGTTCTGCATTTGTTATAGCCTACCCCAGTGCTAACCTGATGTACTTTCAGAAATGAAAACAAATTAGCTAGGTGTATATATCTCATCCGTGTTCTCTAATCTTCCTCATACTTCTGCGTTTGGGGAGCTAGTTTTAAGTTTTTATTCAACTGAGATGAAGTCATGTGGCATACTTTTGTTACATTGTGTTTATATACAGAATGCAATCTAATATACACTTATTTTTGAAGTCTTGCAAGGAGATAAACAAGACATATGCATTTCATTTTAGCCCCACGCTTGCAAACTTCTTTAAGTCTTTTATCCCCAGTCACTTCTTGCCCACAAATTTACCTGTCTGTCTTCCTTAGTCTTTAGTCTACTGATTTTTTTTTCAGTACCCTTTGTTTCAGAAATACGTCAAAGATTTATTAGAATGCATAGCACATGGCACTCTGGTCTCAGAAACATAAAAATAATACGGAGATGTATTTTGAATCTAATATAAAAAGTCAAATCACTTCTAATTGATGGTCACAAAATTTCTTTCAAACTTTAATTGCCAGTTTGAAAACATGATTTATGCATTGAACAGTTTTCACCTCTAAGAGAAATTATCAAGAATTATGTGGGTTCCTTGTTAATAGAGAATTTCTAATGTGCATGTCTTTGTGTATATATGTATTTGTGCATCCGTGTGTGTGTGTGTGTGTGCTCATGTACAGGTGAAGGCACATGTAATTGTAGGTGTTCATGTTTTGGCCAGAGGTCAATGTCAAGTTGTTCCCCATACCGTACTGGTCAGAGAGAAGACTGCTCACTCAACCCACAGCTCACTAATTCCTCACGACTAAGCGGATAGCAAACACTAGGGATCTTCCCCGTATCCACCTTACCAGCACTTGTAGTTACAGATACAACCACACCTGGCTTTTTACGTGAACTGAACAAGCACTTTACCAATCAATCCATCCACCTGGGCCTCTGAGGATCTTCGTCATGACACTGTAATATAGTATTTGTTTCAAAGGAAACAATATATTTTTCACAGTAATGCATACTTCATTAAAGACAGATGGTAGAATGTAGATAGGTATGGCGATGATGTAGAAAATAGATGATGGGAAGTGGTGGCATGCTCATTGATAGTGTGTTAACTCAAACATTTGTTTTGGGACTTTGAGTATTTATTAATTGAGGAAGCCAGAGAGTTCCGTAGTGAATGGGATTTACTGTCTGACATTAGTGCTCTGCTCTCAATATGGTTTTAGATTTTTATCATAAAAGTATTATGTTCTAATAAGTGCAGACTTCATTTGATTACTTATACCTAATTAGATCTGATTGCATAAGAATGCACATAAATAATCAAGATGAACAGCACGCAGGGCAGATATATACTAGTTCCACAAAGGAAAATGAAGTTGGATGTAGTGCTGAGACCTTTAGGAACATGGAGTTAGACGTACTGCTTAGACACTTATACTTCAAACAGTTTAACTGTGAAGGGACCTATTAGTTGGAACTCACCATTTACAGAGAAGCCACAATATGGGCTCAGACCCGAGATAATCACACTGAAACTATTTTAATTACAACACTACTTGGTAATCACTTAGGCGTATTGCTAGCTAATTCTTATATCTTAACACATCTCTATTAATTTGTGCACCATCATGAGGTCATGGCCTACTGGCAAGGTTCTAGCTGGTGGTTCATGTCTTTCTCCTCCAGCAGCTGCATGGCATCTCACTGACTCCGCCTACTTTCTTTCTCCTTTATCCCTGCTTGGAATTCTTATCTTGTTTTATTCTGCCTTGCCGGTAGGCCAAAGTAGCTTCTTTTTTTAACTTTTTTATGGTTTATTTAACTTTATTTTATGTGCATTGGTGTGAAGGTGTCAGATCCCCTGGAACTGGATTTTCAGACAGTTGTGAGCTGCCTTTTGGGTGCTGGGAATTGAACCTGGGTCCTCGGGAAGAGCAGTCAGCGCTCTTAACCACTGAGCCATCTCTCCAGCCCCCCAAAGTAGCTTCTTTATTAACCAATGGGAATAAAACATATTTACAGCATACAGAGGGGAATCCCACATTAATAGGTACTTACTTGAAAAGTTCCAAGCTACGTAGCTGGCATGAGAAGAATGACAGATGAGGTTGTCCTCTAACCACACGAAATCACATGAACATGTACTCACACTCAAAAACACACACGAACAAATGTGCTCTCCCCCACATGTATTTATAAAGTAATTTTAATAAGTTAATAATAAATTCAATAATATTGTTCCAAGTGAGATTCACATGTCTAATTCCCTCAGAATTTGTTTATCTACTCTCTAGCTCTCAATTACCATTGCTGTGATTAATAAATATGCTAGGAATAGAAGACTTAAAATCTCCCAACATTCTTCAACAAGTAATGCTATTATCATTTTAAAAGGAGAACAAAGCATATGTTCTTCAATGGATGAGACGATGAATGACTTCTGAAATGCAATGGAAAACTGCATAGCAAAAAGAAATAAGCCTGATGGAACATGTATGCAATCCCAGCAGTTAGCTGGAAGGTCGGTAAAAATGATCATGACTTCAGGTTATCTTCAGCTACATAAAAAGTTCAAGACCTTTCAGGGTATTGTTAGGGCTGTATAAGACCTTTACAAACAATTGTCAAATCAATAAGAAAATAAAAGGATGAATCATAGGTGTTTGCAAAGTAAAAGAAAGGCTAACCAAAGGTTTTTATTTATATCACCTTTAAAATTCCAAGGTGCATTAAGAATACTAAATATTGTGGAAATATGGTAGGTGATCACAAAGGCTATTGGGATGGAAGACTTCTCAATGTGTCAGTTATTGCTAAAGTTCTTTATATCATTTTATTTTTGCTGAAAATTTTACTACCTGAAGAGAGATTTTAAATTGGTGACCTCCACCAGCTTCCTCCCCTCAGAGCTCAGGCAATCTAGAAGAAGTGGAGGAAGTGAGATTTTTAGAGGAAATGGAGGACCCAAGGGAATCAAGGCCCTATGAATCAGCTAAGGAAGGTGTATATGAATGCACATAAGCATGCATCTGTACCAGGTTTTCTGCTGTATATTATAGCTATGATCTTAGTCTCTTTATGGGACACTTGAGGGTGAGAAGGAGTGGGTTTCTTCTGACTCTTGTACCTGTTCTTGTGACTTTTTTTTGTTCCTGTTGGGTTGCAGTGTCCAACTTCAATAGGATAGTCTTTGTTCCATCTTTATTATGTTTTAGTTTGTCATATTTGGTTATTCCTTTTAGAAGCCTATTCTGAAATGAGAGATAGAAATGGAACTAATGTAGAGGCAAGGGGAGTTGAAGAGGAGCTGAAGGGATAGAGTGAGAGAAAATATAATCAGAAAATATTGAATGAGAAAAGAATCTATTTTCAGTAAAAGTGAGAAAAGAAAAATTTTATATCAACTGGTATGAGGTACAATTAGTTTCTGGAAGCAAGCAAAAATGTCCTAAAATTCTCTCAGATCTATCAGCATTTGTAGGGGGACTCATACTTCAACATTTGCTGCTTATCCTTATAAAAATTAATACATCATTTGTAAAATTCTCTTTATAAGTCAAAACCAAACTACTAACAATTCCTTACTCAAATGTTTCTTCAGTATGTTTTTCATGTTTCAGTTGAAATAGTCAATATCCCAATTCTGACTTTATATTTCAGAAATATCAGAAGAAATACTTGATTCCCCCAACTATTGGCTCATATTTGTGCACATGCGGCAGTGACAGCTTCATTCAGGATTTAGAAGCCTTCAGCGAGTAGAATGCTGGTAAATTAGGTATTTCCTTCTAGTCTAACCTATGACATACTTCTGTTTTTTTCTTTCATTTTCATAACATTCTTTATCTTAATTAGACCAGAGTAAGAAAGCTCCAGGTCTCATCCATTTGTAAGAAATCTCAGTCTGTGGTAAAAATTTGCATACTAGTGTAATGAGATCTTAGAACACAATGGCAAGTAGTTCACAAATGATAAATCAGAAAATGAGCTTCTCTGGAAAATGCTTAATGGGTGAAGTTGACAAGGCTGGAATTCTCGGGGGTTGTCTTGGCCTGGATCTTAACTGCTTCCTCTCAAGTAGGACACTGGAAGCAATTATTACAGTCTATTCCACAATGTATGTATAATTAAGATAGTGTCTGGCACTAAGAGTATTTCTGTAACTCTGTTAGGTTCCCTTGCTTGTCATGTGTCCTCACACTTAGTTAAATCACAACTGTCTGAGTTCCAGGACACAAATCCAACTCCTATTAGTTTCAACAAAGGAAAAGTTCACAGTTGAATAGAAATTCCCAAAGATACACACATTCAGGGAAGAATTTGAGTGTTCAAAATATTTTATCAAGTGGCTAAGACTGTGCATCATACTAGCAGCCCAACTTGGTAATGTGTAAGAGTTTTCCAGATGGTGTTGGTTTTGAAGGCATGAAGGGCCGATGGAAGCCAAATGAGGCTTAGCAGCATGAGAGACCAGGGGAGTCAACTGGTGAAGGGGAGGCTTCGGTTGCAGTGCAAGCCCCACATTGAAGGGGTGATGGAAAGATATTGAAGCCTGGCACCATGTAGCAGGATTAGACTTTCAGAGAGAGCCCAGGAGAGGCCATTGGTGAAGTTGCTACTCAGTTGCAGTAGAGATTTCAGCATTTTGGAGATGCCAGTACCATAAAATGATCACCAAGTACAGAAGCTACTGTGGAGTGGAGCTGGCCTGAGTCTGTGGAATAAACCATGTTTTTATGCTATAAATGGCAAAGTCGGAGAACTGAGATATTCAAGTCCTTTCATGAGTGAGTACCGGATGCTGGACACTGAGTTATTTACACCGCTGAACTTTGTTATTTCTGTGATTTGATTGTGACGGTGCCCTAGTTCTTCCCTCTTAGACTAAGAAAGTATCTAATTATTTATTTTTATTTTATAGATGCCCACAGTTGAGAGAATTTGAACTTTAAAAAAGACTTTAAAATTTTTGGTAAATTTTTTGATTTTAGAGAAAATTTGACTGATTAAGAGAGAATTTTAAACTTTAAAGAGAATTTGAATATTTTAAAAAAAGGCTGAACTTCATATATATTTGAATTTTTAGAAATCTTTGACTTCTGAATGTTAGAATGCTTTTTTATTGTGATATAAATATAAGCATGCCACAATGAAAACAACTGAGAAAGGAAAGGTTATAGTTGAATAGTAATGTGTTTGTGTGTCAAGTTGACAAGGCATCAATTGTGCTTCTTAGTTTTATGTAAACATGGCACAAGGTACAACCGCTTGGGAAGAGAAAATGTGAATTGAGAAAATACCCCTGCTAGACTGCCCAGTAGGCAACCCCTCAGGGAATTTTCTTAATTAATGTTTGATGTGGGTGGGCACAGCTTATCAAGGGTAATGATATTACTGGACAGTATAAGAAAGTAGGCTTATTAAGTCAGGGTGCAAAGCAGTAAACAGTACTCTTCTCATCTATGGTCTCCAGATTCCTGTCTTAAACCCTGCCCTGACACCCTTGGATGATGGACTCAAAGCTATAATAGATACAACAAGTCATTTCCTTCCCAAGTTTCCTTGGTCAATGATGTTTTATTGCCAGAAACAGAAACACTAACTAATGCAAATCCAGTGACCACAAAAGGTTCTAGGAAATTGAACAAATATCTGGGGAAAGTGACAAGTTATCATAATAGATTATTAAGACTAATAAGCCAACATTAATCACTAAAATTTTATTCAGATACCAGCTTCTTTCTTTCATTGTCTTTTTGCTGTTTATACTCAACATGCAGGAACCTCATTACACCGTGCCCTAAGTCAGGAGACCATTTATGGCTTAAAGTTAGTCTATGACCATTTCTCCTCTCTCTCTCTCTCTCTCTCTCTCTCTCTCTCTCTCTCTCTCTCTCTCTCTCTCGATCTGGATATTTCTGTGCACTTCTTTTACATGGATTCTGGGACATTCAACATTTTGAATTTTCTTTTTATTTTTTAATGTAACCAGCCTAAAGTTTTCATTTGCTTTGGTTTTATTTGTGTTTGGGGAAGGAGTATTACAGCAGGAATTCTTTAAAAAAAGAAAAAAGAAAAGAACAGAGAAAGAAAAGGAAACTTGGCTAGGCTATATAAAGTCAGGAGAAAACAAATCTTGTTTGCAGGTAATAACTGTTCACCAGAGAATGGGTAAATTAATGATGGAGCAAGAGAGGACAGAATGCTTTGAAGCAGAAAAGAGGAAATAGGATTTAGAACCCAGGGGGAAATCTTGCTTCTGGATGAAAATAGACTGTTCATTCACAGAGAAGGAAGGCTGCCAGAGCACATGAATACACAGTGGGAAAGAAAGCCTAAGGAGAGCTTTGAGTCCCTTTTTTCTTGTTTTACATATGAGCAACAAATCATTACAGTTTAAACAGCTGTTAGCAATGTATGTTTATCTTTCCGGGGTTTTCATGTAGCCAGGTGAGGCTTAACTGAATCTTTTGCGAGGATCTTTCATGTCAATTCTTCTTGATGTCAGCAAGTACTAAGGACTTCTGAGAAGTGCATAATTTCCATATGAATTCTCCGCCAAAGATTATATACATTGAAGGCGTGAGTTCCCAATGCAGCAATATTCATAAGCGATAGGCGGAGTTTGAGGGAAGGGATTAGATCATGTGAGAAGAGGTCTTATTTAAACAACAAATTCATCCATGTATGCATTTATGACTTAATGTAATTATTAAGTGTTAGAAATCAGTAAATCAAGCCTGGATGGAGGAAGTAGGCCACTGAGCGAAGGTCCTGAAAAGTTCTATTTTGTCTGTAGCCCCTTTCTGCTTTCCGGCTCTAATATGATAAGCTCTGCTATATCACATAATTCTGTCGTGATATATTTTTTTTTACAAATAGTGGAACCAGTAGCTCTAAAGAAATGAACCAAATTAAAGGTTTTCCACTTTCTAAATTTTTTTCTCAGTTATTTTTTTTGGCTCATAGTGACTGGTGCAGTTCTCTTCCAAGCCTATGCTGGTGCTCATAGAACCCTTTCCCCTAAAACTGCAGTAGTATTGGTAGCCCACTCCTTTAAAGTCAGAAGGATAGATTTATTTTCCATCTTTAATGCCTACGATGCTTTTACAGAGCTCACCTTCCTGACTTATTCACCTTTTGCTTAAAATTTTCAACGACATACTCAAAACTCTCTTCAACATACCTCCTTGTTAAAAATTAATTAATTATCTTGCCCGGCATGTGATAGGAGTATATAAAGGCCTGGCTTGAAGTCTGCCCACTCCCGATACTTCACCCTTCTCAGTTAAGTCGGCAGCAAGACTGCCAGCGGGGCGAGAAGATGGAGGAGCAAAGATGTTCAGATTTCAACAAATGGGAAAGGGCTCGACAGATTAGAAAAAAATACACATTTTTACATTAAGTTCTTATAATTGGTGTGGTTCCTAAGCATTGAAGGTAATGGCTCACGCAACCCACTGTCGTCCTTTTGTCAATTACAAATATTCTGAGTGGTGTTTATGGAATCTGCCATAAACAAGAAAGGATTGATATTGATTACAAAACATGGTAATTATGGAGAAGTGAAGCTAATATTCAACACATGCTTGACGAGAACACATATATTGACTTTTAAAATTTCTGATTGACTGGAGAGGTGACTCAGCAGTTAAGAGCACTGGCTCTGCTTCCAAAGGGCCCCAACTTCATTACCAGCACCTACATGGCAATGCATAGCTGTCTATAGCTTCAATTCTAGGAAATCTGATCCCCTCTTTTGGGCTCCCAGACACATACATTGCACATAGAATATATTTAGGAAAACACCCATACACATAAAATAACCATAATAGTTTTTTTAAAAAGATTAAAGTTACCAAAAGAGTGTGTCAGAGAAGACAGGAGCTACATAAGTAACTCAGAATGTATGACTGATAAAAGTAGCTTAAATAATGGACTGCTTCCAGAATTTATATTACTTTATCCTAAATCAACATAATTGACTTATTTTTCAGTATGCAATGACATCTGTGCTTTTCATTTGTCTGTTTATTCCATTTACAGAATCTTACTTTCTTGGTATTGACTTTATGTAAAAGGCTCATTAAGAAAATTTATGAAATAGGACTGTTTTATTTTTAATATTTTACTAAACAGATATAAAAATGACATGTCTAGATAGTGTAATAGCTGACTAGAAATATTACATCATGGAATGCATATAGAATACACTTAAAATTAGCTAAAAATTTAAGTAGATAACAGAAAAAATATTGATAATCTTTTGTGTGACATATTTTTATATAGGTAAAATATCTTATGATTCCTTCTTCAGTTCAACTTTATTTAATCTATAATTTCTTTTACCTCATGCACTGAGAATACCAGGTGGAGGACATAGTCACTAGTTGGTGACAGGTTTTCAAAGTGTAGTCCATTAAAATTATTGTTGGGTACATATCATTTTATAAATGTATAGGATCAGTAGATGGTACAGTGGGTAAAGCCACTTGCTTTCAAGCCAAATAACCTGAGTTTGATTAGTGGGACGCATATCATAGAAAGGAGAGAACTAACTTCCGCAAGTTGTCCTCTGACTTCTAAAAGAGCACTGCCATACCTTTGTGCCATTACACACACACACACACACACACACACACACACACACACACACACACACCCTTTAACCCTCCCCTAACACAAGAAGTATGGAACAAATGAATGATCGTATTGTTTAGAGTTGAGATAGCTATGCCCATAAATAATGCCTCTCTCACTGCAAAGTACTGAGCTTTAGAACATGGTTTACTCTGCTTGTCGGTAAGGGCATCAGAAGAGTGAACGTGTAGAAATACAGTTCTTTATAAACTAATCCTGTGGTGGAAGAACATAGTTTGTTTGAATATTTCTGAGCCATGATACTTTGTATGGTAACTATGTATGGTTTCCTTTGCTGTAAAACAAACAGTAAAGTCTTTAGGGTGAAACAGTATGTATGACAGACACCTAATGGGCTGTTGGATATATATTATATGTATGTGTTAAAATTCTTATTTCATTTCTTCCCATGGCTCATATCTCACAGATTTTATCTTTGTAACAGAAATAAACAAAGCAGTGAGCAGTGGGAAAGTACCATGAGGCTACACATAAGAACTTCATAGTGTTGTGACATGAACATGCAGAATAAGATACTATTGTTGTGTAAAGGTGGAAGAGAAAGAAGATTGGTATATGTGTACTGCCATAGTCACTAAAGGATCTTGACGTTGATTCTGAGTTAGAGATCACTTTGAATTAGACAATAATGTAGGTAATATGAAATTATTCAGTTATTATAGAGGGTAAAGAGAAAGAATATTGTGTCGTGGATTTCATCATAGACCCTGTGGATGGAGATTAGGATACATACTTAAGAGACATAGTCAGTATTAAATAGGATTTTGTCAACAGCTGCTGAAAGGAAGAATGAGTTTTCTCCATAGACAAACCACCTGACTTGTTATCCAGTCCCAAGAGGTCAAATCTAAAGATACATTGAAAACTCTAACTGGATTCAGTGGGCTTGTAACTCCAGAATGGAGCAGTACAAGAATGTACAAATACTTATGGGAATCAGTATTTCTTCTGTAGCTTCTGAAATATGGAGTCAGAACTGGGATATTTTCATAATTTCAGCTTAAACAAGGAAAAAATAATGAAGAAACATTTTAAGTGACGTTTCTTCAGTAGTCTGACTTTGCATAATAAGGAGCTTTTTTTTTTTTTTTTACAAATGCTACGTTAATTTTTATAAGGACATTCAGCAATGTTGAAGTACTCCTGTAAAAGCTGACAACATTGAGAGAATTTTAGAGCATGTTTACTTGCTTCCAAACACCAATAGCACCTCCTACCAGTTGATGTAGATTTTTTTCAATGTGCCAAATATCCTTTACTGCAGTAAATATACTGCCTTTAGAATAAGCCATTTATTTTATTCAAATATCTGATTTCAGCAATGTGCTTATAATTCCATAGGTTGCTCAGTCATCTTTTTATCATTAAAGAAATGCCTGGAGGTCTTTTTTCTTTAATTAAGGCATCTCTCATTAATTGGAAGGTTCTCCTTTGTGTTCAGCATTTTGACATCATACATTATTAACATAACACAGAAAGCACTGATCATCTCTAATGATGCCCTGCAAAATTTTATACTTTTACAAACTTTTACTTGTATAACCACAAATCCAATCATATATCTGCTGAAATATTTCTTCTTTATTGCACCCTGTTTTCTAAAAATCCTAAAGTTTGCATTTACCATTTGGAAACATTGTGTACCCTGACAGGTAATTGATGTTCAGGCTAGAATCTTTCCAACCATAAATTGAACAAACTTATAGATACAACAAGCTGCATGGGAATTGATCACTTTTGAGTGGCAATTTGCTAAAAATTTAGTATGTATCTTTGTTTATATGCATTTTATTTCAGGTTTTCAATTTTTCACTATAAATTCTATTATTTTTTATATGCTTTATTTTCCCCTCATTCATGGACTTTACTTTCCCATTCTTCCCTTTACCTATATTTCTTTTTTTAAAGTCTTTTCCTCTTTTCCTAAAAAGAGTCCATTGCTACAAACAGTCTTTCTCCTGCCCAAATTTATGTTACACGGGGAACAAGTAAAATACAAGAAGCATGTCATATATATCTTTCATATTTTCTGCTCAATTCTTATATATACTATCAAACTGTATTTTCCACTTTAGTCTGTCTTGAGCTGAAACACATCCCGTTCTCACAAATTAGAAAGCATCAATGAAATAAGAGCTCATGTGACTTTTGTTACACGTGGATTGGTTACTAACCGTGGATGAAGATGAATGCATAGCTAGTATGTTTTGACTGCCTGCCAACTATGCCTTCAAACTCTCCTTGCAGAGCTGGGGAATTATCTTTAAGATTATTTTCTTTTATCTGTTAAGGGGAAATAAACAATGGGATTATGTGATATTCATTGAATTAAAAACTCTATGGTAACCCATTTAAGTCTGCAGAGCCAGCTAACTCATGATCTCCATATATACTTTGCCTGAATGTTGATGTTATCTGCTGTGGGTCATGATGAAATAAAAGCCAGGTGATGATGGGAAGAGCTCCTATAATCCTGGTGGTTTCTGTCCCCTTAAATGATACCTGAACTCCTACTGCTTTCCTCAACTATCTTTAAGGATATTGAACAACCCATTCCCCCTTTCATTTTGTTTTGATTTGTCTTGTAAAAGACTTCTGCTAAGTAATCCAAGCTGTTCTCATACTCTAGATTCCCCTGTCTGACTATTCATAATGGTGATTATAGACATGGTGCTGCATACATACCTCCCTACCCTAGATCGTATGTTCTTCCCTGTATTGAAGGTCTATCTCTCCAACCCTCTGAATTAAAGTTCTATAATCACTTACCTTTCTGAGGATCCAGGGGTAGTGAGACCCATGACCTGTTTCTAATATAATGCTTTTATAATGCTGGGAATGTAGATGCTTGTCACTTTTGTGATTATAAAAATTAACTTCATAGCATTGGTTTTGCTAAAATATTTAGCCCTTGAGTTGTTTGCTTGTTTATTTGGAAACAGAATTGCCTTCTGTGGCCCAGACTGAACTTGAACTCTAGATAATATATTCCTTCCTCATTCTACATAATGCACAGGTTGCAGATGTACAGAACCACTCCTTTGCTGTTCTTAATGCAATGAACAGTTTTATTAGGGATACTTCAGTAACAAAAAACTCCTACTAATTTGGAATTAACAGACAGCAGGAGGCTACTGCCCTTAGTGTATCACTATCTAAAGACCTGAGTCTTGCCATAGCCCCATAAGTTTGGAAATTAATACTTGCTGAGTTAAGTCTTGAGAACATAGCTTGTATGGCATCTTGATTTCAGAATTCTAGAGGGTAATGTAAGCACAACATGGACTAATGACTCATAAAATTGGGATATAATATGTATTATTTTAATGAATAGAATTGGTGATAATATGGTTATCCAGTCATATAAAACTCGTGTGTTTCTGAATCCTCAGAATTTTATTTTCTTGAACTCATTGAGAGAACAGAGTTCACTAGAAGAGAATCATTATAATGTTCCATTAATAAGTATTCCAAACTTGCAGCTTTACTTTTCTTAGCTATCCTTCTTCTGTATATTTCTATAAATTAGCTTTCTGTATACGTAAGACTAACAAAGTACTTGTGATTTGATTCCATTCCATGCCTCCTCAAAGGCTTTGTGTCTGGAATTAATGTCACTCAGAATAATTCCCACCATCATTCATATTTTTCTATGGGATAATTCTCATTTGTGTAAAGTGCGAGTAACATTGTAATCATAAATCAATGCAGGTTGGATGATTTGGCAGCACTACAAAATGGGAGAGTAATGAAAAAGCTCTCTTGATGGAGGGGGGCATTTTAGAGTACCAAGGAAACCCCCAGGAATCTATAGGATGATCCCAGCTAAGACTCCTAGCAATAGTGGAGAGGGTGCCTAAACTTACCATCTCCTGTAATCAGGTTCATAATTGTCATCAGAGAGCCTATATGTCCTCTAAGATTATATATATGTATTTGGTTTATATATATATATATATGCACATACATAAGAATACATACACACAATTTTTGACATATTAGCTCCTCCTCTTGCATCCATATGCCCTTTCCTACTCTGCATAATTTCATGTTTTTTTTTCTTTTTAATAGCATCAGATATAGTTTTTGCACTTCATTAAGTAGCCTTGAATGGAGCATTCTGATACTCATTTCATCTTCAAAGGAAATGGACTCTTCCTCCCCCAGCAGCTACCAATTGCTAGAAACTCCTCCTCTAGGCATGGACTTTATGACACCTTCCCCCTTCATGTTGGGATTTAGAGGGAATTGAGTGTGTACTTGTGCATGATGTCACAACTTCTATGAGGCATATGTGCCAATATCCTGCTGTGTCTGACTTGAAGGCATTCTTTATTTGTAGTCTTTTACAGCCTTTGATTGTTCCTCTTTTTCTAGCCCCTGTTCTGCAATGATCCCTCAGCTTTGGTAGTAGGGGATAATGTATAAGCATCCTATATATGACTGAGAACTCCTCAGTCTCTTATTCTCTATACTTGACTAGTTCAGGGTCTCTGTGTGAATCACTGCAAATAAGAGTTTTCTGATGCAATTGGGAGATGTACTAAATGATGGGGATTAGGATGAGTCCCTAAGAGTCAGTTTAATACTATATCCATTTAGTAGATTATTAGTGGTAAATTCTCTCCTAGAACCTATGACCTGCTTAGCCATAGGTTACTGGCCCCTATGATAATGGCAGGTATGGGTTCCATCTTCTGGAGAAGGTTTTAAGTCCAATAAAAAATTTACAAAATTTGTGCCACTATTGTGCTGAGGGAACTGTTTACAAGGCCAGATGTTATTGTAGCTCACAGGGTTCACAGCTGGGTAAATTTGAGATTATCCCAGGTATTTATCATAGAACCTTCAGTACTATGGAAGCTAATCAATAAGGATGAAGATTTTAAGTGAATATTACATTGATTTCTAGATAGTCTATGACTCAAGTATATGTTATCTTTTCCAATAAGGTGGGGGATCTGAGATAAAAGCAGATAGGGGTGTGTAAAGAATAATAAAAATAGTAAAAACTACTAAAGATCTTTTAAAAAAAGTCATATGGAAACATCCCTCTATACATATATATTCACATATATTATACACACACATATATATATATATATATTATGTTATACATATTTATAATATATAGGTATGTATGTTTACATTCTCCATACTAGACTAGACACAACATGGTAATGGTTAACAAAGAAGCTGATTTGGCCCATAACTGGACAGAATAGAGCCAGTCAGATACTCTAAGCAAAGATACAGAGAAAAATACGGCAGAGTCTGGGAGATACCATCAGCTTCCATGAAAGTAAGATGTGAGGCAAAAAGCCAGGAGCCTCCTAGTAAAATATAGAATAATAAAGGTGAACAAAATTTAAATTGTAAGAATTAGGTAATAATAAGCCCAGGCTAAGAATCCAAACATTTTGTAATTAATATTAAGGCTCAGAGTGGTTATATTGGAAACTGGTTGATAGGAGAGAAATAACCAGCTACATTTCCTCACCACCTCCCCACAAAGGAGTAGATCAGTATACTTTCTTTTCCTCGTGACAAAATATTTAGAATTCATCTTTATTTTACATCCCACTTCCATTCTTATGTTCAAAATTTTATAATTCTACCTCTCAATTTTGCTCAAATTGTGAAACTTTCTAACGTCATTATTTAGAATAATTTTAACTGCAATCAACATGTCTCATGCGGTTGAGGCAGAAAAAATATGAGTTAAAAACTTGCCTTTGCTTCCAAGTGCATTCAAGGCCATTCCAGATAATTAAGGGGACCCTGCCTTGGAGTTGAGTGAGCTCAACATTGTAATGGTACAACGATAGAGCACTTGTCCACCATGCATGAGGCCTCTAGTTCTATCTATAGCACTAAAAATTATGAAATTTAAAAATAGAATTTTGGTGCTTTTTTCTTATTCAAATAGTTTCTTTCTAAATGTCATGACTCGCTTAAAATAATTCATTCCCTATGTCTTGGATCTATCACAACGGTCTATGCCCTGGATACCTCCCCCTCCCCCACTCTCTATCTGTCTCTAATTATCAGTTGATTCTTTTGTATTCCAGGATGTTAAATAAGAAAATATAATTTGTTAGAAAATTCTGTAAAATTTGTTACCTTATCAGTAATCCTTTGATTAGCCTTAATATTTACAAGATAGAAATACATAAGAAAGATTTTTCCATACCTTTTTAAAAGCACTTGGCTTTGTCTAATTGGCAATGCCTTCTACTTCCTTTGGCCTTACCATGAATGATTTTGAGACGATCACAAAAGTTTCTCTTTGTCTTCCATTGTTTTTTATATTAATATAAAATTAATTTCACATTAATTATATATTATATACATTAACATAATTATTACAGAATAATTTTATGTATTTACTCTGGGACTTTAACATATTTCTCAAATACCAGCAGTTTGCACATAATCGTACAGCCAGTACTTCA
This sequence comes from Arvicola amphibius, assembly GCF_903992535.2. Classification (NCBI taxonomy): domain Eukaryota; kingdom Metazoa; phylum Chordata; class Mammalia; order Rodentia; family Cricetidae; genus Arvicola; species Arvicola amphibius. The sequence goes on from NC_052057.2 coordinate 81,974,814, forward strand.
TTTTATCTTGGAAATGCTGTCATGCTTTCAGAAGAAGGAGTCTTTGAGTCTAATCCAATCTATCTTAACCTCACAATTTGTACTGAAAACAAAATTGTCCTGCTTGTAAATGGCTTTGTTGGATTCCTTCTAAGAAATGAAAGTCAGTAAGTCATTTTTAATGGCTTTTCCAAGACACCTGGGCACATAAAAAAATCAAACATGAATGTTATGCCTAAGATGTGCACACCTGTATATAAAAATGCACAGAACTCTAGAAACCCACTCTCTGCCTTCCTCTTAGCATGTGCTCCAGTGCCCCATTCCCAGTCTTCATTTAGAAAGTGAAGTTCTGTGCTTCCTGCATCTCAGATTAAAATCTGGCACTAAGGTTTGTTCTTATAACTGCAAGTGGTTTCCATGGAAACGCAGCATGGATCCTCAAATGTCAGCTTTCTCAAACGAGCTCTTGCAATTTATGAAGGATCCTTCACTGAACTGTGACAATCATCTCAACCACTGCAAAGTAGAAAATGTTAGGGCAAGGAGAAACATCATCATAGCTAACTGTATGGTTAAATCACATTTCTCCCTTTAAAACTGGGAAACAAGAAGCCCATTGATTATAGCAGATTCGTCACCCTCCTGCGTATGAATGAAAATGCAGTGTCAGGGAGACTTATGAAGAACACAAAGTGATTCCCTTTCCACAATATTCTTTAGAATATTTTAATATGCATCACCTCCCTCTTCTGTTAGCCTCCCTGCACCATGGCCAGGGAGGTGTATTCTAGCACCTTCATAAGACCTTAGGTGAAGCTAGGAAGTAGCATTATGTAAATAAATAGGAATATTGGCCACCAGATATGTGGCTACATGTCTTAATTTAGACAGGGCTCCTGTTGGAGGTAGGATGGAAAGTAATAAGCTGGACCTGTGTCATGTTTATCATGGCTCTACACTCCATGGTACATGAGATCAAGCATAGGGCTGTTTTGTAAAGCCTGGAAGAGAGTCTTCCATGCTGTGTGTATGTCCTTTTCATGAGCTCCGTTAGTTGCTTTCTGCTTGGGTACCAGAGCACAGACAGAATGTGGCCGTCCTGACTGTTGCCAACTGAGAGTTGTGGTATTACCATTCATGTAGTATGATCACTACTAACTTCACATTTCCAACACTCAGGTTTTCTCCTCAGCGTAGCATTGGTGAATGACAAGAAATAAATAAGGTGTCCTTAAATATAGATGTGAACGGTCCCTTAGGAACAGTCTGCAAAGCCTTCTGGAATATTCTTGATACAAAATTGCTTATTTTTTTTTTTTTTTTTTGCAAGGGGCTGGGGAGATGGCCCAGTAGTGACCAAGATTGGCTACTCTTCAAGACACTGTGTTTCACTCCCGTCAAACACACACACACACACACACACACACACACGCACACCAGCTAATGACATGACTGCTTGTGACTTTATCTGTGGGATTTGACTCCCTCTTCTGGCCTCTATTGGCATGACACAACAAGACACACACATGCAGACAAGGTAACCATGCACATGAAATAAAAATTATAAAAGAAAAACAAAATAATATTAGAAAGAATTTTGTCACCAAACAAGAAGAGAGGAAAGATTTCAATATATTTGAGTCACTATAATTGGAATTTTGAGCAACCAAATGAGGCTGTAGAGTCAAAAAGGTCAAAGCAGAAGGGTCTTTCCAGTAAAAAGCAAAGTCTTTGGTTAGGATTTTACTACATCTCCCTTACATCTAAAATTTACCACTTCCATTACATGCATCAATTGATTTCTCCACATTAAATAAATGAAATAGCTTCCAGAACTCAAGAAAATATAGAACAATTTTCTTTTGAGGCCATTAATTGCCAGAAATGGGCCCCAGATTATTTATTATTTACCAGAAGAATGGCCACAAGCCTCCTTCCTTTGCAGTGATACTTTATTATCTATCACCCTTCACGCCTTCACACTCCTCAGTCGCTCCATTTCCCCTCATATTTTTAATCTTTTTGGTAACTTAGTCACTTTGCTGTGGTGTGTGCTGTACGTATGCCCAGAGGCCACAGGAGGACATTGGATGTCTTGCTCTATTGTTTCTTCACTTTATTCTCTCTCTCTCTCTCTCTCTCTCTCTCTCTCTCTCTCTCTCTCTCTCTCTCTCTCTCTCTCTCTCTCCTTTTCTCTCCCTCTCTCTCCCTCCCTCCTCTCTCTCCCTCTGTCTGTCTCCAGATAGTTTAGCTCTGGTTATTAGGCTTGGTTTTCCAGTGCAGGCACATTATCATTTGTGTTGAGTGGGTCTTAAAGCCAATTAAAGATAGTTGGTTATTGCCAAGGTATGTGTGCCAGTACTCCCTAGCCTTTGTTTACATTTTTTAGTTCAAAGCACACTCTTTCTATTTCCTTCTGACAGTGATATACAAAGCAAAATGGAAAAACAAATTCATTCTGTTTGTTATACCACAGGAAAGATAGGGATGTCTTTCCATATACAGATTTTACTTAGATAATGCAGATGTGGGAAATGATACAGCAAAGGATGTGACACTGAAAGCTTAGCCAAACACTCTGTATGGTTTGGAGATACTTCTGAGATGAGGCATGAGTCTCCTCTTCCAAGACATCAATGGCAAATGCCAGGCCTTCAGTAGTCCACATTTCTCCTTTGAAAAGATGTAGAGGACTTCAGGCTAAATGAAGTCACTTCCTTTTACAAAGGTAATACTTAATTAAACCAATAAGATATTTTCCTGTGAGAAGAAGCATTAAGCCCACAACAATTAAAGATAAGTTAGGAAAATGAGCATAAAAAGTAGAAAAATTAAGTTAGCTAATCCACAATCAATGATCCAATCAGTTTTGAGCTGGATACAAGTCCATATAACCCACAATCAAAGCTTTCATTCATCAAAATATTTTACCACATGCAGATATTATAGCAAAATAATTTAGGATGAAGATTTTTCAATATTTTAGCATCCTATTTTACCAAAAATTCATCCCTCTTCTGAGAGGAGAGTGTGGGCTTCATTTTGTCTATATTACATAGTTATTTCAACCCATGAAAATCTGGACTAAAGGCGTAGCAAATAATACATGTTTATTCTAAATTCCTGTGCAGCCCAGGCTTTAGAATGTCAGTATCATTTGCAGATGTTCACATTTTAGAACTGTGAGAAACTTGAAGCAATTTAGATAAATGACTTTTTAATTAACAAGACCCAATTCTAACCCAAGGGAGAGCATTTCAACCTTAAAATTGGCTCGATGATAAATTTGGTTTTAAAATGTCAGCTCTGCCCACCCACCTGTATCTCTGATAAGTGTGCTTTGGTTGCCAAGGAATCTTCTATCAATTTTTCCTGCCGGTTTCAACTGTTAATGTAAATTTTTCCCAAGAACAAAGCAACTGCACTTGATAAGAAGAAACCAACCTACTTTATAAAAGTCAAGAAATTTAGCCCCAAACCCAAGTACGTTATTAAGTTGCAAATATTAAGGCAATTAAAGAGTAGAGAATAACCATGTCCCGCAAACCCCACCTTACACCCCCTAACTCCCTACCACATACCATGATGCTTTTTCAAAAACCAATATAAGACCACAGGATTCTTGAATTTATCCAGGGATCCAGGAATCACTGTACCCTGAAACATGGGAAGTACATGGCAGAGGAATTATAGGGCCCAAAATTACTAAGAAGAGGCTTGGTCCTAGAAGTTCTCCGATGTACTGAGAAAGTGGAAATGTTCTAGTTGTAATCTTCCATTGATCAGTTGAGTCTAGAAATAACGGAGAATATCTCATTTCCTTCCAGGTGAATCTGTGGGGCCGAGAAACTAGTAAAAACAAAACAAAAGCTAGGAAGGAAAACCTACCAACAAACTCATGTATGACTGTCATAAAAATAAGCATCTGAAAATGTGAACTCAAATCTTAAAGCATTTTAGAAGAAAATGCATTAGAAAATTGGTTTAATTTTGACGTTGGTGATTAAGTTCCAGATTAAAAACTAAAAATTTTTAATTTTTTTTTCAGATCTATGAAAGACCTTATTAAAGCAATGAAAAACTAATCACAGAAAGAAAATTTTCACAACCCACACACATAGTTGACAAGGAATTTATAACAAATTATTCAGGAACTTTTAAGATAAAAAAATTTATTAATTTGTGATTTTAAAACTTTTTATTTGTCCTTCAGTTAAGGGACATCTAGGTTGTTTCCAGGTTCTGGCTATTATGAATAATGCTGCTATTAATATTTTTGAGCAAGTGTCCTTGTGGTATGATTGAGTATCCTTTGGGTATATGCCCAAGAGTGATATCACTGAGTCTTGAGGTAGATTGATTCCCAGTTTTCTGAGAAACCGCCATACTGATTTCCAGAATGGCTATACAAGATTGCACTCCCACCCACAGTGGAGGACTGTTCCCTTGACTTCACATCCTCTCCAGCATGAGCTATCCTTAATAATTTTTAACTTAGCCATTCTGACAGGTGTAAGATGGTATCTCAGAGATGTTTTGATTTGCATTTCCCTGATGATTAAGGCTGTTGAGAAATTCCTTAAATGTTTTTTAGCCACTTGAGTTCCTTCTGTTAAGAATTCTCTGTTTAAATCTGTACGTTGTCTTTTTAGTTGGATTATTTGGTATTACTTGTCTAGTTTCTTGCATTCTTTATATATTTTAGATATCAGCCCTTTGTCAGATGTGGGGTTGGTGAAGATCATTTTCAACTCTGTAGACTGCCATTTTGTCTTATTTTCCATGTCTTTAAATGTCTTACAGAAGCTTTTTAGTTTCAGTAAGTCCCATTTATTGATTGTTGCTCTCTGTGTCTGTGCTACTGGTGTTCTATTTAGGAAGTGATCTCCTGGGTCAATGCATTCAAGACTACTTCCAACTTTTTCTTCCGTCAGTTCAATGTAGCTGGTTCAATGTGGAGGTCCTGGATCCACTTGGACTTTAGTTTTGTACAAGGTGATAGATGGATCCATTTGCAATCTTCTACATGGTAACATCCAGTTATGCCAGCACCACTTGTTGAAGATGTTTACCTTTTTCCATTGTAGCTGTTTGGCTTCTAAACTGAAGAATGGATGCCCATCAACAGAAGAATGGCTAAAGAAAATGTGATACATTTACACAATAGAGTATTAAAAGCTGTAAGAAACAATGACACCATGAAATTTGCAGGAAAATGGATGGAACTAGAAAATAACATCCAGAGTGAGATAAACCAGAGTCAGAAAGACAAACATGGTGGATAGAATATATAAAGCAAAACAAAGGAAAACCAGACTGCAATCCATAGCTCCAGGGAATTGGGAGCATGTAGGGCAGGGGGTGGGGAGGGTAGGAAGGGAGAAGAGAGAAATGGAAGTGGGAAAATATATAGCTCAGTAAAAACAATTAAAAATTAAAAATATAAAAATCCTGAATAGATTCATGTCTTAGGGTTTCTAGGGCCACAATGAAATACCATGAACATAAAGCAAGTTCTGAAGGAGTTTATTTGCCTTCCACTCCCATATCACTGTTGATCATTTAAGAAAGTCAGGGCAGGAACTCAAACATAGCAGGGACTTGGAGGCAGTAGCTGAGGCAGAGGGTTGCTGCTTACTGTCTTTCTCCTCATGGCTTGCTCAGCCTATTTTCCTGTAGAACACAGGACCACCAGCCAAGAGATGGTACAACTCACAATGGGCTGGGACATCCTTATCAATAATTAATTAAGAAAAATGCTTTACAGGCTTGCTATCCTGATCTTATAGAGACATTTTCTCAATTGAGGTCCCCTCCTCTCAGATGACTTTGGCTTGTGTCAAGTTGGTAAAAAACTACTCAACATAAAACATCAAAAATGTATTCTTTATAGATAGCAAATAAATGTATAAAATATGTTCAGAACCTTTAATTAAACTCAAATTAGCATTACTAGATTTAAGGAAATCCAAATTTAAACGACTCTATAAATCATTCTCTATACATTTCCAAAATTGATTATTTTAAATGCTTCCAAGGAGGAGCCATAAGATTATTATTCATTCATAGTAAGAAATGGTATAGCACATCAAAAGACAGCTTGGAAGCTTCTTATAATGCTAACAATAACTATAGCTTACATACAGCAGGGTATTTACTAAGTGGCTTAAAACATATGCCTACACAAAATCTTACATGCAGATTTCTATAGCAACTTAATTTACACTTGCAAAAAGCTGGACACAACCAGTTATTGTTCTCTAAAAAGTGAAATGAAATAACCATATATATAAATTATAAAGGTATAAATATAAATGAATATATATATATATATATATATATAAATGGGATTTCATTAAGTGGCAAGAATGATCTTTCAAGTTACACAGGGGCATAAACAAAATCATAAACACATACTGCTAAGGTAATTGAGCTATTGTGAAAAGACCATGAAGCCTAAGTGTTGGAAAGATCACTAGGGAAACCTTACTTAAGAAAATGACTAAGGATGCTTTTTTTTGTGAGTATTAGTAGTATTTGAAAAAGTCATTTGAGCAAGAATATCCTTCCTGGAAGGTGATCGACCAAGCTGAGAATGCTCCCACAGAGCCCGTCCATGCAGAAGAATCAGAGCCCAGCGCCATTGTCCTTTGCTTCTCAGTCAGCTCCCACTGTTGGCCACATTCAGAGAGACGGGTTTGGTCGCATGATCCATCAGTCCCATTCCAACTGGAGTTGGTGATCTCCCATTAGTTCTGTCCCACTGTCTCCATGAGTGATCGCACCCCTCACCTTCCTGGACCTGGGGGGAGTTGGGAGGACCTTGGTCTTAACACAGAGTAGGGAACCCTGAAGGCTCCTTGGCCTGGAGAGGGAGGAAGGGGAGGTATGAGTGGAAGGGAGGGGAGGGAAGGGGGAGGAGGAAGGGAGGGAAGGGGGAGGAGGAGGGGAGGGAAGGGGAAGGAGGAGGGGAGGGAAGGGGGAGGAGGAGGGGAAGAGATGGAAATTTTTAAATATAAAAAAATAATAAACCATGAAAAAAAAAAGAAATGGGAACAGGAACAAAACTTCTTATGTGGATCGTCTGGGGAAATGTAAGCACAAAGTGTTTTAAACAGTACATACCTAGATTCTTGGGAGAAAATAAATGCTGAGATATGAAAAAAAAGAATATCCTTCCTTATTTCTAGGTCTAGATGATCAGTCTCCTGAACAACCAAATAGACCAAAAAAAGGAGATAGCTAATATCTCCTAGTTATCTGATAGGTTCATCTTTTCATGGCTTTGAATTCGGGGCCTCTCATTGTCTTTTGTTTTGGACACTGGGAATTATAACGTTTTATAAAAGCCTTTCCACTTTGTCCTCTGAAGTTTACAGGTCTTAGCATTCAGAACAGTTTACAATATTCATTTTCTTGATTATGTTTACAGATGATGTTTACTTGAGCTTTTGAGCCATGCAGGCTGTTTACCGGTACTTCTCTGCCCAAGGGGCAGAAGCAGTTAGAACATGGCAATCTCTGTGACCCTGCCCAAGAGTTGCCATCAGGGCATTGGCTATCTCATATTTCCAGGTTGTGAATCACCAAATTGGATCCTGAAGTTGCCCTTTGATTGGGCAGGTGAAAGTCTAATGGCAACACCTAAAGAAGAGATTGAGAGATTCAACTTCTATGAAGCTGTGACCATGGCAATGGACAAAGTACAAGTGGAGCTGAAAGCATATGCAGATTAGGAGAAGCCGTAAGATATTCTCTGGTATATGTGTTTATGGGTATTTGCCTGTATTTATATATGTGCATCTTGTGCATGCAGTGCTTTTAAAGGCTAGAAAAGAATGTTGGATTCCTTAAAACTGGAATGTAGCTCTTAGTAAGTTGCTATTGAACCCAGCATCTCTGTAAGAGCAGTAACTGCTCTTAATTGCCAGGCTGCCTTTCCAGCAGCAAACATTGTCAGTGCAGAAAACTGGAAAAGAGAACACATAAACTATGTCAGAGTTGTACACGGAATATTATAGAGAAGTATTAGGGACAGATGCTATGCTTAGGAGTTTGTTGTTGTTGCTGTTGGTTTTTGTTTGGGGGAGGGGGTGTTGGGTTGGAGCCTGTCCTGGAACTAGCTCTTGTAGACCAGGCTGGCCTCGAACTCACAGACATCTGCATGCCTCTGCCTCCTGAGTGCTTGGATCAAAGGCATGCCCAACCACAGTCTGGCAAGAGATATTTTAAAATTGGCAACCTCTGCCAGAGAAGGTCTGAGCCAGTGACCTCCTCTGGAGCAACGTCTAGCCAGCAACCTGGAAGGTATGAGGGAGCACCCTCGGAGGGAACAGGCAAGGACTTCTATGGAACAGGGCCCTAGTCAGCCAGCGACCTCTGTGGGAGCAGGCCTGAGAAGAAAGCAACCTCCACTGGAGAAGGCCCAAGCCAGGAACATCTGCATGAGCAGGCTCAAACCAGCAACCTCCCCCAGAGCAGGCCTGAGCTAGCAACCTTCACAGAACCAGTCTCAGGTCAGCTACCTCTGTGGCTGCAAGCCTGAGCCAGCACCTTTCATCAAAGCAGGCGGGAGCTAACAACCTCTGCAGGAGTAGATTTGAGGGCATGACCTCTACTTGAAGAATTCAAGCTTGCATCCTCCACAGGACCAGGCCTAGGCCAGTGACCTCAATGGGAGCAGTCCCGAGGAAGAGACACATGCAGAAGCAGGCCCTCCCTTTGCCAGAGCAGGCCCAAGTGAGCAACCTCAGCATGAACATGATCTAGCCAGCCACCTCCACTAGTGCAGCTCTGAGCCAACCACCTCTGTGGTACCAGGCCTGAGCCAACGACCTCTGTGAGAGCAGGCCCAAGCAAGCTACCTCAATGGAAGGAAACCTGATCGACCTCCACGGTTGCAGATTGACCTTTAGGAGTGCCAAGCTACCTCCAGGGTGACTGGAACCCTGGCCCTGACTGCACCATGAGGAGAAACCATCTGAGCCTTAGATCCACAGGCACCTGGAAGAGCAATCACCAGAGACATAGCCCCAACTACACCAATCAGAGGAAAAGATGGGTAGACAAGGTAAGAACACTCAAACATCACAAAGAGCAACATAACACCAACAAAAACTATTAGCTCTAAAATAGCAATACTTAAACACCCCAATGCATATGAAGCAGAAGAAAATGACTTAAAAAATAACTTTGGAAGAATGTTTGAGGCCCTTAAAGAGGAAATGAAAAATTCTCTCAAAGAAATGGAGGAAAACGAAAACAAAAAATTGGAAGAAATCAACAAATCCCTTAAAGAAAACCAACAAAAAGCAACCAAACAGGTGAAAGATGTAATTCAAGACTTGAAAACCAAAATAGAGACAATAAAGAAAACACAAAGAGAGGGAATTCTGGAAATGCAAAATATGGGAAAACAATCAGGAACCAAAAATGTAAGCATAAACACCAGAATACAAGAGATGGAAGAAAGAATCGCAAGTGTTGAAGATACCATAGAGGAAATAGAAAATGCTAAATCTAACAAAGGCTTAGCACAAAATATTCAAGAAATATGGGACACAATAAAAAAATCAAACCTAAGAATAATAGGGATAGAAGAAAGAATTCCAACTCGAAAGCACAACGACCCACTATCATTTTGTATATTCTATGTGTCTTGTTGGTCACTATATGAGCTCCTAAACACAGTTCACATTTTAAAGGTAAGCACAATTAAGGTAAAAGTCCTAAGATAAGGAAAAACAGAAGAATTTGCAAACATGATTTAAAACTCTAGCACTTCCCCACAAGAAACAGCTATCAAAATAATAAAACACTATTAAAGTTTAAATCACACATTAAACCCCACACACTAATAGTGGGAGATTTTACAGCCATTCTTATCACTGGACAGGTCTGCCAGAAAGAAACTTGCCAGGCAAAGAAGGGAACAGACAGATGTTATGACTCAAATGGACTTAGCAGACATCTATAGAATATTCCATCAAAACATAAAAGAATATACTTTCTTCTCAGCACCTCATGGAACCTTCTCAAAAACTGATCACATACTAGGTAACAAAGCAAACCTCACCAGATAAAAAAAAATTGAAATAACTGTATGTATCTTATCATATCACCATGGCTTAAAATTAGAATTCATAGTTGATATAGGAACACAGAAGTGAAAGAGGCACTGTAAACTACAGACTAGTAAAGGTCAGAGCCCCAATGCCTAGGGAAGGTGCCCATAGTCACTGTCTCAGTAATTACTTTCCTCCTAATAGCCAATGAACATATACATGGTTCACAAGGATACTACACAGGACACAGCTTGACTCTTATTCTGAAAGGATGCTGTATATGCCATTGCCCACTTCTAAAAGGAAAAGAGAAATCTGATATTAAAAACTTACTATTCTATTCTGCTTTAGGACAGATTCTAGCTCTGTACCTAGGTTGGCATGGAGCTCACCATAAGTCAGAGGCTTCCTTAAGCTCATCGTCATTGTTTTGTCTCTGTCTTCCATGTGCTATAACTACAGCTTGAAATTAAAAAACAAAACAAAACAAAATGCAAGCAAAACTTTATCTCAGAAATAAAAATTATTTAAAGAATGGTCCAATATTATTTGTTCAAACCGGAAAGAAAGACTTCTAGATTAGACATATTTAGTATTCTTACCCAGTTACCCATTGAGGAAAATGCTTCTGAGGGAACATGAGATAAAGAGAATAAATGAATTACACACTGTTCAGCCGAATGTCACTGAAAGGGGTGAGTGGCCCTGCTGGATATGCTTATCTTGGTGAACATGAGGCTTACATACTAGTTTTCTGACTCCAGTGGTCAAATCTGCTTTTTGTGAGTTTTTGTTACATTGTTTTCCTAAGGCAAATGATAGTAGATAGAACAAGACTTCTTCAAGAGTTTTTCTTGCTCTGTGGGAATTCTCTCTCTCTCTCTCTCTCTCTCTCTCTCTCTCTCTCTCTCTCTCTCTCTCTCTCTCTCTCTCTCTCTCTCTCTGTCTGTGTATGTAAACTTGATAGCCTGGCCTGTCCTTGAAATCATTCTCCCACATCAGCCTATTGATAAAATAGTTTATGGTGTTGGATTCAGCTACAATTATTATGCCAACATGATCTCTGCCTTTTCAAACTCGCTGACTGCGTAGTGATTTTACATTACTTAGTGTCTCTACATTACAAAAACATAAGAGGGTATTGTTTTTAATGGGACATAGCTGTGATTTTTTCCCTCAGTTTAAAGTGTGCTCTTCTGTGTGAATTGCTTTATTTACTACCTTCTGAATGCATATCAGTGAATATAATTTATTTTTACGACAACGGTTTCCATGCACTGTGGCATTTCGTATCTTCAGTTAATTTTGTATTCTCTGATATATAAGATACACCAGAATTAATCCTTTTAATCTGCTTTTATTTTTTTGTAGGCGATATTAAGATATTTATCATGAACACTAATTCTCCTTAGGCTGTATATATTGAAACTACTAAAACTTGTAATTGAAATTCATAATGAAAACAAATCAGAGAATTCAAATATAAAGAATTTTTCAGAATTAAAACAGCCTCTTTGCTCTTGATAAAGTTGATTGACTGAACAGTAACAGTAACGAAGTTAGGAGAAACTAAATATAGAAAAATAGAAAAGACTGCAAATGTCACCTGCCTCGTCATTGATTCCTTCCTAGCCATTCTCCAGTGTAACCCATAGATGCTTCATCACTCACCAAAGCTTTGAAGTTGATGGGGTCAGGCTTTGCTTCTGTTATTTTGCTCATATTCAGACCAGATATAACTGAAAATAATCTCACCTTCAGTCTCTCATCGCTTCTTATTGTTGAACTTACTCAATATCAGCGTTCTCTCTCCGTGCTTTTCCATCACCCAGTTGCCACTCTGGCCGTTCCCTTACTCTCACATTAAGGAGGAAACTTCAGTTTTCGAAGATGGCCTTGTTCTCTTGTTTTCTCTGCAGGCTGAAAGCAACTGCTAAGTGCATCTTCTCCTCTCCACTGCAAAGAGACTGCCAGTCGAGCTCCACGTCCATCTCCCTCTTAACACATCTTTCCAGCCTCCACAAACACCTAAATGTACTTCCTCTTGCATGATCAAGATCTATTAACTGAAAATGCATTAAATCTTCAAACTTCAATCTTACCCATTCCGCACACTTATCTCCCTGGTTCGTTCATTTACCCCATTCTAAACACTTGAATTGCTATTTTTCTACCCTGTAATTTCATCACAGGTTTAAATTTTTCTCATCATTTCATGATTAATCGAATATATTTTTCATTATGTCCTTCTCTTAAAAAGGTTTATTTTCTGTTATGTGTGCCTCGGGTGCTAGGGGAGGTCAGAAGAAGGCGTTAGTTATCCTGGAACTGGGGTTGAAGATGTTTGCAAGCCACCAAGTGCATGCTAGTGACCAATCTAGGTCCCCTAGTATCAGCCAGTGCTCTTAATCATCTCTCCAGCCCCTATCCTGCCTCACTTGAAAGGTTCTTCTCCCACACTCCAAACTGAAATGTCACTTTTCTGTTACCTCCCCTACTCTATTTGGAGAATTTATCTTTCATCATTTCTCCAAGTTTTATACTGTTTTCTTTTCCTTGCTGTCAGGTTCTTTATTAATACACTTTCAAAGTGTCTAGTGTTACACATAAGTAAATGGCTTTCAATATATATATATATATATATATATATATATATATATACACACACACACACATATATATATACTGAATTTTATCACACACATGAAATATATTCCTTTTGTTTTGTTTTCTCTTTTCTTTTTATGTTCAGATTTAGTTAGGTTTTCTATTGCTGTGCTGAAACACCATGACCCACTTGGTGAGGAAATGATGTGCATTTTGTTTACAGCTCATAAGCTATCATCCAGGAACATCCGAGTAGAAACACAGAAGCAGGAACTGATGATACAGAGGCCATGGAAGAGTGCAGGTTTTTGACTTGGTTCTCGTGGCTTATTCAGCTTGCCTTCTTACAGGACCCAGCACTACCAGTCCAGGTGTTGTACCACCCAAGATAGGCTGGGCACTCCTGGGTCTAACATCAATCAAGACAATTTCTATAACACAGAACTATAGTCCAGTTGGAATGGGACTGATGGAACAGGGGACCAAACTGGACTCTCTGAATGTGGCTGACGGTGGAGGAGGACTGAGAAACCAAGGACAACGGCAATGAGCATGAACTCTACAGCATGGACGGGCCCACTGTGAGCCTTGTCAGTTTGGTTGCTCACCTTCCTGGACTTAGGGGGAGCTGGGAGGACCTTGGACTTAACATAGTGAAGGGAACCCTGATGGCTCTTTGGCTTGGAGAGGGGAGGAGTGGGGGTATGGGTGGAAGGGAGGGGAGGGAAGGGGGAGGAGGAGGGGAGAAGATGGAAATTTTTAATAAAAAATGAGAATAAAAAAAGATTTGTTTTTTTCTAAGTTGCTTTTTCATTAGGATAATTTATCACAGCCATAGAGCTGGAGCTAGGACAGTGCCATTGCTTTTATTGAATACGCAAACCTATGGTGTTCAGCTTCTCCCTCTAAAGCACATTTCAATGCCTCCCCTTGCTATTTCAGGCTGCCATTACAAGAGGTTTAAGTCTCGCTTTCCACTGGAATCCCAACATCTAATCAATTGAAAGGCTGCTGCATTTTACTCCCTATAAAGCAGCAGTTACAATTAGGAGCATTGTGAAAGGCTTTGTGGCTAATATTTTCTGTAGTGAACAACAAAGATTTTAGAGGTCTTCTCCATACAGTAATTTCCTCAGGAATCTGTGTGTTTGTACATGTGTGTTCTGTCTTACCCTTGTCTCTATTTTTTTCTTTTATTGTGATAAGGTTTTACTCTGTAGTACATTCAATTTACTATGTAACATAAGCGAGTCTTGAGATGCCGATGAGCTTAAAAAGTTATTTTCAGAAACATCTACATAGATAAAGCTAAGGTTCCTGACCTTATGGCAGAAAAGAATTCCTGAACCTGAACCAATATATGGAAGAACTGGAGTTAACTAAAATTTTTTTAAGGTAGATTTAAGCACAAATAGTAAAGAAAGAAATAAATTTAAATAAAGAATATATACCTTTCCAAGATAATTTTTCATGACTGTCTTAAGCAGAACCCATATATTACATTCTTTAAATTTGGGTAACATACAGGCAAAGAAGCTAAAACCATATACCCCAAAAGTTGCACAGTTGATTTTACACATGCATTTTTTTATAAGAAAAGTTATGTTGTTGTGTGAGTCCCAGTAACTGGTGATCATTCAGATCATTCAGTTTTAATTCTAGCTAAAGTTTTTGTTTTTCTCATGGAAGTATGTGTATTGATTTCTAGTTTGTTATGCCTTTAAAATCATGGAATCTTAGTCTTTTAACAAATATCCAGCAATGAAACCAATACACTAGTACAGAGTTGAAAAACATGCCATTGATCTCCTTGAAGCCTATAGACTTGTTCAACAAATGTTTTATTGTTCTAAGGAGTCTAAATTTTATATTGGAAATAAGCTTGGCTAAATCATAAGAGGAAAGTAACTACAACTATCTAATCTTCAACCCCATAAAAGGCCTGAGAAGGGAGATAATATTACTTGAGTATACAGGAAGTGTAATCAGGCAGCTTCCAAAGCGAGCAGAATATGACGGAAACAATTTGCTACCTGAGGATTCACCCAAAGTCTCATTTGCAACTTTGAAGCAAACAATTTTGGCTCCAGGCCTAAAGTTACTAACATACCATTTCCAGAGGCAGAAAAATATTCAAAACCATCTTTTCCTGTCTTGGAAAGATTTGACAGTCATTTTCCTTGTGTCCTGCTTATCCATTCCAGATACCATGTACTTTGTCAGTGATTGAGGCATGGTCAGTTCCTTGCCCCAAAGCCAATTGTGCCAAGAAGAAAACAAACTCTGAGTGGCATGTCTATGTTGCTCAACATTTCTCGGAAATAGATTGGTGCTGTCAGGAGCAATCATGTCTCATGTCAACAGAATCGTAAATTATTTAAATGCCATGTTCTGCAGAGCCTTGAAGTGCTTAAAGATTACCTATCTAGACAGAATTCAATCTCTATGTATCTAAAGAACCTAACTAATCTGACTGTATGTATAAAAAACATGGACTACTATTAACCTAATATTTAATACCTGTATAACTTAAAGACAAAGACTTCATGTCAGAATATTAAATAATCTGTAAACAAATGTGCAACAGATGAGAACAATGACCTCAAAGTGTAAACAATGTATAAGTATCTCGATCAGAGGTAAGAATAATATATAATGCAATACGAAAGTATAAGCATTGTATCAATATATAAAATGTCCCAAACAAAGGTAGAAACATGAATGTATATAATCTGGCAAAATAATTTTGCATAGGTGTACAAATATTGTAAACAGAAATAACAAATATAATTTGAATTTGTATCAATATACAAAAACTATACCAGTTAAATTATTCATAAATAATAGCTCACTCTATTACCTACTATTATTATCCTTTTTTATTTATATTTATTTATTATGTATACAATATTCTGTCTGTGTGTATGCCTGCAGGCCAGAAGAGGGCACCAGACCCCATTACAGATGGTTGAAAGCCACCTTATGGTTGCTGGGAATTGAACTCAGGACCTTTGGAAGAGCAGGCAAAGCTCTTAACCACTGAGCCATCTCTTCATCCTCCTATTCCTTTTTTTCAAACAAACATAGTTTTCACCCCAACACTGTACTTGATAGAAGTAATAATCAACAACCCCTAAACAGTGTGGTGTTCCTGACCCTGAGGACAAACATTTTTGGGATGGGGGCGTCATCCTCTAGCGTTTCTCCAGCAGTAGTAGAGTGCTAGTAGAAATAACATTAATTTTCTAAGGAAAGAGTAAGTTCTGATTTACAAAATAAGTTTCGAAATTTCTCACCATGTCTTTTGTAGATTTTGTCACTTTCCAACTGTTATCACTGTTCCAGCTCTATTAGGTAATAGTTATAGTTTTTTTTCATTTCCAAGGAGACAAACACCCCAACACTAATGTGGCTCTCATTTTATGATTGTATGTAACATGTGAGGGATAATATCTCATACATTTTTAACCTAAAGCACCTATTCATGGAAGATAGGCAGCACCCATTATTTCCTCAAAAGTAGAAATTATGTTTTGAAAGTGTACTGTTTTTTAAGGTTTTTTTAGTTATTTCAGTAATCATCCAACTGAATTTAAAGAAGAGCCAAATATAAGTGAAAGAGAAAACTATCTAAATTCTAATTCTACCATTTGACATTATGCTCTTGGAATGCAAAATGTTGAGCTCACTAGACCCAGAAACCTAGGAGATGCAACTAATATATGACAATTACAGTTTCTGTACACTAAGACATGGTCTGCAATATATGGGGATGAGTAAAATAAGCAAATTACTATGAATTTATTGTAGGTCTGCTTTGGCTGTAATCGAACACATGAACTGTTTTCATAGTCTAAATTATCCCCGCAAATCATAGCCAGACCAAGACTAGCCTTTTCTTCTCTCCCTGCTTTCTAGGATGCCTCTGAGTTCTGCTTCTCTGTGAATTAATTCAAGGCCAGCCTGCTCAAGTTGGTGAAGCATTGATTTTGTTGTTGTTGTTATTGTTGTAGTTTTTGCTTTGTTTTTGTGTTTGTTTGTTCTTTGTTTTTTGAGACATGGTTTCTCTGTGAAACTTTGGCTTTCCTGGAGTTTACTCTGTAGACCAGACTGGCCTTGAACTCACAGAGATCCTCCTGCCTCTGCCTCTGCCTCTGCCTCTGCAATGAGTGCTGGGATTAAAGGCATGTGTCACTACTTTCTTATATTTTCATAGTACAGCTGATTTGTGTCTTATTAATTTTACTTGAGTAATGTAATGGCTAGAACTCAAGGCAGGAAACTGGAGGCAGTCCTGGTTGATAGTAAGTATAGTATTATCTATCTCTAAATAGAAAATTTACTTACAGTAAAGAAAGTATGGCAGAAGTCATATTAGGAATACTGGTGCTTACTGCTGCATTCAAAGGCTCTTGAGCTAACTTTCTTAAACAGCCAAGGGACATAGAATTAGGGAATGGTGTCAAAGTAGACTTGACACTTCTACAACAGTTTTAAAGACAATTCCCCAGACATGCCCACAGACCATCCTGTTCTGGGCAATGCCTCAACTAAGAATTCCTCCTCAGCTGATTTTAGATAATGTCAAACTGATAGTAAATGCTAACTAGGACAATAAAAGGGGATCATGATTAACACATTATTTTGTCACTGGAAAGAAGTGAGCATGAATTTCTAACTACCTCTCACAAAATGAATAAAATATAACAAAAATGAAGCAAAACAAATTTTATTGATACACAAACAGAAGGTGCTACAACTATGAATACTTCGGCAAATATTATGGCCAAACACAGGAGTCAATCTTTCCATGTAGCATCAAAGACAAATCTTGGGAAAAAAATTAGAATGAAAATATTGCCCATTTCACACTAGAGTGCTAAAACGAACATCAAGATCACACACATGAAATTTTCATTGAATGGTGCTGACTTTTGTGTCCTATTAATTTCACTTCAATTCCTCTAAACTGCTTTGATAAAAGCTGTAGAAAGCAAAGGCACCATCAACTTCTAACTTTCTGGAGCATGAAATTTAGTGAGCTACTGAGTGCAAAATTCTCAAATAAAAAATATGTTACAAAATAATTTAAATAAATGTGTCCTTTACTGATAAACTAGTCCAATATTTTTTTAGAAGCACAGAGCTAGCACAAATGTAATTGGAGAAAGCAATAGGTTTTTAAATAAATGACCTAATTAAATCATTTATTTAGTCTTATCTCCAGTGTTAATGTTGTCAATATTTCCCCCACATAGAAGAATTATAGTTCCATATAAAGGCTAGATTATTTTTCTTTTACTAAAACAACAACAACAACAACAACAACGATAATAACAATAATAATTAACTAAGCAATGACGACTTTATTCTTGTTATTTCTAGTAATAAATAGGGACATTTTTCAATAACAGGGGCTGCAACTCCCTTAATTGATGGTCTGCTTTACTTTTTTGCTTACAAGTATTTGAGAATTTAAAACCTGTTGTTTTCAAATTCTAGCATAACAACAATCAAATTTCAGATTCACCCCTTTTCCTCTGTATAGAATTGTGTGTTGAAGGATTCTGTCATCTTAGCCAGGATGGATTTGTTAAGCCTTTATCCTGAACCAGGAAATGTCTGACATGATAAAGTTAATTAGTAAACACCTATCCAAATTAGGGGCTAATTTGGGCTCATAAAGTTAAATATTATGATTAATGTTGGAGATGATCACATACCACTATTGGAATAGAATCTTCCTGACTTTTTCTAGGAGGTTATACATTTTAAAATGGTCAAACACATAGTAATATAGAAAATTAATATTGACTTCATGAGGCTTGTTTCATATTATGACACAAAGTGGTAAATGAGATCCATACTATGAAGTGCCAAAACTTTATTTCTGTGATTAATTAAAAAAATAATGTGAGCCAAAAAGAAATCAAAAAAAAATAATGTGAGCCAATTTTCCTGATATTTCTTATTATTTACTATGAGACTTCAGAGTGAAATGCTACCTCAGAATTCAAAAGTGAATGTAGAACCATATGGCTGAGCTCTTTAAATAGGAGTGCAGCTCTTTTATAAAAAAGAAGAAGTGAAATTAGCTTTCTTCCTTTATCCTATATGGAATAGTTTAAAAGATAGAAAAAGTAGTAGCCAAGCTTGTACCAATTTTTAATTTATTGAATTCATTGCTTGCCCAACCCTTTTTTTCCTTATACATTGGACCAAGTAATACAGCTATAAGATGGAAGATGTTTCCAGTACCACACATATTATCACTATTGGAAAGTCAAACACAAAATACAAAATTTATATAGTCCTGAGAGAACTGAGGATGACTAATGTATTTCAGAAACAAAGCAGGTCCTTAAGCTAGACCTATATAACAGAACATCAATGTCTCAAGGCCATAGCATTGGGAAAACAATCTTCACTTTCAAGATCAATATTTATAAACAAATGAAGTAAGTTTTAGTTCAAAATTTTTATCAAAAATAAATAATTATTAAATGATGATTAGTGGGATAGGAGTTATTGGAGATACATACTTCTTTGTAAGGTAGTACTTTGAAATGGGATCTGAAGTTTAAGAAGAAATCATTTGATTTTGCAGAAAGAACATTCCAGATAAATATGGGGGGAGCTAGTGCAAATGACCTACAGAAGAATAGATCTCATAAGCTCAATATAAAAATTAGTAAAACAAAGAATATAGCAGATGACTGTGCCTAAGCTTAAATAAGTTCATAAGATTGTACATTGTGTTCAAGATCACAGGAAGTTTCAAATATTGATTTGATCATGGAAACAATGTATGAATCTTATCCTAATGACTTTGTACACTGGAGAATGAAGTCTGTATGAATTAATTACTTTTGTAATACTGTTCCAAGAAGAAAGGAAATCAACTACAAAATAGATATTTAATAAATATTTACTGAATTAATATATTGTTGCTATGGCAGTATGTAAAAAAATCAACACTGAAAAATATAGAAACAGCACTTGAATTCTGTAGTTGTCCAAAAGTCATGGTAAAATTGCTGTATAATGAAACATAAATTGCACTCTGAAAGAAAATAACCATGCTTAATCAAATTGTTTAAAACTTCTTTATAACCTTTTTCATATCTTAAGATTGTATTTTTAAGTAGAAATACTAATAATGGCCCTGGGACTGTGGAGAGTCTCCGTGAGAAGTAATAAGCTAAGAATGCTGGGATTGTTAGGAAGGATGAAAATCTGCAAATACCATGTGTCATCATTAAATTTTCATCATTGAGGAAATTGAAAAACAGCAGAGATAAATAAGCCTGGGTTGTGTTCATGTAATAAGTTTAGTTAGAAATAGGGTAGCACCTTCCAAAACAAAACTACACGACATATATGAACCTCTTTGAGCCTTCTAATCCTTGCATAGAGTACTACTCAAAGTTGGATTTGTTTAGGACTGATCCATTGTGTTTATATAAAAACAAGTAATATTTTCCTGATTCAGTCAGCTAAACCGAATACAAATAACTCCCATTTATAAAATGCTTATGGTTTTTCCTGCAAAAATATTTTGAAGCTACTATGAAACCATTATATAAAATTCACAGTGTCCTTTTTCAAAACACCACAGACTTAACTACATTAGTAGATTATAAATATTAAATAAAATTATATAAATTTATCAGTAAGGAGTGAGAGGGGTTAGAGAAAGAACAGAGGGCAGTACATGGCCTTGAAGAGTTTGTATAATTTTTTTCTGCTTCTTTCTTCTGTTATTGTTTTGTTATTGAGGATTTAACATAGAGCCTCATAGATATAAGTAACTAGTGAATTATAGCCTTGGCTCCCTTTATTTTTCAGTTTTGAGATAGTGTTTTGTTAATTTGCCCACACTAGCCTTAATATTATTCAGGGCAGACTTGAATTTGAAATTATGAGCTCCTTCTGCATCTGTACATATTATCTACGATTACAGGCATTAACCACCTTCTCATGGTTTTAGTCAGAAGAAAAAATGCATATAAAATGTGCATAGATAATATCCATTTATGTAATAGATAGGATTTATAGGTGTATGCTAGTTTTAATGACAAATTGCAAATGGTCTTGAGTATTTGCTAAGTTCTATATATTGTTTTGAAATGTTTATAAATATTATTTAATTTAACATGAACATTAATACTTAGATAACTACTGGTGTTGATATTTTCAAACATACATTAACAAACAATGAATTCTTGGCTCAGAGAGATTATGGAGTTCTTTGAGAACTCTCGAGTATGTGGGGTAATATTTGAAATATTTGAACCAATGGGTTGGTGTTGCTCTACAAGACAACAACAAAATATGAGAAATGCTGAAAAAGCATTTGACAAAATTCAACACCCCTTCATGATAAAGGTCTTGGAGAGATTAGGGATACAAGGGTCATTCCTAAATATAATAAAGGCTATTTACAGCAAGCCGACAGCTAATATCAAATTAAACGGAGAGAAACTCAAGGCCATCCCACTAAATTCAGGAACACGACAAGGCTGTCCACTCTCTCCTTATCTCTTTAATATAGTGCATGAAGTACTAGCAATAGCAATAAGACAACATAAGGGGATCAAGGGAATTTGAATTGGAAAGGAAGAAGTTAAACTTTCGTTATTTGCAGATGATATGATAGTGTACATAAGCGACAACAAAAACTAGAAAGTTAAAAAATAGTGTTATTTAAATTATAAAATATGTTGAATATGCTTGGAAATGGGATAAAATTAGTTGAATGTGAAAATACGTAGAATATCATTTGCAAAAGTCCAGTTGGAATGGAACTGATGGAACAGGGGACCAAACCGGGCTCTCTGAATGTGGCTGATGGTGGAGGAGGACTGAGAAACCAAGGACAACAGCAATGAATGTGAACTCTACAGCATGGACGGGCTCACTGTGAGCCTTAACCTTCACCTGGCGATGGATGGAGATAGAGACAGAGCCCCACATTGGAGCACCGGACTGAGCTCCCAAAGTTCTGATGAGGAGCGGATGGAGAGAGATCATGAGAAAGAAAGTCAGAACCATGAGGGTTGCGTTCACCCACTGAAACGGCAGGACAGAACTAACGGGAGACCACCAAGTCCACTTGGAATGGGACTGATGGAACATGTGACCAAATCGGACTCTCTGAAAGTGGCTGATGGTGGAGGCTGACCGAGAAGCCAAGGACAATGGCGATGGGCTTGGTCTCTACGACAGGGACGGGCTCTGTGTGAGCCTTGTCAGTTTGGTTGCTCACCTTCCTGGACCTGGAGGGAGTTGGGAGGACCTTGGACTCAACATAGTGTAGAGAACCCTGATGGCTCTTTGGCCTGGAGAGGGAGGGAGTGGGGGTATGGGTGGAGGGGAGGGGAGGGAAGGGGGAGGAGGAGGGGAGGAGATGGCAATTTTTAATAAAAAATAAATAAACTGGAAAAAAAATTGAAAATACCATATCCATCTTGGAGAGCACAATAGTGAAAGCAGTATCACTGATCCCCAAATCAAGAAAGTAGAAACATTACAAGCAAAAAAAAATAAAAGCAAAACAGCAAAGTACTGAAGGTGGTAGCCATGGCAACACATTTAGAGATCAACTACATAATAAAGAAATGATGATAGATTTTGTTTGCAACATATGCTCTCTGCTGTAGGAGGCACTCACATATTTCTGGGTGTCCTTGGGCAATTTGTAGAACCTTCTTCTCTTTCTTCTAGTGAAGTTTCATTATTAGAACATGTGATGTAGCCGATGATTTTTACATCCAAGAATGAGTCCTAAAAATCATTTCATGTTTCCAACTTCTGCTTTGTTTTACTTTTTGCTGCAAAATGACTTATTCTAGACAGTAGCCTGAATAGCAGAACAAGAAAACACACTCTCTGAAGCTCACTTTTCCAGCACTCATTCCTACCTGCACTCATCCTTCCTGTCAGCTCAACTACCAGAAAGCACTCAAATGCATATGGAAATCCTAACAATAAATGCAGTACAGACTCCAGAGATGATGACAGGGTCAGGGGAGAGAGTGTTCTTACTATTCATGGATCTTTATAATACATTTTCCCTCTTCATTGCTGAAGTCCTTAAATATCAGTTCTGTCATTTAACCTTCTGTATGGCTAGCCTTCTGGCTTTGAGTTTCTCTCCGTTTAATTTGATGTTAGCTGTCGGCTTGCTGTAAATAGCTTTTATTATATTTAGGTATGACCCTTGTATCCCTAATCTCTCCAAGACCTTTATCATAAAGGGGTGTTGAATTTTGTCAAATGCTTTTTCAGCATCTAATGAGATGATCATATGTTTTTTTTCCTTCAGTTTATTTATATGTTGGATTACATTGGTAGATTTTCGTATGTTGAACCAGCCCTGCATCTCTGGAATGAAGCCTACTTGATCGTAATGGATAATTTCTCTAATGTGTCCTTGGATTCGGTTTGCCAGTATTTTATTGAGAATTTTTGCATTGATGTTCATGAGTGAGATTGGCCTGTAATTCTCTTTCTTGGTTGAGTCTTTGTGTGGTTTAGGTATCAGGGTAACTATAGCTTCTTAAAAGGAATTTGGCAATGACTCTTCTGTGAAATACATTAAGGAGTATAGGTATTGGTCTTCTTGGAAGTTCTGGTAGAATTCTGCATTGAAACCATCTGGTCCTGGGCTTTTTTTGATAGGGAGGTTTTTGATAACAATTTCTAATTCTTCGCGACTAACAGGTCTATTTAGATTGTTCACCTGGTCCTGGTTTAACTTTGGTATATGGTACTTATCTAAAAAAATGTCCATTTCTTTTACATTTTCCAATTTTGTGGCATACAGGCTTTTGCAGTAAGATCTAATGATTCTCTGAATTTCCTTTGTGTCTGTGGTTATGTCCCCCTTTTCATTACTGATCTTATTAATTTGCGTGTTCTCTCTCTGCCGTTTGATTAGTTTGGCTAGGGGTTTGTCAATCTTGTTGATTTTCTCCAAGAACCAGCTATTTGTTTCATTGATTCTTTCGATTGTTTTCTGTGTTTCTATTTTGTTGATTTCAGCCCTCAGTTTGATTATTTCCAGTCTTCTACTTCTCCTAGGTGAGTCTGCTTCTTTTTTTTCTAGAGCTTTCAGGTGTGCTGTTAAGTCTCCAATGTGTGTTTTCTACATTTTCTTTAAGTGGTCACTTAGTGCTATGAACTTTCCTCTTAGCTCTGTTTTCATAGTGTCCCATAGGTTTGGGTATGATGTGTCTTTATTTTCATTGAATTCAAGAAAGACTTTAATTTCTTTCTTTATTTCTTCCTTAACCCAGGTTCAGTAGTTGAATGATCAGTTTCCATGAGTTTGTAGACTTTCTGGGGTTAGAGTGAGTGGTTGTTGAAATCTAACCTTATTCCATGATGATCCAATAGTACACAGGTGGTTACTACAATTTTTTTGTATCTATGGATGTTTGCTTTGTTAGTGTTATTTGACTTTTAGGGACACAGTTTGATCTCTTTTGGAGGATGGATTATTAGCTATACTATTCTCATTATCATACCAGACTTCATGGACAGCTTGACTTTATTTCCTTTTGACAATGGAGAAAACATATATAATTTCCTTCAGTCAAACCAGGTTCTCAAAACACACAATAAATTCTGAGAATGGTGCTGTATTTAAATAATGATGCAAATTCAGATAAATGACAGGCTGATATTCAGTCCTTTGTTCTAAAATATGCAAAATACAAGCTTTTAATTTTTAGTGTAATTAATTACTGTAGTTGTATAATTGCTTGTCATTTCAGTATTTGTTGTAATTATTACACCTTTTCTCTGTAATATCTCACTTGATGTAGAATCTAATAAATTAGCTACAAACAATATTTCGAAACCATGGTGAGAATAAATTATAAAATATCATGTAGGAAACACTTTAAAGTGTATAATATTCCCATAATCATTTAGTCTTGATGCTTTATTTTTACCAACAAAGAAGTAAATTCCAGAATGGCATGATGTTTCAAGTCTGTTTGGAAAAGACTGAGCTTCTGACATCTGAACCCATTCCCCTTCATTGTCTCACAGACCCCACACTCTATTTCTTTTATGATCTTCCCAGAGTTCCACAAGTTTCGTCCCTTGCAGTTCTATCCTTAACCACGTGTGACTGGTTTAGTTAGAATCTGTTTGAAGTTTGCTCTCTGAATGCCTTCCAAAAATTCGTGTATTAAAGGACTGGTTCTCTGTCTATTATACCTTGGGGCCGATGATAGAATATCAAGAGGATGGCCTAATGGGATGAATTTAATTTTCTTGGACTACAACCTTACAGGAGACAATAGGATCTGGACTCTTATTATTATTTTTTTTCTTTATGACTACCAGTCATCCAAATCTTTGTTCCACTCTGAGTACTCACCGGGATAGCATAACTCACAGCAGATCCCCAAAGTAACACAGCATATTTTATTAGATTTAAAACTTCAAAACCATGAGCCACAGTGAACTTTTCTGGCTGATAAGTTGGTGATCACCGATAGTTTGTTTTAGAAACAGCTAATTAATGAGCCTGGTGTTCTTTGAAGTTCATCTATGCTGATAGAAACGACCCAGCACAGACCTTTCAAGTTTTGATATGGGGGTGAAGCTATAAGCTGCAAGAGGCTGAAAATGCAATCAACACATAATGCTGTGGGCATACTCAATTTGTTTCCTATTCATTGGTTGTAAAGACGGCCACATTTCAGGATGATGGTTCATGAAAACTCCTTCCAGATCAGACCTCTCCGGTGGGAAAGAAAATGTGGGCTTGGGAGAAGTTTTTGTTTATTTTATAATATATAACTCTTTAGATGCAGCAATTTGGAACAGCATTTAGGTCTTTTTCATTTTTCTTTCAAGAACTTTATAGTGAGAAGGAGGCTACTGTGTATTACTCACACCACTTGGAAATTTGCAAAAGCTCACAAAGGTAGCTAAAAATGATCTCATTTCTCACTATATTGAAATTATAATGAAAAATTCTCACTAGGAGAGCCAGATTTAAATGTATTTATAGGGATGTTATTTTTTTCTAAAATAAAATTCCTCACATTCCTTTAAATATTAATGCTAAAATAGTAAAATGTGATAGAGTACAAAAGTTCTTAAAGTGAAACTTACCACAAAAAACTAGGTCTAAAACAACTCAGAGAAGAGCACTCCTGGATCAGCATTAAACTCACTCAGCTGAACTGAGGTGAGTTGACAACGTGAGCATTTTTGTTGTTGTTGTTGTTGTTGTTGTTGCTGTTGTTGGTTTCTTTTTTTAATATGGCAGCCTGCTTGAGAAATATCCCCCATAGGCTCATGTGTTTGAAAACCTGTTCTGCAGTGAGTAGTGTTCTTTGAAAAGGTTATGGAACCTTCGGGAGTTAGAGCCTTGCTGGAGGAAGTACATCACTTAACTGCATCACTTGCGGAAAGCTTTGAAGTTTTAAAACTTAGATGCACCTCCTTTTCTCTCTTTCTACATCCTGTGTGAGGATAAAAATGTGACCAACCATCTTTCTGCTCCTGCCCCCATGCTTCCTTTGCCTGTTGCCAAGCCTTATGCTAAGCCGTGGACTCTATTCCATTGCAACTGAAAGTCTGAGAAAATGCTTTCCTTCTTTAAGTTGCTTTTGATCAAGGTATTTCTGGCATCATATATAAACATCATATATAAACATATATAAATATTTATTTGAAAGACAATACTTGTCTATTGGGCCTTAAAAGAAAGTGAATATTTGCCAGTGGGCCACCATGTTATCATCTGACCTGAGCTGCTTATCATTGCCGGGGTGTTTTCTAACCCACCACATCAAGTTCTCAAGTTCTCAACCAGTGTCTTATTTACTTGTGTATTGCTTGAATAAGACAGCAACCTATAAAAGAAAACATGTAATTTGGACTAATGTTTCCAGAAGGGTAGAATCTATGAATATCATTTTGGGGAAGAGAAAAAAAGGAGGGAGGCAGGCATGTTACTAAAGCATTTATCTTAGGGCTTACATCTTAATTTATAAGAATGGGGCAGAAAAAAGCCAACTGCAAATGTGTGGGGTTTTGAAACCTCAAAACCAGTCATAATGACACATTTCCTCCAACAAGGCCATACTTCCTAATCTTCCAAATAATTCCACCAAGGGATAAAGTTTTCAAACATATTATCCTACTGGGGGATGGCATCCTCATTTAAACTACCAGAAGTAGAATGTTAACAGCAACATTGTACTGTCAAATTGAAGTGGTATGTAATTGATCAGGGCCAATTATGTCCTGAAGGTACAGGCAAGTTACACAAAAAAAGTTGTCCAAACATCTCTGGTTCCTATGACTGCCTGTTTCAATGCTTTCTGCTCCCCCAAATGCATCAATACTTTCATAAAATGATATATATATATATCAGTTGAGTAAGGAAGAGACGACTAGGACCTGTTTTACTGATGGTTCTCATGCTACACAGACACCACTGAAGACTGAAAACCGCAGCATTAAAACTCCTTTTGAGAAATTGCATAAAGGACACTGGTGAAAGGAAATCTTCACAGTCGGCTGAATTTCAGGCAGGACATACTGTCCTGTTTTGCTTAGAAGAAGAAATGTTAGCTCTGTGATTCTACACTGATTTACAGCCTAGAGCTAATAGCTGGAATAGGTGGTCAAAGACTTAAAAGGAGCATGATTAGACAATTTGTGCAAAAGATATTTGAAGAAGAGATTTGTGCACAGATTTCTTCAAATAGGCAAAAGATAGAAATATATTGACATTCCTTGTGAGTGCTTAAGAGAAAGTGACTTCAAAAATAGGAGGAGTTCAGTAATCAAGTAGACAGTATGACCTTATCCATGAAAAGATGATCCCTTTACCTAGTTATTCCTATCATTGCAAAATGGGTCCATGAACAAAGTGGATATGGTTGTGCAGATGGAGGTTATGCATGGGCCCAAAATCATGACCTGTCACCCACCACGGCTTATCTGGCTATAGCTGATGGGGTGTGCCAAATCTGCCAGCAGTAGAGACTAATACTGAGCCCCTGATATGGCACCATTTCCTAGGATGACCACCCAGTGAAAAAGTGGCAGATTGATATACTAATTATGGATTTGCTTTTCTCATGTAATTGTTCTGCCAAACTCATATTAATTACTTATCTATCACATGGTATTCCATATATAGCATATATATTCAATATACTGTTGTATATTCCATATATAGCATCATTATGCCCAAAGAACTCACAATAACCAAAGAACCCTGACAGTGGCTCCATACTCATGTGATTCACTAGTCTTATTGTATTATCCTGAAGCAGCTGGCATCAATTTGGGTACTCTAGAAAGCTGTTTGAATAAGAATCCAGTGTATGAACCTGTCTCTCTTATAGCCAGAATTCACATGTACAGGAATAAAGAGGTGAGAATGGTAATAGAATAGCTCACTATCACCCTTCTTATTACTAAGAAAATTTATATTTCTTGTTCTCTTGACCTTATACTCTGTTGGACTATAAGTGTTTGTTCCAGAGTGGGTAGTGTGTTTACCAGGAGACATAACAAAAATCCCACTGAACAAAACCTTAAAACTCTACCTTAACCCCTTCATGATCCTGCTGCTTATAAGTTATGAAGAATAACTATGGTAGGAAAGGGGATTAATACAGAGTACCAGGGATCTATTTAACTGTGTTTCTACAATGGAGAAAATGAGAATTATGTCTGGACTTCAAGAAATACTTTAGGAACATCTCTTGATTTTACCGTGTCCTGTAAAATGTCAGTGCAAAACCACAACCCTCTTCAGACAGGATGACAAAGGACACTCACCTATCATGGATGAATGTATAGGATGTCTCCAAGAAAAGAACCAAAAACATGTTGAGGTTCTCACTGAGGGTGGAAGAAATACAGAACAAGAAGTAGAGGAAGGTAGCTGCAAATACCAGCTGAAGTCACATGACCAGTTACAGAAATTATGACTGGGGCTGACATGAGTGTTTTTGTCCTGTTTTTAAGAATGTGTTTGTACATATATAATCATGTGTCAGGAAAGTAGCTTTTGTTTTCTTTCTTGTATTGTTTTAATCCTATAATACAGCATCAGTTATGAATATATCAGTGGTTAAGTATTGTAAATATATAAACTATAATATTTAAGAAATAGAACACTTAAAACACTGTTTAAACAGTTGTTTAAAAAAAACTAACTGTTCCTTAAGAGACTTTTTCATCTATACGTGTATGTATATGTGTGTATGTGTATGTGAATGTGTGTGTGGGGGGGGTAAATTATCATGTTAGGTGGAGTTATGACAATGTTTTCAATTGGAAATTAAGCATGGCATAAGGAAATATAATATGATGTCAAGTTGACAAAGGCTAGACTTGTTAATGGTTAATCTTGGTTGTCAACTTGATGATCTGGAATCAAAATGACAGCTGATAGACTTTCTTGCGATGGACTTTCTTGATCAGATGACTTGAAGTGGGAAAGTCCACAGTAAATGTGGCTAGGCCTTCTGGTTTCAACACAGAAGAAAAAATATAGAAAAATGAAAGTTGTGATTTTTGCCTGTTTGCCTTCACTAGTAACTTCATCTTGCCTATTGCATTCCTTCACTGATGCTAGAACTGTAAAGACATGAAAAATTTTAAAACTTTGCAACATCAAGAATTAGCTGAAAACAGAATATCTAACTAGGACTCTGAGTCCAAGCATAAACCATAAAATGTTCCTGGCAACAGGCCACCTCTTAACACCTAGCTCTGTGGTCCAACAGGGAATAGCAGATGCAACTGCTTTGGGGAGGGGGCATGCTAGAGATAATTCACACCTGCTGTTATGTGAGACCAACTCCCTTGACCCAAAATGAACCCAGCTTCTGGGTTTCGCCTATAGATGTCAGCTCCAAATGAGGAGCTGCAGCTCTCCCTACTGCGCTGTGTCCTGAGTGATGGTTGAGCTCCCAGCCTGGCTGGACTTAGCCTGTTATATAAACCTTGCTTTTGCATTCTGGACGTGACTGGATTCTGGTGGTCTCTCTGGGGGATCATGACTTGGACAACAACAGAACAAGCTTCTTCAGGCTTCCAACACAGCCCGAAGACCAGCAGCTCTCTAATAATTCTCCATGTTTTCAACTTCAGATTTGAACTACTAAAACACTGAACTGCATTAACTGAGAAAATATTAGATTCCTGGCCTCTGTGCTGTGAGATAGCCCAGGCAGTATTTTGCAAATCAATCTAGCAAATTACCTTTTAATATGTCTCCATCCTATCAGTTCTGTTCATCTAGAAAACCCTAAGTCATACAGAGTCTTTCATGGTGTGAATTCCCAAACATTGGATGGTACGGATGACTGCGTATTTAGAACACACTTCCATCTACATCCCAACTGAATGAAATACACCATGATTCAGATTCCAAACACTGAAATATAAATTCTCACAGGGTATATTGACCACAGCTAATATATAAATAAAAAATCTATAAGATGAGGGGAAAAAAGAAATCAACAAACCAAGACAAAGCCCTATAAGACAAAAAGAAAGAAAGAAGGAAAATCCATGCTGAACAGCAAATGGCCAACACAAAACACACTCCATGGTGTTCTAGGAGGAATTTTGTCTCAAAAAACTTTGCCTTTTGCTTCTTTCTTTCCCTCTTTCTACCTTTCTTCCTTCCTTTCTTTTTAAACTTACAGGTCCTTTGCTTATATATTATTGTCACTAATTTTATATTTTTTCCTCATATTTTTTATTAAAAATTTCCATCTCCTCCCCTCCTCCTCCACCTTCCCTCCCCTCCCTTCCAACCATACCCCCACTCCACCCCTCTCCAAGACAAAGAGCCATCCGGGTTCCCTTCACTATGTTAAGTCCAAGGTCCTCCCAGCTCCCCCTAAGTCCAGGAAGGTGAGCAGTCAAACTGACAAGGTTCACAGTGAGCCCGTCCATGCTGTAGAGTTCATGCTCATTGCCATTGTCCTTGGTTTCTCAGTCCTCCTCCACCGTCAGCCACATTCAGAGAGTCCGGTTTGGTCCCCTGTTCCATCAGTCCCATTCCAACTGGACTTGGTGGTCTCCCGTTAGATCTGTCCCACCGTCTCAATGGGTAAACGCACTCCTCACGGTCCTGACTTCCTTGCTCATGATCACACTCCTTTTGCTCCTCATCAGGACCTTGGGAGCTCAGTCCGGTGTTCCTATGTGGGGCTCTGTCATTTTCTCCATCCAATGCCAGGTGAAGGTTCTATGGTGATATGCAAGATATTCATGAGTATGGCAATAGGATCTGGACATTTCTGGCACCCTCTCCTCAGCTGCCCAAGGACCTAGCTGGGGGCGTCTTCCTGGACACCTGGGAACCCCTCTAAAGTCAAGTCTCTGCCAACCCTAGAATGGCTCCCTTAACTAAGATATATAATTCCTTGTTCCCATATCCACCCTTTCTATATCCCAACCATCCTATTCCCCCAAGCTCTTCCCATCCTCCACTTCACACTTTTCTCTCCCCATCCCCCATCCCCCCATCCCACCCCATCCCCATGTTCCCATTTTTTGTCCAGCAATCTTGTCTACTTCCAGTATCCAGGAGGATAACTATATGTTTTTCTTTGGATTCACCTTCTTATATAGCTTCTCTAGGATTTTTTTTACGAATTATAGGCTCGATGTCCTTTATTTATGGCTAGAAACCAATTATGAGTGAGTACATCCCATGTTCATCTTTTTGGGCCTGGGTTACCTCACTCAGGATGGTGTTTTCTATTTCCCTCCATTTGCATGCAAAATTCAAGATATCATTGTTTTTTACCGCCGAGTAGTACTCTAATATGTATATATTCCACACTTTCTTCACCCATTCTTCCACTGAAGGGCATCTAGGTTGTTTCCAGGTTCTGGCTATTACAAATAATGCTGCTATAAACATAGTTGAACAAATGCTTTTGTAATATGATTGGGCATCTCTTGGTTAAATTCCCAAGAGTGGGATTGCTGGGTCCTGGGGTAGGTTGATCCCAAATTTCCTGAGAAACCTCCACACTGCTTTCCAAAGTGGTTGCACAAGTTTGCATTCCCACCAGCAATGGATGAGTGTACCCCTTACTCCACATCCTCTCCAGCAAAGGCTATCATTGGTGTTTTTGATTTTAGCCATTCTGACAGGTATCTAAGATGGTATCTCAACGTTGTTTTGATTTGCATTTCCCTGATTGCTAAGGAGGTTGAGCATGCCCTTAAGTGTCTTTTGGCCATTCGAACTTCTTCTGTTGAGAATTCTCTGGATTCCTGTGTGTGAATGCGCTCTCTCTCTCTCTCTATCTCTCTCGCTCTCTCTCCTTCTCTCTCTCTCGCTCTCTCTCTCTCTCTCTCTCTCTCTCTGTGTGTGTGTGTGTGTGTATATATATGTATGTTTTCCTCTTTAGCTCTTTCTTACTGCTTTTTATTTGTTTGTTTTGTCCTATTCTGTTTTATTTTTGTTGTTATTGTTTAAACTGGCTGTTGGATTTAGAATGAGATAGAGAGAAAGAAAGGATGTGGAGAGAGAAAGAAAGGATGTATGAAGGAAATGTAAACAATCTGGGAAATGTTTGTGTAGGGAAAACCGTGAACAGAATATGTTGTATGAAAAATACATTTTTGTTCTTTGTTTTTGTTTCTGTTTGTTTGTTTGGTTGGTTGGTTGGTTGGTTTTGTTTTTTTTTTTTTTTTTAGACAGTGTTTCTCTGTGTATTTTTGGAGCCTGTCCTGGTACTAGCTTTGTAGTCCAGGATGATCTCGAACTCACAGAGATCTGCCTGCCTCTACTTCTTGAGTGCTGGGATTAAGGCATGTGCCACTATTGCCTGGTTGAAAACTACATTTCTTTCTTTCTTTCTTTCTTTCTTTCTTTCTTTCTTTCTTTCTTTCTTTCTTTCTTTCTTTCTTTCTTTTTGAAGAAGAAATATACACTCGTAGACAATAGGTTGCTGCCCTGAACCATACCAAATGACTGGGTTCTGTGCTGAGTGTTGTACAGCCATAGGTTCCTTTTCTAATCGGAAGGACTCCTTTTTTTACACATGTAATCAGTATATCAGACTACAAGTTGTCTCTCTTTATGGTTTGCAGTGTTGGTACCTGGGAAATCCTTATCACTTCATTTCATTGTGGCCTTTTCCTTCCTCAGCTCTGTGTTTAGCACATTTCCCTATGCAGCTAAGCAATAGTTGCCTGTCAATTGACAGAAAAACAAACAAACAAAAAATAAATACTGAAAGTATTTCATTTCAATTGAGCAAACATTTTCTCATATTCTGACTCTGATCTCTCAATTCCATGCAAGGCCAACACAGTGATGCTCATATTTAGCGTATCTTCAGACTATGATCTCACAACACCATTCCCTGACCACACACTAATGTTTATTGTGTCTGCAGGAGAGGAAGGGATTTGTGAGAGCAAGAGAAAGGAGATGGGCTTAGGCCAGTGAAACCTTCCAGTCAATCAAAATGGGTAGAAGTTAAAAAGTTATTTTAAACTGATTTTATTTTGACCCTCTAAATCTGCCTTTTTCACCATAAGGGGAATATTTTCTTAAGAGTAAAAATATAAAGACATCAGATCTCTATGGATTTCAAATGAATTCTTTTTGAAAAAAAAAACCTTTCATGATGTTTCTTTTGCCTGGTTTTGCTTGCAAAAAGATAAGCTGTAGGGCACTTTGATGTAGTCCAATTACAAAACTATAATGATGTCTAGAATCAATAATTTGACTGTTTAGAGATAAGAAAGTTGATGTTGATAACTTTGAGTGGCTCAGTTGAACATTAATGAGATTTTACAGAAGCACTTTTCACACCTGCAAATAGTTTGCAAAATAAGTAAACATGGAATTAGAAATTTGAACAATTATTCTCTCTCTATCTAGTATAGTTTATAAGGAAAAATACGTGGCTTTAATAGTATATACAACGTCTAGTCAATGACTATGAAGTTTTGAAATGAAATGTATGTACTCTTATGCCACATATAGATAAGTATATAGGTCTGTGTATCTGGTATCTATATTTGGTGAACTTTTATGCAGTGATTGATATAATAAAACCACGATCTTACATTGTTTCTCTACTTAATATACAAAAGCCCCTATTTTTATGGCAAGAACTATACGTATAAAAAAGTATCTCAAGAAACAAAAACTTACTTCGAGAGTGGAATTCTTAGAACATTATTTCTTTAGCTGTTTAAATATTTTGGTTTCAATGTTTCATTTTCACTTTTGTTTTAAAAAAAATAGATCTGCCACACAAGAACCATTTAAAATGTGTTTTCTAAGAGAAAGAGCCCAAGCCAAACATGGATTCCTTAGTACACTCAAGGCTTGGTTGAGATTTCCTACCCCCCTTGGAAAGGAGGACACAGCAACAACTGAAGTTGTAGCAATTGAACCTGCAGCATCACGGCAGCGCCAGTCTGTCTTGTGAGTGTAGTGCAATGATCTGTCTTTTCATAAATTGAGATTTACTTATTTGTCAATAGACATACCAGTTGATTTCAGCTTTTGTTTATCATGAATAAAAGTGGCAATAAATATGAATATGCACGTATATCTATAATAACTTTAATGGTCTATGGGCACATGTGCCTGGTTCCTATGGGTGTTCTATTTCTTTATTTTTGTGAATTCTCCAGAATGAAGTGGCTACACTAGGTAGACTCCTACCAACAATTCTTAAGCCAACAACAATGTAGTCAGCCAAATATTGACTGAAAAGTCTGAAATGGATTTCCTTTTTAAAAATTACTTCTCTCACATATTTTCAAGGCAATAACAAACTGACTTATCACCTTCTTTGTGAAAAAAAAAAAACAATTTTAATGAGGATAGGTAATCAGTAAACAATGAAGATACTCTGCTTTTGCTGGTTATCAAAGCAACTAAGTTACAATTAAACAGCATTTCCCGCCATATATTGGCAAAGATTTAATAGAACTGGGATAAACTGAGAATAGCTGGTATTCTTCCCAACAAGAGCATTAAAGGCTTAGGTGTAGAAACTTTAGGTTTGAGAAATCATATAATGTCCAGATTGAAATTCTTCCTGTATTAATTATTAACTTTATAAGCTTGATATCACTATTCCAGTCACTTTTCAACTTTAAGTGAAAATGAGCATATCGGCTATAGAATGTTCCTTGGCAGATTATATGTCATAATGTATGTGGTAAATCTGATGTGGTGAGAGCTCTAAAGAGAAAGTATTAGAACTTAAGTTGAATAATTCTTTTATGAGCAGGTTTGTGCATATATATATATATATATATATATATATATATATATATATGCTTCGATAACATTTTTAATAATATGCTTCTAGAAATCTGTACCTGAATCAGAAAATTATCTATATGTATATATTTATATCATCAAAAATGCAGGATAAAGAGTTGGTTGATCACCTTCCTGGACCTGGGGGGAGTTGGGAGGACCTTGGTCTTAGCATAGAGTGGGGAACCCTGATGGCTCCTTGGCCTTGAGAGGGAGGGAGGGGAGGTATGGGTGGAGGGGAGGGGAGGGAAGGGGGAGAAGGAGGGGAGAGAAGGGGGAGAAGGAGGGGAGGGAGGGGGAGGAGGAGGGAAGGAGATGGAAATTTTTAAATATAAAAAAAAAATAAACCATGAGAGAAAAGAGTTCATATTCCTAGAAAAATTTTAAAGAAATAATGATATCACATGCAACATAGATACACACACACACACACACATACACACACACATGCTGATTTATAAAAAAGAGCAAATAAGAAAAAGCTACCTAAAGTATCTGGAAAAACTGACTATGAAATAATAGCATATACCATCCCATTCTTAATTTTCTGTGACTTTTGCTTTTGTTCCTTCAAAGTCAACTGTTGTTTGTTTCAACCATGAGATTTTTCTAATGCTTTTAGTTTGTCTTTTATTTAATAACATTTTATTCATGACTTTTGTCATTGGTACATTTCTCCTACAATCTTCAGGAAGTGTATGTTGTTTGAATTTATAATGTCTAAAACAGTACAATGTCAAACAGTAGCACACTAATAATAATAACATTATGCTATTTTGATGTGTGTCATTATTTTTCTGTCTTGAAAAATACACTTTTATTATCTGAACTTACATCAATTTTATAATTATATAAATTACTTAATAAAGTAATAGAATACATGCCATTCCTTTGTATGTTATTGGGGATCAAATCTAAGGCCTTGCACATTCAAGGCTACTGTACTACTACTGAGCTCCATCCCTTGATACCAAAATCACATTTTGATCATGTATTAAAATACTAATATTATTGAAAAAGAAAAAAAATTAAGAATTTTACTTTGATTTTCTTAAGCATATTTTCAGTGTACATTGTTGTTTCTCTACTTCCCCAATGTTATCATTCTGTATATGCTATTTGTGTGTCTGTATGTTATAACATCTTATTTTATAGAAACACTCAATTAGTCATCTTGGTATTTATTCTGACGTTGAATTTCCGACCCACCTTATTTTATTTGACTCTTCATCCCTTGCCCTACTTTGTTTTAGGATAACTGAGTAGATTTTCTTCAAGCACACCTTGCTCACTTTTGTGATCCTTTCCTCCAGTTGTATTCGACAGATCCAAAAGAAACCAATGGCTAAGTGTGGTGGTGCACATTAGCACAGCAAAGTGCCTGCTGACCTCCAGGTTATCTCAGTATCACAAATACCTGTTACAGAGTCCATGCTGGCATGCTGGCCTTTCTCACCCTGCCCACTGCCCTACACTTCACCAAATCCTGGACTGTCCTACCCCACCACCAACTTCTCATCCCCATATAACACTGGCACTTTGGTTATGTGCTCTGCTCGTCCTCTTGCCCTTCCTTTCTCTTGTCCTTCTCTAAGCAGTCATTTATCTTCCTTTCTTTATCCTCCCTTTATCCTTTATGGCCCTGCTCAGTCTATTGGCCATTTTAGTCTACTACTTTATCTCCCTGATTTGTATTCTTCCAGATCCCTCTGACTGTACTCTCCCTTATATCTACAGAAAAACCTTCCTCTCAACCATACCTTGGAGCAGCCATATCCTTGCATTATACAGCATTTGTCCTACTGGAATATGAATATGTTGTAACACCCTTCTTGTTAAATGCCATCTGAAACATTACCTTCTGTACTAAGTCTTCTGCCTTCTCTAATCCTTTGGGAATGATAGTATCCTTTTGTGTGAAATGCTGCACATTTCTAACAAATGGCTCTGAAAATGTCAGCTACTACATAGACTCATAAACTAGGGATTAAGTGTGATATCAATAATCCTTATTTTCACTTTAAATTAAACCTTCTGCTGCATGAGATTACTCTATGTTTAGCTTGTGTCTGCAGTATCAATCATTGTTTATGACAAATAATTGACGCTCAACAGTGTTTACTTGCTTAGTGAACGCTTTCTTAATTTAGAAATGCTAAGGGATGATCATTGAAAGAAACAAAGGATCATCAATTGTATTTAGCAAAGAGAAAATGAATTATGAAAATGTAAGCCAAAATAATAGTTTCTTATAGCAATTAAAATAAAACTAAAATATTCAGGATTATCAATTTATTTCATTTTATATAGATTTATTAGCATTTAATAAAGGATTTTTTTTCTTTTTCTTTTTCTTATGACTTGTTTGTTCTTGGTTGCTGTTGTTTTAAGAGGTAATGATCTTACTAAGTTGGCCAGTCTGACCTCTAACTTGTCATACCTTCACATCACTAGGCCTGCTAGCTACACCTACTAGCATGCACCATTGCTCCTAATCCAAATGTAATGATATTTTCTTTCTTTTCACAAGAAAAATATACCTGAGTCAGAGGTTTGGCTGAGACATATTGATTCCCTGTGGTTTTGAAGGTCATCAGAGCTTTAAGAAGTTCTTAAAACATTTTTTTCAGGTCATTCATTCTTCTGGTTACATGAATGTTAGTTGTCATAACTGTATGATGTATGGTAAAGAATTTAATATCTAACATAAGTAAATTGTAAGAAGACAACATTTAAGTGAAGTCTTTTGTCTAATGGTTTTATAGCATTATGACATCAATAAATTTTAGGAAAATAATATTTCTAGAAGGCAAAAGTTAGATTTCATAGCCATAGACATGATTCCTGTAAAAATAGGAGTATGTGTGTATTATTCAATGTGAAACAAAACAGAATGCTCTTTGAAATCAGCATTCAAACAAGAGTTATGAAATAAAACTATTTCATCAGTGAAGAGTTCAAACATATAGTAAAAGAGCCAAACACCACATGATAAAATTAGATCAAATTTGTATGTGCTGTTAGTCTGCATAATGAGATCGAGAACTCTGTTTGGACTGAACAGTTTATGGATGGTTGTTTTGTCTCCGAAGTAGTATGAAATACTACACCAGAGGTTTCATAGCATAATTTAATTGAGTATCTTGAGAAGAAATTTCAGTGGGAGAAAAGGGCACTGGATACACTTTGCAGTCTAATTAGACACAACTCGCGGCTCCCAATACAATTATGATTTCAGCACACGTTCTTACAGACCTTTGCTATATATAACTGTTTCACCTATTTTGCATATCTGTCTTTTCAGTTTTCTTTCCCGCTGTAACAAGGAGTAGTAAAAGTTGTTAGAAAACATAAAAAGACGATTTTGTTATATATAGTGACCAAAAAATATACAGAGAAAAGAGGTGAAGGTGTTTAGAGATTGTGGAAATAGAAAAATGCTACACAATAGTTAATTACCAATGTTTGAGAATATTGAAATCTGGTCGATCAAGAAGAATTGACATAACTTAATTGTAAATGTATTATTGTTATTGTCTCCCTGCCCCCAGAGCCACAAACTATCTAAAAACAAACAAACAAGCAAAAGAAACCACCAAACCTAGGCATTAAGAACCTTCTTTTTAGTCGTTGCTCAGAAGAGTCTAAGAGACTGCTAAAACTGTTTTACTGTTACTGATGCCATTGGTTGCCCTCCACAGGATGAAAGTAAATCACAGTTACTGAGAACACCACATGCTTTAGATAAAAGACTCAGGATTTGAGCTGGATCTGAGCTGAAAGATTTCTCCCTGAAAATTAGTTTTCATGGTTCTAGAGTGGCTACCCAAGCTACCAAGAAAGAGGTTCATTACTGAAATGTAGATTCTAGATCAGTACTGGAACCAAGCCAACAATCTTGGCAAGGTAAGCCGTAGTGGAGAACCTGTTACCACCAATTTACTAAGCCAGAAGCTTCTATTTGTGGTAGAAAGAGACCATTACAGAAAATCACATCTAATCAGAATGGAGAAAAGAAGTGACTGTAGGTGATAAAACCCAGTAGGTACATCTACCACACAATTCCTGCACCTAAAGATCGAAGAATGTCACAGAATAGGAGGCAGACAGATTGTAAAATACAGAAAATCTTGAAGTTTGCTGTAAAATTATGCCTTTTAGAAATTTTGGGGAAACATTTGGGATACCTTAAAAATATGGCTGACAAAAAAGGCCTGAAATATGACACCTACTTTCTTTCATGAAAGGGGCAATTCTCACAGGGCTCCATCTTTAGACAAAGAACTAGAGGGAACTAACTACATCAAGAGAGAGAAAATTAGCCTTCCCTAGAGATGAGGCCCAAATTGTCTATATAGTACCAAGCCTCCATCCTTTCGTTTACATATAAGCAACAGTAAATGAAATCAGTAAGTTGCATTATATTTATGTATATATGTGTGTGTGTATGTGTTCATGTAAATATAATAACTGAAGGAAAAAGTCATGAAATGAGAGGAAGTTGTAGGGATATGGGAGGGGTTAGAGTGAAGAGACAGAAGAAGGAGATATGATTATATTTTAATTTAAAATATAAAATGTTATTAGTTGTACAAATCTTTGAGCCCAGCATTCAGTAGGTAGAGGCAAGCAGATCTCTGTGAATATGAGGCCCGTCTGGTGTGAACATAGTGAGTTCCAGGACAGCCAGAGCTACTTAGTGAGAACCTGTCTTGAAAAAAACAAACAAACAAAAGAAAACATAAACAAAATGCTGCTCTTAAAAAGTAAAATAACATCAAGGAGCTTGAATAAAAGAGATAATTTTAAACAAAATAATTAAAATATTTAAAAACAGCACTATTTTTGAATATATATTCATTTTGTATATATATGTTTATATATGAATGGAAATAATTCATTGTTAATGAGTGAATGAATGAATAAGCAGAAGGTGTTTTATATATAACATAGGACTTACATTTAACCTTCCAAATGAAGGAACCC
The DNA here is from genome assembly GCF_903992535.2 of Arvicola amphibius. Lineage (NCBI taxonomy): Eukaryota > Metazoa > Chordata > Mammalia > Rodentia > Cricetidae > Arvicola > Arvicola amphibius. The sequence continues at coordinate 82,014,771 of NC_052057.2, forward strand.
AGCATTCACATACTAAAAGGACTATACCAGTCATGAAATACATACACCATATGATTTTACTTTAATGTGTAGTCAAAGCCTTAGACTGACAAAGCACAACACAGGAATGGGATGTAGCTCAGCACTAGAAGTGTATAACATGTGTCAGTCCTATTAAAACAAATGAACAAACCAGGAAGCATAATTTTAGTTTTCAGGTATGAGGAAGAAGCATTACTTTTTTTGCTGTGGAGGTGAATAGTGATGGTGGTAAACAATATTATGAATCCTTTCAAATTGTTATATTTTGTATCTGAATAATATGTGTCAAGTGTTTGTATCAGTGGGGTTTTATATAATATTTCAATAGGGGTACAGATTGTGCACTGATTATATATAGTTTTCCTCTGTGCCCCCACTTCCTCTCGCACATTATTTCTCAACTTTCAGTAATTTGTTATTCTACTATCCTACATTTAGATTGACTATAAATATCTTAATGCAATTGAAGAGTATACTAAATGAAAAATAATAACTTACTTTATGTTTGTGTATTTGCCACATTGAAAAGTGAACAAAAAAGTCTAGTTTGAAATCACATTGCACATATTGAACTACAACTGCTTTCCTTTAATGAGACTATTCATGATTCTGCAGGATCACATCACAAAAATCAGTCTCTACATTGGCATTTCTTTGCCCTTTCCTAGAGCTAAAACTGTATCAGTTGTTTATAGTTCCATTGCTTTCTTTGAACAAATTAGGAAATAAAAGTATTGTTTTAGAATATAGCTCTTGTGCATGGTAAAGATTTTTCACTCATGTTGGTTTAATAAAATGCTATTTTGCCAGTAGTTAGGCAGGAAGTTTAAGTTGGGCAACCAGACTAGAAGAATTCTGGGAACAGGAAAGGCAGAGATGAAGTAGGCATTCAGAAGCAGAGGAAACAAGATGAGAATACCTTACTGAGAAAAGGTCCCAAGCCACATGACTAAATATAGATAAGAATTATGGATTAATTTAAATGTTAAGAGGTAGTTAGTAATAACCAAAAACAATAGCCTAACCAGTTTATAATTAATATAAGTCATTGTGTCTTTATTTGGGACTGAACGACTGTGTGACTGGGTGGGACAGAAACTTCTGTCTACAGGGTACTCTGACTAATAACTCCATTCACATACGCAATGGGAAACCAACAATTCACCTTTCCTTTGTCTTTTTCTGATGGAGGGGGAAATGAGATAACTGTCTTACTCACTCAGGAGCTGCTGACTTTCTTAAAGGAGGTGCAGGCGACATATATAGAGGTTATCTGTGGTCATTTGATTGAGAATGTTGCCCTAGACTCAGATTATTTGACTACTTAGTTCCTAGTTGGCGGCATTGTTTGGGTAGGTTTAGGAGATGTAACCCTGCAGGAGGAAGTGTGTCACTAGGGGAGGGCTTTAAGGCTTCAAATCAATGCATTATTCAAGTTCTCTCTTTTTGCCTTTATCTTGTGATTGTGATGTGAGTCCTCAGCTTCTCCTGTAACTGCCTCCATCCACAACATCTACTTTCTGCCATTTCTCCCTGTTTTATTAGATACTTACCTCTAGAATCATAAGCCCAAATTGCCTTGGTCGTGTATTTTATCACAGCAATAGAAAAGTAACTAATACATCACCCTTTTCTTATATATATCAGGTGGTCACACTAGTTGTAAATATAAAGCTAACTACTGTTTTGAGTCATGTAGCAGGTACTTCTATTGCTCTGGTCAAACAGAGAACATCTTATTAGTCTCCTTATAGTGACTCCAGATTAAGATCTGAGGAAAGAAGCCTTTCAAGTCAGAGGATGGATTTTTACCTCTTTGCCAGTCATGCAGCCTGGATCTGCTCTGATTACCTGCAGTCAGGCTATTGGCATTGTTTTATCATAGTACCACAGACGTAAATACCAAAAAACTGAATTTTATTGTTCATATAATCCAATGATTCTAGGTTTAGCTACATACTACAGTCATATAATACTATAATTTTTCATATAAGCTTTCACAAATTTTGAAAATGCCTGCTATACAATAAAAAGGGAAAGTTTAAATGTTATCAGTTTTATGCTATATATACTATATAGCATAAATTGTGTATATCTTTTTCTCTTTTTTTTGTTATTTTTTTGAACAGAAAACAAGCTATCCTTTTTTATCTTATGTACCAAACCAAGTTCCCACTCCCTCATCTTCTCCCATTCTCTCCATTTACCCCACACCCATTCACATCCATTCCACATTGCTTTGGGGAAGGTCCAAGGCCCTCCCCACTTTATCTAGGCTGAGCAAAATACCCATCCAAAGAGAATAGGTTCACAAAAAACAGTAGAAGCAGTAGGGATGAATCCTGGTGCCACTGCCAGTAGCGGCTCAGTCTGCCCCAGCCATGCAACTGGCCTTGCCTTGTAGTCAGACTGATGAATATCTTAAATATTACCATAGAACCTTGATCCAGCAACTAAGGGAAACAGAGCCAAAGATCCGCATTAGAGCTCCCAAAGTCCAGTTGATGAGTGGGAGGAGTGAGAATATGAGCAAAGATGTTAAGAACATGAAGGGTCCACCCACTGAAACAGTCTACCTGAGCTACCAACTCTAGTCAGACTGGGAAGGAAAAAAGCATAGGTGCACACTATTCCCTCTGAAAGTGGTTGACAGTTGCATGGCTGTGTATATTTTTTAAAATAAAATATAATTTTAATGGTACATGTACTTTTAAAATACACTCTTTACAAAACAAAATCTTGATATGTTCTTATCATGAATGATTAATATTAGCTAATTAAGATTAAAGGGCTTACTCATCAAGTCAAGTTTGGAGCACTGAATTTCACAAGTATTTGTATACATTTTCACTGGGTCCACAGTAAACCAACATCTTAGAAATGACTATCCTATAAAGATCCTTCAATGATAATACTTTGTTTACAGATGCCACTAGTCAAATGCTAATAGCTTCTTAAAAAGGACATTTTCTTTTTTTTTTTTTTTTTTTTTTTTGTTTTTTTTTCCTTGAAGGGCAACATCTGATCCCTCATTTATTCCCCAAACAGTTTTTATAGCATCACAGCAATTGAGCGGGGGTGGGGACACATTGGGCCGTCTCCTAGGTAACCAGGTGAGTGGCATTTTGTCAGGTCTGCATCCACCTGTCTGCTAGCCGTCTGCTAACAGGTTTGCTGGCTAGTCTGCTGGCTGTCCCCTAGGCCATGAATTAGCATCTCTATAAGACGACAGCCTCCAAATTACCAAAGGGAGGAGCCCCAAACGTCCCGGGTCAGCTTCAGCCAACACCTCCCCTCAGGCGATCTCCGTTAATAACAAAAGAAAACAGGAGCAGCACAGCCAGGCTGTCGTCGTTAGGCTGAGCCGGCTCAGTCGGCAAAGCTACCTGACCACCTCAGACCCGGGCCTGTGGCTCTCGTGCCATCCCGAGAACTTTGGGGGCCTAAGATCCACTCTCTCTTTTTAAGTTTTCACAACCCCTGTGCTTCTGCAACAGGACAGACGGGTCGCGCCTGGCTTGGGCAAAGTCTTCTTCCTAATGACCCAAATTTTCCCGTCTTTGGAAAGCGGCTTTCACAAGATTTCCTGTCTTAGGCATCTGGGGAGGAGAAGCTTCGAACCCGTCATTGACTGCCGACCTCTGTAAAGAGAAGAGATTAGTGGAGAGACATGGACTTTCCAGGCCCTGTGTTATCAGCCAAATCTTTTTTTTTTTAATTTAAAAAATTTAAAAATTTAAATTTAAAAAATTTAAAACTTAAAAAAAGATTTTTTAAAAAATCTTTTGTTAGGATGGATCATAATGCTCTATAAAAAAATTATGCTCCCAGAGACTATAGTCTCCTATCTTTAAAGGAGAGTAGAATCGCCTGAGTTGAGAATGTTTCTTCCGCTGGTACAGAACATCATTCAGAGCTAACGTTCTCAGCATACGGATCAACTCTCAACATTCACCGTCACAACCTCTCTTTCAGCAACTGTGGATCGCAACCATTCACAGTCATGATTTTTCCATATCATCCCCGGTCAATACCGATCTTCAAATTTTTCATATCATTTGACAGCAGCACAGTGACTGAAAATGGGATTTAATAACAGCAAACGGTATTATACTCTTAACGGTACTGACCTGGTATTTGCAGCTGCATATAAGGTGATGGGAAAAATCTGGTAATGGCCCAGTGGTGCTGAGTACATCGGTAATGACCGAAAAGAATATGAAATTATGGGAAAGAATATGAAAGCGCTGGTATTGGCCGGCTACATGTGAAATTATGAATGGAGAGCTGGTATTGGCCGGCTAAATGTGAAATGATATGAAAAAGGACATTTTCATATCAGTGCTGTGGGAATATTAGTTCCATAATCAAGTGGCTCATATTACTTTACAAAACAAAATGCTTAAAGGCAGCTGGAGCAATATACTTATTGTATAATTAGAAGTTGAGAGTACGAAAAAAAGCAGGGAACCACATGAAATACTCTGTGTGCAAGGGAGCGAAGTATAATGTGCTGTGTGAACAAGATTAATTCTCACTTAGTCCACCTGGTAGAGTAGAACGCCCTGAACATCTGCTCTGAGCTTATGAGCATAAGTAGGTATTTCATAAGAAGAAGTCCCCAGTATTAATAGCAGGGTCAGATAAGTAGCAAACTCTTCTTTTAAAATGTGAGTTGAGGTTCATAACAGGAAGATATATATTGGGACACTCTGATATTCAAGATCCTATAGAAGGTAATTGTCAAATTAATGTAAGGAAGTCAGGAAGTCAAGCATGAGAAACTATGGATCACAAGATGTTAAAGAGGGGTATTAGAAGTATGAATATTTCCTCAATAATTAGAAATATGTATTTGTATTTATTAGAGACTGGGATATTACTTCTTTGAGATAATTAGAAATTGTTATTTAAAATATTTTTTCCTTTGGGCTAGGGATACAAAGCTGAATAATGTATGTGAATATGCAGATAGACGATAAGGCATTATTAAGACAAATCATCACCTTTTGGGGGAGAGAAAGTTTGGTCTGAATTTTTAATATATTTCTTTCTAAAATGTTCAGTTGACCTCTAGTAGCTCACAGTGTACATTTGCACTCTGAATTACCTGTTAATACTTTGCAGTCCAAGGCAGATTTCAGGAAGAGTCAAAGTTGACCTATGACTACATGCAAATTTGAAAAGTAGTAGGTCAGCCTGTCTAATTCTCATGCTGAACTTGACTTTCTCTGTCTTTCCAAAACACAGTGCCTCATCATCAACAAACTGGAAGGTGGTCCGAGTGTGACTCTACTTCCAGTTCTCTAACTTTCATGAAGGAATGCACAATTTTTAATGAACTTTCATTTCATAAACCAATTCCAGGTTATATGTTTTGGAAGCCTTCTATATTTTACTTGTTTCTTGAAATGTTGTGCTAACAATGTACTTCTAGACAGAAAGTTTGCACAAATTCATGGTTAACTGATAATTCTTATTTTTAGTTACATGTATTTTTTCTCTGTTTTCAGAATACAGGCTTTCTTTTTTTAAATAGAGGTAACTGGTGTGACTACATGCAGCTGCTTACACAAAAGCCCTCTTAGCCATGCAAATATATACTTTGAAGTAATTTTAGAAGCATTTTGAACTCCAACAAAAACAAGGCAATAGTAAACTTATCTACAGTTGATGGTACTGAATAATAACATCATCTTTCATTTGTTGTAGTGAGGAGCAGACGGGCTGCATTCCTGCCGCCCTGCTCCTGGCCACCGGCTAGCTTATGCCCCAAAATAACAACACACAAACTGTATTCTTCTAAACACTGCCTGGCCCATTAATTCCAGCCTCTTACTCACAACTTGACTAACCCATATCTAATAATCTGTGTAACACCATGAGTGGTGTCTTACCGGGAAATATTCAGCACATCTGACCTGGTGGCTGGCTTCATCGCATCTCTGTTCCTGAGGAGAGGCATGGTGGTCTGGCTAACTTAGGAGAGGTGTGGCATCTGTTTGAGCCATCTACCTCACTTCCTTTTTCCTGTTCTGTCTACTCAACCCACCTAAGGTCTGGCCAAGGCAGTTTCTTTATTAAAACAGAAGACCCTCCCACATCAATTTGTAAAGTTTTTTGTGTGTATCGATAGACTATAAAAGTGGATAGACCATGTGAAATAAAATTTAAACATCAAGGTATCATCAATACTATCGTTTGTTTGAACAAACAATTTATGTTTGGATTATATAATAAATCAGTATGCAATTAATTTATATAATATTTCAGAGGATGAAATATAACCAGAAACTATAACTTACATTTATAAGTAATTTAACAGTCTGCTATTACTAAATTCCCTTAACTAAAAATGTTCATGGCACATAGAAAATCATGATTCAGTGTTGGCATAAATTTCCTCATTAAAATCCATGTACCTAACATAGAAATGATGAAAAAAATGTAACTTATATATGATCTTATCAATTTTTAAATTAAGTAACCTTGAATGATATTGCTTTTTTAAACAGTTGCCCATCATCTAGTTTTATCTGAGGCTTTAGTCTCTACAGCAAGAAAAACCTTCTTCTTTAATCCTATCTGTGGTCCAGGTGTATAAATTATACTCTGCAGGAGGAATGAGCGTGCAGTGAGATGCTCTCTCTATACTTTGTAATTTGTAATCATTCTGAGAAACAATAACAATACTTTGAAAAGGGCATCAAGTTTTGAATGACAAAAATTAAAAAGTATTTCAGCAGTTTGCTTCTATTATCTAGTTCCTGATTATGCTGTTTTTCAAGTGATTGATTTTGTAATTATAGGGCTTACTTGTTAATTGCACATTCTTGCAAGCAATGTCCATTATGCAATGAAACTTGATGTGCTAACAGCATTCTAAGTGAATTTATGTTTTCTCTTTCATATTTAATGGCATATATACACATGCATATGAGGAAACAAAATGCTGATGCCAAAATTTATTATGTTGTTCCTATTGAAATTAATTTTCAGTTTTTAGTGTGTAGTTATCATAAAGGAAATTTCCTTTTCTCATTTGACATGAGATTTTTTTATTTTAGTTCTGAGTTTATGTTTGCTTAATTTCTCCCTTTCATTTCCTGCCTCCAAATCTTCCCATATATTCATCCTTGTTGACTTTCAAATTCATTAACAGTACTTTCATTAACTGTTGCTACATTCATATATGTATAATATGTATATAATAGATAGATAAATAGATGATAGATAGATAATAGATGATAGATAGATAGTTTTTGTAAATACAAATCTGTACACTGTTACTTGAAGATATGTTTACGCAATTTTACGGCTGACCAGTTGTTGTTCATACACAATTCATTTTCTTTTCTGTAGAAGACAGCTTTTCCTTCTACTAGCATTCCATATTTGCCAGTAGTTCTTTGTAAGGTTGAGAGCTCACATACTTTTCCCAAATCATGTTTTTATCTCTAGTGGTCTTTGTTCACTTCATGTTTGGGCGGTCACAGGGTTAAACTTTAAGGCTACAGCTTCTGCCATTGCTAGCCGACACAATCTCACAACAGTTCTTTGGTCTTCTGCCTCCTACAGTCTTCCATCCACTCCTCTGCAATGTTCCCCGAGCCTTGGAAATGGGAGTTGATTTGTAGATGGATCTGTTGGTAATGGGTGCCACAACTCTTCATCTTGATTGGTTGTGGTTTTTTGAAATGGTTTCTTTCTGTTGCAAAGACAAGTTTCCTTTACGGCGGCATGAGAGCTACACATATCTTTGGGTGTAAGAAAAATGTTGAGATTCTTGTTTGAGATTTTCTGTTTTAGCAGTGGTAAAAACATGATCATGACGTCACTAGACTGAGTAGTTGCCAAGGTTTCCAGAGCCACACATGTGTTCCCTCTTTTTTAGCAGGGTTTAAGTCCAATTACAGAACTCTTGGTTACCATCCCGGTAGGCATACCAATACTAAACCTTTAAGGTTATTGTGTGGTGCTGGTGTGATAGCTTCTGAGTAGGGCTGTTGGTTGCTTCCTTCCTTGGGAAGCATTCACGGTGCTGCCTTCTGGTTCCTTGAAATCTAGTCCTATGAAATTAGTAATTCGGGTAAGTTCCCATTCTAGGGGCTCAGGGCTTTGTGACAAGACATTTTTTTTAAAGAAATTCAGAACATTTTCTGTCCAGGTTTGCTTAATACTACGCGGAGCTGAACAAGTCGTTCTTTTGTAACAAGGAAAGACTTCCAGTGGACAGAGTGGGACACCAACTCAGCCACGAAACCTTCCATTTACAATTTGTCCTGCCTGTAAGATGTGCTAGAATATAGGAGGCTCAGAAATTGTGAGAGCCCAATGATTGGTCCTACTTGAGATCCCTGTCACTAGAGGGAGCCCAGGCCTGACACTGCCTGAAGTGCCGGGAACCAGAGGTTGGGTGGTCCAAAGACCTAGGATAGAACCAAACAAACAACAAATAAATAAAAGTCAATGAAATGATTCTTAATGGTATTCTGTTCTACTCACAGACCAGAGCATAGTTATAATAGTCATCAGAGAGTCGTCACCCAGTAACTGACAGGAGTGGTTCCAAAGTCCCACAGCCAAACATTAGGTGGAGTTCGGGGATACTGTAGAAGAGAGGGAGGAAGGATTTTAGGAGCCAAAGGGGTCAAGAATATCTCAAGAACATGTACCACAAAATCAATTAACCAGGACTCATACTGCCTCACAGAAACTGAGCCGACAATCAGGGAGCCTGTATGGGTCTAATCTAGGTCCTCTGCATGTATGTCATGCCTGAGTGACTTGTTCTTGTGGGATTTCTAGTTCTGAGAGCAGGGACTATTTCTGACTCTTTTGCTTGTTTGGGGGACCCTTTTCCTTCTACTGGGTTGCCTCATCCAGCTTTGATGTGAGGATGCGTGCCTGGTCTTATTGTAATTTTTTTATGCCATGTTTGGGAGGCCTGCTCTTTTCTTAATGGAAACAGAGAAGTGGGTCTCGGGGAGAGGGGAAGTGGGTGGCAAGAACTGTAAGGAGAGGATGGTGGGAAAACTGCAGTGGGCATGTAATTTAATATATGAGAGAAGAGTAAACGAAAAAGGTAATGATAAAACAGGTTTTGTGGGTTGGAACTGGTTTTGGCAGGTGAGATGGCAGTGCTCCTGTAATGACCTGTCCTTTGAGCAGAGCAGAACAAGGCAACGTCTCAACGTGACAAGAGCTGGAGAGCACAGCAGGATGTAGTTGGTCTTCAGGGAGGATCTTGTTCTAGAACTACTTGGGAAATCCTGCCTAGCCTTTGGCCACTTCTGGCTGTTTACTGGCAATCGCTGGCATTTCTTTGTCCTCAGCTGCATCATTATGTTGTGAATTTTATAAGCAGCAGACAGCCCCGTGGCTTTGTCTTCATATGACTTTCTTCTTACAAGGAAGGGCATCTTATAAGAACAAGGACTTTCTGTGCTCTAGGACTGCATCGTTTTACCTAATTGCATCTTTGATGACTCATTCCCAAATGTCTCCATCTCAAGTACAGGGATAAGGACATAAAATTTTTACTTATATTTGTTTATTTACTTACTTACGTACTTATTTCTTTTGGTTGGGACACAATACAAGCCATAGCTGTGACCATGTGTAGAAGCGAGGAAGTAGATCTGGATAGCTTTATTAAGGCAAGGCCTTAGAACACAGTGTCAAGCATCTTCTGTTTCCCTTCATGCCTTCTTTTGTTTTTCACTAAGTATCTTTGCTCAAGTTGTTCTCAATCTCAAATATTATATGCACATTCCATTTGAATTATGGAACTCTTAATCTTTCCTTTAAACTTCACATCACATAAATTTCCTAATGTGTGTTATCTCTAGCTAGGGAAGTATGGATGAAGACTTAAATTCCTTGTCAGGTATAGAGCCCTGTTTGGATGCACTTAAGCATTTATTGACATAGTGGTGATTGGGAATATGTCTTTGTTCTTACATAGGATAAATAGACTTATTGCATAAGCCTTGTTTTTTATTATTACAATATCCATAATGCTTAACACAGTTCCTAATGAAGAAGTTTTATAATTTATACAATAAATTAATGTTTTAATTTTTGTTCAGTGAAGAAGAGATAGTAGCACACTCCATCACTGGAAATAGTGAGTCAAGTGTTATATACCATAAGTTGGCACTGGGGGATTATAATTAATATTTCTGTGTATGTAATTTTGAGATGAAATGCATTTTAAGAAAGGAATGCACCAATACTTAGAGGAATGCATTTAAGTTCTCTATGCATGTAAACCCAGCATTTGGGAGGCTGAAAAAGAAGCTTCTTGAAATGAATACACTTTCAGAATTAGAACCATAAAAACTATTTCAAACCAGCTATTCAATGTGTACTAACTTTGTGATGAAGATTTAATCTCTTTGGAGTTTTATGGTCTGTGTGAATTCCTGTACTTTTTGTAATAGTCACAGAATGTGTTTTCTTATTCATAGAATAGAAATAGGCATGGCACCTAAATTATGCCCCAATTTTTACTCTTATTTTAGGTCACATAGGTAAAGTATCCAGAAAATACAACATTTCATGATTCTTGGACTCAATTTTGAAAGACAACAAATGCCCTGTCTCTTTTTCTATTACAACAAAGGACATTCAGATGGAAATATTCTTCATTTTGAATATGTGTGTTGGCAAAACTTTTAGAAAAAATACAATAACAATTACGTATGGGAAAAGAGACTATCAGGACATGATACACAGCCGAGGACAAGGAGTCCTTCCAAGTTTATCTACAGGTGAAATCAGCAGCACAAATTCAGTACCTTCTAAATCAAGTAACAGAGAGACACTATCTTTCAGTCAGAGAAACGCAGTGAGAAGTGAGTGCCACGGTGTCTCAGTCATCTGGGACAATGGTATCACTGTGTGACTGAACACTATCTATGTCCAAAGAAATGATTTCACCAATTCTAGCCTTGGGGCTAAAGGGTGTATTAGGTTACTAAAGGGATATAGGTGATTCAAAGTTACTTGTATCACTGAAAACCCCACCCCATCATGGGCACTGACTCACAAGAGTTGAGACCATGAAATTTTCTGCCCAACTTGCATTGAGCTTCGTTGAAAAATCTAATCTCATGCTTTTACTGCCTAATGCATCTTGTAACTTTCTGGGCCTTCTAAATTTTATAAGTCTTTCTCTTTTCTCCATGAGGTAATGCTTTAGTTTGGAGAGAATAGCTACATAAATGAGCTTAGGCTAAGAACCTAGTCTGTTGTTTGTTGAATTAACTCCAGATCTTTCAAAATACACTGAAAATCAGATCATAATAAATCTTCTTTTTTGTTTTTTGTTTGTTTGATTGATACAGGGTTTCTCTATATAACAGTCCTAGCTGTCCTGGAACTAGGTCTTGTAGACCAGGCTGGCTTTAAACTCACAGAAATCCACTTGTCTCTGCTTCTGAGTGCTGGGATTAAAGGCATGTGCCACCACTGCCATAATACATTTTTATTTGTTATCAATTAAATACTTCTTTGAATATTGTGAATTTTTGTGGTTTGGTTGGCTTACAAACTATAAAAGTAAAATGATGTTTTGGTTACATAAATGTCTGTAATGTCACACCTGATCATATAATTTTTTGAGCTTCCATGATTAAGGTTTCTCACTGGTAGTAGTATAATAATAGTTATCTTAAATATAACCACATAAATATTTTCTTTAACAAATATGATCAAAATAGTTTCATAGAACTTTCATGAAAAAGTGACCTAATTGCTATCTATTATTACACAATTTTTTAACATGGATTAAACTAACTGACAATATTTTAATGGGAGTAGCATTTTATTATTCCAATATAAATTCTTTTATAGAGGACAGACATGAAATGCTGCTTAATTCTGTTTGCCTCAGAGGCAGATTGTCCTATTAACAACAAAATTGTTTCATCCAAACAATGCCTAGCATCAATTCAAAAGTCACTGAAAGGCAGCCTGAATGTACATCAAATTTATTGAGACATCACAATTTCATTTCATGAATTCCAAATGTTTCAATTATAGCTTGGGGAATTTTTATGAGTCTTCTAATTTGATTTTGTGGATGTTGGAAAATTAACAACATATTGTTGGTACCTAGGCTTTTAGGAGAGAGTCATTGTCAAAATATGTAAAAGAAAAATAATTGATAGAACTCTGAAGCAGAGGCACATTTACCAAACAATTTTGCATACTGCTTAGTCTTTAAAATATACTGAGGAAACATGGGTCTGAGGATATATCATTACATGATTTTTGATTGTGGTCACTCCTCAGATAAAATCCTGAAAAAGTATACTGCATTTTTAGGTTTGGTTATCAATTTATCACCAGGCACTGTATACAATAATCAGTGTTTCAAAAGTGGCAAAGGCGAGAAATAATGTACGAATATTCTATACACTGAACAAATCTCCAACAGCGAAAGCCACCAATAACATAGAAATTGACATATAAGTTATATCAAAGATTTCTTAAATAGTATATACAGTTAGTGTATAAGGAATTCCCGATATGCTTACACAAATGCCGTGCATGAACATCCACATATGATAGAAGTAGAAAATAATGTTTTTATTTTGTTTTGCGTTCTGTTGTTTGCAATAGGTTAGTAATATGAATTTTTTAAAAAAATTTTCTGGTTTACAGAAAGTAAATAATCACTGTTTGTCAGTGGCCCACAATTTGCTTATGCAAAATTCAAAGACCTGAGTCTTAAAGTAGAATATGAAAAACTCAAAGGTAGGAATGGAATTTGTACCAAATAGCTGTGAAGAGAGCCTTTAGCCTAATCAGCAAACTGCAGGGTTCACAATATTACTGAAAAATAAAGTGACTATTTGAATAAGAAAACGTTAGTGCTTGATTTTCATCTTCAATTGGTTGAAAATAATTTTCACCTCATAGACCTTTTATATGCAGATTATATGGAATAGTAAATGTAGTTTTTAATATACTGTTTATTATACATTAAAATAAATCTCATTTTTTATTTTTCTATTTCAAATATATTTGTGTTTTAGTTGAATTAACTGTTTAAATCTTTTATTTCAAAAAGTTCTTTTGCATAAATCAGAGTAAATAATTAATCTATTTGGTGTGATTTTCCTTGAATAGTAGATACCAATATTAAAGGTAGATCACACGTGTCTGACAAATAAAAGAGAGAAAATTAAGAATCAAGTCAATTCAAGACATACTTGTGGAAAGATTTAGCAGAGGTTTATAATTTTAACAATTTACGCTGGGCAGTGGTGGCGCACGCCTTTAATCCCAGCACTCGGGAGGCAGAGGCAGGCAGATCTCTGTGAGTTCGAGACCAGCCTGGTCTACAAGAGCTAGCTCCAGGACAGGCTCTAAAGCTGCAGAGAAACCCTGTCTCGAAAAAAAAAAAAAAGAATTTACGAGGGTCAGGTATATTGTTCAGTTGGCACAGTACTTGTGGCCAACTTCTAGCATGTGGAATGTCCTAAACTCAGTGCCAGTATCACATAAAACCAGGTGTGGTGGGATAAGCTTATAATGCCAGCATTCGAGAAGTGGAGGAGCAAGAGGCACAAAAGTCTTGTGCTCAGAGATAAGCACTAGAGAAACAGAAATGTTAAACACCCAGGGCTGTCTCTTCTAACAGAGAAATGAATAACTGATTTTTCTTTCGTTTGTTTGATTTTGTTGTTGTTGTTGTTGCCCAGAGGGCTAGGACCAGAGGAGGTTAGTGGTGACCTTTGTGCTGTCTGTGTGTCCAAAGACACAACAGATTCCTTCTCCAAACCTTTATGAGCTTGTTTTTTCTAGTTTTCTATAGAATCTCTCTTTATGGAAGATGCCTCATGTGCTTTACAAAGAGTTTCGATGTAGTTATAATTTAATTTTGTTATGCAATACAGATTACTTATCACTAAGAAACATTTTTTCCAAATTGTGCTGTTCTTAAATATTCGTAAAATAAAACAATGAGATGCCAGATTATCAAAGTTTGAATGAACATTGAGTCACGTTGAACAAGTTTTTATTTCAGACATCTAATGGATGAACCCTGTTTTTTTGGAGTTTGGAGAGAAGCCCTGGACATGAAGGCAGGAGAATCAAAAATTTATAGTCCTCCTCAGCTACAGAATAACTCTGAGACCAGACAGGCTGCTTGAAACATCGTATCAAACAAATAGGCAAGAAGGTGCCAACGACAACAGTAGTGTTCCTTAGGGCTTCTGCCTGGCTTCTGTTTAGGTAAGGTTAGAGTTAGCTAAGTTAGTAGTATATGCAATCTAAAACCAGAAGAAAAATGGCATCTCACTGGTGACCTATGGAGGGTCTGCCATCAAATCCTTCTTCTAATTCATTTTCTTTCTTGTCCTGTTGTGCCCTGTTTTAGCATGACTTCAAAAAGCAAGTCAAATGATTTAATGCAGTTGGTTATCTGACCTCTCAGCTCCCACTCCGTGACTTGCTTGATGTGTCTGCCTCTGACTCTACGGTTGAGTGAGATGATGGAACACCTGTCTTACTGTGTGTGTGTGTGTGTGTGTGTGTGTGAGAGAGAGAGAGAGAGAGAGAGAGAGAGAGAGAGGAGAGAGAGAGGAGAGAGAGACAGACTGATGGAGGAGAGTTATCTGTCTATGTTACTTTTATTGGTTAATTAATAAAGAAAACTGCCTTGGCCCTTTAAGAGAACAGTAGGCGGAGTAGACAGAACAGAATGCTGGGTAGCAGGAGTGGGGAGACGCTTCAGGCAGTCGCCATAGTGAGTCTCCAAGCTTCTCCTCTCCAAGATGGACGCAGGTTAAGATCTCTCCTGGTAAGCCACACCTCGTGGTGCTACACAGATTACTAAATATGGATTAAAGGAAGATGTGAGAATTAGACAATAAGAGGCTGAAACTATGGGCCAGGCAGTATTTAAATGAATACAGTTTCCGTGTAATTATTTTGGGTAAAGCTAGCCGGGTAGCAGGAAACAGCCCCGCCGTTCCATCTACAACAGACAGAGAGAGAGAGAGACAGAGAGAGACAGAGAGAAAGACAGAGAGAGAGACAGAGAGACAGAGAGAGAGACAGAGAGACAGAGAGACTATGGAACAACACCTGTCTTACTGTGGGGGTGGGGGTGTTTGCCTTATTTCACTTGGCTTAATGATTCCATTTTTTTCATGTTGTCCCTAAATGACAGAATTTCTTCCTTTTCCTAAATGGATAATATTCCCTGGTGTATTCATATACACAACAAATTATTTATCTTCCTGTCTGTTGGCAGAAATCTAGATTCGTTTTATATTCTAGCTATTGCGAAGAGTGTAGGAATAAGCACAAAGTGCAGATGGTTTTTTTCCATATGCCCACATTGCACTTGGGTGTAAAACGGCTACAGGATTACTGGATCATATGAGAGTCCTG
This sequence comes from Arvicola amphibius, assembly GCF_903992535.2. Lineage (NCBI taxonomy): Eukaryota > Metazoa > Chordata > Mammalia > Rodentia > Cricetidae > Arvicola > Arvicola amphibius. The sequence continues at coordinate 82,030,206 of NC_052057.2, forward strand.
CACAGTGGTGAACAGCCATAATGTTTTTTCTAAGGGCTGTATTTATTGCATCCCCGCAACAGAATGCAAAATTTCTCTATTCTCCGTATTTTGTCCTCAAAGCTTTCACTTACCTTTTGGCTAATAAACATCTTGTTGAAGAGAAGTGACACGGTAATAAACATGTGCCCTTTTCTGTTGATTGGTCGTGTGTATTTTTTTTCTGGTACACACAGGTCACTTGTCTTCTTTAGATCAATGTCTGGACTATTTTATGATCATTAGCTCTTAAGCTATTGGGTTTTTTAGAGCTTGTTATATAGTTTGGAGAGTATTCCTCACATTTTTTTGCTTCCAATGCCTTACTTTGCCGGGAAGAGGTTTTCAATTTTCTGAACTATCATGTGTTTATTTTTACTTTTGGTTCTTTTCCACCTTTTTCCCTTTTATGTCCTGGTAGTTCCTTCTACCCTGTCTCTGAGTCTCATTCATTCAAATCTTACATTGAAGATTTTACATATTGTGTCAATTTTTGTAACTCATTATCATGTTGTTCTGAAAATAGATACTCTATTTCTTTAATCAGTACTAATTGTTGGAAATGCTATGCTTCCTGTAATGTGTGTTTTTACAGCTTCAGGATCCTCAATCTTGTTCTGTTTATATTTGCTTTATTTTTTGTGCTAATATGGTGTTTGGGGTTTTATATCTTTGGAGCATATTTTAAATCATTGCATGTTTTTATATATTGTTATTACCACGTACAGCTGAAACCAAGCAAACCATGTTCTTTTATGGCTTAGACACTTAAATGCATTAGAATTTAATACTAATGAAAGTAGATAATAGGATGACACAAAAATGATATTGCTTAAACTTTTCTCTCTTATTATATCTGAAATTTTTAGAATGCATTATGTAGCATGATTAACAAAAATCCAGAGACAGATATTGGGGTTCAAGTTGAAGATCAGAAAAACAAGCAACCAGCCAGAGGCTCTTACTTCTACCTCAGACCAAAATGGCGATCCTGCCTTCAGGAATCCTCAGAATGAGACTGAGTCTAAAACCTGTCTCTCCCATTTTAAATTCCTCTCTAGTGCTCAGATTAAAGTGCACCACTACCACCCAGCTCCTATGGCAGACTAGTGTGGCTACTGGGATTAAAAGTGTTTTCCACCACTGCCTGGTTTGTAAGGCTGACAAGTGTGGCTGTTTTATTCTCTGATCTTCAGGCAAGCATTATTTATTAAAGTATAAATGAAATGTCACTACAACATTAATCTTTCAATAAGATAATTATATTTCCCCTTACCCTTATATCTTGGAGATATTTTCAAAGCTTCCCATCTAGTAAGAATACCTTTGCTTTCTAACCACATTGTGGGAAAACATCTGTATTTTTGCATCAGTATCATTGTATCTGGTATACAGACTAGAGTACTCTCTCATCCAAGATCTCTGAAGCAGAAACTAGTACTTTCTCTAACATTAACCTCTAGGTTTATAGTTAGTAAAGTACTACAACTTTAATAAAAATTTGGCTAATACTTATTAAAATACTTTAACTTCTCAATTTAATAGAAATTTCACAGCTTATGTACGGTTTATATATTTAAAAAATGTCTGCCATTCTTCTAAAATCTTTCCCCTTCTCAGGGTATAAAAGTATGTGAATATAGAAGTTTACCTTCCAGTCTCAGTAATGGAACAAGTCAAATTTGAATGTCTGATCTCAGCTGAACAATTGCTCCTTTAGACATACAGACTTAGGTTATGAGCATACATTGTTAGTCATGGGCAACAAGGTCTAAAAGATATTCAAGTTATAAGGCTAATGTTCCTATTTGGGAATAATGTAATATGGACAGGAAAGCAGGGAAGTTGGGAGAGAGGTCACTCACAAGAGAAAACTGTCAAAGCAGAGTGTTTCACAAAACCTCTGCCTTCCTTGTCTCTGTATTTTACTCTCTTTTTAAAGCTTTCTAGGACAAAACTATTATCTCATAATTATAAACTACTTGTGCCTAATTTAAAATGATTGCTATGGCTTGAGTGTGTATTATTTCAAAACTTTATCCTCTATCGAAATTCTTTCAGTTTAAATATCTTCAGTGTATGACAGAGTGACTGTTAAATCATGTTTTAATAAAAAAATGATTGATTGTAATTTTCCTACATACTTTGCAATATTAGAAATTTGGGGATTTAAGTTATAATAACTTTTTTTCTGTGTATTCACGTGTTTTGATAACCTGACATAAACTGAGGTTATCTGGAAGAGATGACTTCAACCGAGAAAATGTCTCTACCAGATGGACCAGTAGATGAGTCTGTGGGAGCACTCCTTTATGAAGGATTGTTGGGGAGCGATGAGCCAAGTGTGGGTGGTGGGTACCGGGCTGTGTATCAGAGAAACTGAGTGAGAAATGGGGTTCAAACCTCCTAGTGAGCAGTGTTCCTTTGTGGCCTCTCTTTTATTTTCTGCCTTAAGTCACTGCCCTGACTTCCTTCAGTTACAGACTGTGATACAGAAGTATAAAACAAAGAAACTGTTTCCTCCCCATGTTAATTTAAAAACTAAACTAATAAAGAAATTGGTACCAAGATCATAGGCGTTACCGTGATTGAACTGACCATGTGTTTTGGTGGTATGGAACTGTGTTGGTATTTGAAGTTTGGGGCTGGAAAAGTGCTCAGAACTTAGTGAGCTGTTTTCCATGGAAGCTTGGAAGATGAAAATATTGGAAAACATACAGATAACGATGTCTGCTTGTGAAGATGCAGAAGAAAACAAACTTTAAAAATGAGTGGTTTCTGATTAAAAATTTGTGGCTTTTGTTAGCTTGAGCTGAGGAATCTTGTGATGAACAAGAACACCTGTAATGTAAAGTCTTAACTGGGGCAATTAATGCTGTTGAACTGTGACTAAGGGAAGATCAGCACCACTGAGTGTAGTATTCTAGAGAGCATTTCCTGAGGGTCAGTATATAGTTTTCCTTGTTCTAGATTTCTACTGACCTTGAAATCATCCCCTTTCAGTCAGCTCTTTCAGTATTTTCCCCATAACACACACACACACACACACACACACACACACACACACACACACACACACAAACACACACTCACCCGTGATCCTTATGTTTCCATCCTGAGCTGCCTCCAGTTTACTCATAAAATCTCTTCTATTTTTCCTTCTCAGAGAGAACTGAGTGTTCCCTGTTGCAAAGAGGGGCTGCTTGTTTGTTCCAGCTGCCTGGCTATTTTAGCCCTGAAATAATCACACAGAAACTGTATTAATTAAATCACGGCTTGGCCCATTAGCTCTAGCTTCTTACTGGCTAACTCCTACATCTTAATTTAACCCATTTCTATTAATCTGTGTATCACCACGAGGTCGTGGTCTACCAGAAAAGTTTCAGCATGTCTACCTCCGGCCGTGGAATCCTCCGACTCTGCTTTCTTCCTCCCAGAATTAAGTTCTGTCTTCTCTGCCTACCTAAGTTCTGCCCTATCAGACCAAGGCAGTTTTTTATTCAATAACCAATAAAAGCAATACACGGAGGGGATTCCCACATCAGTTTCCTTCTTGTTACCTAGCATTTCCGTGTCTGTGAATTATAGCATGTTTATCTTTTACAACTAGTATCCACTTATAAATGAGTATGTAACATTTTTGTTTTTCTGGGTCTGAGTTACCTGACTCAGGATGGCTTTTTCTAGGTCCATCCATTTGCTTTTGGACTTCATGATATCATTGTCTTTAATAGCTGAATAATACCCTAGTGTATAAATGTGCCATATTTTCTGTGTCCATTTTTCAGTTGAGGGACATAAAGTTTGTTTCCAGGTTCTCTCTATTTTGAATAAAGCTGTTATGAACATTGAAGAAGTGTGCTTGTGGAAGGAAGGAAAATCCTTTAGGTATATGCTAAAGAGTGGTATAGTTGGGTCTTGAGGTATATCGAGTCCCAATTTTATGAATAAATAAATTTATCCAAAGTGGCTGTACAAGTTTGCACTCCCACCAACAATGAAGGGGCGTTCCTTTATCTCCTCATTCTCTCCAGCATGAGCTGTCACTTGTATATTTTAAAATTGGCCATTCAAACAGATGTAAGGTAGGATCTCAATGATGTTTCAATTTGCATTTCCCTGATGGCTAAGGATGTTGAACATTTCTTTAAGTGTTTCTCTTCTACTTGAAATTCTTCTGTTTAGAATTATCTGTTTAAATCTGTCCCCTATTTAGTTGAATTATTTGGGGATTTTTTGATGTGTAGTTTCTTGAGTTCTTTATGTATTTTGGAAATCAGCTTTTTGATGAATGATAGTGAGGCTCTTTAACCATTCTGTAGACTGCTCTTTGTCCTATTGATAGGTCCTTTGTCTTGCAAAAGCTTTTCAGTTTCATCAGGTTCCATTTGTTAATTGTTGATCTTAGTAGCTATCTTAGTATCTATTGGTGTTCTATTCAGAAAGTTGTCTGGTGAGCCAATGCATTCATGGCTATTTCTTGCTTTCTCTTCTATCAGGTTCAATGTATCTGGTCTTATGTTGAGGTCTTTGATCTGCTTGGACTTGAGTTTTGTGCAGGATGATATATATATATATATATATATATATATACATGCATTCTTCTACATGTTAATATCCAGTTATATCAACACTGTGTGTTGAAGATACTTTCTTTTTTCCATTATATAATTTTGGCTTCCAGGCTGGAGAGATGGCTCAGTGGTTAAGAGCACCGGCTGCTCTTCCAGAGGTCCTGAGTTCAATTCCCAGCACCCACATGGCAGCTCACAACTGTCTGTAGCTCCAGTTCCAGGGCATCTGACTCTCACACCATTGAACATAAAATAATAATAAAATAAATTTAAAAAAATAAATAATTTTGGCTTCTTTGTTGAAAATTATGTATCCATAGGTGTGTGGATTCTAGTCTGAATCTTTGATTTGATTCCATTGATCAACCTATCTGTTTTTATGCCAGTACCATGTAGTTTTTATTACTATAGCTCTGTAGTAGAACTTGGAATCTGAGATAGTGATACTTCTGGAAGATCTATTATTGTATAGGATTGTTTAGACATCCTGTTTTCTGTTGCTTTGTTTTGTTTTTTCATATGAAGTTGAGAATTGTTCTTTTAATGTCTGTAAATAATTTGTTGAGATTTTAGGTTGTTTTTGGTACGATGGCTATTTTTACTATGTGGATGTTACAAATCCATGAACATGGAAGATTTTCCATCATCTTATATCTTCACAATTTTTTTTCTCTGAAACCTTGAATGCTCTTGTCATACAGGTCTTTCACTTGCTTGGGTAGAGTTACAGCAAGATATGCTATATTATTTGAAACTATTTTGAAGGGTGTTGAGCCACAGTCCTGCCACAGCCAGTGTTTAAGTACTGAGATGGAGAAGGAATATTGGCAAGAAGAAATAAGTAGTGCCTGACTACCAGATTAGTCTCTCACAAGTGGTCAGCCCCATATAAATCAAGCTGTCTTTATTTATACTTCAAAACCGAGCTTGTTTTTCTAACCCCGAGCAATAGACCCTGATAAAAACAAATACCTTTTTCCAACTTTTATATAAAAATATCTTAATACCAAAAAAAGATGGTCATTTTGATATTTTGGCCAAATATTGAGCCAGGTACATCCTATATTTACAAAGCTAAAAGGAGATAAACATAAACAGACATTTTCAAGAACAATAATATTGTTTAAAACTTAACAAAGCATATTTACAGAAATAGGGTGATACCAAAAACTGCTTGCATACACTTAGATTATATTTTAACTGCCCATTAACTTTTATTGCCTCTGATCTTGTCAGCACTGGATCAGTTCCCAGAATCTGAAGTGATGACTGGTATTTCCAGATAAGAAACCTGAGAAGTATCCGTTCCCAAAGAATTTTAGGTGAGAATATTTGTGAAAAACAATGGGGTTTCTGAGAATTTTCACATCTGCCCTAGACATAACTGACAAAACTTCCAAGAGTATCATCAATATTATGAAAGAGAAGAGAGCATACAGGCCATGCAGTATTACGTGCTGTATTGAGGTTCATTGGCCCTTGCAGAGTGAGATTGTCTCCAATGGGCTTTGCCCCAAGGAGAGCTGTTGGAAAAGCACTCATATGCTGCTCCAAAATTAAGCCACACCGTTGCTGACAGTGGTGTTTTGTTGATTTCCTTCTCAGTCCATTTTTGTTTGTATACAAGAAGGCTACTGAATTTTTTGAGTGAATCTTGAATCTAGCTGCTTCATTAAGGTGTTTACTAGCTGTAGGAGTTCCTTGGTAGAGTTTTTGGATTGCAAGTGTATACTATCATATCGCCTATGAATAATGGTTTGACTTCTTCCTTTTCAATATGTATCCCCTTGAACTTCTTAGTTTTCTTATTACTCTAGTTAGAAGTTCAAGTACTGTATTAAATATGTATGGAGAAAGTAGACAGCCTTGACCTGTTCCTGATTGTAGTAGAATTGCTTTGAGTTTCTTTCCAGTTAATTTGATATTTGCTATTGGCTTGCTGCAAATTGCCTTTATTGTATTTAGGTATGTCCCTTGTATCTCTAATCTCTCCAGACCTTTCATCATGAAGAAGTGTTGAATTTTGTGAAGAATTTTTCAGCATCTAATGAGCTGATCATTTAGTTATATTTTTTCATTTTGTTTATATATGGTGGATAACATTGAAAGATTTTCGTATGTTGAACTATCCCTGCATTTCTCGAATGAAGCCTACTCATGGTGGATGAGTTTTCTGATGTGTTCTTGATTTGATTTTCCAGTTCTTGATCTAACTTTGGTAAGCTGTATCTATTGAGGAAATTGTCCATTTCTTTTAGATTTTCCAGTTTTGTTGCATACAGGATTTTGGAGTATATCCTAATCTTTCTTTAGATTTATTTGGTGTCTGTTATTATATCTCAGTTTATTAATTTGGATATTCTCTCACAGTCTGTTAGGTAGTTGGATAACGGTTTGTCTATCTTGTTGATTTTCTCAAAGAATCAACTTTTCCTTTCATTGATTCTTTCTATTGTTCCCTTTCTTTAAATTTTATTGATTTTAGCCCCAAGTTTGATTATTTCTTGCCAACACATCTACTTCCCTAAGATGTGCCTGCTTCTTTTTGTTCTAGATCTTTCAGGTGTGTTCTTAAGTAACTGGTATGAGAGTGAATGTTTTGGCACAGGAGACCTCTTCCTAAATATAAACCAAGCAGCACAGACACTGAGAGAAACAATTAATAAATGGGACCTTCTGATATTGAAAAGCTACTTTAAAGCAAAGGACATGGTCAACAAGATAAAACAGCAGCATACAGAATAGGAAACGATCTTCACTAACCCCACGTCAGACAGAGGTCTGATCTTCAAAATATACAAAGAAATCAAGAAATTGGTCATCCAAAGAACAAATAATCCAATAAAAAATGGAGTACAGACCTAAACAGAGAATTTTCAACTGAATAATCTAAAATGGCTGAAAGACACTTAAGGAAATGTTCAACATCCTTAGTCATCAGAGAAATGCAAATCAAAATAACTTGGAGATTTTATCTTACACCTGTAAGAACAGCCAAGATCAAAAACCCCGATGGCAACTTATGCTGGAGAAAGGATAGGGAGGCCATAGCAGATGTTCTTCTACAATATTGGATGAGACTGGGAGATTGGGACTGAAGGAGCAGAAAAAGAGTTGAAAATCTGGTGTCAGCATATCTGGTCCCATGGCAGGAGTGGCCTTGGGTTTGTAGGGGGTGCCTGCTGGAGTTGGGGGATGGAATAAAGCAAATGACTGAGATAGGAACTTTAGGAGGGAAAGGTCTGTTGGATCCAGAGTAGATGAGGGCAGCTGGGCAGGAAAGGCTGCAGCAGATTCTTTAGCAGAACTAAGAATGAGCCTCACTTCCAATTTCTTTTTATGAGGTCAGTATTATCCTAATACCCAAACCAGAGAAAGACTCAGCAACATCAAAAAACCATAGGCTAATCTTCCTGTGAACAGAGCTACAAGACATAAAATAGTTCATGACCCCATTTTACTTAAAACTTCATATACATACCCTGTGTATATATATTCTAAAATATATGCATATATACTTATAAATACATAGATAAATGCAGCCTCATCAGTCCTTAAAAATTACCTACATATTTATGGTCTCACAGCTTACCACTTGGTATTGGATAATCATTGGACCTCTTCACTAGGGAAGACCATTCTTATTGCTGCCCGCATTCTTCAGTTGCCTGTGTTTTCTTAATGTTGAGCATAAGCACATGAGAGTCAGTGGTCAAAGTAATGGTAGGAAATCTTATGTGGGCAGAAGTTTTACGTTATGTGCTTGCAGGATTTTTTGTTTGTTTGTTTTGTTTTAATCACCTGCACTTAGGATAATTGCCTTCTAGAGAAAAGTACCTTGAGAACTATCTGGTTGAAGAATACTCAAGATTGGCTAAAAAGACGTAGCTGTTATAAATTCTGATATGTAATTTACACCAAATGAAGCAAGATTTCAATAGCATCTCCATAGCCCTGAGAACAAGAAATAAGCACCTTATTTGGAAGCCACTGAGATTTCTGATGTATCTTTAATGTACAAAAATCAGATTACTAAATTTTTTGGTATGAAGGGGTGGATTCATGCCCCTCACAAACACTCTCTTTGTATTTTATTCTTTCTTTGACAAAGGGTCTCACATTTTCTAGGATGGCTTCAAAATCATTGCCTTGTCAACGAATATGTTGAAATTCTGTCTTACTGCCTTTACTTTCCAAATACTGGGATTATGAGCAGGCGCCAACATACCCAGTTCATGTGGTACTGGTGTTAAAACAGGTTTTCTTATGTGCTCGGCAGGAATTCTACCCACTAAGCTACAGTCCCTGCTCCATAAGTTAATTTGTTAGTCAGTGTTTTGTTGAAAATGTAACATGACTAGGTTTTCTACTGTTGAATTATAAAACTCTTTATTTAAAGACAGAAAATAGTATTAAGACAAAAACTAAAATTTTTCCATTGAATAATTGGGAAAAGAACACAAGAAAACAAGTTTTAAACACATTATTTTATTACTTTCTAGAAGTGGTTTAGAGTCACAAGTTCTTCTCCATTTTAAAGAATAAAGATATTACATACAAAATTGATACTTATGAACATTTTATTACCTAAATTAATAATTAATAGGCACAGAATATTCAGAATATATACATAATTATACACATCTACAATGAACATTCATAATAAAATTATGTCTGAAACACTGCAAGGACACAATTTTAAATGAATTTCATTGTATGTTAATGATATATATGTTTAAGAATTATAGTATAATTGAAGTTAGCATACATACACCGAGGTTATTTATATTTATTTATCACAAAGAAATTATAATGGTGATAATCCAATATTTTGTTCTCATCTAAATGTGTCTAACAATGTATGAAATAAATATTTTTTACAGGCATTAACTACTAGGATTGTTACATTGCCATAATATATCAAATAAATTTATCTCATGTCTCCATCAACATCCTCTCCTTAATGACACAGAGGAAAATTTTTTGTCTAAATAATTGTAATCAGATCAGACTGAGCCCAGGCCCATTTCATACTTGATAAGGTGACAGTAATCTTTGGATTTCTTTCTCTCTAGTAGATTACATCCTATTTCAAACAAGACACAGGAAAACCTTACAAGAAACATAATTAGAAGTGAAATTGCTTTAAAGCACCTTTGTCTCTAGAGAAACCTCTGCACCCTTCATGATGTGGTGGGCTGTATCTAATCTAATGATCAGCTGCCACCAAGTAATTGAATGTCCCTGAGTTTGGCCCACTAGGAAACCTATGCATTTTACTTCTCTTATGATTTCTTCTATATAAAAGGGAAAACAGACATGCATAACATTTTGTTACCACTGTTGATGTGAAGATGTTTATATTTGTAGTCTATTCTCAAGGTTGATATAGTTTTGGCACCCAAGAGCTAATACTTGAAAATATTTTAATTAGAATGAAATACAAGATTTAGAAGGGAATTTTAAAATAATTTTAGAATTTTGAGGTTACAACTTCAAGAACATATTTGTCCTTATTTGTCAATAAATATATCTTTTTAAAATGATACAATAATATCTAAGGGAATAAAAAGATTAATAGCTTACTATCTGGGAGGTGAGTAGAAATTTTCATGCTCAGTATAACTGAGTACTTTCATTTACTTCTTTTTTCTTATGGTAATAAAACTGAGTGTTGGCCATATGAAGCATTTGCTCTACCACTAAGTTAAACCTTAATCTCCTTTCAAGACTTTTTATAAGATGGTCTTTTTTGTTATAGGTTAATACTGAAAACTAGAATATAGCCTCATGGTTTCTAAAAGACTGCCTCTAAGAAAGAAGTCTGTAGAGCCCCTTGTTCTGGAAATAGCACAGATATCTTTAAAATGAGATTTTGAAAACATATGAAGCTTACATTGCTTAAAATACCTTCTCAAGACCTCAGTTGCTCTTTATCTTATACATACATTCTCTGAAGATTGCTATCTCACATTTAATGTTCTCTTTCTAGCAATTACCAGCCTGCCAGTACCCCAAGGGGATCACAATCCTGTGTCAAAGACAGCTTTGGAGAAATATGTGAGCAATGCAATCTTTCTTATCTCTAGGACCTTTCAATGCCTAAATGAGAAACATTGTGATTTAAAACATTTAGTTTCCAATATACAAACTTGCTGACAATAGCTAAGTTCCTAATTAAGTTATACTATATCTTGGTACAACATTTTGGAAAAGACATTTCTAAGGAGGCTCTGTTAATGCAATTCTCCACAAAATCGGTTTCAGATCTAATAAAAAATGCAGTGTTTCTGAATTTATAAACTTTCTTGAAAGGAGGTCGGTTAGAGCATATCTACGTTCTAAACCCCACCAGTTGGTATACTAAAATAAATGTGAATTTTTTTATGTTTTTTTTGTCAATAAGTCATGATTTTAAAAAGCCTTCACTGGTGCACAATGCTAGCCATTGTTTAGCTGTACACAAAGGAGGAAAAACTGTAAAGAATTACTGGGATTAATGTCATTGGTGTGTGGGTAGTTATGCTGGCCTCACAAAGGTAGAAGAGTGAATACTGAGAGCGTACTCTGTGCCATAGCTCCTCTCCTCTCCATCGTTACAAGAACCACGCATGATGTGCTCATTCCTCCGTATTATCTTCCAGACCATTTCCTTTCTTGTCTGTCTTAGTCGCTTCATCTTTAAATGTCAGGCAACTGCATGACTACAGTCATCCTACATATAGGTTCTCTGGCAATATTCATCAGCTGGTAATTTCATCGTCTTTGTTTATCTACCCTTAATTCTAGATTTCTTATGTCCTTTTCTTCATCAGCCTTGTGCTTTTGTATTCAATCCCTGAATCTTGCTTTATAAGTAAAATTAACACACTCATAATCTCAACTTGATGAACATCACAATAATTTTCTTGTTCAGATCAGCACTGATTCCTTGATCCCCACCTGGACTAACACATCACATCAGTGTATCCTGACTCCAGTTCCCTATCAACCTATCAGTGCCATCGATTCCTCGCACCCTCTCTTTTGCCTCTCATACACTTTATTTTAATTTTGGGGTAAACCATGGTTCAGTTCAATTCCCTAGTGTCCATAATTCAATGTAGATGTTACCAAATAAGGCTAAAAAATAATTCAATCACTGTGACTGTTATTATCATCAAGTACATGGTTTTTAGACTTTCATGGTTATCATACTACATTTCAGAATCATTGAAAGCTAAAGAGATTTATAGATTTTATTTCTCTCCTATGCTTTTAATGCCTATAAAACCTAAAATTATTTTAATGATTCATAAGATAATTTCTTGACCCATCACATGACAGGCCAACATAATTTTGTACAAGACAAAAGTCATAGTTGACACACTCAATTTTTCCACAAAACAGCAATTGCATAGTACTTTATTTGTTTATATAGCTAAATACAAGCCACTCCAGGTTAAAGTACCTCAACTATAAAAAGTAAAGATAAAGTTTCATGCATCAATTGGCAGTAGATTGATTCTAGCTGTAACCTATGTCTAAGTTTGATGATCTTCATTCCATTTGCCAAACATAATTTGTGGAAAATAAGACTAGAAACATTATATATATATATATATATATATATATATATATATATATATATATATATATATAGCGACTCTGTGATGTGCACCTGAAGCAGTTTTGTATTCTTAAAATTCAGAATGTGCCTTCCAAAATATAGGCCAGGATACACCTTCATAACAATAGCAATCTATTCTTTTGCTCAATGGGTAAGCAGTGTTTGGAGTCCTGTGTTGTAGTACTTTCTCACTGGGATTGCCAGCCCACAAATACTGACACATAATTATTACTCATTATGATAATTCAACGCTAGCTTAGATTTTTCTCAACTATCTCCTTTAACTTAAATTAACCCATTTATATTAATCTACAATCTGCCAAGTGACGTTACCTTTTGCCATACTGCCTATCTTGCTTCCTCATTGTCTGTTTGGCAAATTCCCATTTTTCTTTCTAGAGTCTTTTCTGTCCACAGAAGTCCTGCCTAACATCTTCCTGCCTAATTATTGGTCATTCTGCTTTTTTTTACACAAATCACAGCCATGCATCTTCACACAGTGTATAAATACCCCTCAACAGTCCTAATTTAGGCCTCTCTGACTAATGCTTATTTCTTTATCTCCCTATGTATTCATTTCTTATGTATATGCCTTCATTTTTGTATATTTCTTCATTTCTGACTGCAGAAAATTAATTCATAAATTTAAAACATTTCTTTATCTGCATATACTCGAATTTGAAACCTTTGCTTTAAAACCTTTTGTGGATTTTACTATGATTATCAGACATTAAGTCTCTTGACTGTTGTTCACCTTACTGTGTTTTATGAACAACTCTAAAACATGGCTTAAAAGAAAGACTTGGAAAAATGCTTAGATTTCCCTGAAGGAATGTAATAAAGCTTAGAATTGAGCACTCAAAAAAATGGAAGAATGCTCAGGACATCCAAGGCTAAGGTAAGCTAATATTGGCAAGCAACAGAAGAATTGGGAGTAGCAATCTCTGAACAAGAGAAATGCTGTACAAATTTTCTGATGGAAAACATTACTCCCTGTGAGGCTCTGTAAAGTGAGTTTGCCTCTGTAACTAAGGAGACAGAAATGCAGTTCGCAATTCTCCCACATCTTTCTTCCTTCCTTCCTTCCTTCCTTCCTTCCTTCCTTCCTTCCTTCCTTCCTTCCTTCCTTTCTTCCTTTCCTTTCTTTATTTCTTTCTCAAGACAGGGTCTCTATGTAGCAGTTCTGGCAGTAATGGTACTTACTCTGTACACCAGACTGCCCTAAGAGCCTGGTTCTGCCTCCCAAGTGCTGGGATTAAAGCTTTGCACCATCATCACCTGGCTCCTCTCTTATTTCTTATATTGGAAGTTATTCTAACATTTGTAAATATCTTTTGCAAATATGGAAAATAACTATTTTAAAACCCTTAGAGGCCTTTCTACCTTATACTAGAGTATAATAATTTACTTATTCATTCCTAAAGCACAAAAGATAGTTTTCTGAAACCTCTTGTGTTTATGTACTTCCATGTATGTATATGCATTAAGTAAGACCACATAAATCCTAATAAAATATATAGATTATTATTTCTAAAAATGAGCAGACAGTTCTGAAATTTATCTAAATAGAATTACAAACTAATGAATTAATTCAGAAAGCTGCTTAGTTTCAGAGTCATAGAGTACCTAACCTGAAAACAGGTTTTATTTTATTTTATTTTATTTCATTCTCATATCAGTCAGGGTGCTTTTTTCCTTAGTTCAAATCATTGCAGCTCCAAAAATGGATAAACTGAGTATAACACTTTATGAGTTATACTATTTAAAGACTTATTCCTTAAACAATAAACTTTCTTTAGAAAATTACATGCTTCTGTACTTTTATAAAACTGCCAGGCTATGTGTTTTGTACATTTTCCCATTAATGTTACTGTTTGTTGATTACTTTAATCTTACTAAAATGTATTCAAGGCAAAAGCTTGCAAGGTCACAGGCTCATAAATGTTTAGACACAGATAAAGTGTGTGTGTGTGTGTTTTCACATAATTTTTAGAAGAATGAGATTCATTATATCCTATATATTCCACTTATTATTAGAAACTTCTCAAATATATGACATAAAGAAAAGCCATGATACACCTTCAGTTTTAAAGAATTCACCAATGCAAATGGGCAATGCAGAAAGATTTTTTCCTATATGGTCATCTTCTATAGTATCCCAACTTCTCAAAAGTTCCGAATACAAAATGTAACTTAACTAGTATTCATATGCATATGTATATATACGTATTTGTATGTGTTTCTATTACATATACATATATATATATATATAATATTTATTGTCAGGTTTAGCATTTTTGAGAAATGAGAGATTCTGAAAAGGTATTTGAAAACTGTCATATTTTAATGTAAGTGCTTATACTTCCGGCATTAAACTTATGATCTTTGAAATGAAAAAATAGTGTTTGACCAAGGGATATATAGATTTCAAAAAATAAAAAACAAAATTTTCAACAATACATATCAGGACTTCATGATGAATTTATAAACTATATACTTGCATGTATTCTGGAAATTTATAAATATTGTGCTTGAAACAAGTTCTGTTTAGATAAACTCAAGTATAAATTTAGAAGACTGAACAAGTAACAGTATTCTACAATCAACCAAAGAGAATGAGAATTCTATTTCACATAAAAACATTATTAGAAAATATAAACTTGGAAGCGGCTATAGGGATGGTTCAGTAATTAATAATTTTTGCTGATTTTCCATAGGACCCTGGTTCTATCAAAGCATACAAATGATAATTCACTTTTTTATAATTTTTGGAAACTCCATTTCTAGACTATCTGACACCTTATTATACACTCTACAGACATTAAGCATACAAATAATTCTCATATCTATTTGAAAGCAAAAGAAGGGCTTGTTATCCACCATCCTCCTAAGACTAAGCGTGATAATTTCCATACTAGGCCCCTCCTAACTACCATCCCTGTGTCTTCTCCACTTTCTCTTCTCAAATATTTTCTCTTCTACTTTCCTGTCTCCTATGTGTTTAGAAAACATTTCACACATGAGCAAAAACAAGCAATGCTCTTTGAGTTTTGCTAATTTTAATTCACATGATGATATCTAGTTCCATCTATCTTCCTCCAAATGACAAAATTTCATTTTTTTTTCATGGCTGAAGAAAACTATTCTATTTCTCTCTCTGCTGTGTATGTATGTGTATAATCTTTTGTTTTGTTAGCTCAAATACCTAAATAATAAGACCAATTTAAAATAGTATTTCTCTAAATCATAGCTTTCTTTGACAAATCATTCAAATCTTGCCTTGTAATTCTATCACACTGATTCTAGAAAGATGATATGCCTACCACATTGTCTTTTTCTTTAAAGCTAGCATACATAGTGAAGAGTTCCAATTACAGAGGTTTCATGCATAAATGCATAAATGTCATTTAATTATATTTTATTCCTCTCCCTCTCTTATTATCTTCTCTGTCCCTTTCTGCATCTCTCTTGCTGGTCCCTATCTCTCTTCAAATATCTCCCTTTTCTGTTTTTTATGTCACATATATTCCTTTACCAGTTCCTTTTCTTAACTTTCTTTTTTAGGTTATTTTCCACACCTGTTACATGAGAAAGTATTGCAATAGGAATCAGAAGTTGTTAATAAGTTTTATCTTTTAATTATTGAAAATTAAAAAGTTGTTTAACAGAAATGAATGAGGTAAAGTTTTTTTCAGTATAGGAATATATATATATATGTGTGTATATATATATATATCATATATGACTATGTACATGCAGGTGTATTTTACTTTACATTTTAAACTATAATTTATCAAGTATTCTGTACTTATGCTGCCCAGCTTTGCTTTTTACCCCTGAAGTAACTCAGGTCTGATATTGGTAGGCATAGACTGCTTGTTCATTTCCTGACTGCCCAGACACAAATACTGACACAGAAACTATATCAATTACAGCAGTGTTTGGCCAATAGCTTAAGCATATTTCTAGCTAACTCTATTCATAAACACCATTTAAATGTTTTGTGACAAGTTTTCTTAAAAGAGCTGCAAGATTTTTGTAGCTAAAGCTGAGTCCGGAAGCGTCTCTTAAGTGGGATGTGCTTGCATCTAGCAAACAGAGCTCACCTGTGAAAATGCTGCTACCAAGAAGCTGTGCTTTTCTTACAGGTAGAAAATGGAATTTCAGAGTTGTTTGATTTGTATTTCTTTGATGGCTAAGGATGCTAAGCAATCCCTTAAGTGTCTTTCAGCCATTTTAGTTTCCTCTGTTGAGAGTTCTCTGTTTAGGTCTGTACCCCAATTTTTTTATTGGATTATTTGTTCTTTTGATGACCAATTTCTTAAGAATGGTCAAGATCAAAACCACTGATGAAAACTTATCCAGGAGAGGATGTGAGGTAAAGGGAATACTCCTGAATTGCTGCTGGGAGTGTAAACTGGTACAGTTCTTTTGGATATCAGTATGACGATTGCTCAGAAAGTTAGGAAACAACCTTCCTCAAGACCCAGCAATATCATTTTTGGGTATGTACCCAAAGGATGCTCAATTGTACCACAAGGACATGAGCTCAACCATGTTCATAGCAGCATTGTTTGCCATAGCCAGAACCTGGAAACAACCTGAATACCCTTTGACTAAAGAATGGATAATTTAATAATTGAGTACTACATAGCAGAAAAAAATAATGACATCTTGGAATTTGAAGGCAATTGGATGGACCTAGAAAACATCATATTGAGAGAGGTAACCCAGACCCAGAAAGACAATATCATATGTATTCATTCCTAAGTGGCTTTTAGACATAAAGCAAATAAAACCAGGCTACAATTCACAATCCCAGAAAACCTAGACAACAATGAGGACTCTAAGAGAGACATACATCTATGTGGAAACTAGAAAAAGACAAGATCTCCTGAGTAGTTTGGGTGCATGGCAACCATGGGAGAGGGTAGAAGGGGAGGGAAAAGGAAGCCATGGAAGCAGAGAAAAAAAAATGTATAACTCAATAAAGTCAATTAAAAAACATAAAAAACGTAGCTCTGCTTGACTCTGTTCTTTTGTGTCTAGAATTACTTCTAAAGCTTTCTTAGGTTTTATGGGGGAAGCAGTTGTCCTGTTGGTGCCATTTGTAGGCTGAGACGGCTCATTCATTTCCCAGCTGCCCAGATCTGAATAACAACACAGAAAATATATCAATTACAACAGTGTTTGGCCAGTAGCTTTAGCGTATTTCTAGTTAACTCTTACATCTTAAAACAACCCATAAGTCTTGTCTGTATTAGCCATGTGGCTTGATACTATGTATCAGTAAGGCATTCTCATATTGCTTCCTCTGGGTCTGGGTGATGACTGCAGACTGACCCTTTTCTCTTCCCAGAATCCTCCTATTCTGGTCACCCCACCTATACTTCCTGCCTGGCTACTGACCCATCAGCATTTTATTAAACCAATACAAGTGACAAATCTTTACAGGGTACAAGACCATTATCCCAGAATAGATGTTCATGAAATGATTTGTTTTACACATTTCTTTTATGTCTACTGGGAGATTTACTTTTGTTTTAAGTCTTTCCTCCTTTTTGTTTGAAGTTTTCTGGCATGCTGTTGGAGGGCAGTAAGGGGTACAAGGACGGAAAGGAGGATTATTACTATTGGAGTTCCTAGTCTAACAACTAAAATATTTTAGAATTACAACGTGAATAGTGACCTTTAAAATGTTAAAAGGACTGACAAAAAATGGTAAAGTGCTACCTAAACTAGCATTGAATATTCTGTAAGCATCAAGAAAACACTGGTGGTTTAAAGATAAATCAGCTAAAGCTTTGTGTGGCTCAGGAGGGATTAATATACTTTGAATTACTTTAAGCCTTTAGGCTCAAAGTAGTTGTTATACCAACTCCATATGAATCCCCATGGAACAGAATTTCCTGTTTTGTCTCTTTTCTTATGAATTTGTATAATGATCCATGTGGTATCAAGAGAGCAATGTGAAAACACATTGATTCCTCATGACCAAATCACATTTATGTCATTTGGTTTCCACATGGTACACACTAAATTGAAATTACCTCATGTGCCTAGCATAACTGCTGATATGGAGCCTTCCTTGTAGTCTGGGGCCTTCCCGTTTCAATGTATGAGTTAGTTTTAACATAAAACTAATTATTTTTAATGAAGCAATCCTGCTTCTTCTCACAGAATCAGGTGTTTACAGCTATCTTGAGGTATCATGTTATGTTTTCTTGTTCTTTCTGTGTTCAGTTCCCGTTTTTCACTGTTCTAGCCGGTTATTTAATACACACGCTGGAAATCTCATTGGAGAATTTATAATCATATGCATTGTCTCATATGGCATCGAATAGAACAGGCCCAGTCTTACAAAATGTTAACTGAAACTGTCTAAGAGTGCACATATCTCCTCTAATTATTGTTCCCCAGGTATTGTGTCTTCCTTTTCTGCTCATCATGTAATTCTTTTTTCTAATCATGAACTTATTTTGAGACTTTAATGTACAGTTCTCATTCTATTTCATATTTCCTTTGCTCTTTTTATATTCATGTAGTCACAGAGTAAATGGAACATCCTGCGTATTGATCCAGTGAGACAAAAGCTTTGCATCTTAGAAGGAGTCTCATTAGGACTCGGGCTGGTGAAATAAAGCAGTGATTCCCAACCTTCATAATGCTGCAACTCATTAATACAGTTTTTCATGTTGTGGTGACCCCCAACCATAAAATTATTTTTGTTGCTACTTCATAAGTGTAATTTTGCTACTTTTATGAACCATAATGTAAATATCTGTGTTTTCCCTTGTTCTCAGACAACCCCTGTGAATGGTTCATTGGACCCCAGGTTGAGACCCACTATCTAAGAGGCAATAAAACATTAACTAAAGGAAAGCCCCTCCAGCTCAGAAAGTAAGCAACTTACTAGCTTTGGGAATCCCCCAAATGACTTGTATAGAGCAGTAATGAGGGTTGCCTGGAAGAGATAGTATATGTAGTATGGAATAGGTATTATTCAGTCTGTTGAGCAGCCTGCTGTCTATGCAGTACCTCCAAGTTTCCAGATATTGTGAGCTGGCATCCATGGTTGGGGGACACAAGTATCTTTGAGTCAATTCTCTTTCTGTAAGTTGCCCCTCTCTAAAATTCTTGTAAATAATCCTAACGTAACCAACATTCACCAAGTTGAATTTTGGTGGCAATCATATTTTGTTCTGCTAACACTTCCCTCTCTGGGGTAAGTAGATGTTCGTACACATCTTTGAAGGAGCTTAAAACCCCAAGTCTTGAAAAAAAAAAACCGGGTTTAAGATTTCCAAGAGCACTCTTTGCTTTGGAAAGGGTCTTTCTCTATGTATATTGTGCTCTGTGTGTTTCCCCATTCCCCTAGTCAATGCTTATATCCACTAACCGATTTTGTTTGCTGTGTCGAGATTTTCTCTCGTGTTGCTTTTTGACTGGAAAATTGTTCATGTCCTTTAATTCTTTAACTGAGAGAAACCAAGTGAGGTCAAAACCCTAGATGGGAACAATTATAGAAGTAATGTCACTTTTATTCACAGCTATTTCACAATAATGAGTATTGTTTCTGAACTCTTAAATATTTCCAACTCAAAGTTGACTAAATGATTGTTACAGGGACACTACTTTTTCTTAATTGACATGAATGTCATCTCTGTTATCTGTTTTTATATCACACACATAATAGAAATCTATTGTTATTGAGACAGCATAAAAACACAGCTGTCTAAATCCAATACTTTAGGATTAATATAGTTCTTTTTTATTAATAAAATTATTAAAATTTATTAATAAAATAATAAAATTTCTAAAAGTTCAACCATTAAAGTCTTATTAGGTAATTTATGGTAAATATTTTTACTTATACACAAAAATAATAGCAATACTAAATAAAGAAGAGCTTTCATTGAAGAAAGTAGTTAATACAAAAAAAATTGAAGAGTGTAGTATTTTTCCAGATACAAAATTTAGAACTGGAGAAACAAATGATCTTTTTTTTTTTTCCTCATGGTTTATTATTTTTTTTTATATTTAAAAATTTCCATCTCCTTCCCTCCTCCTCCCCCCTCCCTCCCCTCCTTCTCCCCCTTCTCTCCCCTCCTTCTCCCCCTTCCCTCCCCTCCCCTCCACCCATACCTCCCCTCCCTCCCTCTCAAGGCCAAGGAGCCATCAGGGTTCCCCACTCTATGCTAAGACCAAGGTCCTCCCAACTCCCCCCAGGTCCAGGAAGGTGATCGACCAAGCTGAGAAGGCTCCCAAATGATCTTGAAGTACTAACATGTTTGTTCTCACATGGCTAGAAGAAAGGAATCAGGTTTTACTATGACTACATTGAGAAATTGCTAGTAGCTAACTTTCTTGTGATTACTTCTCAATCTATCAAGAATTTCAGAGTGCTGGGTTCATATAGCCCCAGCAGAAGTAAAGAGTATTCATCTCAAGAAGATGATGGGTGGAAATCATTCACGTCTAGAAATCATTTCAAGTCAGCACTGTCAGCATGAGCAATATTGAATGGAAAAGTAGGCTGCCACAAAACCTTTAGCCAAGTAATCGAGGCTCTTTTATGATCCAAATATAATCCCCAGATATTAAAGTTTTAACTCTCAGTGAGATGATATTAGGAAGTCCAGCACCTGGCTAGTAGGTCTTCAGAGGAGAGTTACCATGAATAGAATACCATTATAAAAGCAGCTTCAGAAATCAATTTTACCTCTTCTTTCCTATGGAGGCATGATGAAAAGATGACTGAATTTGAACAAAGGAAATACACCACATAGTAGATTTTCCAGCACCTTTGTCTGTGGTCACAAGAGAGTCACAGTTCCACACTATCACTCCCAGCAGCCCTAGCAGTTCTAATATCTTAAGGGTCTTGAATCAGGTCAAACCAAAACTGATGGCTACAGTGCTGAAAAACTTTTCAGATCCAGTCAGTCTTGCAGAACAGAATCAGAGACTTGAGTAGAGATATTTTAAATATTGCTCTCCGTGGTACCTAGGGGAGAAGTGCATAAGGAAAAATACACACAAGAGCATGGGTCTGCACTTCCATATGACAGACCCACAGAAAGTAAGACCACATAGGAAGTAAATACTGCTAACAGTATTTACAATCAAATGTCTTTTAGCAGCTGTTGTTCCTTCCTCAGCAGTCAACCAATTCAAAGACAAGATATAGCCGGGCGGTGGTGGCACACGCCTTTAATCCCAGCACTCGGGAGGCAGAGGCAGGCGGATCTCTGTGAGTTCGAGACCAGCCTGGTCTACAAGAGCTAGTTCCAGGACAGGCTCCAAAGCCACTGAGAAACCCTGTCTCGAAACCCCCCCCCCCAAAAAAAAAGACAAGATAACTTACAGTATCCAGATTTTCTGTGTATTTTCCATCTTTTTATGGAAACTAAGCCAGGGTAGATGGGAGCTGTAGTGCTAGGTTTTCTCCTGAACCTAGTTAGTTATGTTTGAGTCCAGCTATTGTAAATGGAGGCTGCGCTTTGGTTTCCCGGCCACCCAGACCTGAATAATCACATAGAAACTATATTCATTATAAGATTATTAGGCCCATGGCTTGGGTGTATTCTTATGTAGTTCTTACATCTTAATTCACCCATTTTTATTAATCTGTGTATCACCAAAGGCTGTGACCTACAGGTGGGATTCCAGCTTCGTTCTCCTTCATCAGCTACATGGTATCTGCTGACTCCGTATTCTTTCTCCTTGCATTCAGTTTAGTTTTCCCCATTTAGCTCTATTTTGCCCTGCTGTAGGCTGAAACAGCTTCTTTATTAACCAATAGTAACAAAATATATTCATAGCATACAGATGGAGCATACCATCTCTTCTTTTCTATATAAAGAAAAAGGAATGTTTTAACTTTATTATAAGTATATTATAGTATATTAAGTGCTCCATAGCATTACCTCCCAAAAGAGTGAGAACCATTTGTGCTACCAGCAGAAATTCATCTTTTAAGGAAACCACTCCTGTTCTTGTGGCCAGAAAACAGAGCCTATCAAAAAAAAAAAAAAAAAAAAAAAAAAAAGAACAACAAAAACAAAAAACCCCCCAAAAAAGTGTCTATTAAGAAGCTACACCTGGTTCCCATTTTTGGGGTCTAAACGCCCTGTTTTTTTTCTTATGTTAGTTTTAGGTCTTAGGTGGATTCATGTCACATTGGGTGCCATTCGTAAGCAAACGCTGTGATTTAATTTCCCTGCCCAGACCAGACAAATTACAAAGAAACTATATTAATTACAACGCTGTTTGTCCAATGGCTCAAGTGCATTCTTAGCTAGTTTTTACATTTTAAATTAGCCCGTTTCTGTGGACTACCAGTAAGATTCTGGTGTCTTTTTCCTTCAGCAGCTACCTGGCATCTGCTTTATTCCAACTTCTTCCTCCCTGCATTCAGTATAGTTTTCCCCACATAGCTCTATTCTGCCTTGCCGTAGGCCAAAGAAGCATCTTTATGAACCAGTGGTAATAAAACATATTCATAGCATACAGTGGAGAATCCCACATATGATTTTTTCATAAATTTGAACTCTAAAAGTTAGGTACCAATTTAAGCATGATTAATAAAAACGAGTGAAAAGGAGAAATTTGGTTTCAACCTGAAGATCTGTATAGCAAAACAGTCATACACTGGCTCTTACCTCAACTTCAGTCTGAAATTGCAATGCTGCATCCGGGAATCTCAGAAAGAGGCTATGTTTGAGAGCTATCTCCTCCCATTTTATAATCCTCTCCAGGGCTGGAATTAAAGGCATGTACCATTGAAATTGAAGGCATGCATTACCTGATTTTTATAGCAACTAGTTTGGCAACTGGGATTAAAGGTGTGTGCTACCACTGCCTGGCCTGTAAGGATGACCAGTAAGGCTGTTTTACTCTCTGATCTTCAGGAAAGCTTTATTTATTAAAATACAAATGAAATGCCACTATACTGAATGCTTTCTATAATCATATTTTATAAAGAACTTTTGATATGAGTCACTACTTTGATTCCATGTCCAAAACAAATATGCAACCACTTACTATAAACTTTATACAGAAACACAGTTTTTATAAGTTATGAACATTTCTAACTGAAATAATTTCCAGCTTAAGAAAAGGCTTCTCTGTGCTGACTTGTTCCCTCATGTTTAGACTCCAAGTTCAGATCATTTCCCATTCAAACGCTCCCAGTACTATTTTACACATTATTATGTGATTCAATGGTCATTGCCAGAGACTTAAGACTTTACTGTGAGATTATTCCTCAGTTTGACATGAGGATTTTAAAAAAATCAAATGTCCCTAGGTGTACAGATAAACTGAATTATATCTTAAGGGCAGGTGCAAAGGGGAGAGACCCTGAGGAACAATGACCATCCCATTTTCCCCAGCATAGAGCACTTTTATAGGTTCATCTTCCTGTTGATTTTCAGGTAGAATTCCCTTGACTTACTACTGTTTCTATTTTTCCATTTTAGGGAGGGGAAAGCAACTGGTTTCTGTCATAACCAATTCTTATTTGAGCATAATCTAAAAATTTTAGTTTTTTATTTTTTAGGGGGTATCATAATTTCAACAACATGTAACTCATGAAAGTATTAAAATAAAACTCCCCAAACAGACTACAGAGGTGAACTAATGAGAGTAATGGGAATTATTCAAAGTAAGCGATGGTAGTGCTTAGTAAGGAGTCTTTTGACTTAACGTTCTTGCTACTGTGTCAATATTTATTCTCTCAAGAAAGCCATAAGTATAGTGTAAAAACTACAAAGAACACTGCTGAGAAATATTCACCTAAATAAGCTGGGCATAGTTGCACTTAATCTTTTATAGTACCATTTATTATCTATTATTTATTCATTATTTATTATGTATTCCTGGAACAAAATATTTTTGTTTGTGATTTGGAAAAATATACCATAGTATTTAGATAAATTTAGCTTGAATCGTATTTGCTACATGAACAATCCCCAAATTTCTTTCTTACAAATAAAGTTTTATTCATTTATTCTAAATGGGCTATAAACACCTTTGAAAGTACTCAGGATCTTTAGATATCAATAAATCACATGTGAAAAAATTTTGAATTTACCCTTTCTTACCCTTTCCCCATAGTCAGAATGGCATCACCAAGAAAATAAATGAAAATTTTTGTTAATGATGGGAAGGAGAGGAAACTCTGGTAGGAATGTAAATTAGTGCAGCCAGTATAAAAATCAGTGTATAAACTTCTCAAGGAGCAAAAAGAGGGATTATATGCTCTCCAGCTATCCGGTTCATGGATCATGATCAAAAGGATTTTCTATATCCTTTTACAGAGATCTTTACATAGTCATTCTTTTTTTTTTTTTTTTTTTTTTGGTTTTTTTGAGACAGGGTTTCTCTGTAGCTTTGGAGCCTGTCCTGGAACTAGCTCTTGTAGACCAGGGTGGCCTCGAACTCACAGAGATCCACCTGCCTCTGCCTCCCGAGTGCTGGGATTAAAGGCAGGCGTGCGACACCACCGCTCAGCCTGCATAGTCATTCTTATCTCTGCTGTTTTCACAATGCCAAGGAGATACGGTCAGCCCAGATGTGCATCAACATTAAACAGATAGTGAGAATGTACTATATATACACAATGAAATTTTATTTTACAATAAAGAAAAATGGGATAAAAGTTTTCAAGAATGTGGATGGAAAGGGTGAACATTATATTAGTGAGATAAACAAGACTCCAAAAGACAAATATTGTACTTTGCAATATTTGTACAGATCCTACCTTATAACAGCTAAACGTGTTTACTACTACATTTATTAGCATTTACTACTGGTAGCTTATGAATCTGGAAAAGTACCCATATTACCCATGTTAATAAAAAGCAGTGAGAATTTGTGGGAAGGATGGTGACAACAGAACCCATGAAATTTCAAAGTATGACAATAATAGGGGAATATAGGGACCAGGGTCCAGAGAGGAGAAAAAGAGAGAAGAGGATGTATAAGTGCATGCATGCATGCATGCATGCATGCATGTATGTATGTATGTATGTAAATATACATATGTATGTAAACATACATGTATATATTTTAAAATATAAATATGTGTATACAAACATATAATTTATAAATATGACATTATGAAACTTACTACTATGTAAGCTAGTTAAAATAACCATTAAAATATTTTATACATGTACCCTTTTACTACTTCATGTTATGAATCATACTTTCCTCTGAAGTATAATAGTATGCTGATTAGTGTTTAATATATATCCAACTTTGAATCTGTAAATCTGTCTCATTCATGTTTTAATCTTCCATAATGTAGTAGGTCCTCTTAGAGGTACTTTTAAAAGTTGTACCCTTTTTAGGACTTTATTTACACCTTCCAAAAATTAGAGATTTCCCTAATATTTTAATAAAAATTATAAAAAAATAAAAAATAAGAAAGTGAGATATGTTCACAAATAAATACAAATAATTACTAATACTTTTCAAATAAACTTTCTTTTCTGCATACATATTAACACAAATAAACTTACACATTTCCTGAGTCACTATGAAATAAACTAGAGACCGTGTGATGGTGTAGCCTTATGGTGATAACGTTGTTGACATTTCTAGTAAAACTGACAAAAATCTTAGTATTACCTTTTCCATTTTACTTTCAATTCCTGTGGTAAAACAACATGCGCCAAAACAATGTGGGAGGACAGGGGTTGCTTCCGGTTATAGCTTCTAGACCATCGTGAAGGGAAGGCTGGGCAGGGACCTGGAGGCAGGAACTGAAGCAGAGGTCATAGAAAAACGATGCCAACTGCCTTTCTTGCCAGAGTTTGAACAGCCTGCTTTCTTAAACAGCCCAGATCCACCTGCTCAGGGAGGAGCATTGCCCATCATGGACCACTCTCTGCCATATCAACTGTCAATCAAGAAAATACCTCAAAAACTTGCTAATGGGCAGCCATACAGAGACATTTTCTCAATTGAGGGTCCCCCTTGCCAAATAACTCCCTATTTGTGTCAATTGATGAACGACACTAATTATCACATACATGCTCCTTGTGTCCAGACTGTATTCAAATTCTCTGGACTATATTTAGTGATTTCCCATTACCTTTCAAAGGAGAAAATAAGACAAAATGTATGACTCAATTTTGTTTTCTTTAGTTCCTTTTGTTTCGGCTTTTGTTTTGAATTAGGGCTTTGCTGTGTAGCCCAAGATCCCTCTTTTTTCTCAAGATAATGCCTTATCTTCTCTTTACCTTCAGATGCTGGGATTATAGACACAAAAACCAGTTCGTTGGTGCATAACCTACAGTTTTATCTTTAAATCCACATTATTGAAGATTTTATGAGATCAAGTCTATTTTATTTGAAGTACCACATTTTTGTTCTATGCCGTGCCACTATTTGAAGAGTTTATCTAGTTCATATATTTTCTGTAAATATATAATCTCTCTAAGTCAAACTTTACACTTTATATTATCAGTTGCATTCTATAAAATGTTATACTCTACCACCTGATTGGCCCATAATCATTAATGTTTACTTCGATTGTAACATAAGGTAGGAACTCTCAAACTATTTAAAGTAAGTATAAGCTTATTTTTTCCAAATTATTATGAAGATACATGCATGTTTTTTTTTCTTATGTCTTGCAATGGTGACTACAATACTCTCTAATGGTTCTCAAATAGTTATTTTGTTTCTAATTCTCCTATCATTTATTAGTTCTCTAAGGGAAGCTTTATTTCTTAAAAAAAGACAAATAGCAGTTTTCCTTGAAAACCAAGGAGACAACCCATTGCTTTCCCTTAGAAAGTAAATTTATATTTATTTGTAACTTCGCATAACTTGGACCTTTCACTGAGCTAACATGTAGCTAACATGTCTAGTGTTTAAACACTACATAACATACCTTACTTTTAAAACATGTATCATTTCTATGTGACAAAAAGCTTTCAATTCCTGAAATGATTACAATGTCTGTAATCATCTCATTGCATTATACTATACTAGAGCTTCTTTTTTCTTACTATGCCCCAGTACTCCTTGACCTATCTTACCCTAGTATCCTCCACAAACTGTCAACAATCAAGTTTCAGTTCTTATATTCTACATATGTCTGAAATCAGGGTACACTTATCTATGTGGAGCTGGTTTATTCCACTCATGACTAGTTCCATCTACATTGTGGTGAATGACAGGATTTCAAATATATCTCTCAATACTATTCTATTCTGTATACATACATTTTCATTATCCTTTCCTCAGTTGGCAGAAATTTACTTTGGCTGTTTCCATATCTTGGTTATAAAAATGTTTCAATGTCTGTGTGAGTTAAGAAAGATGTTTACATAAAAATTTCATTTTCTTTACATATTTATGCATCTAGGATCCATTAGTCACATGGTAGCTACACTTTAAAAAAACCCATATTGTTTTTCATGATGGCTCTTCTAATTTATATTCACACCAACGTGTGCAAGCAAGTCACTTCCTAGCCAATATTTGTTTCCTTTAGTCTTAGTGTTGTTTAAACAAGCTTATATATCTCTGTGTTTTACTCATATTTCCCTGAACAGTAGGGATATTTAGTCTCTCTCTCTCTCTCTCTCTCTCTCTCTCTCCCTCTCTCTCTCCCTCCCTCCCTCCCTCCCTCCCTCCCTCCTTCTCTCTCTCTCTCTCTCTCTCTCTCTCTCTCTCTCTCTCTCTCTCTCTAACACACACACACACACACACACACACAAACAAACACATGTACAAACACACACAAGTTGTCTTTCTTTTTACAGAAATACTAAATAAGGAATACCTACACATTCCTTATTTGGGTATTTTGCTACTAAGTTTCTTGAGTTCCCTAAACGCTAAACCTTAAACCCTTCTCACCTTCTCAGATAAATGTATGTGTGCATGTCTGTGCAATATATAACTTTTTAATCATTTTTCCCATTCTGTATATTTTGGTTCACTGTATTTATAGTTTACTCTATGGTGAATTCTAGCTAGATATAATCACATTTGCTCATTTTTAATTTCATTGTTAGTGCCTTTGGGCTAGATACAAGAATTCTTTGCCTAAACTAATATTCTATGTCATTTTCAATATATATTTTCTAATATTTTTAAACCTTACATTAAATCTTTATTGCAGTTTAACTTTATAATACAACTTGTGAGAGGAAAGGATCTAGTCACTGTCTGGATTTAGATATACAGTTTTCCCAGGAATGTTTACAGATGACAGTATTCTCTCCTTTCCTTTATCCATCTGTCTTCATTTCTTGCTCCTCTTGTGTGTGTATTATCAATAACTAGTCGTAAATAAATAGGGATATTTTCAGACTGTCATAATCTACTACTTCTCTGTGTCTCTGATTTTTTCTTCAGCACCATGCTGCTGCATTTTTATGTTTTAGTCCAGTATCTGTCTAGTTTTATTAGGCACCAGAAAGCTGCAGTCACAGGTCTGTGTTTGAAAGCAGGTCATGGCAATTCCTCCAGCCTTATTCTCCTTCCTGGGGATTACCTTGTCACTCTGGGGCCTTCTACACTTTATATTAGGATAGTTTTTCTATTTCTTTGAAGAATAGCATGGCATTTTTATACTACCACTAAACCTGCATGTAGAGCCATGGAATGGGTGCACTTTAGCAACCTTAACGTAGTTCGTGTACATGGAATGTCTCTAACATACGCATTTCTCTCGTCAATGCTTCACAGGATTCATTGGAAGAATCTTTACCTTCAAAAGTAAATCTTTTTACAGCTAATGTTTATTTCAGTTTCATATTTTATTTTTATTTACATAAATATTGAAGACTGAATTTTGTCTCAATATAAATTTCAAGATATTATAGAATAAATCACAGTCTATTGAATCTTAAAGTATATCATAACATTTATTAGATGACAATAAATTTAACTAATCTTTTTCATTAGTCTCAAGTATTGATTATTAGGGACTTTAGAAAATTTTTCTTTGAAATGAATGTTATAACTGTTTGTTTGACTGCATTCTTTTATTTTTGTTAGCATTTCACACAACTGCAAGGTCTTTTATGGGAACATCTAAATATTCTTTTATGTTATAATACAGTTTTGTGTTCATATGAAATGTTTTGGACAAAACAGAGCATTACATTTGCTTGTAATTACTTTCTGCCTTATATTTCATGTTTTTTATCATTGAGAATCAACTTTATTAAACAAAATCTGTGCTCTTAAGGCCTAGTCCAGTCCTCATGTGCTCCAAGAGAGCAGAAGAGATACACAGGATTACTGGTCTACAGAAATAGGAGCTTAAGTTCTTTTCAGATTAATTCCCACTAACCGTTTCCTGTATCTGTATTCCCAGCTGTGGTACCTCATTGTGATTTGGGCTCTTTTTTAAGGATTACCAAGCACTAGCTCCTTTCCCCCCCATCTTTTTGTTCAGAATTCTGCCATACTACCCAACGGAATCTAACCACCAACTTGAATTTTAATCTACTTTATACTGCATTTTGAGCTGATATGAATCATTTCCTTGTTAGAGTATCATTTTGTATGGCACATGTAGAATTTCATCTTCTGTATTTTCTTTGAAGAAGGCAAGATGAAAGTCTGGTGTCGACAGATGCTATAACCCAGAACCCTAGATGCAAAGACAGAAGAATCCCATCTTCAAGAAGAGCCTGAACTCTGTAGTGACATTGAAATGAGTCACAGGGACATGATAGGAAATAAATAACCATGCTAAAATATAAGTTGAAATTTGAATTTCCAGTATAAGAGTGAGAGATTTCAGGGCTGTCACATGATTATCTGTCCTACTTGCTAACGTTCTCTTCTGGATGTCTTATTTTCACTATACCAATAAACATGAAATAACCTTTTTAGTTGGGAAGGCTTTTTTTTCCTACTATAGTATTGTCATGTTTAGCAAATATTCTCAAATGTAGTCAGACTTTCCTCTGTGGGACCGGAACTCCCCAGTAATGACATGGAGATGTTATGCATTACAAATGCTTGGTCTTTAGCTTAGGCTTCTTCCCAACTCACTTTTATAACTTAATTAAGCTGCTTTTATGAATCTACATTTTTGCCATGTTCCTTGTCCCTCTCCTCTGTACTGAGTTGCTTGGGGCCTTGCTGGTAAGGCACCTAGATTCCTTCTCCTCTTCCTCTCTCTCCCTACAAATCAACCTCTCCTCTCCTGCCTAGCTATTGGCCAATCAGCTCTTTATTTAACTAATCAGAAGGTGCCTTGACAAAGATACAGCTTCACAATGTACATCAACTTTATCCCACAACAATCATGCATAAGTATTTAAGCATATTTAGAATAGTCTTTGATACTTAGTTTGCCAATGTTGGGATTTTTGTTTGATACCCACTAATATGATATTAAGTGTGCTACTCTGTTTCTCTGGAAGTTTTTGTTTTATTTCATTTTTATATTTATATAAGCACACTTTTGCATATAATGTTTAACACCTCTTTTCACGGTTGTCTTCACTGCAAACCTGAAATACCTTCTGCTGCCATTGTCTTATTAGTCAACTTTCTAAATTCTTAACTGCAATTTCACTTTCTAAATTTATTATAGCATTTAAATTTGAAGAATGACATTGCCACTTATTATTGAATTAGTTTTATTATTTTGTGCTTTAGTGCATATTTTTTGTCAAATTAAATTTAAAAAGACGTTCTTTTCATTATTTTAATTTTTATTTGTAACATGATCTCATGTTGCACAGGCTGGTCTCAGACTCTGTGCAACAGAGGATGATCTTAAAATTTGAGTCATCCTGCATCTACCTCCCAAGTACTGGGATCGCAGTACTTGCCCAGGCCATGGAATGTTAAAGATCACAACCAGAGCCTGTTATGGGCAAGGAGTTTATCAATGAAGCTGTGACACCAACCCCCAAAATGACATTCTTTCCTCTGTAAATAACACATTTTTGTTTAGTTACTAAGAGCCTTTTAAATCTATTTTTGTGAAAATCTCATCAAACATTAGACAATCTTTGAGTTAGCCACTCTGTTACCATTTTTTTTATACCTATTTCCCCTTGACTGTATATGTTTTTCATTTAACTTGAATACCCTTGATTCTTTTTTTCTCTTCTGTGATTCTATTGTAGTCTTGGCCTTGCTGTGCTCTCTTGTGTACACTGTAATTTAGTTTTCTCTGAGAAGATTGCAACTTGTACTTTCTTTACTGACTTGAAATTCTATTTCACATATGCCTGGTATTTGGCCATTTTTATTCTGAGAGTTTGAATTTCTAGTCTATAACATGTGATTCTTATAAGATTATTGCATTGTAATTTTCCTCTACTTCATATCTTTTAGTAAAGGCTTTACAGTAGAGTTCTTTATTGATATTCAAGAACTTCCCTTATTTCTTTCTTCTTGCAACTTCATATAAATGTTTAGTTTTTTCTTTCATTCTCATTCATGTGTGTTGAACTTTCCCACAAATTATTGATAGGATGAAGTGAAGATGAATATATGAACAGGTTGCTATCTGAAGAGAAATGATCTTTTTTTTTTCCATCTGTATAGTAGCACATTGTCTTAAATAAATAAATAAATAAATTTGTCTCTGATATTTTTACCTTTGCTGGCATTACCTTCCTAGATATTTTTATTGCCTACCTTATTCATGAATATTCTCAGTGTCTTATTTCCCTTCTAGGTACTTAATTATCTTCCTTTGCTATCATTCATGACAAGCAATTGGCTAGGCCTTTTTATTAGTAGTTCTTAGACACGCAGTGCACCACATCTCAGATTATTTCCCTGATTCTATCTCATCAAGTTTTTTCCCCCTGTGGTCAAGCTTCAGTGGACATTATCTCTATTCTACTTGCTCCTTTCCTTGTGACCCTTGCTAACGTTCTGCTGTGTGAACATTAAGGACTACTACATCAGTCTTGCATATTTGTGGTTACTTATATGTGAATTTCATTTTTTCATGATTATTCTGTTGGCTATCTTTGTGAATAATTGTAATTCTTTTACATTTGGTGCTTCATATTATAGATCTACATGTTTTTATTATTCTAATGCTACAAGAAAAAAGTCACCAAAAATTTAAAATCCTCTATAAAAACTCAGTTTTTCTTTGCAGTGGCGGTACGTGCCTTTAATCTTAGTTGTAGGGAGACAGAGGCAGGCAGAGTTCTGTGAGACTGAGGCCAGTCTAACCTCCAGACTGAGTTCTAGGACATGTTCCAAAGCTACACGGAGAAACCTTGGGTCAAAAAAATTGTCCTTCCCAGCCAACAATCCTTGTTGTCAAGAGAGACAGCAGTTAACCTTCAAAAAAAATTTTAATGGTCAACATGTTTGTAAAGTTTCTGCTGAAATGATGCTTTAATTTTTATGGGCCAGTATGTATGCTCCAACATTGCTTCAGAAACTATTGCTTATATAGGTACACTATACCAGTAGCTTTAACATTTGAATTAATTTGTAAGCAATGTTCCATCTTTCTAGTAACTCATTGACCTAATTTTTGAGAGGGATTGCTTTATAATACACTATTTCTCTATTTTCATTTATGACTAGAAAATCACAGTTAATATAAGAATGGACAAAATAATAATTATGAAAGTGATTGTGTAATATTAATCTATGTTTCTAATAATAAAAATCTGTGTGTATTACGGACCATTACTATGAAATGTCAACAGATTTTATAAATGTAGAAAGACACTGCCTGAAGCGATTAGACCAAGAGGTGAATGACTGGCTTCCCAGCTGGACAGCACAATCTCTTGGCTGTAGAACCTAGGCCCCAAGGCACACCCCATGCCCCTCCCCCACCTATTATAGCCACACTATCTCACAGAAAGCATGACTCTATGGGCTGGTCACTCTAAGACCATCCATCATCAGACTCTATCATCTACATGGCCCACTCTGTCCCCCCAAACCAAACCACTCACCACCTCATTAGTGACCCTTGGAGGCACAGACATGCCTGCACTGATTGGAGTAAGGGATGAATAGACACCAGTGCAAGAATACCTTCAACAACATAAAGAGCAATATGGCACCACCAGAACCTAATGTTTATACAACAACCAGATATGAACACCCCAACACAGAAGAAGCAGAAGAAATTGAGACGGGCTCACTGTGAACCTTGTCAGTTTGGTTGCTCACCTTCCTGGACATAGGGGGAGCTGGGAGGACCTTGGACTTAACATAGTGAAGGGAACCGTGATGGCTCTTTGTCTTGGAGAGGGGTGGAGAGGGGGTATGGGTGGAAGGGAGGGGAGGGAAGGGGGAGGAGAAGGGAAGGAGATAGAAATCTTTAATAAAAAAAATGAGGAAAAAAATAACTTTATAAGATGATAAAGGCCCTTAAAGGGGCAATGAAAAACTCTCTTAAATAAATCAAGTAGAAGACAAACAAAATGGGAAAACCAATAAATATCTAAAAGAAATCTGAGAAAAACCAAGAAAAAAATTAAACAGGTTAAAGAAAATGTTCAAGACTTGAAAATTGAAGTAGAGGCAATAAAGAAAACAGAAAGCAAAAGAATTCTGTAAATGGAAAGTAGGGATAAATGAACAGGAACTACAGATAACAAGCATAATCAACCGAATACAAGAGATTGATGAGAGAATCTCAGGCATAGAAGTTATGTTAGAGGAAATAGATTAAATGGTAAAAGAAAATATTAGAGACAACAAAGTCATAACTCAAAACACCCAAGAAATCATTGACACAATAAAAAGGCCAAACTAATAATAATAGGGATAGAAGAATACCAGCTCAAAGGCACAAAAAATATATTAAACAAAATCATAGAAGAAAACTTTCCAAATTCAAAGAAGGAAACACATATGAAGATACAAGAAGCTTACAGTATACTAAATAGACTGGACTGGGAAAAAAGTCCTCTTCCCACATAATATTCAAAACGCTAAAATACAGAAAAAGAAAGAATACCAAGAGTCACAATGGAAAAACGTCAAATAACATATAAAGGCAGACCCATCAGAATTACACCTGACTTTTCAATGGAGACTGTGAAAATGAGAAGGTCCTGGAAAGGTTTTATGAAGACACAAAGAGACCACAGATGCCAGTCCAGACTACTATACCCAGCAAAAATTTCAGTCACCATAGACAGGAGAAGCAAGATATTCCAAGAGAAAACTCGATTTAATCAATGCCTATTCACATGTCCAGCACTATAGAAAGAACTAGAAAAAAACTGCAACCCAAGGAAGTTATAGGCTCTCATGAAAACAAATAATCCCAACAAATAATCCCACACCAGCAAATCCAAAAGATAGAAAACACACACACACACAAACTACAATAAAAAAAGAACAGAAATTAACAATCACTGGTCATTAATAACCCTTAATATCAATGGACTCAATTCACCTATAAAAGGCACAAGCTAGCCGGGCGGTGATGGTGCATGCCTTTAATCCCAGCACTCAGGAGGCAGAGGCAGGTAGATCTCTGAGTTCGAGGCCAGCCTGGTCTACAAGAGCTAGTTCCAGGACAGGCTCTAGAAACTATAGGGAAATCCTGTCTCGAAAAACCAAAAAAAAAAAAAAAAAAAAAAAAAAAAAAAAAAAAAAAAAAAAAAAAAAAAAAAAAAAAAAAACCCACAAGCCAAAAGAACAGATCCATCCTCCTGCTGCATATAAGAAACAGACCTCAACTTCAAAGACACCAATTATTTCAGAGTAAAAGGTTTGTAAAAGGCTTTCCAATCAAATGACCTAAAAATCAAACTGGTGTAGCTATCCTAATATCTAACAAAATAGACTTCAAACAAAAATAATAAAAAGAAATGAAGAAGGATATTTCATATTCATCACAGGAAAAATCCATCAAGATCAGCTCTCAATTCTGAACATCTATGCTCCAAATACAAGGATACCCATATATGTAAAAGAAACATTGCTGAAACTTAAATTGTACATCAAGCTCCACACACTAATAGTGTGAGACTTCAACGCCCCATTCTTACCAATGAAAAGGTCCACCAGACAGAAAATTAACAGACAAAAAAAGGAGCTAACAGATGTTATGACTCAAATGGGCTTAACAGATATCTATAGAACATTTCACCCAAGCACAGAAGAATATACCTTATTCTCAGGCTGTTATGGAACCTTCTCTAAAATATACTACATACTTAGTCACAAAGCAAATCTCAACAGAATAAAAAAAATGGAATACAACCATGTATTTTATTAGATCACCTTGGCTTAAAGTTGGAATTTAACAATAACACAAATTACAGAAAGTGTACAAACACATGGAAACTGAATAATATTCAACTGAATCACTACTGAGTCAAAGAAGAAATAAAGAAATTAAAGACTTTGTATAATTCAATGAAAATGAATGCACAACATTAGCCAATTTATGGGACAATATGAAAGCAGTACTAAGGGAAAAGGTCATAGCATTAAATACCTATATAAAGAAATTGGAGAAATCACAGCTGAAAGCTCTAGAAAAAAAGAAGAAGCAAACATCCAGGAGAAGTAAATGCCGGGTGATAATCAAATTAAGGGCTGAAATCAATAAAACAAAGAGACCAAGCCAAAAAAAAAAAAATCAATGAAACAGTGTTGATCCTTTGAAAAACAATCAGCTATATAGGCAAACCTTTACCCAAACTAACTACAAGGCCGAGAGAGCATATCCAAATTAACAGCATAAGAAACAAAAAGTGGGACATAACAATAGACATGGTGGAAATCTAGAGATTCATCGGGTCATGTATCAAAAACCTGAACTCCACAAAATTGGAAAGTTTAAAAGAAATGGACAATTTTCTGGAGAGGCACCACATACCTAAATTAAATCAAGATCAGAAAGAGTTAACATAGAACTTTAATCCCTGAGAAAATAAAAGTCATTAAATGTTTCCAAAACAAAAAAAGCTCAGGACCAGATGGGTTCAGTGCAGAATTCTCCCAGAATTTCGGGGAAAAGTCAATAACAATACACCTAAAGTTGTTCCACATAATAGAAACAGAAGGAACATTGATTGACAAACTCTTTTTTTACAAGGCTACAGTTACCCTGATACCAAAACCACACAAAGATGCAGCAAGAAAATAGAACTACAGACCAATCTCCCTCATGAACATTGATGCAAAAATACTCAACAAAATACTGACAAATCAAATCCAGGAACACATAAAAAATCATCTACCATGATCAAGTAGGCTTCATCCCTAGTTGCAGGGATGGTTCAACATAGGAAAAATATCTGTCAATGGAATCTACCATATTAGCAAATTGAAAGAAAAAAAAAACACACATGATCATTGCATGGAATGCTGAAAAAAATCCTTCGACAAAATTTAACACCCTGTCCTAATGAAGGTCATGGAGATATCAGGGATATAAGAAACATACCTAAGCACAATAAAGGCAATTTTCAGCTAGATAACAGTCAATGTCAAATTAAATAGAGAGAAACTCAAAGCAATTCCACTAAAATAAGGAACAAGGCTGTCCACTCTCCTCATATCTAGTAAATATAGTACTTAAAGTTCTACTTAGGGGAATAAAACAACAAAAGGAAATTAAGGTGATACAAACTGGAAAGGAAGGATTCAAAATTTCAATAATTGCAGATGATATGATAGTATACATACATGATGGCAAAAAATATACCAGAGAACTCCTACAGCTGATAAACACCACCAGCAATGTGTCAGGGATGTAAGATTAATTTAAAAAAATCAGTAGTCTCTCTATATACAAATGATAAATGGGACAAGAAATAAGAGAAACATCACCTTTTACAATAGCCAGAAATAACATAAAATGTCTTGGGGAAACTTTAAACAAACAAGTGAAAGACCTTTATGACAAGAACTTTAAGTCTCTAAAGAAAGAAAATGAGAAAGATAACAGAAAATAGAAAGCTCCTCAATTTCAGGAGGTCCCATTTATTCAATGTTGCTCTTATTGTCTGTGCTACTGGGGTTATATTTAGGAAGTGGTCTCCTGTGCCCTGGCATTGAAGGTTTCTTCCCACTTTCTCCTTTATCAGGTTCAGTGTGATCAGATTTATATTGAGATCTTCAATCCATTTGGACTTGAGTTTTGTACATGGCAATAGATATGGATTTATTTTCATTCTTCTACAGGATGACATCCAGCTGTGCCAGCACCATTTGTTGTAGATGCTTTCTTTTTTCCATTGATTATTTTTGCTTCTTTGTCAAAAATCAGGTGCTCATAGGTATGTGGATTAATATCTGGGTCTTCAGTTAAATTCCATTGGTTAACATCTTGGTTTTTATGCCAATACCAAGCTGTTTTCATTACTGTAGCTCTATAATAGAGCTTGATGTCAGGGATGGTAATGCCTCTGGCAGTTCCTTTATTGTACAGGATTGTTTTGGGTTTCCTGGCTTTTTTTTTTGTTTTTCATATGAAGTTGAGTATTGTATTGGGATTTTGATAGGGATTTCAATCTATAGATTGCCTTCGGTAAAATTGCCATTTTTACTATGTTGATCCTTCCTAGCCAAGAGCATGGGAGATCTTTCCATTTTCTGGTATCTTCTTCGATTTATTTCTTCAAAGACTTAAAGTTCTTGTCTAATAGGTCTTTCAAATCCTTTGTTAGTGTTACTCCCAGAGATTTTATGTGATTTGTGGCTATAGTGAAAGGTGATCTTTCTCTGATTTCACTCTTAGCTTCTTGATCCTTTGTGTATAGGAGGGATACTGAGTTTTTTGAGTTGAGGGGCTCATTGAAGCTAAGCATCTGTCCCTGTGATAGTAGAGGGTGCTGATATATTGCAGATACGTCAATAAAGGAATGGTCAAAGAAAATTTGACACATACATGTATGCGCACACATACACGCAGGTAGAAAGATAGATGTGCAGAAAGATAGGTGGATAGATAGAAAGACAGACAGACAGACAGACAGACAGACAGACAGACAGACAGACAGGCAGGCAGGCAGAAAGATAGATAGATAGATAGATAGATAGATAGATAGATAGATAGATAGATAGATAGATAGATAGATAGATAGATAGATTTTCATATGTAATGAAAATTGAATCTGTGTTTTTTACATGGAAATGGATGCAACTGGAGAATATCGTATTAACAAACTGAATGTACCAAAGACAAATATTAGATGTTTTCCCTCATCCGTGGCTCCTAGATTTTATGTAGAGATATAAGTGATGCTTGAATAAGTGACATGAAAGTGGGAGTGGAACTGTCTAGCAGGAATGGGTCTGGAATTTGGGGGAAGGGGCTATGTGGGAGTATGCTCAATGTATATCATACACTTGAATGAAGATAGCCTGCCAGTCAGCATAATCAAATCAAATACAAAACAAATTGACTATGAACAAGAAACATTGTCTAAAAGCTAAATGTTGTAATAAAGCTTTGATATAAATGTTCCACAATAAGAAATCATTAATAATTATTATTTTTCCATCATCATCAAGCCTAGGAGAAAAAACTTTATTTGAATTGAGATAATCTATACTGATGCCAACTTTCTGGTTCTAACCTCTGAGTCCTCTCCTCTCATTGGATAGATTTGAAGGAACGACCAGAAATCTCTAGGTATCTTTCAAGAAATTTGATCAGTTTATTGCAACTCCCTACCATGAATACAATCATCCATACTAGACAGACATCTATTTATATTTAGTATCACAGCATGGAGCTCTTTTAGAAACAACCGTCTGGAAAGAAGAAATAATGCCAGGCTGTGAGCTCCTTCTGTGGTTACTACTCCATGGCAGCTCTCTGATTCTGTTTGTGAAGATGAATTTTTGTTTATTTGGTTTTTTTATATTTCTTTACAGCTCATGCAGTATTTTTTTAAAGAAATCAAATGAAAGAGTTTTAGAAACGTTAATTGGCATTGATTTTTAAAATGTCTTTAAAATGCTTCAAATTTTGTCATTTCTCTTTCCACCAAGACAACATTATCGCATTAGGAAAATAGGAATCAATCAACATCTGGATCCTAGGGGAGATATTTTGATAGATTAAATGCTACCTCTCCTGTGTAAACCACAGAAGAAGGTTTTTTTGATAGAGAATAACAAAGGTTCAAATAAACTCACTTTTGCTTTCTTTCATAAAGAATAGATACTAATTAATTTAAGGAACATACTTGCCAAAATAAGAAATGGAAGCTGAATAGATGAATAGATTGTAAAGAACTTCTGACATGTCTATCAGATTATTTTCTTTGGGCACTATTGCAGTAAGGAGTTAGTGAGAGCAATGAAATCAATGTAAGTCTGTCACAATTTATTATCATAATAATTCAACTAATGTGGGGTTCTTCTGAACCTCTTTTTGTTAAACATAGTCAACTTCTTCCTGGGACATCATGTAGTCTTTTGCATAAGTCAGCTTCCTAATCTCTTCTCATCAGTGGACTGGTTATAGAGGTCCATAGTCCACCTGAACCATCACGTTACTGTCATTAAAGCTGTGACTTTTAAGTACACTCGCATTCGGAAGTTTTGTTGTTAGAAGCTAACATATTACTTTAAAGAAGGATAGAATTCAGTATAGAGCAATCAGTAATTTATAATTAACATGTAGCTATGAACCCACTATGAATAACCACAGATTCAACATGTTTGGAAATCTGCTCTAAGAAGCTGAAGCAGAAGAACTGATACTGAGTAAAGAGGTGGTTTAGAAATTTATCCTACCCAAGAATACCTTTATACACATTTTGCACTTAAATAATTCTTTTCTGTCTCAAATGCAACAATAAAGACAGTTCAGAATAGAAAGTGGTGACCTGGATAGCTGCTCTCACAAACATGTTTTCTGTGCATGGAGCATGACTGTCTTGTCCATGACATCCACAGTCATGAATCCCAGGGCTACTGCTCTCTGACTGCAGCTCAGGTGTCACTCCATAATGCTGAACTCCTAGACTCATTTATCAACACTGGCTGACATTAATGAACAGGGACTATATTTTAATCTTACATTTCACACACAATTAAAAATAATTAAAACAATATGGAATTCATATGCAAGTATGTCTTGAAGTAATTGCATATGCATTCAAATTTGAGAAATACTACTTAAATAGAATTCAGAGTGTACTCAGTTAACCTTTCAGAATTGTAATCTTAGTTGCTTCTGTTCCTCAGAAACATAATTTGTGTCAGCTTACCTTAACCACCATTGCTAAAGATAAGCTAAATGTTTAAACCGTGAAACTATGGCAAACAAGTACTAAAATTGCCATTTCAAACATATATGTATACAGAAAAATTGTATTTATGTACATGTGTGTCTCAAAGTGTTGCCAAGAAATTCTAAGAGGAAAAGCAACCTGTCACTATCAACAATTATAAGCATCGAGGCAAGCATTGCACTTGTGCATTGGTGTCTGTCTTGCACAGATATCAGTTACACGAATATAGAAGCCCATATTACTCTAAT
Organism: Arvicola amphibius; assembly: GCF_903992535.2. Lineage (NCBI taxonomy): Eukaryota > Metazoa > Chordata > Mammalia > Rodentia > Cricetidae > Arvicola > Arvicola amphibius. Next base: position 82,070,857 of record NC_052057.2, read on the forward strand.
GTGAATTTCTTCTCACATAATTAGTTACATCCGCAAAGCTTTACATACAAATTAGAACATATTCTGAGCTATGTTTTAAAACCTGAGCTAATTTTGAGCAATTGGCATTCAAGTCATATCAGGTGGTATAGGGAACATATGTGCCACCTTTTTCCTGCGATACTGTCGCCACATCGGCTTTTCCAAATCACTGTAGGAGGTGTTCTCTACTTTCAGACTTAATTTTAGAAATTCAGATGAGAAAGTAATGGAAGTCCAATGCCATAATTTACACTTCCTTGATAAGTGCTACATTATTTTCCTACTTTAAATTATGTTGCTTCATTTTTGAGCTGTAGAGGTTATTTATGCTATGATAAAGTCCCTTTAAACATATGCATGTGTTAGCTGTGTGTACACAGTGTGTGTTTGTGCACCTGTCTTTGTGTGTGATATGAATGCATATAGATAGAACATAAAATATGAATATTTTCCAGTATGGATTAACTTTTCATTTTTTTTTAATTTTGTGTATGTGTCTGTGTGAGTATAGGACATGTTTGCAGGTGTTTGTGAAGGTCAGATAAGGGGATCTGATCACCTCAAGCTGAAATTATGTGTAATTGGGAACTATGTAATTCGAGTACTATGAAGCAAATCAAAGTCCTCTGGAAGAGTTGAATGCGTTCTTAAATAATAAACTTTATCTTCAGTGCTAACTTATCTTTTTCAAAGTAATCTAAATTATTAAATTTTCTTCTATGATGAGCACTCATTTATGTAATGTGCAAAAAAAAATTTAGTCCAAGTTTAGGAAAAATTTAACAATTAATTAATATTTTTTCTTTTTCCATGTACAAATTTTACAGCTTCTGTCTATAAGATGAGATCTATGGTTAATTTAAGAGTTATATAATGATCAGAGTTTTATTCCATATTGTGCTAAATAATTAATGACAACCTGACAAAAACTAGTCATTTCAGAGGAGGGAATATCAATTAAGAAAATGCTTAATAAGATGCGCCTGTAGGCAAGTTGTGGAACACTGTTTTAATCAGCTATGGGGGAGAGGGTGGAGCCCCCTGTGGGTGGTTTCAACCCTGAGTTAATGGTCCTGGGTTCTGTAATAAAGCAGGCCAAAGGGGAGAGTCCAATGATTTTAAAATGTGTATGGAATTTCAAACTATCTAAAACAAACAAAACAATTGTGAGAAAGAAAATGATTTGAGTACTTGAACAAAACCCTTCCTCAACCATAACTTTTGACTTTTTAGAGCTTTTCTTAAGGTATAAGTATTATCTCAAAATTTATAGCATTAACATATATTGATATATTGTATAATATATGAGATTGTAATATGTATTGTGGAATAAAGTAAAACCTTTTCCCCAACATAATACATGTCCTGGCTTCCATCCTAAAGTCAACACATGTTTAATTTTTTTCAGCAGTTTTAATTCAGTAGTTTTTTCTATTATCCAATATTTCTCCACAGCTATTGCTTCTTTTCATTGACATTTGTAAAATGTAATGTCAATAAAGCACTGTGTAATATATCTCTCGGGTCTTTAATACCCCTTTTTGTTAATTAAGCATGTCTTTTAAGTGAGATACCCCTTGAGTGAGTTACCAGGTGAGGGATTGTATATCGTGGCTATTATGTCAAAATAGCATAGTGTATTAATTAAATACATGTAAAAAAGTCTTAAACCAATTTACAGAATTGTTCTGTTGAATGTGCATAGGTGGTGCCCTTGGTGCTTACAGCTGCTCTCCCTTTTTCTCTCTCCTTCTCTAAACCTAAGGATGCTTTGTAAAGAAAAATCCAAAATGTCTGTCTCATGTCAGAAGAGAGAAAGCGAGATAGAGACTGAGAGAAAGAAACAGGCAGACAGAGACAGTTAGCTTATGTTAGTTTATTTTTATACTGTGAAAATAACTGGTGGTTGTAGTGTCTGCCTTATAAAATCCATTAAAAGCTCAGGTAATTGATACCATTTTGTTAATGTTAAGATTATATTCCTATTTTTACTGCTCTGCAGCCATAGTACAGATATGAAAAAAACCTTCACTGGACAAATGAGTATTCTGAAGAAGAAGCACATATCATCCATAGAAAAATGACTCAAGAAAAAGATTAAAATTTGCCTAACAGTACAGCACATTTTCAACAGAACAAAATTTTTATAAATCTTCCCAAATATTTGTTTCTGCTGCTTTCTACAAACATATAAGGCAAATGGTCTTTTTGTGGTCCCAATTCAATTAAAAATTAAAGCTGGCTTGGAAATTGGAGCATGGCTCTCTCCTTCTCTAAGCCCAAGCATGCTTTGTAAAGGAAAATCCAAAATGTTTGTCTCATGTCAGAAGAGGCACTTGGTCTGGGACAGATTCTCATAATCTTTTGGTTTTATTTTGATTTTCTACACATTTTCTTAAGGGATAAGTATTATCTCAAAATTTATAAGATTACTACATGTGTATGAATATATATAAACTTTATGTTGTGATACTAATGGTCATACAGGGTACTAATTACGGAAATAGGCTTCATCTAGCTTCCTGTAATGGGTTTTAGACTTGATTCTGAAACAATTAACTAGGAACTAAGTTTATGTGCCCTAGATATACTAAATAGTTTGTGGTCCTTTAACCTCTCTGAGATCTGCTGCATATGACATTTAAAATGTAAGTTTTCTGCAGTGAACTGTAACTATTCTTAACAACAACCTTTGAAGTTTCCAAAAGGAAGATGTGGCCCCAAAGCAATGGTTCCACCTAGACTATGGTAATGCCATTAAGCTGACAAAGATAAGTTTTGAACTACAAGCTGTTCAGGACAACTTCAAAGCTTCTAGATAAGAGGGTCCAGTCCCACAGCCTCCTCTATCCAGGATATCAGATAAGCCCTGCACTTTCCCATTACACACAGACTGGACACAAAATGTTTCAACTAGTTTTCCCAGTATTTGATCGTTGTCTCAATTTTATCAGGATCCCCTAAAGATGCTGTTTCCCCCAGACAACTGAAAGTAATTGTCAGAATACAAAGCCCAAATTCATAAAAGGTAGGGTAGGTAGTTTTTGATCATTCTGTAGGTTATGAATATTTCTCATAGTAGTGGGATTAGTTGCAAATTATGGCTGGTTATGATGAGGGAGGAAACTAAGCAAGGGAGGTTGGATTTAAGGATCTATTTGGGGATATGGAATGGAAAGGAAAAGGGGTAGAGTATCTGCTTTAAACTAAAAAACAATTATCAATATCAAATATTTTACCTTCATATTGAGTTTTGCATGTTGATACAAATTAAAGGCAATTTTTGTTATTCTTTTTCTGTTTCTACTCTTTGTTTCTTTTCGTTTTTTTCATGGTTTTTTCTTTTATTAAAAATTTCCATCTCCTCCCCTCCTCCTCCCCCTTCCCTCCCCTCCACTCATACCCCCCTCACTCCCTCTCCAGGCCAAGGAGCCATGAGGGTTCCCTACTCTATGTTAAGTCCAAGGTTCTCCCAACTCCCCCCAGGTCCAGGAAGGTGATCAACCAAGCTGACAAGGCCCACACAGAGCCTGTCCACGCCGTAGAATCCAAGCCCATCGCCATTGTCCTTGGCTTCTCAGTCAGTCCCCACTGTCGGCCACATTCAGAGAGTCCGGTTTGGTCGCATGTTCCATCAGTCCCATTCCAATTGGACTTGGTGGTCTCCCGTTAGATCTGTCCCACCGTCTCAATGGGTAAACGCACCCCTCACGGTCCTGCCTTTCTTTCTCATGTTCTCCCTCCTTCTGCTCCTCATCAGGACCTTGGGAGCTTACTCCGGTGCACCTATGCAACTCATTTAAAAATGTAACTTACAATTAAGAAATACAGGTTGGTAGTTAGACATCTAGAATAACAATAACAATAGTCATGGTAGGTATGTTTTTAAGGTTAGACAAATTATATATATATGATAGATAGGTGTCCTTCAAACACTTAAGAGATATACAGATGTGACATTTAAGATGTTTTAATAACTTGAGGCTTTTCATGATAGTGAGATACATCTGTTCCTGGCAGCACTAATTTAAATTCAAAACAGATGATTGATATCAAAGAATCACCATATGGAGTTTCCTTTTATTGTGGCAAAATTAGTCCCTGGGCAAGAGGCTGCCCTTGCCTTGACTGATGACAGTATGGTGTCCAAATTGGTTGAGTAGGACACAAAATAAGGTGACTGTAAAGTTTTGCTAAAACAAGGTAGGATAGCCCTTCAAAATTCTTGCTTTACACAAAAATCTGTCAGATATTCTAGGCCTGTAGACCAAAGATGGATGCCTCAACATTGCAAAGGAATCTTGGGTTACTATTTCATTTCTGTAGTTTGGAAGTTGTTTGATCTGTACTTCCTGTTTAATCCAGTAATATTTATCCTTCTCAGGTCTTTGATGGGGTAAAAGATGGGATATTTATCGTTTTCCTTGCTATCGAATTTAGAAAAGAAATTCACAAAAGAGGCATAAAGTGGTGTAAGAGTTTCTTCTGTTTATGTGTTGCTTTCATTGATTAATGAATAAAGAAACTGCCTTGGCCTAATTGATAGGGCAGAACATAGGTAGGCAGGGAAGACAGAACTGAATGCTGGGAGGAAGAAAGAGGGAGTGGGAGAGAGACACCATGAAGATGCCAGAAAAAACATGCTGAATCTTTCCTGGTAAGCATTGCCACATGGTAGATTAATAGAAATGGGCTAAATCAAAATGTGAGAGTTATCCAATAAGAGTATAAAGATAATGGGCCAAGAGTGATTTAATTAATTCAATGTCTGTGTGGTTAATTTTGGTCTAAGCTAGCCGGGTGGATAGGACAAACAAGCAGTCTCTCCATGCAACAGTAAAGTGTATAAGTTTGAGAGACATAAAACCTTAAACTGTTTATCTAAAAGAATGTTTTGGAGGTCTAAAAAGATATTTTGGTGTTGGCAATACAAGTTATAATAGAAACTAAATTAGGTACCAAATTTTGTACTCAATAAGCAGGATAGATAATAGAGTAGTTTCTCTGAATTTATCAAGTACAAAAGAACTGGACATTGTGAATGGAATCCTTCCTTGACAATTGGTTTTATTGTATATAGTTGAACTGTTTTAGAGTTAAAACCTTTCCTTTATATTTGGACAAATGGGGGAAATGTTGGGGTATATTCTATTATATTGTGAACCCTGAGTCTGTCTCTGTATTAAATAAATATAATTATCCTTGGTCAGGAGGCTAAATTAGCAACTAGTTGACAAAAAGTAATCCTAGAACATCAGGGTGATCTGGAAGAGATAGAGGAATTCACAGAAGTAGTAGAGAGGGATTTGGATTTAGAGTGGATAGTGGTGTTTGGATGAGCAGCAGGATACTCTGTGCCTTTCAACCTCTCTGAGCTAACAAGATTTTACCTCAGTCTTTGACCCTCAAGTTTTATTTATAAAGAGCATGATAAAGATTTAGTTAAAGTTACCTTTACTAGCAGTTGCAGAGCCAGTGACTATGGGAACAGAATTCCCAACAGGCTGAAGCCCAGTCACAGGTGTTGCTGCCAGAGGAGCAGGCTGCTACCTGCAGAACTGCAACTGCTGGGTGAAATAGCAGTGCATGAAGGAGCAGCCGCTGTGTCCAAGTTAAAACAACAAAATACTATTCTAAAAAGAAAAGTTTCTAAGTCTCGAAAGACACCTTTTTACAAAAGATATAGAGTGGGAAATAATCATAGGAAATGATGTCTCTTATTATATTTAATCAAGAAAACAAAAAATTTAAATAGTACTTGACATGTCTTAGAGTGGTCAATGTGCCAAACAAGATCAGCAGTAAATTCTGGTAAGAACATAGAGCAAGAACTCTATATATTGCTCTTGGTACAGATGTTTTGTCAGACAATATGACAGTTGCTTGTAGAAACCACCATAGTTTGACAATACAATCCAGTAATCATGTTTCTGGGAATTTATCCAAATGAGCTAAAAATGTTCATCTACACAAATGTGTGAACATAAGACATTGCAACAGGGTTTTGTTTTGTTGTTGATTTGTTTCTAAATTGCTCAATCTTGAAAGCAGCCAAGATGTACACTATGGCCCGGGTCCATATGCTCTCCACCAGATTTATATTAAAATGTAATTGCAAAAAGGTTTTATGTCATTATGGTTGAGTCCTCACAAATAAGATTAGTGATCTTGCTTGGGATAGATGCCTTTCTTCTCAGCCTTTGGGAGACAGAAACAGGTGGATTTCTGTGAGTTCAAGCCTAACTGCTCCACATAATGAGTTTAAAGACAGCAAGCACTATGTACAAAGACCCTGTCTCAAAGTCAAAACAGAATTATCTGTGCTCTTTTTAAGGGGAGAACCAGAGAGCTAATAGGACTTTGTCAGCACACTAAAGACTCAAGAAAGTACCGCATTCTAGAAGGGAATCAGATACCACCAGATGCAGAGCTACCCAATAACTTTACCACAGACTTGTCTGGAAAAATTGTAAGGAATTTATCTGCTTTTCAATGTCACAAAACCAAATATCACCAAGTTTAGGGGATTTTTTTCATGGTAGAATAAATGGACTGAGACAAAGACCATGGGAGGCAAATAATAGACTAAAATACCCAGAAATGGGAGAGGATTTACTGCCAAAAGGAAATGATCTGACTGGTTGTGATAAGATAATTTATATGAGAACTACCAAATGAAAGAAATGTTGCCAATGGGATATATTCAGCACAAATCCAAATGTATGGTATTCAGATAAAAATATAAAGATATATAAAGAAAATGTAAAGAAGAAAAAAGGAAATATGCCTGAGAAGATACAGAAGAATAATAAATACAAGATAATACTTTTTTGTTCAAACTAAAGTTATAGAATATATAATATGAAATGTGACTTAAAGTGTAAACTTGAATGCTTGGTTAGTATGTGTCAATGTAAATTCATCAATTGTGAGAAATGAAAATGCCTTTGTATAGAACATTTTCATAAAAAAGAAGCTAGTCATGTGAAGTAGAGTTTTGAAGAAAATCTTTATATGTCTCAAACTTATTGTGAAATTAATCTATTCTAATGATAGTCATATATATATATATATATATATATATATATATCAACACATTTATGCTATCTAGAAAGCTATTAAATGTTCTCTGTGATTAACATGGACCCTACATCAAAGTAAGCAAAAAAGGGGGTCACTCTGGGGATACGGACAGTAGATAAGCACGAGAATGAGGGGTTACTCCTAGCATTGTTGGAGTCTGAATTTTTATTCATGTCTTATTTGGGGACATGGGTTTTGTGAGAGAACAGATGGGTCTGTGCATCCTTCTCATGCCCTGAAAGATTTGGTGTGACTGCCATGCCCCATGTGTGATTGAACATGTCATTACCTGGGACTAGAAAGTAGAATTTATCAACTTTCCATCCTTTTACTAATCTAATTTTATCTAACTGTCTATTTATCTCTCACACCAAAATCCCACTCCCCCCAAAAAGGGATTCCCAAGACTTAGTGTTGAATATTAGCATGGCAGGGGTGAGCAAACCAGACACGTGTCATTCCTGTTTGAAAGACTAGAAAATGCAAAGACCATAAATGCATAGTTTGATTAATATGTCTGAAGAAGAGCAGACCTACAGAATAAGGAAATGGAAAATCCTAGATGATTTTAGACATCACAGTGGATCTTATATAAACTACAGTGTTTCCAATGGGCCAGGGATAAAAGTTTAGAGCAGAAAAATGGTGTTCTGAATCCACGCCAACAGGGTGGGTGTTGCATTTTAATTAGGTAAGAGGGAACTCAGGACAGTTGTGGTGTTAAGGCACTGGCAGGACAACAAACACCAGTTAGCACATTCTGTTTTATATTGTTTCTTTAATTTCTTTTTAGTTGATAATATAATATCATTTCCTCCTTCCTTTTCCTTTCTCTAGACCCTCACATAACTCTTTGATCCTTTTTAAATTCATGGCCTCTTTTTGCATTAATTGACTTTAGCTATATCCATAAAGTTTCACTGCATGACTGCCTACACATAAAGCTGAAAAAGGAAGCAACAATAGATTTGCTAATATGAATGTCACAAAGCCCAAAAGGCCTTAGCATATGTTTATCATTGCACAAGATTGAAAAAGTGGTGATTATGCACAGCAAGGTTATGTTTATGAAATTGTATGAATCAGGCTGACTTTTGAGAGTAAAAATAGGAAAATTGTTGATCTTGATCTTATAGACTGAGAGGAGTCCAGATCACTCTGAACATGGAAGTCTCATTCTATAGAATTAGAAATGTCAAAAAAATTCACTGCTCTTTAAAGGGAGGTTATGAGTAAGGAGCTCATTCTGAAGCACATGACAGTGGTAGTGTGGCTCAAACACAGGGTCTTGTACATTTTAGGTAAGCAGTCACTGGTCAGTAAAAATATATTCCAGAATGTACTACACTCCCTTTAAATCTAGGTAGGAGTAAATAGTTGCCAACTACCTGAATCTGAAATGTAAAAAAGAAACTTCTGCTATAGAAATAAAAACTAAGACTTGCCAACATTTAGATGAAACTTAGGAACATCATGAGATGACATCACCAGAAAATGACTAAAAATAGCACTAAGATGAATGCCAAGCTTAAAGTCAGCAGTAATCCAGAGTTTAGAAACTGGGAAATGGGGAATAAATAGCAGGAAAGACTCAGCTAGAGTAGTGTGAGAGCCAAGAGTAAAACCGGGAGCCTGGCTTTGTTCTCTTGGAATCCATATGGGTCTGGGAGTGTTACAAAAGCAGAAACAAATTGAGGATGGAGAAAGGAGGGGACTGAATGTGAGCAGGGGTGGGTTAGGAAGTTGCCTCATAATTTGTAGAAGTTGGAAAACTGGAAACCTGAAAGGGATGCTAGACCTAGGGGAGAGAGGGTGAAAGGATGCTGTGTCTCAGTATAAGTGGGAACCAGAGGCGGGATTTCATTTTTTTAGGTGATCTTAGGGTTTTTCTTAAAGCCTATAATGAACTGAAAGACTATTCTATATGGTGGTTTGCTTAACTCAGTTTACTGATTTTACATTTATTTTCTCTTGTGTATGCATGTATGTGTGCATGCATGCCTGTGTATGTTTGTGTGTGTGTGTGTGTGTGTGTGTGTGTGTGTGTGTGTTGGAGTGCACATATGACTGAAGAGCAGAAGAAAACTTGTAGGCATCTGTTCTCTCCTTCCACTATATTTTTCCCCGGGATTTAAACCATTTTGCCAGTTTTGGTGGCAAGAGCCTTTACCTGCTGAACCATCTTACATTCATTTGCTCTACTGATTTAAATACTCATATTTCTAAACAGGCCAATATCTTCATAAGTTATAGGCATAAGACTGACAAGATATCTCCATACTGTGGCCTAGCTAAGGCAACGCCTAAAATTAACCATATCCTAAATTGATTAAGGACTGAAAAAGATATGAGGGAAAGGTCATTAATCCCAAATTCTGTGATAAGTACAATAAGATTGAGTAAGGATTTAACCTTTAACGAAACAATGTCTGTGTGGCTCACAGAGTGACTCATATGTAGCAAGGAGGGTAATGAGTAAATGAGGAAATTCAAAGAAAGAAAGATATAGACCCACCAATAACAAAATGTTTCCTCATAGAGCTTCAGAATAATATAAATAGCACAGAAATTTGATTGAAAGTCATGGTTGAGAGGTCTTTGGTTTATTTTTTACTAATAAAAATAATGTTTGTAAAGCTACAGAGAAACCCTGTCTCGAAAAACAAACAAGAAAAATAATGTTTGTCAATGGGAATGATCTGGCTGAAATAACAGAGAGATTAGTGTTTTGAATAGCTGGAAAGGAAAAGAGGATTAAGTGTAGTATCAAAAACAACAACAGTAGAGCAAACTGTTCAACAGAACAGGCTGGAAGTTAAGGATGCAGTACAGAGGCACAAAGGGATGATGTATGTTGATAGAGGTAAAATACCCTCATCTAATTCTGTCTCAGAAATTGCACAGGGCTGTGCAGACTGTGCAGGTGCACAATTCACTATGCAGAAGAACTCCCTATGAACATAATTCTCTATTGTTTGCATTATGTAATACATATCAATTTTATCTTTGACTTTTCATTTTGTGGAGCTTGGTAAAGAGGAGATATATGATTCTGTACTCGTCTTTGTCAGCTCATCAGCACTGCCTTGAGGTCACACTAAATAGAGAATTCCAGCAGAATATACCTACCCCAGTCTGTGAGACTTAGACAAAACCCAAAACCTGTGCAAAGTCAGGGATATTACAAAACATAGATTCTATCACATGCTCAGACTATACAAGTGCTTGTTTTCACCTCAAAATAGGTAGCCATATGTTAAAACCAGACGTGATTTTGTAAGCCTATCTGCCCCCGTCTTTCTTTGTTGTCTTGGCTGTCAAAATCACTGGAAATGATGATGTAAATACAAAAGGAAAAGACTGGATAACACATTGTTCCTTTCCATTTCAGTCTTCCCTTCCTCATCAGTAAGTGATAAACAGTGTTCAGATTCTACCTAGAATCCCCAGTGCTTAGTTTTCTTCTAGCCTACCTCTATTCCTTTCTGACATACACTGACCACCAGCAGCATTCTCTATGCAAGATACAGAAAGAGTAATGGAAAGCTAAGAGTGGAATACCTAACTACAAAGAGAAGACCCAATATCAAGAGATAGGATCACCTCAATTATCTTAACTCTAGATGCCTACACCAGCACAAAAAAGATAAACATTAACAGCCAAGACAATATATCTCCATCATATACTATTAACACTCTTATGCTAGCTAACCCCCTCCAATTCAATATAACTGGAGCACAAATCAAGAACTGTAAAACAGTAGCTATGAACATGTTTAATGACTTAAATGATATGAATAAATGCCTTAATGACATCTGTGAAAACAAACAAATGGTAGGGTGAAGTAATGAAAACAGTTCAAGAAAGGAAACTAGAACTAGAATCTCTCTCACACACAAACACACACATACCTGAGATAAAACTGAAAATGATAAATTTAGGATGTCAAACTAAAAGTCCAGAGATGAGCCTCACCAACAGAGTACAAGACATGAAAGAGAGAATCTCAGGCAAGGTAAAAGAAATGGATATCTCAGTTGAAGAAAATGTTAAATCTAAAATAAGAGGGTACAAAATATCCACAAAATCTAAGATGCTATGAAAAAATCTATAAATAATAGAAATAGAGAAAGGAGAAGAAATTTAAGACAGAGGCACATATTTTTAACAAAATCTTAAAAGAAAATTTCTCCAAACTAAAAAGGAGGTGCCAGCCAACATATAAGAACTATACAGAATATCAAATAGACAGGACCAGAATAGAAATTCTATGTGATAAAGAATAATCAAAACACCAAATATTTATATCAAAGAAAGATTATTAAAAGATGCAAGGGAAAAATACCAAATAACAGGCACGACCATTAGAATAATGTCTGACTTCTCAATGGAGACTCTAAAAACCAGAAGCACATGGATGCATGATTTGCAAACTCTAAGAGATCACAGATACTAGCCCAGAACCTTATGCCTAATCATAATATGGTGTGGGAGAATTGTCTGTAATCTGTCAATCATGTTATAAATAAACACTGATTGGCCAGATAGAAAATATAGGTGGGAAAACCAGATAGGAAGTAGAAATGATGTAATGGGAACAGGGAATTCTAGGAAGGAGGAAGTTGATTCCTCCCACTCCTGCCCAGATCACCAAAGCAGTAGGATTGATCTGCCCAACTGAAAAAAGATACTGAGGCCACATGCTAACATAGATCAGAAAAAAATGTGTTAATCAAGATGTGAGAGTTAGCCAGTGAGAGGCTAGAGCTAATGGGCCAACCAGCTTTATAACTTATAGAGACCTCTGTGTTATTTCTTTGGGGCTTTCTGGCTGTGGGGTACCAGGTGGGACAGAAACCCAAACAAGCAGGCCTGGCCCCATGATGTTACAAAAATAGATGGAAAAAGAAAAATATTCAATGAAAAACAAAGTTATGTCCAGTTCTACAGAAGGCACTAAAAGCAGCAAAACTTCAGCATGAAGAGGTAAATCACACCCAAGAAAACTCAAGGAATAAAAATAATCTCAGACCAGCAAATAGAAGGGGCCCACCATAACAGCAAAATAATTGGAATCAACTGACACTACTCATTAATATCTCCATCCTTAAATGATCTCAATTCCTGAGTAAAAGACAGACTGACAAAAAATGTGAGAACAGGATTTATCTTTCTGCTGCATCCAGAAGGAAAACCTTAATATCAAGTATAGACTTCACCTCAGGGTAAAGGAGATGAAAGAGAAATTCTAAGCAAATGGACCTAAAAAACAAACTTACATAGCCATTTGAATATAGTTATACCACAACTAATCAGAAGAGATAGGGAAAGACACCACATATTGTAGGCAGAGGCTGTTTACTCGTTTCCCAGTCCCTAAACCCTAAATAAACGCACAGAAACTATATTAATTGCAACACTGCTTGACCAATGACTCTTTCATATTTTTAGTCAGCTCTTATATCTCAAATGAACCCATTCCTATTATTTTGTATTTTATCATAATGCTCATGGTTTACTGGTAAGGCTCCTGTGGTATCTGTCTCCTTTGGCAGCAACATGGCGCCTCTTTGACTCTGCCTACTCTCTCTATATATCTCTTTCAGTCTGGCTATATTCTTACCAGCTATAGGACAAAGCAGCTTTATTTATCAACCAATAAAAGCAACACATATACAGAAGGATATCCCACATCACTTTCTCTGTTTTGTCTAAATAAAAAGGAAAATTTTAACTTTGACATAGTACAATCACATATAACAAAACAGGTATCAAGCAAGAATTAAAATATTTATATTTACTTTACCTTTTATCTAACTAAGGAAAACTGTAATTTTAACTATCCATTCTTTAACTCCATCAAACACCCCAGAAGGATATAATATAACCTACATTAAGAGGAAGTGAATTGTAAGCAACTTTCAAAACTCTACAATTGACAGAGACATCTCAGTACCTGGACAGTCACCCAAAGATCTTCTGTAACATTGGGAAATCCATCTTTATTCTACAGGCCCATAGTATCTAGCAGACATTTTCAAAAAGCAGAAAATTTCAAAGACAGTTCCGCCTTTGTTGGCAATTTGTCAGTTACTTTCTTCTGTGTCTTGTAGAATGTCTGGCAGACCCTTTTATGAAACGAGAACCCTGAAAGACTGTCTCACCTTCTTTAAAGGCAACTTCAGCTGTCATTTTTCTGTGGGTCCTGCTTGATCAGTTTATACAGTATACCATTAAGCAGTCCAGACAAGAGGAGTCTCTTGCCCAAATGGCTAACAAACTCCATAAGGAACTTCTTTTTTTTTTTTTTTTAATTTTTCGAGACAGGGTTTCTCTGTGGCTTTGGAGCCTGTCCTGGAACTAGCTCTTGTAGACCAGGCTGGTCTCGAACTCACAAAGATCCGCCTGCCTCTGCCTCCCGAGTGCTAGGATTAAAGGCGTGCGCCACCACCGCCCGGCTCCATAAGGAACTTCTTTGATGCCCATCATCCTCTTGAAGTATTAGGTGCTGTGATAAACAAACATGTCTCATTTTAGAGAAAAGTATAAATTTTGAAAATATTTTAAATGCCAAAACAACCACAGGTTCCATCCCACGGAATGTGCCTTAAATCCAGTCAGAAAGCGGCTGGTTCATATTGCTATAATTAAACATCAGTCCCCAAACTACTTAGGGAAGAATAAGTTTATTTAGCTAACATATCACAGTCTATTGAGGGACATCATCTAACAGGGAGGGAATCTGAAGGCATATACTGATGGAGAAGTCATGGAGTGATTTATTTATTGGTTTGTTCATTATGGCTTATTCAATTTTTCTTATATATCCAAGAACCACTAGCTCTTGGCACCCCCACAATGGGACAGGCCCTACCATATCATTCAGTAATTAAGAAAATGCCCAGCAGTCTTGCCTACAGACCAATCTTAGGAATTCATTTATGTATACTATCATATTATCTGAAAATAAAGATACTATGACCTCTACCTTCTCTATTTGATCTCGTGTGGTTTTATTCCTTTAGTAATGACTTCAAGTACTATATTGAATCGGTATGTAGAGAAAGGACAATCTTGTATTTTTCCTGATCTTAATGGAATTGTTGTGAATTTCTCTACATTTAAGTTGATGATGTTTATGTGCAGGTATATCCTTTGTATCCTTAATCTCTCCAGGTCTTTTGTCATATAAAGGAGTGTTGGATTTTGACAAAAGCCTTTTCTGTGTCCAATGAAATGATCATGTGGTTTTTGTCTTTCACTTGCTTCTGTGACAAATTGCATTTATTGATTTACATATGTTTAACCATCCCTACTTGTCTGCAATGAAGCTTACTTGGTCATTGGGGTGATCTTTTATATATGTTATTGAATTTAGCATGCAAGTATTTTATTGAGAATTAAACAGCTGTGTCCTAAAGTAAATTAGTATGTACTTGTTTTTCATTGTGTGGTTTAGATTTCAGAGTAATTGTGACCTCAAATGGAATTAGTTTTTCTGTGTATTTTCTGTAGAACAATTTGGGGACTGTTAACATTAATTCTGCTTTGAATGCAAGATATCATTCATCACAGAATATATCTTGTCCTGGGCTTCATTTGGTTGGTTACTTACTTGTAGTTTACTGGGATTCCTTTTATTCCCTTTAACTCTTTCTTCTTGTCTCTAATGTAATTAATTTAGGTTTTCTATCTCCATATTTAGGTTGATTTGGCAAAGGGCTTATAAATCTTAACCTCTTCTCTTCATTGATTCTCTGTATTGGTTTTTGTTTGCTTATTAGTTTCTATTTTATCTACTCCACTTGAGTATTGTTTCTGGTTTCTGGTCTTGAGTGTACAAGTGTGTTGTTAACTTGCAAATATGAGCTATCTCTAATTACTTAACTCTATGATCTTGTCTCAAAAGACGTCCTTCATTTTGTAGCATAGGTTTGTGTAAGTTGCTTTCATTTTTATTCAGTTATAAAAATGTTAATGTCTTTTTTACATCCTGATATATGTTTATTCAGTAGTGAGTTTGTAAACTTACTCCTTTTTCTGATATTCACCTTTAATCTGTGGTAGTCAGATATGAGGAAGGGTGTTATCTCAACTTCCTTGTATCTATCAAGACTTATTTAATGTATAATCATGTAATAAATTTTGAAAAAAAGATCCATGAGCTGCTGAGAAGAATGTATTTTCTTTTGTGTTTAGGAGAAATGTTCTGTAAATATCTGTTAGAATCATTTGATTTTGTTTTAGTCTGGATGACCGTTTATTGAGAAGTTTAGAATATTGAAGTCATCCACTATCACTGTGTGAGGGTCGATATGTTCTTTTAGCGATGGTAGTGTTTCTTTTATGAGTATGGGTATGCTTCACTTTGGTGTGTAAATGTTTAGAATTCTAATATCCTTTGGTGGATTTTTGATCAGTATTTAGTGGCCTTCCCCATCTCTTCTGAATTTTATTTAAAATATGTTGTCAGACATAAAATTTCCTACATAGGCCTGGATCTTGGGTTCATTTACTTGTGATATAAGTCTATCTCTCATAGTGAGGTTTATTTCTTGAATACAGCAGAAATATGGATCCTGTTTTCTTTTCTCTCTTTTTATCTCCCTTTCTTCCTTCTTTCCTTCATCCTTCCTTCCTTCTTTTATTTCCTTCTTTCGTTTTTCCTTGAAGATAGATTATTCTTCATCTATTATCCCACCGTAGCTTTTCCTCCATTCACTTCTCTCATCCTCTCCACCTCCCCTCGCATCCATGTCCCCTTCAGTTCCATTCAGAAAAGAGCAGACAACAACGAAGAGGATAAAACAAGATACAATAAGATAATGCAAATACTGAGGCCATGTAAACCAACACAACAGGAAGAGTTCTAAGACCAGGCAAATGATTCAGAGAAATAATGCTTCCACTTTTAGGAGTCTGACAAAAGTACCGAGCTAATAGCCATAACATAAAGGCAAAGGTCCTAGTGGCAACCCTTGCAGGGTTCATGCTTGCTGCATCATTCTCTGTGAGCCCACAAGAACTCTGCTTAGTTGATTCAATAGGCAATAAACTCCTGGTTTCCTCCATACCCTCTGTCTCCTACAATCTTTCCTTTCCTTCTTCCATGGAGTTTCCTGGACTCTAAGCAACCTGGTATAGACCTCCAATTCAGACTCTCATTTTCTGCATAATATTTATCTCTGGGTCTTTGAACCCACTCTAATCTGCTGTTGGAGGAAGCCTCTCTGATGATGATTGGACAAGCCACCAATCCAGGCGTACAGAAGAATATTATAAAGAACAATTTCATTTTTTCCCTATTGTGTTTGGTTCTACCTTTGGTTTCTGAGCTATCTAGTCTCCAACCCTAGCCATCCAGACATTGTAGTGAATGGATATCCTCTCTTGACATGTGCCTTAGGTTAATGTGGACAGTAATAAGCCATTTTCACAAGCTTTCTACCATCAAGAAATTACCACAGTTAATCTCAACCTTCCCAATATTGTGACCTTTTAACAAAGTTACAAAATTATTTCATTCCTCATTCATAGCTGCAATTATGCTACTGTTATGAATCATAGTGTAAATATTTGATGTGTAGAATATATGATATGTGACTGCCCCAAGAAGTCTCAAATCACAGGCTGAGAACTGCTATGGTAGCCTATCTTTCAGCAGGACCCTATTGTAGATCAGAGGATTTGTGCTGAGTTGGTGTTTGAGTTTCTCCTTTAGCAGGCTGCAGAGTACCTTCCTATACCAAAGATGCTAGAATGTAAGGGTGAAGGCTCCTTGCAGGCACCAGCTCTACCTATCCAAATTCAGTCAGCTGTGTTGATGTTGTCCTCAGAAATGGAAATGGGCCCCCTCTGTCCATGTTTAGATCCTGTTTTCTAATCCAGTCCATAAGCCTGTTTCATTTTAGTGGTGAATTGAGGGCATCAAAGTAGAAAGTTATCAATGAGAAGCATTTATAGATTCCTGCTATTTTGTAGTAATGGAGTGGGTTTCTCTATACCCATTTGATTTACCAGTATGAGATTATTTATTTCTTGTGCTTTCTTGGCTGCATTTAACCACTTCAGATTGAAGGTTTTTCTCTACCACCTTCTACAGAGTCAGATTCATGAACTGCTACTGATTGAATTTAGTTTTATCATAGTATATTGTTCTTTGCCATCTATTGTGATTGATAGTTTTGGTAGCAGTCTTGATTGGCATCTGTGATCTCTGAGATTTTATAGAAAATCCATCCAGGTCCTTTTGGCTTTTAGAGTCTTTATTAAGAAATCAGATGTTGTTCTAATGGGCCTGTTTTTATATGATACTTGGTATTTTTTTATTTGCAGGTTATAATATCCTCTCTTTTTCTGAATATTATATGACTTATGATTTATTCCAGTCAGTTTCTTTTCTGGTTCTCTCAATTTGATATTCTATATGTCTTTTTCACCTGGGAAGTCATATTTGAAGTAATTTTATTCTATGATTTTGTTAATAACATTTTCTGTGCCTTTGATCTGCATTTATTCTCCTTTCTCTATACCTATTATTCATACATTTTATCTTTATTATAATGTCAAAAACTTGGATGTTCTGTGCCTGAATATTTTTTTATTAGAGTTAACATTTGCTTTGACTGGGCTATCAATTTTTCCTTCTTTGTCTTCAACAATTGAGGTGTTCTCTTCTATGTCATGTATTCTGTTGGTGAGGCTTTCCTTTTATGGTTTTTTTTTTGATTTTGTACAATTTTCATTTTCAGTCTTTCTCTGCACTCTTTTTCCTTTTGTAATTCTAGTTTTACTTTCTTGTCTTGAACTGTTTTCATTATTTCATTCCACTATTTGTTGTGTGAAAAATTTCTATAGATATGAATCTTCCTGAATATGAAGATTATATGCCAGATTATAGCAAGCTGTTTTGGTTAGTTATTGCTACCATAACACAGTAAAGTTATCTGTGAAGAAAAAAAAAATCAATTGAGGTATTGCCTCTGTTGTGGCTAATCTTAGTTGTCAACTTGACTACGTGAATTAATTAAAACCCAGGCATCTGATCATGCCTGTGAAGGATTTTCTTGATTGGGTCATTTAAGGTGAAAAGAACTACTATAAAGCTGGGCTCTATCTTCTGGTACTAGCCTATATAAAAGGACATGGGGGAAAGTAATCTATTTATTTTACCTGCTTATCTCTAATTCTCATTGGTGAGTAAGGAGTTATTACTTCACTGAGATTTATTGAAATTTCAATGTATTTTGAAGACCATCAGAGACATTCAGCTTCCCAAAGTGAGCAACCACAGAATACTTAACCTTTTCATCATGAGAAATCTATTGCTGTACTAGGGAGACCACAGTGTTTAGGCAACTATAGTAAATCCTCTATTGATATATAGATTTACTCTAATGATTCTGTTTCTCTAAAAAAAAAAAAAAAAAAAAAAAAAAAAAAAAAAAAAAAACTTGGCCAATACAACCCCCATCAAACTGATCTGTGGGCATGTCTGTAGGACATTTTCTTGATTAAATATTGATGTATGAAGATCCATCCTTACCATGAGTGGTACCACCTTGCACAGGCAGTACTGTGCTGTGGAACAATGGTTTGTACCCTGTCAATTGTATTTTAATAAAACGCTGATTGGCCAGTATCCAGGCAGGAAGTATAGGCAGGACAACAAGGCAGAAATAGAGGAAGGGCTACAAGAACAGAAGAATTCTGGGAAGAGGAAAGCCTGGTCCACAATCATGACCCAGTCAAAGAAGTAAGATGTGACTGCCTCACTGAATAAGGTACCAGGCCATGTGGCTAGCACAGATAAGAATAATGGGCTAATATAAGTTATAAGAGTTAATAAGAGGCCTGAGCTAATGGGCCAATCAATTTATAACTAATTAGGCAGACCTCTGTGAGTTCAAGGTCTGATGGGACACACCTTTAATCCCAACCTGGAAGGCAGAGGCAGACAGATCTCTGTTAATTTAAGGTGTAGTGGCACACAACTTTAATCCCAGCACTTGGGAGGCAGAGACAGGCAGATCACTATGGGTTCGAGGACAGCCTGGTCTACAGAATGAATTATTTCAGGGTAGCCAAACATACAGAGAGAAACCCTGTCTTTAAAAGCCAATAATTAAAAATAAAAGAAATAGAGATCAAAATAAAGCCACATAAAGATGAAAAATACACAGAGAGTCTGGATACTATATGTTATTATATTCTCTTTGAATTGTTTGAATGCTGAGGAAGGAACAACAGCTCCTAAAAGATTTTTGTTTATAAATGCTGCTTATTAATCCAAGATAGGTATTTTGAAAATATCTTGACTTCAAAATTGAAGTCAAAATGTATCTTACTTTGGAGAAGATTTTCTTTTCTTTCCACAGGAAATGAGAGGCTGTGGATTCATTCTGAGTTAAGAAAAATCAGGTTTGACCAAAAAGACCACCTGAGAAATCTCCGGTAGGAACAGATGGCCCAGATGTCTGAGTTCTACATCCAGAACAGATTCAAGACTGCTGCCTAAGATGATCAAATCTCACAGAATACTCCAGTCAGGACTTGATCATAATTCAAAATTTTCTTTAGGTCCACATATGATTATCAGCATCCCTAACAAACATGAAGTAGCCTAGAAAACTATACCCACATTAGCAAAATATGGATTATGGATATTTTCCTTTGTTTAGAATGTTGGTTACAAGTTGTTATGGATAATGGTCAGGAGAAAAGCTAAACAAAGGATATTAGATTTAGAGTTCTTGTTTTGTTTAAAGGGGGGAAGCACTGTAGGAAAATAGTTTGTACCCTATCAATTATATTTTAATAAAATGCTGATTGGCCAGTAGCCAGGCAGGAAGTATAAATGAGACAACAAGACAGAAAGTAGAGGAAGGACTACAAGAACAGAAGAATTCTGGGACGAGGAAATCTCAGTCTGCAGTCGTGACCTAGATACAGAAGAAGTAAGACCACCATGCTGAATAAAATACCCAGCCACGTGGCTAGCATAGACAAAAATAATGGGCTAATATAAGTTTTAAGAGTTAATAAGAAGCCTGAGTTAATGGGCCAATCAGTTTATCACTAATATAGACCTCTATGTGATTTCTTTGGGATTGAATAAACCGCGGAGGACAGAAACCCCAACCCTACTGGCTTACAAAAGATAACAAGCTGAGTAACCTATAGAAAGTAATTCAGGAATCAGCATTCATTCCTAGTTTCTGATTTGAGTTCCTGCCTTCTGGTACCTGTTCGAATTCCTTCCTTAGCTTCTTTTAGTGATAAAATGTGATTCAGATTTACAGCCAAATAAACCCTCTCTTCTTGAGGTTGATTATGAGCATGGAATTTATCACAGAACAGCAAATTAATATACCAACCATTTTTATACATGATTATTTGGACTGTTCAGCAACCTGTCAATCATTTTCAAAACTCAGAATTTAGTTACTAGAAAGTCATATTTGTTTGACGTTATTTTTTACTGCTTTCTATGTACATCAGTAATGAGGAGAGAGAAAAAATAGGAAAGACTAAAAATATTTGGCAACTCATTAAGTTTAACACACTTCAAAGAATAACTGCATCTTGTCATTTTAAGACATGGAAGCTTTAAATTCAACCTCTTTTCTAAAACAAATGCATCAATTATTTTTATCACCTTAATCCAAGCTTTTGTTGATCTCATTATTTTGAAGAAGAGACAATTGAAATCTTGCCTATGCTGAGCAAATTAGATGTTTAACTTTTTAATATCTCAGAACCTTGTTTCATTTGTAATATAATTTGTAACTTGTTACAATGACATTATTATATATTTAAAGAATCTCTGCTTTTATGTGAGGGGTTCACTCTCAACTACATATAGAAATAATCATATCCCATAAAACTATAAAGATATAGAAAAGGCAATCTTGGGATGGACTTTCAGACACAAAATTTAGTTCCCAAGCAAGGATATATAATTTATACATTGATCACAATGAACCCTTTTTATTTTTATGTGAGGACAGAAGAAGAAAATTTCAGGAGAACACCAAATATTTGTCTTGATGTCAAAGATGTTGAATTAAGATGAACATGTGGAATTTTACTTGTATGAAGTTATAGAGACCATAGTTCAGACTGGGCCAAGTAATATAAAGATCATTTAAAAGATCTCACAACTATTAAAGTTTCTCTAACATATTCTCTCAATAGGTTCACTTTAGGAAAATAACACTCCCCAGGACCAATTGAAGTTCTCATGAATTAAACTAATTGACACAGCAGGCTTATCATACTTCCCAGTAGTGAATAGGAAGCCTGGTTCACAAACAAATAACTATTAAATCTTTTGAAAGCTCTCCCTAGCCAACTGATGAAATGTAAATCTTCAACGTTACTCAGAGTGAGAATGTTAATAATACTAAATCATCCCACAAATAGCCAATTGCTGCATCAGTCTCAAGAGATAGGTGCTCAAATAAACTGATAATTTGATGTTAAAATACCAGGAGTTCTTGTGTGTGTGTGTGTGTGTGTGTGTGTGTATATGTGTGTGTTTGTCATCCATTTGTCAGTCTATCTACCTATCCATCCATTGATTTTTAGGTATCTTATACAGTAATATGCTTCCATATGTCTTTTGTAAAAATGTCTTTAGTGTTAATTATCTCATTTTATCCTCCGTATGGTCTCTTACCCCACCCCATTTCATCCTTCCTATTCCATTATTCTCATTTTCCCCTTTATGTAACTGTAATCTCAAGGTAAATATATTTATCTGAAGAATCAATGCTAAGATCTACATGGGAGAAAAAACATAGTTTGTCTTTCTTAATTTGAGTTATCTTACTCAGAATGAGGATTTCCAGTTTCATCATTTTACTTTCAAATTCAATAATTTCCTTTTTAATAGCCAAATAATATTCCATGTGGATATTTTTAGTATTTACCACTCAGTGGACATCTAGGTTGTTTCCTTTTTGGTTATTATGACTAAAGTAGCAGTGCTCATGTATGAGCAGGTTTCTCTATAGTAGGATACAGAGTCTGTTTTAGTTTGACTTATATTCCTGTAATAAAGACCATGACAGAAGCTTGGACAAGAACGGGTATATTTCTTTTAGAAGTCCTAATCCCAGTTCATCATTAAGGAAGGTCAAGGCAGGAACTGAAGAAGGGTAGAAACCTGGAGACAGAAACTGAAGCAAAGACCATACAAGAATGCTGGACACTGGCATCTTATCTTTCTATGGCTCATTTTGCTTCCTCTCTTTTACAGTTCAGGACCACTAGCCCAGTTATGGCACCACCAAAATAAGCAATAATCTAACAAATGCCCCACAATCTTGCCAATCTGGTGGATACACTTTTTCCCTTGGGGTTCCCTATTCCTAGGTGACTTTTGTTTATGTTAAGTTAACACAACAGCTAAGCAACATAGAGACTTTTTATTTAAGCCCAAGAGTTGTTTAGCTGGATATTTGGATACTCTCATTAGTCTACCATGCTACAGAGCAAGCTGCATATCCAAGAATATTTGGACAGCATGAATTAAATTCAATGCATTTTGAAAAAGGAGAATGTGAATTTGGATAAGTAAAGGAGGTTGTAATGAATCTGTATGGAGTTTAAGCAGAATATTGAAAATGATCAAAGTATATTGTATGAAATTACCAAAGAATTAATAAAATATTGCTAGATAAAAGAAAAACTACCAGGATTTTTATACTTTGAGGTTTTAACTCTTTACTTTATTATTTTATTAAATCAACATATAAAATATTTTTATACATTTTGCTCAAATTGGAAAGTAATTAGTAAGTTCTTATATGGTGTGCTATTATCACTTTTTTATTCAAATTTAACATTCTGCTAAAGACAAATTAAGAAAAATGAATTAAAATGAAACAGCACAGAATCCAAGTTACAAATAACTTTTAAAGTGGAAAAGTTTATTATAGAACTAAGACTCATTTGGACTCTTTTTCTGAAGTCATGCCCTTATGGTATGATTTCTGGTTTTATATTTTATGCAAATACTGAACTGGCCTAACATTGGAATTTTATTTGATTTCTCTATGTGTTTTATTATTGGTAAAATAAAAGTAATGTGAATATTGACCTGAGAAAGTTTTCAGGAAAACTGAAAGTAAGAAAATACTATAAATGTTTCGGCATCTTTACTGGAGCTCTGTGAGGTATTTACAAACAGCAACTATTCTGAAAGTATTTCCTAAAAATCTCTCCTTCTACATTACTTTATAACTTTTGCCAAAATCAGCTAACTACACATGAGTGTTCTGA
Organism: Arvicola amphibius; assembly: GCF_903992535.2. NCBI lineage: Eukaryota > Metazoa > Chordata > Mammalia > Rodentia > Cricetidae > Arvicola > Arvicola amphibius. Next base: position 82,094,249 of record NC_052057.2, read on the forward strand.
GTTGGAGTATCAATTTTGTGTGTGTTCAATACTCCAGGAATTTTGTCATCATTTCTATAGCAGAAGACTTCATTGTATAGTCTTTTCTCTCAGTTCAATCTATTTAAAATTTTTATTCTAATTCTTGAGCCTTTTCATATTTATTTTGAAAAATGTATAAAATCTTCTTGGGAATTTCAAAACAATACCATTAATCTTTAAATCAATTCAAAGAGAGATGACCTATTTTCTGTATTGTCTTCCATTATATAAACATGGCATTTCTCCGCACTAATTTAGAATCTTTGTCATGTTTCTTTACTGTTCATCACACAAATCTCGTATGTTTTCTTAGTTACACTTTTATGATTTATTCATGAAATGCCCCATGTAGACTCATGTGTTTGAACATTTGATCCTCCAGTTGTGACACTGTGGCGACTGTGAAGAACCTGTGATGGAGGAGAGTTATCTGTCTATGTTACTTTCATTGGTTAATTAATAAAGAAAACTGCCTTGGCCCTTTAAGAGACAGAAAATTAGGTAGGCGGAGTAGACAGAACAGAATTGTGGGAAAAGGGGTAGCAGGAGTGGGGAGACGCTTCAGGCAGTCGCCATAGTGAGTCTCCATGCTTCTCCTCTCCGAGATGGACGCAGGTTAAGATCTTTCCTGGTAAGCCACACCTCGTGGTGCTACACAGATTACTAAATATGGGTTAAAGGAAGATGTGAGAATTAGCCAATAAGAGGCTGAAACTATGGGCCAGGCAGTATTTAAAAGAATACAGTTTCCGTGTAATTATTTTGGGCAAAGCTAGCCGGGTGGCGGTACACAGCCTGCTGCTTCCTTCTACAAACCTGTAGCAGGTGGGGCTGTAGTGGATGAAGTGGGTCACCAAGAGTGCTCCCAACTATTCTACTCTCTCTACTTCTGGAACAGTGATAACTAGCACAAAATTGGAGCTGACAGCTGTGTTCATTGCTATGATAAACTTGGTCATGTGGTTTTGGATCTCTGCGACCCGTTGTCAAGAGCGATATTCAAGAGTTTGGGAGATGGCCCCATTTTTATTAAGCCACATTGGTCATGTTTCATCATATCAATACTTATATTGACTTATATATTGACTCACATTTACATAAGTTTTTGTATTCTTTCACTTGTATTTGGAGACAAGGTGTCTGTCTACTAGACCTAGCTTTTCTGAAATTCACAGTGTACTCCAAGCTGTCTTTAAACTCAGAGTTTTGCCTGCTTCTGTCTCCTCAGCACTGGAATTAAAGGTGTGTGCTACCATGGCCAGTGTAACCTGTTTAATTTTTGAATTATTATAAATAATATTTTATAAAGTTTTGAGTGATTATAAATAATATTGTATTTCTACTTAGGTTTGTACATCCTTTGCTATTACATAGTTTGGCAACATTTTTTGACCTTACAGCAAGAGTTAATAATACACCTTAAATGTGCTTAAGAGACCTGCTATACTACTATATACTCAGTCTATTTGTTTAGCCAGCTTTTAAGAAAATAGTGTAACAACCTTACTTGCTTTGGATTTCCTGTGGAGCCATATTTATAAACTAAGCTAATACATAGGTGTAATCTCAAATTATGTGCTATTCCATGGTCATAAAAGGAGTAATGCATGTATACCATATGCTGAAAACAGCAAATGCAGAAGTTGAAATCAATATTCTAAAGTAAATATTCACAATAAATATTAAATAGAACATTTAAGGGTATTGGTTGATGTTTGTAATTCTGTCAGTTATCTGAGTCATTTGGGATGAGTTGAATCTTTCTATAAGGATTCTTTCATTCCTTCTGCCCATGTGATGCTTTATGTGTTGTTTGATAAAGATTGAGTGAGAGCCTTCTCAGGGACTGACAGACATAGACAGAACACAAGGATGGGGACGGATTGATAAGACAGCCTTCAGGCAGGCACAGATTCAAACTCATAATACAGACACAGAGGGTTTGGAACACACAGAGAACAATGAAGTAAAGAATTCAAATCACAACTTGCTTTTGGGTAAATGATTCCAAGAAAATATATATTTATTTATTTCCTTAATGTATTTCTTAATGCATTTTTAAACTTATATCTTTCTTTAATGAAACTGATTCATTATCAGTGACAAGGAATTAAACATTAATGAATCTAATCCACGCAACAAAAAATGTAATTTTTGCATGTTAGTCATACAAGCTTTCACTTTATTATATTTATTTATTCCATCTATTGACGTTCTTAAATGTTTTAGGATAGTTTATATAAAAATTGTGATGATTAATCTTTATTGTTGGCTTGGCTGTCAAGAAGACATAACTCTGCATATTTCGGCGAAGGTGTTTCCTGAGATGTTAGGTTATATATGATAGACACAGAAGGTCTAGGAGCTCATGTGTAATGAAAAGGACGAAGGGGGAAAGCCGATAAGTTCCAGCACTCATATCTCTCCCACCTCCCTTCCCCATCTGTTTTCTGACTGTTGAAGCCATGTAGCAAGCCTAACATGTGCCCACTGTCATAAACAGACTATCCACTCTAAAACCAAAATATAGTTAAGTTGCTTTGTGTTAACCATTTAGACATAACAAACAGAAAAGCACTGTTTAAAATATTAAACAGAACTTTAATATTGCCATAACAATAGCCAATTATCAATTTTATTCCTTCTTGTCTCTTTTATATGTCATGTATTCCTTTTTACTTTCTTAATACACTGTTTAAGACTTCTAGAACCACATTGGCAAGAGTTGTACAACTCTTATTTTTGTATATTTCTCCATCTATAGAGGAGAATCATTCTTGTTTCATTATCTGTGATGGTAATTATAGTGTTGTTTGCTACATCTGTTCTTTGTTAAGTTGAAGAAATCTTTATCTTTTTGTACTTCTCTTGGAGATTATACTATGAACAGTGTTTATTCTTTCTAAATGTATGTGTTTCCCCATCATTATAATCTTCCATTCTGATTTTCCTTCTGTAATCTGTAGCTTATTTGATTACACTGAATAATTTTCAAAACTGCCTTATATCTCTGAAACGACAATGTTTATAATCTTGTATGCATATGTGTAATATCCATGCATCCCTCATTATGGGATGGTAGGAAAGATTTGGTGAATACTTTTTTCTTGTTGAGTTATTCAGCTTTACCCCAAATCCAGAGGTATGCAAAATTTCAGATAGCATGGTAGCCATTTCTTTTTCGAGACAGGCAGGATAGCCATTTTAACATTATGTCTGATCCAAAAAATGGTAGTCGTTTATGATGGGGCCGTACCTTTCATATTAGGGGAATCTCAGAATTCCACCCAACCTGTCTTTCTCTTTTGTACCTCTTCTTCCTCTTCCCAAATGCTAGAAAACATTCTCCAGTGGAGACTCTGTCTGTCTCCACTCACCTCCCAAACTTTCCCAGGCTCTTCATGGGGAGAGGAATGTACTTAACTTTATTGGGTAATGCTGTTGGTGTTCTTTGGGAATGAATAATAACATTTTCTTATACTGCTCTTTTCTTTTTCCATGTTATTTAACTAATAAACTCTCTGGTCACACAGAAGACAAATTTTCACTATTTTATCATCATACTCAGTTATATTATGTATTTTATATGTGAATAAATGAAACAAATAATCTAAAACAATTAGGACAATGATGGACAAAATTTTTTGGCAGTAGTTCTGATTGGAAATTTATGAGAAAATATAACAAAACAATGTGATTGTTTATACTGATTCTCAATCTGACAGCGTCAAGAATCATCTCAAAAAGGACCATGTGGATGTGCCTGAAAAGGGTATTTAGATTAAGTTAATTGAGTAGAGAAGACACACCCCAAATGTGCCACTGCTATTGCACAGGCTAAGTTATGGGAACAGGAACTGAGCAGCAGCCCTCAATTCAGACTGTTTCCTGGTTGAGGACATGGTATGGACCATGCTCTCCCCTGGAACTTTAAGATAAAATAGAGCCTTAGTCTCTTAAGTGCTTTTGATGTGGTATTTTAACACAGACACAAGAAGAACAAATCTAACAAATAACATAATTGATTAAAGAAATAATTGCATGCTAATAAATATAGAGTGAAATAATAGCTTATTAAAATAGAAGTTAAATAACAACCATTAAGAGAAAGTCATTTAACCTTAAGAACCTTGAGAAATTATTTTGTCAACAGCATTTTAAGTGGAATGCTTCTTTTGTCCTAAATTTATTTAGTAATTATCTCTACTTTGTCATTAATAGATAAGTGTGGATGATTATTAAAATAGCTACAAATACAAGGTCAGTTCAGCATTTTTAAGTCAATGTACCCTTCATTTTCTTAAGTAGAGATCAAGCCCTGATTCATTCAGCTCTCCAGGATGGAGCAGATGTGCAGGGTTCATCTAACACATGCTAGCTTTGCTGAAACAAGTCACCCTGGCATGGAAGCGGAACTGTGCTCTTTGGGCCTGAGGACACGTGGAAACAGTGTGACAACATCACATTGTCAAGAGAGAAGTCACTAAAGGTGAAGTAAGCCATCTTTAAGAATAAAATGATTTAACTGAAACAAAGGTTTTAGATTCTGGATATACACTGTATTTTTGCTCTTTAAAAGTGACGAGGGGAAATACCAGATAACATAAAACTTTGAAGTGATATTCAGGACAGCTTAATTCTGTTCTTCCTAAGTACACTTTGACTCATGGGTGCTTTAGTGAATTATCTCAAAAGTTTTGGAAGTGAAAGGATAAGTTTTCCAGTTTATTAGCCTAGGAGACAATGACACGGAAAGGGCTTTAGGGATTGTAGAAGCGTGTTTTGTGATCACTTTCCCCAAGATAAATTGTCTTGTTGGTTGATTATACTGTTTGTTACTTACCTCCTTCAGGGCTTGATAAAATATATAGTGAAAAAGTTAAAGGAGTATGCTGCTGTTTATGAGGAAACCATTGGTCTCCCCTGCTTCCTCCTACCTATCACATTTCCCCAACATAATAAGTGTCCCCAAAATAGAATGTATTTCGCTTTTGGTGGGTGCAGGAGCTTTTATTTTGGTTTGGAGATAGGGTCTTACACTGTACTTCAGACAGGGCTAACACTCGTTATGTTGTTGAAGAGCACCTTGAACTTCTGACTCGTGGAAATTCTCCTGTCTCACCCCTTAATTAACAAGTTTATAGATATGAGTTACTTCATTTAGTGTTTTCTGTAATGATTTTGAGATAAAGGTCTCACTAAGTCCCCTGGTTTCTTCTGACTCTCAGTATGTAACTCATGTTGCCCCTAAATTCTCAATCTTCCTGCCTTAGTGTTCAAAATAATGGGATTATAGACATAGATCATCCTACCAACCCAAACAGAATACTTTTAGCTCAGCCTCAAAATATTATATTGGGCCACATTTCAAGTGGAAAGGATTTCAAAAGCATTATAAACTGGGACATCTTCTTTTAAACTATTTTTCTTTATATGTATATATACATACATACACACACATACATACATACATACATACATACATATAATTCTTTACTAATTCTTTGGAAATTTCACATCATGTACCTCAATCATATTTACCTCCCAGACCATCCATATCTGCCCCTCACACCTGCAGCATCTCCTCCCAAATAAATTAAAACCAAAATGAAATGAACACAAAAACCACCTCACACCTTCCTGGTTTTCTAGTTATCCCAACACCTCTTCATCTGTCCTAGTAGCATTGGGAGCTGTGGTGTGTCTTGTAGTATACCCTTCTGTCCAATCAGCACCCCCATACAAATGTTCATTACAGTGGCATTGGTCTGGTTCAAGTCCTCTGGCCTCTGACATACCGTCATCTGGAGCCTCACCAAAGTCCCTCTTGGATATCCTGTTATTGCTCTGAGTCATGTGGATCCTGTGGCTATCCTATGTCAGTGGTCCTACCACAGCTGGGGTCTGCATGGATGTACAGGGCCCATGTTACCACCAAAGGTCACATGAGTGCCCATGGCCTAAGGCTGCAACCTATGGCCATGCTGGTGTCATAAGTCTGTGGTGCCACTGGGGTAATTGCTGACCTGAGGGGTCTGTGTTTCCAGAGGGGCCAGGTGTCAACTGGGATTGGCTGCTGCTGAGGGTCATGTCTGGTGTGTGTTCCCACAGTCATTTCTTGGCCACCTCCAAAAGCTTTGAGCCGTCTTTGCCCCACCACATCTTGTAGGCAGGGCAGCCTATGGGTCACAGATTTTGTGACTGGGTTATGTCCCAGTCTCACCGCTGGAAGACTAGCCTGGTTACACAAGTTTCCCAGTTCAGGCTTCATATCACCCATAGCTAGTTGCATTCCCTAGGATCAAACTCATAGATTCCAGCAAGATTTTGCAAAATGCTAGTGTATTATAATTAATCAAATATAACGAAATAGAGGACATTCTCCAGACTCATTTCCCCTAGATATGAGTGCTGTTAAAATGATTCTAAAATTTAAAATTGGGATTTTTAACCAAGCAGTTTACTCAGTGGTGTTATGCAAGCCATGCTGTGATGAATAAACCACATGGCTCCAATTGACCATATAAAAATATAAGTACTAAATACATCCAGTATGACCCACTGGTGGAAATGCTTTATCTAGGAGAGTATAAATGTCATGGTCCTAGCAACCTTTGCACTGTTCTGTGGGTGGTATTAATCATTCTAAAAGTTAAATAGAAAAAAATTAAGTATGTATTTTAAAATAAAAATATAATTGCTGAAATGTCTATTCATATCAAATATCTGTTACCAATGGCTCTCTCAACATGGTTTGAAACTCCAGCCTCGTTAAACATTAATTTCAATTGTTTTCAGACCAGGAATCAAATTTGGATTCTATAGCATACCTGAATCTTTCATCGGAGGTTCTACCACCTATGCACATTTTAACCACAAAGACAGAACTCTCTTTCACATAAAAGTTTAACTCTCAATTAAATTATTTTTAGTATGACTTCATGTAACTAACAATGTTTGGTTAATCATCTGTTATTTTTAATTGCAAGAAACTACTCATTTACTTTATAGAAAGACTATTTTATGCATGTACCACATGACATTCAATAACTGCAAAAAACAAGGTGAAGTTTTAAGTACGTTAAAGTATACACTCAAAAATAGAGGTCATGCCAGGCGATGGTAGTGCATGCCTTTAATCCCAGAACTCTGGAGGCAGAGGTAGGCAGATCTCTGTGAGTTCAAGGCCAGTCTTAAAAAGAATGAACTTAGAGGTCATTTTATATTGCCAAGGAAACCAAAGCACTGCAGTTGGAAAGAGAGTGTTCTCATTTTACTTAATTATGGTCAACATATTTTAAAGTCTATGTTGGTCAGATATATTTTCAATGAATAGCTATTCTACATGGTAATTTCCAAAGTTAAATTTCTAAAGAATAGTAAGTAGTATTAGTTATGGTTAAAAAATCCATGTCTTGTAACTAAAATAATTTAGATTTAGAGATGAGATGATACAAAGTGGACTCACCTTTATAGATCCTTAATTATGTAACATTTGACAAATAACTTCATGGAAGTTTTATTCTCTTCGCCTATAAAACAGGACTGATGATATAAATCTAATCTAGACACATCGTTGGGCAATTACATATAGACATTTAACTAACATTAATAGTTTATGATTTATATAATTCAGAGCAGTCAATTTCTCTATGTATAATAAAAGAAAGACTATTATATTATATTATAATATTATTATATTAACATATCACAAAAATTCAAAACACAAAGCTTGTTTCTGTAACATTTTCATCCTCCCTCCAGGTGTAGAGAATAGGAATGAGTTATTTCAGCTGCTGTTATTCATATGGCTCCATTTCTTTGCCATAGGTAGTTTGACCCTGTGATTAAATACCTTACCCACGTGATTCCTTTAAACCCTCAGAGAATAAACTGCATGATGCTCTGGCTCTTCAACAACATGACCTCAGGTGGCAGCACAGACCACAGGCATCCACATGGCCTTCCGTAGTGACACAGCCAGTGGGCTGTCACTGGGAACCATCTTGGTGCTGGTGGCTCATGTTGCCCCAAATGCCACATTGATGTCCTTGACCTGTGATGCCTTGTAGAACTATGATTGTGTCCTGGGCCTGTGCTGTGGCTGAGGGTTATGTTGATGTCCATGGTCTATACTGCAATCGAAGAGCATGCTGGGGTCCATGGTACTTGCTGTCACCAGAAACCATGTGAAAGTCCATGATCTGTGCTTGTATTGACTCTACGGGGCAAAGAAGCTACTTTTGCAGTTGCACCAATGACTGCAGACTCACAGTCGAGAAAGAGGGACACAGAGGGCTTCTCTGATAACCTTATACCCAATCTTCACCCTCTCTCCTCCAAAAAGTAACAGTCTATATGGAGAACCATAGATGAGAACTCTTAAAAAATTATTACAAGGGTGCTGAGGTGTTGTTTCTACAACTGAGGCCTTTTGGCAGGGGTGTAGGTGGGGGTGGGCTCAGTTTTCATTAAGGGAAATTTGACGCTGCTGCAGTATGTTAATCTTTTTCTTTTTCTGCTTCCTTTTTTTTTTTTGGAATAGGAGGTCTCAATGGTGACGGATGGACTTGGGAAGGGCTGGGATGTGAGTGTGATCAGGGTTCGTGGTGTGAGACTCTCAAGTAATCAGTAAAAATATTGTGATAGCCAAAAAATGGCTATTATTTAAACTTTAGTAAACCTCATTTTTAGGCCCCACTCTCCCAGGTTCAGGTTGCCATCTGAAACCATGATTTAAATCTTTCTTTTCCCTTTACACATGATAGGTGGCATGGAACAAATTGTTCAGAGTCTCTGGGTTCTGCTGTCCTCGCTCTATAAAATTGGGGCAATGAAAGCACACAGTCTATAAAAGTCTTAGAAAATACTCTAAAAAATACTCTTCTATGGACTAGCTACAGTGTTAGTTATGCTGTGATTCTTAGAATGGTATCTAACGTTCATACAGCTAAACATGGGAAAATAAAGATAAATAAAAATGAAAATAAGATATCAATCTACAATTTTTAGGCTATCAAATCCACTTCATATCCAAGCTTACCTTTTAAAATTTTATGAATGAAAATGTGGTGTGAGCTTTATATCTTTTATTATATCTTTTACATAAAACACATACAAGCTTTATTTGTGGAAGCACCAGCCTGTAATAACAAGAAATCTGTAGCAGGTGGCAAGACTTCTTTTTGAGTCATTTTCTAGGGTGCTGGACCCAGGATCATGGGTTCCATAAATTTCCGTAGGATCCCCTCTGTTAGCATTTTAGGTTTTCAGGACCTGTGCTCAGTGTGAAGGAAAATGCATTCACTTAACAAATAAAAAAATTATTACCACTAATCTTTTTCTACAGGAATTACACGTATTGTCACAACAGTAAATATTAAAAAGTTCACTATATCACTTGGATTTGTATTTCTACTCAAATAAAAACTTTTCAAAAAGACCACAGGCAAGATAAAATCAAGGTAAGAAAATTTAAACAAACCTATAACTAGTAGTGAAATAGAAGCAACACTAAATATTCCCCTTACCTCAGCAAAAAAAAAAAAAAAAAGCCCAAGGACAGATGGTTTTAGCGCAGAACTCTACCAGGTTTCAAAGAAGCATTAACGCCGATAATATTCAAGTTATTCCAAGAAATAGAAACAAAATGAACATTTCCCAGTTTGTTTTGCAAACACAGTTACCTTGCTGCCCAAACCACATGAAGCCCCCCAAAAGAGAGAGAATTACAGAGCAACCAATTACTCTTGTGAGTATAGATGCAAGTCTTCTCAATAAAACACTTACAAAATGAATTCAAGAACACATAAAAAATGTCATCCATCATGATCAAGTAGGCCTCATCCAAGAGGTGCTGAGAGGTGGGAGAACTGGGAAGAGTAGAAGGAGAGAAAACTGTATTCAGGATGTATAATCTGAAAAATAAAATAATATTTCCAGTAAAAAGAAAGTATTTTTAAAGACACAGAATAACTTTAAAGATGTAAGAAATAGTGTATCTGATTTTCATTTGGAACACATATTTTTATTTATATGATAAAATAAAAAACTCATTTTTTTCTTCTGTCTAGTGTTTTCTAGGGACCAAGACTCTCAGATCCTGGACAGACATTAACATTTCTTTTCTGCCATCCTCTGTAACATACCTATGAGGTAGGTGATCCACTTAACCTTGAAATTTATAGAATTATAGATCTTTTCACTTGGTGTTCAATCGTTATAGCTGGGCTAAATACTTCACAATTATCTCATATCAAGTCAATAAAGATGTCATTACAATTGTCATTTTTGGGGAAAAAACTGAACTTAAGAGATTTCTCTACATTACCAAAGGGCATCTATGCAATAACTATTCCAAGACCCAGTAATAACACTTTTCAGCATATATGCAAAGGATGCTCAATAGTGTCACAAAGACATGTGCTCAACTATGTTCATAGCAGCTTTGTTTGTCATAGCCAGAACCTGGAAACAACCTAAATGTTCCTCGACCCAAGAATGGATAAAGAAAATGTGGTACATTTACACAATAGAGTAGTTCACAGCAGAAAAAACTAACGATATCTTGAATTTTGCAGGAAAATGGATGGGGCTAGAAAACATTATTTTGAGTGAGGTAACCCAGATGCAGAAAGATGATTATCACATGTAATCACTCATAGGTGGTTTTTAAACATAAAACAAACAAACAAAAAAAACCAGCCTACAAACCACAATCCCAGAGAACTTAGACAATAATGAGGATACTAAGAGAGACTTACATAGATCTAATCTACATGGGAAGTAGAAAAAGACAAGATCTCCTGAGTAAATTGGGAGCATAGGGACTTTGGGAGAGGGTTGAAGGGGAGGGGAGAGGCAGGAAGGGGAGCAAAGAAAAATGTAGAGCTCAATAAAGATTAATAAAAAAGAATCACAAAAGAAGATATTAATTTAAATACCCTCTATTCAAAATATGTGCTTTTAATCCCATTATTATCCTGTTGAATGTGGTGGGTGGGTAAATTAATCTTACATTTAGGTTTTATTATGTTGTGCTGAATTGGGAACTCCTGTACATTTAAAGTAAATTTAGCACAATTATCAGATTTTATTTTAGTTTTTCTTGTGTAAAATTTCACATAGAAATCTAAAACTAGACTTTAAAAATGCCATATTGTGTCTTGAGTATGTTTTATTAATCTACATATTCAGTGCAATCTCTACCAAAATTTTAATAATACTTTTCATATAAATAGAAAAACAGTCTAAAATTCACATGGAAGCAGAAAGACTTCACAATAATAAAAACATTCCTGAGAAGAAAGAACAGTCCTAATGTATCACAATAGGAATGTCAAGCTACACCAAGAACCTTAACAAGACAAACAGAATGGTGTTAGCGCAAAAGTAGTCATGGAAACTAGTGGAATATGGTAGGCAACAGATAATAGGTTTCACACTTATTTCGATATGATTCCTAACAACGAAGGAATATGTGTGTGTGTGTGTGTGTGTGTGTGTGTGTGTGTGTATTAGAAAACATATTTTCTTTAAAATGTGATTCTATGAAAATTAGAATTATCCAAATTATCCAAATGTAGAAAAATTAATGCGCCTTGTATAAAAATCAACTCAGAATGAATCAAAGACTTTAAGACATGAAACATTATGTGTAAAAGGGATACATAAGAAAAAAATGCTTCAAGATACATGACGAATCCATTGCTTTAAGAGTATGTGCTTCCATCCGGACTGAGCTCCCAAGGTCCCGATGAGGAGCAAAAGGAGGGAGATCATGAGCAAGGAAGTCAGGACCGTGAGGAGTGCGTTTACCCATTGAGACGGTGGGACAGATCTAACGGGAGACCACCAAGTCCAGTTGGAATGGAACTGATGGAACAGGGGACCAAACCGGGCTCTCTGAATGTGGCTGACGGTGGAGGAGGACTGAGAAACCAAGGACAACGGCAATGAATGTGAACTCTACAGCATGGACGGGCTCACTGTGAGCCTTAACCTTCACCTGGCGATGGATGGAGATAGAGACAGAGCCCCACATTGGAGCACCGGACTGATCTCCCAAAGTTCTGATGAGGAGCAGAAGGAGAGAGATCATGAGAAAGAAAGTCAGAACCATGAGGGATGCGTTCACCCACTGAGACGGCAGGACAGAACTAATGGGAGACCACCAAGTCCACTTGGAATGGGACTGATGGAACATGCGACCAAATCTGACTCTCTGAAAGTGGCTGATGGTGGAGGCTGACCGAGGAGCCAAGGACAATGGCGATGGGCTTGGTCTCTACGACATGGACGGGCTCTGTGTGAGCCTTGTCAGTTTGGTTGCTCACCTTCCTGGACCTGGAGGGAGTTGGGAGGACCTTGGACTCAACATAGTGTAGAGAACCCTGATGGCTCTTTGGCCTGGAGAGGGAGGGAGTGGGGGTATGGGTGGAGGGGAGGGGAGGGAAGGGGGAGGAGGAGGGGAGGAGATGGCAATTTTTAATAAAAAATAAATAAATAAATAAATAAATAAAAAAGAGTATGTGCTTCCATACCCAGAATTTTTACAAGGGTCTCAATGATCAAATTCACGTCTTCATGCTTTCATAGAAAGCAGTAAACAGTTACTTAGATATTCCTGCAGCCCCATTCATTATTTTTAAGTGAATCACTTCATGCTGAGGTTCTTAAATATTCCCCATATTAACCCTTTATCAGATGCATGCTGTGTGAGTCTCTTCTATTCCATAGGTAATCTCATTGTTGATTGATATCAGATTTAAAGTTTGATGCTCTCCTTTGTCTGTTGTTGATATCTTAATTTAAAAATTTACAAACAGTCCTATTATAAAAGCATTACCTCTATAATTTTCTTTAATGACTTTATGGTCTTAGTCTCGTGTTTGTGTCTTATAACACATTTTAACTGATTTCTTTTAACTAGTGAGTGGCAGCATCATGAGTTTATCTTATACAAATCATAACTTGTTGATTAATAATTTATTAAATTCTAACAAAGAGGTGATGTAGATTTGTCAAATAGTTACTTAAGATTCATTAATAAGATTGTATAAATTTTCATTTATTCTGCTAGTATATACATGCAGAATCATCCTAGCACCCTAGGGTCGAATCCCACCTGATCGTGGTATATAACCTTTTGATATGCTACTGGATTTGGTTTGTTGGAATTTCCTTGAGATTTCTATAGCTGTTTTCCTCATGTATGTCAGCTTGTCATGTTTTGTTGTTGTGAACCTTGTCTGGATTTTAGCATCTACACAATGGTGGCCTCAAAGAATGAAATTGAAAGAATTCTCTCCCATTTAACTTTTGACATAATTTGCCAAGAATTAATGTAATTTCTTCTTCGAATATTTCGTAGTATAGAATTCTAAGTCTAAGCCAAGATTTTTTGATGAGAAACATTTTATTATTTCAATCTTATCCTCCATTTTAATTTGTTCATAATATCTATTTATTCTTCTTAAATAAAATGTCTCTAGCAACTTAGATTTAAGATTCCATCATTTCTGATGAGTAGACAGCTGATACAGAAAGTTAAGAATGACCCGGGGTACTGATTTTCCTTTGATTGAATTTATTGGATCCCTGGAGTAGTCTCCTATGATTCTCTCCTGGTTTCCTGGTTGTAAAGAGCTAGAACACAACAAAAAGATGTGCATATTTTTGAAGAAAGAAGATTTATGCATTGGCGGTCTCATATGAAGGTCTTCAAATCAATGTGAGGAGCTTGTAAGTACTAGATATCCCTAGGCTCCATTTTGAACTTAGCATCTAGATGTTCTAAATGTTAGTAATATTTCACTAATCCACTCCCATGCAGATAGCATAAAATCAACATTCTTAATTAATCAGGTTAATAACATATGGTAGTGGGGAAATATTACATAAAAGCAGAGACCTACCTGAACACACAGACTGGTTGTGTCTAAAGGAGCTGAAGCAGAGGGAAAGGACATAGGATGCATATTTGCCCTACAAAATGAATCAAAATAAATACTTTGAATGAAACATTTGAGTGTGTTTCTCAAAACACTCCAGCTTACATTGAAAATTAGAGTAGTTTAACACAAATCACCTATGTTAACTTTTATTTGGAAAAATCCAACGAAACTTTGAAATTATTTAATCTATGGAACAACCTTGAAGAACAATTTTAAGCCCATAAAAACTTGTGATGACAAATCACATATCACCTCCACATCTTCATTTCCTGTACTATGTTCTTACCGTGTTCTTTACATGCTAGAGACTGAACCCAGAGCTTTATGCATGTAGACTATTATTCAAGTTCATCCGTTGCCCCAATTGTGCATGGTCCTAATTTTAAAAGTTATTAGAATCATTTTAAACATGTTTTATTAGTTCGCTTGTCTGCTCTTACGTTTATGTTTGTCTTACTAATGAATGACATTTTCTCCATAAGTGTATTGTAAAATTCTGTTGATTGCACTCTTTGTACAAATTTCCTTAAAATGAAACCACTTTTTAAAAGAAAGATAAGTCAATAGCAAAATGCAATCAATAAAAGTTGTTTCTGCTCTGTACCTTTGTACTTTTATATGCATGAAAATGAAAAATAAATTTTATGAGTAGTGAGGTTGTCTTTGAAATCTATCTATAGTCACCTCATTATATATAGCACACATTCGTTTGAAACAGAAGTCGATCAATTCCTAAGTGAATGTTTATTACACATTTTCTCTAGGGGAAATGGCATCTCTCTGCAAATCATTTTCTTTGAGTTTTATATTAAAAGAAAATATGGTAGAAATAAAAGAATTATTCCTCCAAAACATTTTAGGCTCCTGTAATGAATAAATCTAGAGAGACTCAGATGGCTTATATAGTAATCCACAATCACTCCTCCTTCATTAGTAACCACTTCAGGGGAGGGGCTAATTCTTCTCCTAGCAGTCATTAGTTATCTATAGATTTTTGTTTCAGAACAGAAACTTGTGAAAGCCCACTAACTCCAACTTAGAATATGCATCAGTACTGCAATCATTTGGGTTTATCTTAGAGCCTCATCCTAGGAAAGGCTTTCACAGCAGATTTTCTTTCTGATGTTCTGATTCTTACAAGTCTCATCTTCCATGTTGCTCCCTGAGCAATAGGTGCAGGAGTTGTGGTGTATATTCATCAGATGGAGCTGAACTCTTCATGCTCTACTGATTTCTATACTGTTTCCTAATGCGGTTTTCTGTGGTGGCTTCCATTTGCTTTAAACTGAGGCTTCTTTGCCGAGGGGTGGTGGCTAGGCTTATCAGTGCATATAAGTAAAAGATTTAGAATTAAATAAGGAAACGTGGTAGTCTACAGAGTGGTGGTTCTAGGTTATGTTCTGAGGTCTATGACCCCACTAGTCTCAGGAAGCTGATTATATTTTGAGTACCAGATGTGATTTCTCTTCTGTTGAGTGGGACCTAAGTCTGAATAGACAATTGTTGTTTACCACCAAAATGGTCAGCACCATTTATTGCCCCTTTGTAGCTATCTGTTCATATTTATCATTGTTGTAGTTTCTAAATGTTGCAGCAGAGAAAGACTTTATTATATTTCTCCCTAGCGTTGGCAGGTTGCACAATATTTTCTGAAACTGTGGGAACTAGGTCACATGAAAGAGACTTTCGCCTTAGAATTGGCATAAATCATCTGAATCTTGTGTCCTAGATGTGTTCTGTCTTCAGCAACTGGGGTTTGTCCTCAACCCCAAGAAGCAACCAAGGGAAACTGTTATAGTCTGTATTGTTTGGGGAGTTACTTGGACTACCTTGACCAACTATTCAAAGGAAGTTCCTCATGCTTGGAACTGCAGTTATTGTTACTTTGTGGTTTTAGTGAAAAGTACTGTCAGCCTAAGAATTATAACTTTCTTTAGGTTGCAATTATGGATTTCTTGGTACAAATATCTGTTTTTGCAAATATTGATCATTTGTTTTTGTGAAATTATCAGTCATCATACATTTATTTGATTTTGTGTCTCTCTCTCTCTCTCGTGTTTCTCTTTGTTATTATTGCTAAATTGTCTCAGAAGTATGTCATAAGAAAGTCCTAAGTCTCCATGTTTTAAAATTTATGTTTCACTGAAATAAGTATTCATCTTTGTACCTGATTTCTAGTCTCAAATGTGTATTACTTTTCTTATAGTACATGCATTGTCACCATATAGTGACACCAGAGTGGAATATCAAGCTTGCATTGTCAGTGAAGCCTAGAAATAAACTCAGTACCACATATACTTAGGGATGTGAATGGCTGCAATTAACAAGGACACAATGACAGCATCACGAAGGCTTCAGAAAACAGGTAGTGTTATCTGTAGAGTCACTACTGAGGACATATTTTTTAACCACACTGCATACAATGTACAGGATACATTGCACCATTATAGGAAAACTTTGGAGTTTAGGGTCGTCAGTCTAAATAAGTAATTAGTCACAGCACTAGAGCAGAAACATGCCAGTTTACTGTCCTTATAATTTCAGCTATGAACCATGAATTATTATTAATATGACTAATTTTCTCACCCGGACAAGCTTGCCGAGGGGCATCTTGAAAGCAATAATTACCATACATCAACCTTCACAGTTCTTATTATTGCCAAATATATCCCTTCAGTTGATTTTGTCAGAATTGTGACTTGAGCCGTCAACACATTATTTCAAATGTGTTTCTATCTCTGCCGTCCATGTGCTATTACACCTGGTGCTAATAAGTTTGGTGTGATTTCCACTGTGGGATATCAACGGCTATTTGAATTAATCCTCTGACCATGAACCTTACACAGAAGGCCCTCATTTTCATTGTCAACATTTAAGGAGAAGACAACAGAGACATAAATTACCAGGTGGTGGTTGATGACATAGAGAAGCCAAAGGAGTCAATCTTCAGGGGAGTGGAGGCAGGAGTAATAATACTACGGCTGAGTTATTTGTTCTGAGTAGATAACATTTAAGCTAAGTCTTAAAATACATCCAAAGTCAAAACTTGGGTAAAAGAATCTCAGGCCTCCCTTAGTTAATGTCACAGTCTGCGCAAGAAATTTATCTTACTTAAAAATTATCCCTGGGGCTGGAAAAACATTTCTTTCATTAGAGTGTGTGCACATCCTTAACAACCTTATCAACAGGCACGTATGGCAATTTTACCTCCTCCATCATTTGGGAAGCAAAGAAAAGAGGATTCCAGGTATTTATTGGCCAGTCAGTTTAAATGAAGCAATGAGCATATGGTTCAGTGTGTCAGTGCACATGTGTGTGGATGCCAGGGAAGAACCATGTGTGTTGTTCCTCAGGCTCTGTTCACCTTGCCATTTGAGACCAAGTCTCTCATCAAGCCATTTCTGCATCCCAATGAATTGACTGATCCTAGGGATCCACCAGTCTCTACCTCACCAGAGCTATACAGCAAGCATGAGCCTCCAAAGTCTGGAAATTTTACATAGAATGCTTAATAAAAATTAATAGTATCTGAATAATTAGATATAAAATAAAAAAGGAAATGTATGGCAAGCTGGAATCATTTCATTTCCTGTATAAGAGGCTCATTATACCACATATTCTAGAATAATGAACATTTACTGTAAATAATTATATTATTTTGTGTGCTAGTTATTAAAATGATTTTTCTTATAAGTGAAGTTTCTTCATCATTGTACATTATGAACATTCAGAGAACTCTGAGCTTTACTGTCTGCACACAAAGCACATCATAAGCAATATGTTTAAACTATTGTCAAGTATATTCTGGGACTAGAAATTAGATAAGAAGTCAGACTATTATTTAAAAATATCCTGAAAATATTTCCTCCAGAAATACTAACAGTGAAGCCAAGATTGTGCTTGAATTATCAAAGTATATTATTTTGCACAGAAATCTCATATCATATAATTGTGTAGTACCTTTAGTAAGTATTGGTTATACTTGATCCAAAAATGCATTTAGTTTGGAGTTATGTTTTTTTGTATTGACTGTATCAACAAGATAAAACTGACTTAAATACTTTGACATAATAGTAATTCATCATATTTGAGGATAATTAAGTCATTGCTTTAATATATACTGAGTTAGGAAACTTGGATTGAACTTTTGCCTCTTCCATATGAGCAGGTAATCTTGAATCCTGAGAAAATAGAGGTTGAAAGTCCATTGACCACCTTCCAGAGAGTACACTCTTGCTCATTCCTTTTGTTCTACTGAAGCCTTCCTTTACTTGGTTGCCTACCTGTATCCATGGGCCACTTTGCTTTATTCCATCAATTAAAAATTAATCCCATTAAAATATGATGGGCTCTGTGTGAGCCTTGTCAGTTTGGTTGCTCACCTTCCTGGACCTGGAGGGAGTTGGGAGGACCTTGGACTCAACATAGTGTAGAGAACCCTGATGGCTCTTTGGCCTGGAGAGGGAGGGAGTGGGGGTATGGGTGGAGTGGAGGAGAGGGAAGGGGGAGGAGGAGGGGAGGAGATGGCAATTTTTAATAAAAAATAAATAAACTGGAAAAAAAATAAAATTTCATTCTCTGAGAAATACCCAGAGTAACTTTTCACCAGATATTTGGGAACCAGCCACTAGAAATATAAAATTAGGATTTTTGTAGTTATGGAGACTGTATTTACTAAGATTAGCAGATTTTGAGTGATGTTATGAATTATGCAGAGCAATAAAATAAAATACATGCCTAAAATATGCTTATTTAAATGTAATTTGATGTTCATGAGTTTAAGTTTTGAACTCCTAGTACTTTCCAAAAATTATCCTACCATCTAGGGAGGTAATAAGTATTGAGGTTATTATATAGGGTCTTTCTATGGCTCATTATATTTTCTGGCAATGACTTTGAATCTTTCCTTTGTTTGACTTTCTGCACAAATCTCATCCTGACCCAATGATGTAGCATTCCTGTCTCCTAGGATATAAAAAAATTTGATACCATTAAATATTATAGCAGCCTTTTTTAAAAAAAATAATCAGCTCAAAAGTATCAGCTCTCTTTGGGTTTGCATTCTTTAGTGAAATGGAATGGACAACACGCACTTTCTTTTAAGGAGAGACTCCTCCCTCAAGCCACACCCTGGCTTTTGATAAGATTGACAATGGTGAAGAAAGTATTAGGAAATATTTAAAGAATAGAGATCTTGCACCTATGATTTTGATGTCCCAACCTCTTAGCAACAAACTTCAGCCAGTTTGTATAACCTTCCAAACAGTCCTGGGGAATAGGAAGGACCAAACAGATACCAGAAACAGGCTGCTCAGTCTTCTCTCCGAGATCTGGCCTCAATTTCAGTTTCCTGAGACTGAACAAGCAGTTTCTGAGGA